>NC_135960.1:56909560-58109560 GCF_053455715.1 Rhinoraja longicauda | reverse complement strand
TTCAAAGTTTTCATTAAGAAAAACTAGTAGTTCATTCCGAAGTTCAAATAAACGAGTCAACACTTTTCCACAAGAAAGCCCACGAACCTCAGTATGGAAAAGAAGTTGGGTATGATTACTACCCAATTCCTCGCACAGTTGTGAGAAAAGTCGGGCATTTAGAGCAGTATAAAAACAGGCCCTTTGGCCCACTGAGTCCGCACTGCCCATCGATCACCCGGTACAATAGCACTATCCTACGCAGTAGGAACAATTTATAATTTTATCAAAGCCAATTAACCTACAAATCTTTATGTCTTTGGATTGTGGGAGGAAACCAGAGCAACCGGAGAAAATTCCCATGGTCATAGGGAGAACGTACAAACTCTGTACAGGCAGCACCCATAGTCAGGATCGAACACGGGTCACTGGCACTGTAAGACAGCAACTCCACCACTACGCCACTGTGCCATCCCCAAAGCTCCTTTTAAATGTGCTCCCATTTCAGTGTAGATTAGATGCAGCATGTGACCTCCCTCCTCCAAATGGGATAGAATATCACTTAAGCCTTCCAAATCCATTCAGAATATATAATTAATTCCAACTCTGAGAAATAGGATGGAGCCATCAGACAGAAATGTACCTTCTACACTCAGCTATGTTTTCTGTCCCTTCTGAGCTCTGGGAGCTAGTGGAATCAAGGGATAAGGGAAGTTGGGCACAGGTTACTGATTGTGGATGATCAGCCATGATCACAATGAATGGCGGTGCTGGCTCGAAGGGCCGAATGGCCTCCTCCTGCACCTATTTTCTATGTTTACATGCTTTTGAGGACGAGGTTCTTCTTGATTGAAAAATTTAGGAAGACAACTAAACTCTAGAACTTTAAATGTTCTTAAATAGTCTTCCTTCCCCCTCAATCCCAGTGGTAAGGGTACCATAGTGTTTAGTTTGGTTTAGTTTATCAAATGTACAAAGCTACAGTGAAAGGTTTTTCTTTGCATGCTATCAAGTCAAAGAAAAGACTATACATGTCCCCAGTGCACAGATAAAAGATAAAGAATACAACATTTATTGCAAGATAAAGTTTGATAAAGTCCAATTAAAGATAGTTCGCAAGCCTCCAAAGAGGTTAATGGAAGGTTAATGGAAGATCAGGACACATACGAGCTGATTTGTGGGTCATTCAGTTGCCTGATTACAGCTGCACTAATTTTATAACTGCTTTCTTCACTGAGGCCTATCTCTTTCTCTCTGTGTTGGAAAGCTAGATTTAGCTTAGTGCAGCTTGGAGATACAGCACAAAAACAGGCCCTTCGGCCCACCGAGTCCGCGCTGACCAGTGATTTCCGCACGGTAATACTATACTACACACACCAGGGACAATTTACAACTTTACCGAAGCCAATTAACCTACAAACTTCTATATCTTTGGAGTGTGGAAGGAAACTGAAGCACTCTGAGGAAACCCACACAGGTCACGGTGAGACAGTACAAACTCCGTACAGACAGCACCCTTAGTCAGGATTGAACGTGGGGCTCTGTGCTATAAGGCAGCAACTCTACCGCTGCGCCACCATGCCGCCCAAGATCTTAACCACAAGTTCATTTCAGAGTCTCCTTTTCCCTCCGACTATTAATATTTGAGTAAATAAATTTTTAAAGAACACAAAGTGTTAAATTAACAAGTGGGTCAAGCAGCATCTCCAGAGAACACGGAGAGGTGACATTTCAGATCATGATTATGAATAACATCTGCTGCTGATCATAATACACCCCCGCAATCTTTTACAATCAACTGCAATTTTCCATTCCACTCCAATTTGATCCAATTGGCAAATTTTTATAATATATCCAAATTAATAATTTAGACATTACAAACTTTAAAAAAAATAATGATATAACCTTGAGTTTTTCTTTCCTCTGGAAAGAAAATATATTCAATTCCAAATACTATTTTTCCTCATTTGTTAAGTATGGATGTGCACAAGGGATGTTGTTCTCTGCTTTGCTCTCACCGTTCCATTAAACTTAGCATGCATAAGAAAATTATCTGCAACGTGACTGCATTTCTAAGATAACTGAATGAATCCAGAACATCAGATTTTCTTTACAATTTTGCACAGCGTATCATCCAACAATAAAGGGATCAATATGAAAGGTCCAAACAGACTCTTCTGTGACTGCAACCTTTACACACATCATTGTTTCTAACTCAAGCATAAAACATTAGCTAAATGTCACGTTTCCTGAGTGTGAAATTCAGAGGAATTCTTTGTTTATTCTGGGCTCAACTTCTATAAAAGTGCCATTTTCCTTTTTGCATTTAACTCTTGTTAGACATGACCTTCCTTAATTAAAACGACGCTGGCACCATATTGCCTCTGGATTTTATGAAACTCGACATTCTTGACCACACTTTATATCTTGTGAGTTTACCTGTCGTACACATTTAGCCACCCATGCACATATTGTTTGCTGCAGCATTGACATTTCATGTCAGTTCTGTGTGTCATAATCCTTCAAACTTAGGCGAATCCATGCAATTACAGCAGGTAATTTTGATCGTCTTGATAATGATCACTGAATATAAAGCGACAGATGAAAACATTGTTGTATTGGCAGCTTGTGTCAAACCACAAGTGTGATCGTCTTGATAATGATCACTGAATATGAAGCGACAGATGAAAACATTGTTGTATTGGCAGCTTGTGTCAAACCACAAGTGTATTAGAACATAGAAAAATAGGTGCAGGAGTAGGCCATTCGGCCCTTCGAGCCAGCACCGCCATTCAATATGATCATGGCTGATCATCTAAAATCAGTACTTTGTTCCTGCTTTTTCCCCATATCCCTTGATTCTTTTAGCCCGAAGAGCTAAATCTAACTCTCTCTTGAAAACATCCAGTGAACTGGCCTCCACTGCCATCTGTGGCAGAGAATTCCACAGATACACAACTAGTCTGACGGACTTGCAATCCAGGCAATTCTACTTGAAAGGCCACTTGTCGTAAAGGCATTATTCTGATCGTGCCTTTGTGAAGAAGCTGTCATTTCTGCAAACATCTTTCTTTCTATCAAAAATAGGAATTTCCTCGGAGAATGATTGTTGTCCTCATGTGGTGTATTAAGCTTTAAAAGGTCGGATACTCGCCTTTGTTTAAATCCACCTTGGTCATAACGTGGCTCCATGCCATAAAGGCAAAGGTTTATACTTTGCGATAAGAGCTTCCCGCTGCGGGTGATGATATTTGATGAGGCATCTCGCAGTAGACCAAATCTACACGATCTGTTTCAAAGTCGTCTCATTGAAGGGAATGTACTTCTGATCCCTGGAGCAACACAATAACCTCTGTGTTGTCATTGTTATCGGCACAGTTGCATGGAAATGAGAAGATATAAGCGCAAACTGGTTGAACTGGGGAAACTCACAGTCTTTACAGCTTCCATCATGTTATTCCATTATGCAGGTGGATAGGATGAAAGTCTCTTCATTTCTTGTTCATGCCAAAGTTCCCAAGTAAAATAATTTTGGATGGTAATGTGAAGGAAAGGTGTAATAGACGGACACTTTGAAAATACCAACAGGATTGGGCAAAGTCATTATGGGACTTACGAAGGGGAAGTCGTATCTGACAAACCTACAGGAGTTTTTAAGGAAGTAATTGTTTAATTGGAAAAGGAAGAAGAGTCTCGACCCAAAACGTCACCCATTCCTTCTCTCCTGAGATGCTGCCTGACCCGCTGAGTTACTCCAGTATTTTGTGTCTTCCTTCGAGCAGTGCAAATTATCACTGACAGGGCTGGTTAGACCGGATGCTGGTAGGGTGTTTCCGCAGCTGTGGGGAACTAGAACAAGGAACCACAGTCTCGAGACACACAAGACATTTAGGATTGAGCTGCAATAAAACATCTTTGCTGTAGAGGGTGGTGAATATGTGTCTCCATGAAGGATCATGGAAACCAAGTCAGTGAAGAAATTAAAGAAGGAGGTAGATGGATGTTTAGACACAATAAGCACTAAAGGAGAGAGTCAAAAAATATTACAGGCAAATGCTATGTAATAGACATCGAGTCATAGAGTCGTAGAATTATACAGTGTGGAACCACGTGCTTCGACCCAACTTGCCCACACTGGTCAACGTGATCCATCTACACTGATCCCACCTGCCTGTGTTTGGCCCATATCCCTCTAAATCTATCCTATCCATGCACCTGTCTAAATGTTTCTTGAACATAACAAAGTACCAGCTTCAACTACCTCCTTCAGCAGCTTGTTCCATACCACCTACCACCCTCTGTGTAAAAAAGTTACCCCTCAGGTTCCTATTAAATCTTTCCACCCTCACTTTAAACCCATGCCCTCTGCTTATTAATTCTCCAACTCTGGGCCATTCAGATAATGGAAATTCATCTATGCAAAATTCATAAACCTCTCCCAAAAATTTGAGTTATGGAATAAAATCTGTTCTCGGAATTTATGTGGAAAAAGTGAATAAATGAACACATTTTTTATTCAATGTACATTTCTCAACACATGTGGAGGTGACATGGCTTTCTCTTACAGAAAATTGCAATGTAGACCATTTTCTAGAAACACTAACTCCCTCCTCTCACTGTGTTCACAAGCGTAGCCTGTATTGGGGTGGAAGATTAGCTATGAGCATATTGAAAAGCAAAGCATGCTTGAAGGACTGAATGGCCTACTCCTACGTCTAATCTCTTTATTTCCATGTCTTCATCACTAGAGTTTTGATGGAAGCTTCTGACCTACTGGACATTTCCAGTAGTTTCCATATTATGCAACCAGATAATGACAGAATTTGAGCATGCAATGGAGGCTAATTCTATATTAACTCACGCTATAATTAAGAAGAAGAATTAGGATATTCATCTTATAAAGCCCAATTTGCCATTTAATATTGTGCATAAAATGGTTCTGTGCTCTCTAGTGTGCTATATTTTGGATGAGATATGAAACAAATGCCTTTGGTTGCGATTTTAACTTCAATGGAAATCTAAATCCACTGAGCAGCAGATCTTTTATGACTAGTTTCCTGCTTAGTGGTGAAAGATAGAATCTTCTCTCTGACATCAATCTGTTCTGGCTATTCAGGCGGATGCTGTATTTTACATTCTTCAAAAGAGAGAAAATCGTACCCCCAGCAATTTGACCAGTATTCCCTCCTCAACCATTTCTCCCAAAGACAGAAGGCATGATTATTTCAAGTATCTATTTTTTCCACAGGCTTTAGTGCGCAGTATCCTGAATACACAATAGATTCTGCATTTATTGTTTCAGAATAATTCAGTCCATTTCGAATGCATTGACTGGCCTTTGGAGTGATAGAATATACTACTTCTTTCAAATTTACTTCAGATTAATATTGCGGGGGGAATAGCCTCTTCAGCAGGCCGCTCAAAGCCCTGGCAGTGTTGAGCGTATGCCACTGGGCTCTAGAATGCAAAGGCAGGCACTCTGTATCTGGAGCAGATCACCGCAAGTGAGGAGGTTCAACAGCTAGCAACTGTTACAGTAGAGGTAGACAAGGACAGTAACATGTGGTTCATTTTTTGCCAACACCTTTATCCATTTTAGCATGCGACAAAAGCTTCTCACTGTACCTCGGTACACACGAAAATAAACTGAACTGAACTGAAAAGGTGCAAAGAATGTGGTGTAGGAGGGAACTGCAGATGCTGGTTTACATCGAAGATAGACAAAAAATGCTGGAGTAACTCAGCGGAACAGGCAGCATCTCTGGATGGAATGAATGGGTGACGTTGGACATGTTGGAGGAACAGCACCTCATATTTCGCTTGGGTAGCTTGCAACCTTTTCTAACTTCAAGTAACCTTTGCTTTCCCTCGCTCTCCATCCCTCCCCCATCCTAGTTCTCCAACCAGTCTGACTGTCCCCATGATTACATTTTATTTTTGTATGTCTCGTTGTCAACTTCCACCAGCTAACGATGATCTATTCCACATTTTCCTCGAACTTCGTCCCCTTTGTTCTCTCGATTTCACACCTTAACCTTCCATAACTCTGGGTCACACTCTCCCTTGATTCTCAGTCTGATTTCAGGTCTCTCCAGAGATGCTGCCTGCGCCGCTGAGTTACTCCTGCATTTTATGTCCATCTTTAGTGCAAAGAACGAGCAGTGCAGTGGTGCACTGCAACCATTGACACCTTCCTACTGTCATAGGAAAAGAAACAAATACAGTTAGAAGTTTCATAGTTATGCTGACAATTACAAGTCACTTTAGACATAAGCGTGAAATGTTTACCTTATTATAGAAGAAACAGAATCCAAAAAAGGATGTAATAGTGAGAAGGATTTGAATGAACTCATTGGTCCTACTTTCTGAATCCATCCATGATGTTGCTCCCTGCATACTTGCCTGTCACATTGTGAGATTAATTTATGTTTCAGGGATGGTTGAGTGAACTTCATGAATGACCTTATCCATTATCAATCCTTTTTAAAAAAAATCACTGCTGTTCTAATTTACAAATTAATAAGGATGAAAATAGTAAACTTCCACTGCTGCCTGCAGTTCCAATGGATTCAAAGTGAAATGCCACCTGTACAATTTAATAAGAATATAATTTGACCCCTCTGTCTGAGAAGCAGAACATTTTAGCACTTAGTTTAGAGAAACAGTCCCTTCCGCCCACCAACTCCGCACCAACCAGCGATACCTGCACATTGACACTATCCGACACACTGGAGACAATTTACAATTTTACAGAAGCCGATGAACCTATAATCCTGCACATCTTTGGGGTGTGGGAGGAAACCAGAGCACCCGGGGTAAACCCACGCGGTCACGGGGAGAACGTACAAACTCTGTACAGACAGCACCCGTAGTCAGGTTTGAACCCGGGTCTCTGATACTGTAAGGCAGCAACTCTACCATCGTGCCACCCATTTGATGCACCTTAAATCTTAAAACAAGTTTTGTGACAGGTTTGCTGATATTCAGCATCCATTAATTATTAAGTGCAATTATACACAGTAAAGGCAGCTTTTTTTCTTTGAGGTTGATTTTCAATTTGAATCTTTTCATGTGATTCAAATTTCATTGCGTGAATTTCTCCACTTCTTTGATTTAACAAAAACTTTCCCCAGTTTCAGAAAAAAACAGGTAAACGTTTGAAAGAGTGGACAAGATGAAGATGGATAAATAAAAGTGTTTTAAAGATACTTTCACATAATTTCCTAAATACAAGTCAACTTCACAGAGAATAGTTTTATTCTTTTTTTTTTAAACATCCTAAACCTGATGAGAAACAAGAAAAAATAATGCAAAATGGAAATATTTATTTGTTGATGTAGATGATAATGATTCTAAAACATGATGATTTAGAATGAAAGTGAGTCTCCCTTCAAAATAACAATCAGGCCCAATGTGTATTCAAACCCTGTCAGGGCAGTAGAAACCATAGTCAGCCTCTCAGTTTAGTCATTAACAATGGGCTTAATCTTCAAGGACAGTATTGTGTCAAAGATAGTTTTTTTTACAGATTCAGTTTGACCATAAGGGACAAGATGCCTTACAAGATTTGTAAATGGAATGCACGGTGGCATGCTGATATTATGCATTGACAATAATAGTTTAGTTTAGATACAGCATGGAAACAGGCCCTTCTGCCCTCTGAGTCCACGCTGACCATCGATCACCCAATCACACTCGGTTTATGTTATCCCACTTTCTCATCCACTCCCTACGCATGAGGGGCAATTTTACAGAGGCCAATTAAGCTACAAACCCGCACATTTTTGATGACATATGATGAACAATTTTGGGCACCATATCTGGGGAAGGATGTGCAGGCTCTGCAGAGGGTCCAGAGGAGGTTTACAAGAATGATCCCAGGAATGAGTAAGTTAACGTATGATGAGCGTTTGTCAGCACTGAGCCTGTACTCGCTGAAGAGTGAGGGGGGACCTCATTGAAACATATAGAATAGTGAAAGGCTTGGATCGAGTGGATGTGGAGAGGATGTTTCCGCTAGTGGGAGAGTCTAGGACTAGAGGTTATAGCCTCATAATGAAAGGACGTTCTTTTAGGAAGGAGATGATGAGAAATTTATTTAGTCAGAGGGTGGTGAATCTTTGTTTTTAGAGATACAGCGCGGAAACAGGCTTTTCGGCCCACCGGGTCCGCGTCGACCAGCGATCCCCTCATATTAACACTATCCTACACCCACTAGGGACAAGTTTTAAATTTACCGAGCCAATTAACTTACAAACCTGTACGTCTTTGGAGTGTGGGAGGAAACCGAAGATCTCGAACTGAAAACCCACGCAGGTCACGGGGAGAAAATATAAACTCCATACAGACAGCACCCATAGTTGGGATCGAACCCGGGTCTCCGGCGCTGCATTTGCTGTAAGGCAGCAACTCTACTGCTGCGCCACCGTGCCACCCCTGTGGAATTCTTTGCCACAGAAGTCTGTGGAGGCAAAGTCAGTGGACCTTTTTAAGGCAGAGATTGATAGATTCGTGATTAGGACAGGTGTCAGAGGTTATGGGGAGAAAGCAGGGGAATGGGGTTAGGAGGGAGAGATAGATCAGCCATGATTGAATTGCGGAGTAGACTTGATGGGCCAAATGGCCGAATTTTACTGCTATTCCATATGACCTTATTTTTGGGATGTGGGAGGAGACGTGAGCATCCGGAGGAAACCCGTGTAGTCACAGGGAGAACATGCAAAATCCACACAGATAGCACCTGAAGTTAGGACTGAACGAGGTTCTCTGGTGATGTGAAACTACAGCTCTACAGCTGCACCACTGTTTAGTTCAGTTTAGTTTCGTTTATTGTCACTTGTACCTGGGTACGAGTCAAAAGCTTTTGTTCCATGCTAACCAACCAGCGGAAAAACAATACACGGCTACAATCGAGCCATTCAGTGTACAGATACATGAGAAGGGAATACTGGGCCACCATAGAAAGAGATGGTGACGTAACATTTTCCCTGTTATGATGTTCACAGATATAATATTATTACCTCTCTTAAATGTCTTTAGAAAATATTAGTTTTGACTAAGAAGAAATAAATTGCACTCGATTTTCCTTCCTCAAGCACCCCCCACATTGCCACTGTATTGAAAACATGGATTATTTTCACACATTTTGTTTTCTAAATTAATAAAATGTTACAAAAGGGTCAAGTAGGCCTAGATATCTCCCAGGATGACAAGACAAGACACGGTGCAATGCACCTTCATAGGCATCTTGGCCCAAGAGAAACCTTCATGAACAATGACTCTCCCACCAAATAATAACTTCAGCACGGTAGCGCAGCGGTAGAGTTGCTGCTTTACAGCTAATGCAGCGCCGGAGACTCAGGTTCGATCCTGACTATGGGTGCTGCACTGTAAGGAGTTTGTACGTTCTCCCCGTGACCTGCGTGGGTTTACTCCGAGATCTTCGGTTTCCTCCCACACTCCAAAGACGTACAGGTATGTAGGTTAATTGGCTGGGTAAATGTAAAAATTGTCCCTAGTGGGTGTAGGATAGTGTTAATGTACGGGGATCACTGGGCGGCACGGACTTGGAGGGCCGAAAAAAGGCCTGTTTCCGGCTGTATATATATGATATGATATGAAATGTAGCTAAATTATTTTTGAGGAGTGAACTAGTTGTAAGATAATGGTTGAGCAGCCTTGGCAATTATCTGGTGAGTTACAGAAACAATGTTTAAATTAAGACAGAGACCACAATGAACTGCAGATGCTAGAATCTTGGGTAAAACATTAAAAAAGTGGCTGGAGTATGACAGCAGGTCAAACAGCGTCCGTGGAGAGAATAAACAGGCAACGTTTCGGGTCAGGACCCTTCTACAGACTGATTATAGAGGGAGGGAAAGCTGGAAATGCTGGTGCAGTACAAAGTCTGGTAAGTGATAAGTGGATACAGGGGTTCAATCGACATATATGTCAGGAGTAGCGAGCTTAAATTGGGTTCGCTTTGAAATAAGGGCGAAAATATATATTTTGGCATGGTTAGCAAATTTAAAAACTGGATAAGCCAAAACAGGACTAAACTCTGACTGTTATACTGAACACTTACGTAGTTGTTCTCTGCAACTAATTGAAATATGTCTGTCAGCACTTGTCACATCATATGTAGACTTCTACAAGCAGAAAGCCGAAAACATGCATACAATCATAGCAACAGTCAGAAGATGCCAATACATAAATGAATAAATAAATAAATAATCTCTTGAGTGCAGTTGACATCAGATCAGACTTTTCCATTTGAATGATGAAGAAGACCCAAGGGGCAATGTCTTCCTTCCACTCCTATTCCTTTATGTGCTTAAATTATGTTGATTTGGTTACTTGAATGTTGCTAACTTCATGTTCAACATGAAATTTAGTGCAATCCACCCTTAAATTGACGCATGTGCAGACACCCTTTTGGATATCTGAGATCTACAGTGGCTCCCAAAATACATTCCCATACTGGTTTTGCAATTTAGTTTAATTTAGTTTAGTTTAGAGACGCAGCATGGAAACATGCCCTTTGGCCCACCGAGTCCAGGCTGATCAACGCTCATCCGTACACTAGTTCTATGTTATCCTAGTTTCGCATCCTACTCTCTAGGGGCAATTTACAGAAGCCGGTTAACCTACAAACATGCATATCTTTGGAATGTGGGAGGAAACCGGAGCACCCGGAGAAAACCCCATGCGGTCACAGGGAGAATGTGCAAATTCCATGCAGACAGCACCTGTAGTCAGGATCGTCCACAGGTCTTGTATACACTGGAATTTAGAAGGATGAGGGGGGGATCTTATTGAAACATATAAGATAATTAGGGGATTGGACACATTAGAGGCAGGAAACATGTTCCCAATGTTGGGGGAGTCCAGAACAAGGGGCCACAGTTTAAGAATAAGGGGTAGGCCATTTAGAACGGAGATGAGGAAGAACTTTTTCAGTCAGAGAGTGGTGAAGGTGTGGAATTCTCTGCCTCAGAAGGCAGTGGAGGCCAGTTCGTTGGATGCTTTCAAGAGAGAGCTGGATAGAGCTCTTAAGGATAGCGGAGTGAGGGGGTATGGGGAGAAGGCAGGAACGGGGTACTGATTGAAAGTGATCAGCCATGATCGCATTGAATGGCGGTGCTGGCTCGAAGGGCTGAATGGCCTACTCCTGCACCTATTGTCTATTGTCTATTGTCTATTGTCTCTGGCGCTGTGAGGCAGCAAGTCTACTGCTGCGCCACTGTGCTCTCTCTCTCTCTCTCCCTCTCTCCCAAATGGCAGGAGAGTCATAAAAGTAAAAGCCCATGATTCCCAAGGGAAGGTGGCAAATTGGACTCAAAAGGGAGCAAAAGTCATAGTTGCCTTGTGAAGCGTGGCTAATGGAATTAATCTAGAGGATTGTGAGCTAATGTACCTGGAGAGTTGCAACAAGTGAAAACAATAACACTGGTCGGATACTGAGCGGAGTGAGTGAACAAACAGACCTTGGAGTGTACACCCACAGATTCATAAAGGTGGAAGGTCAGGTCAAGAGCAAGGTTAATGAAGCATACCAGATGCATTCCTATAATAGGTGCACCGTGGGCGGCACAGTGGAGCAGTGGTGGAGATGCTTCCTCACTGCGCCAGAAACCCAGGTTCGATCCTGACCTCCGATGCTGTCGGTGCAGAGTTTGTACCTTCTCCCTCTGGGTTTTCTCCGATTGCTCTGGTTTCCTCCCACATGCCAAAGATGTGCAGGTTTGGTGGTTAAGGGCCTGTCCCACTTAGGCGATTTTAAGGCGACTGCCGGCAACTAGGCTGTCGCCGAACATTCGCCGGGGTGTCGCGGGCATGATCGTGAGAAGTCTTCAATGAATCGTAGCGGATCTCAGCACGTCATGGAAACATTTTCCAGATATAAATTTCTCGGCGGCAGCTGGCTTGTCGCCAGGTATCGTAGCTTATTGCGGGCGCTGTCGCACGCTGTCCCCAGGTTTGCTAGGTTGTCGCAGATGCATTTAGAAGCACGTAATATTAAATTAAGAAAAGGCATTTGAAAATACCAGAAGATAGTTTTGTTTAACTGATTTATTTACCGTCAGGACATTTTACAGATAGATTGGAGGCGACAGTTTGACGGTCAGGTAAGTGTGGGAATTTCGCGATGTTTCCGAAGACGGTGTAATCTCTTAGCCAGGTGCTAGTTTCACAAAAAAACTAACTTGTATCGATCTGACTCGGCATTATAGTGGTCATTGTCGTAGGGTAAAACAAAATTTCAGCGATCTGCTACGACTTTGACAGTCGCCGGCAGTCACCTTAAAAGTCGCGTAACTGGGACAGGCCCTTTAATTGGCTTCTGTAAATTGCCCCTCAGTAGGATGCGAAAATGGGATAGCATAGAACTAGTGTACGAGTGATCAATTGTCAGCGCGTAGGGCCTGTTTCCACGCTATATCTCTAAACTGAATGAATGCCCAAGGTTTGCATGTAAAGAGCAGCGGGGACATGTTGGAATTGTATACATTGCTGGTGAGGCTCGGCGGAGGCGGTGGCGAGAGCAGATGTGGCCTGGAAGTGCGGGGATGGCTTGGGAAGCTGGGGCTATAGGCAGCAGGGGAGGCGGCATGAGTCAGGGTTGGCGGCATGGACAGCTGAGGCTAGAAGCAGCCAGGGAGGGGGCGTGAACCGGGAATGGCTTGGGCAACCGCCGGTAGGTCAGTCTACTATAACCAAAATCCGTTATGGAGAGGTTCATTTAAAACAAGGGTTAACTATTTATTTTTGTTATTTCCCAATACGGCATAGCGAAACAAGAAAATATTGTGATAATTATCCATTAAAGCACTCTCATTTTATCACAATACGAGGTTTTGAACTGAGGTCCTGGTGTTATTACTCCAGGTAATGTTGCCAAGATTAATTCAATAATGTTACCTCTTTGGGTTGACAGGGGAATCCTTGATCTTGAAAGCATACATATTCTTGTATCAGACTGTTTAAATAGTTTTGGACAAAAAGCAGAAGCAATCCCAACAGGTCAAAAGAAAGCTGCCTGAAATTCTGCACCAATTACGCCTCCAAGCTCACAAGAGAGTCAACGTGATGAAGTTTTTATAAATCTATTGTCATGTTCTATTTCTCCAAAGAAATAGCTGGTGAAACCTACTCTTTATCTGCCATACAGTTTGCGCTGTAGTATGGCTGATCACGTTTGCTATTACCAGGCTGAGGTTCGTAGTTTTGCCTTCTTGCACTGCATTACACAGAATTAATATTTCATGTGCATTTGAGCGAGCATTCTGCAGATTCATCTTATCTTCACAAAGATTTTTTGCATTTGGAATACTGTATTGGATTCATCTGCATTTTTTCCCACCGCTATTCTGGGAAAATCTTCTTGCGTTTTTAGTTATTTGCATTTTCAAATCTCCCCGGAACAATTTGGTTTCACTAGTCAAGCAGCGGAGGAGATTTTTTTACCAGTCCTTGTGAGGCGATCACAGGCAGGTGCCACAAGGACAGTCCCTGGGAGCTCAAGAACTTTTGCATCAGTGAATCAACACAGTTACTTCAATGCCTTGGATAGACACAAAATGCAGGAGTCACTCAACGGGACAGGCAGCATCTCTGGAGCGAAGGATTGGGTGACATTTCAGGTCAAGGCCCTTCTTCAGACTGATGTCAGGGGAGAGAGAGATACATACAGCGCCCTCCATGTTTGGGACAAAGACCCATCATTTATTTATTTGCCTCTGTACTCAACAATTTGAGAATTCCACAGATTTACAACTCTCTGACTGAAAAGGTTTTTCCTCATCTCCGTTCTAAATGGCCTACCCCTTATTCCTTATTCTGCATTTGCCTGGATCACCATTCCCTTTGTCCTATTTTCACACCTTACACTTCCTTATCTAGGTATCTCCCTCTCCCCTGACATCAGTCTGAAGAAGGGTCTTGACCCAAAACGTCACCCATTCCTTCTCTCCAGAGATGTTGCCTGACCCGCTGAGTTATTTCAACATTTAATGTCCATCTTTGGTTTAAACCAGCATCTGCATTCCTTCCTACACAATACAGTCACTTCATTGCCTTGACGTAGCTCATATTTATTTCTGAATTTTTTTGTTTACATTTTACTCCTGGTGCTCCTTTGTTTAGTAATAGAAATAAAGAACTGCAGATGATAGTTTATACACAAAAGGAAAAAAATGTGCTGGAGTAATTCAGCTGGTCAGGCAGCATCCCTGGAGAACATGGATAGGTGGATAGGTTTTGTATTGGGTGGAGGCCCAGTTGATGTGGTCCGGGCCTACTTGAGTGTTTAGCAGGGACAACTTGTATGTGTTTATGGTCAGGATGAGGTGGTGAGGGGGAAGGGTTCCCCATTGTGGTGCGATGGACGCCCTCCGTGTCTCAACAGCACTTGCAGAGGGCACCATACCCCCGTGAAGGGCCTCGACCCGAATCGTCACCTATCCATGTTCTCCAGGGATGCTGCCTGACCTGCTGAGTTCCTCCAGCACTTTGTGTCCTTCTCTTCGCCATTGGTTTGTCAGAAGTATTTCAAACAGCAAATTTGTTTGAATCTGACAATTTGGTTTAAAGAGCCATGATGGACATATTCTCTCTTTATCATTTTCTTTTGAGCTCCTCTTAAATAAAAGCACAACATTAATCACCCTCTAATCCTCCAACACCTCACCCGTGGATAACAATGAAGCATATATCTCAGCCAGGGGCCCTCAAATTTATTTTCTAGCCTCCCATAGTATTCTTGGATACACTTGATCAGGTCCCAGAGATTTATTTGCATTCATAAACAGATATCTCAGCAGGAAAAGGCAAAATAAAGAAAGCATATGATTTGAGAAGATGAGTAGTGAGGGTGGGAAATGAAGGAAGAAAAAGGAAGTATTAAAATATTCAATACTCTCTTCAAATAAAACAGAGACCGCAGGAAATAGAAACTTGGTATTTTCTTATCTTTCTGCTCTACATGTTATTATATACAGAAACATTTCCATTAACAAATATGGATGTAGGCAGTTGGGAGATTTTAATGTCCATCATCTTGATTTATGATATCAAAATAAGCTCATTAATTTTGAAACTACTCAATCCTTCACAAATATTCACCTGTCCAATTTGATGTTGCATCAATCTTCCTAGAAGATTATTGAAAACCAGAATCTACAGATGGTGGAAATCTGGAATTTTTTAAAACGCTGGAAAATCTGGAACTGTGCCACAGAGGGTAGTGGAGGCCAAGTCAGTGTATATTTCTAAGGCAGAGATAGATAAATTCTTGATTAGAACGGGTGTCAATGGTTACAGGGAGATGGGAGGAAAATGGGATTTGGAGGCAGAGATCAGCCATGATTGAATGGTGGAGTAGACTCGATGGGCTGACTGGCCTAATTCTACCATCACTTGTGAACTTGTGAACCAAGCAGTATCTAGATCTGTGATTTGGAAGAGAAACTACAAGGCATGTAAGTTTGCTTTTAAATAGGTGGTATGGTAGACAATGAAGATTATCAAGAGTTACAGCGGGGATCTTGATCGGCTGTCCAAGAGGGCCAAGGAATGGCAAAGAGTGTTTAATTCAGATAAGGGCAAGTTGTTGCAATTTGAACACAAATTAGAATTGGAATTTCACAGCGAATGGGAAGGCCCTGTGGAGTATTATTGCGCAGAGAGACTTAGGAGTACAAATGCTTCGTGCCTTACAAGCACCATCATAGGTAGATAGAGTGGTGAAGAGGTCTATTGGCACGCCGGTCTTCAGCACTAAGGTCACTGAGTATAGAAGTTGGGATGTCATGTTACAGTTGTAAAAGAGACTGGTGAGGCTGTACTTGGGTGATGTTCAGTTGTGGTCACCCTACTTTTGAAAAGATTCCATTAAGCTGGAGATAGTATTGGAAAAAAATGAGGATGTTACCAGGACTAGAGAGAGAGTGAGTTATGGAAAGAGGTTTGGCACGGCAGGAGGCAGGAGGCTGAGGGGGAATCTTATAGAGAAGAATAAAATTATGAGCATAGATAGGACAAATACATTCTTATTCCCAGCATTGAGGAATTAAGAACTAGAGGGCATAGGTTTAAGGTGAGATTTAATAGGGACCTGTAGGCCCAACACAGAGGGTGCTGTTTTAATGGAATGAACTGCCAGAGAATATTGTTGAGGTGCGTACAATAACAACATTTGAAAGACATTTGGATAGGTACATGGATAGGAAAATTTTATATTGAAAGCCATGGAATTGTTTTTTGAAAAGAGAGAGAAAAGAAACTGGATACTATTAGAACATGCAGAACAGAATGAGAAGCCAATTGTGGGTGATGCTGTTCTCTCATCTCAAATGTGTGGGCATATTGGGGCCGGTGAGGAAAACCTACATCTTCTCCATTGTACCAGTACAAGTAAAGAGCCACAGGGGGAGTCCATACACATTTTTGGATCATGGAAATTCACCTATCCCTTGCACAGAAAGCTTGATGAGAAGGCTGAACATTGAAGGACCAAGGACCAAAGTTCTCTTGTGTACCATGAATTAGGTGAAGACTGTGACCAGTCGTCTTATCTCAGGTTTGGAAATATCTAGTCTGGACAAAGATGATTTATTTCACTATCGGATGTGTTCACGTATAAGACCGTGCCTGTTTCTCAGCTAAACATTCCCAGACAAGAAGACCTGAAACAATGGCCTTACTTGAAGGATATCAAGATTCCTGAAATAGACCCTGGCATTGACCTACTCATCGGGATAAATGCTTCAAAGGTATTGGAACCTTGGGAGCTGGTCAACAGTCAAGGGGATGGACCATACGCTGTGAAAATTCCTGGAATGGCGGGACTATCATATGTTGAAAGACTGGAGCGACTAGGCTTGTATACACTGGAATTTAGAAGGATGAGAGGAGATCTTATCGAAACGTATAAGATTATTAAGGGGTTGGACACGTTAGAGGCAGGAAACATGTTCCCAATGTTGGGGGAGTCCAGAACAAGGGGCCACAGTTTAAGAATAAGGGGTAGGCCATTTAGAACTCAGATGAGGAAAAACTTTTTCAGTCAGAGAGTTGTGAATCTGTGGAATTCTCTGCCTCAGAAGGCAGTGGAGGCCAATTCTCTGAATGCATTCAAGAGAGAGCTGGATAGAGCTCTTAAGGATAGCGGAGTCAGGGGGTATGGGGAGAAGGCAGGAACGGGGTACTGATTGAAAATGATCAGCCATGATCACATTGAATGGCGGTGCTGGCTCGAAGGGCTGAATGGCCTCCTCCTGCACCTATTGTCTATTGTCTAAAACCCTACTGGGATGGGCCATTTATGGTCCCCTGAGAAGAGACCACGACAGCAGGGATGCAAATGGCTGTCCCGCTGCTGCTGTCAATTGAATATCCATTGTAAACCTAGAGGAGCTACTGGTCAAACAATACAATCACGACTTCAGTGAAAGAACCAGCATGGAAACAGAAGAAATGTCCAGAGAAGAAGTAAAATTCTTGGACATTATGAGTCGCTCAGCAAGGATGACAGATGGACACTATTGTCTAGACTTACCTGTCAAGGCAATCGGAAAGGACTTTATTGGAAAAGGACTGAAGTTGCCATTACACAGTGTCCAACTTCTCCCCAGCAGTGAAGTACATTATGACATGTTAAAAAATACTTGAACTGTTACTCTGTCCACTAGTTATCAATGGCATTGACCTGGTTAAAATAAATGGTCTAATTTCTTCATTAAAATATTCAACAAAGGTGTCATGCAAATATGTTGGATGATTTTTTTTCTAATTCACCAACAGCAATTTCCAAGCTATAGTTATCAATGTGTTCAGTGAGTATTTTTCTATAAATATCCTGAAATGTAAATTGGCTATTAAAGATGTCACTTCGGCAGGATCATTATAAAAATTACAACTTGTAATGAGCAATACTTTGAATGGTATTAACGCAAGTATTAGCAGCTGCTGCAAGTCTAAACTTGCACATTTATCTTTAAAAAAAAAAATTGAATCATTGACTTAATTTCAGAACTATTTAATTTTCTGATTTAATCATCGGTCTCATTTCCACCCAAAAAAATCCATTTGGCAGGATTTTGTGAGCAATTGCTGGCAGATTCCATCAGATGTATCATCATTCCACCATTAGGTGCCAAGCCTCCACACATGTGCCATCAAACATAGAACCCCTGTGTGTACTGGCATTCCCAGGAGGCCGAGTTGTTATTCACTCAGTGGATGGACTCTGCACAGAGTTCCAAGGTGGAGCCCACTTATCCAGCATTCCCAACACAGTGCCACTGAATCTTCTCTCAGACATCTTCTCATGCTCCTAGACTTGATCAAAATCATGAGAGGATTAGATCGGGTAGATGGACAGAGTCTCTTGCCCAGAGTAGGGGAATCAAGAAATAGAGGACATAGGTTCAAGGTGAGGGGGGAAGATTTAATAGGAACCTGGGGGGGGGGGGGAGTAACCTTTTCATACAGAGGGTGGTGAGTGTATGGAATGAGTTGCCTGAGGAAGTAGTTAGGGCAGGTAATATTGTAACGTTTAAGAAACATTTGCACATGAATATAGATAAGACAGGTTTAGAACGATATGGGCCAAACAAAGCCAGGTGGGACTTGTGTAGATGGGACATGTTGGTCATTGTAGGGGCCTTGGATCGAAGGGCCTGATTACACACTATATGACTCTATGACTCTATATAGTGTAAGAAAATAACTGCAGATGCTGGTACAAATCGAAGGTATTTATTTCACAAAATGCTGGAGTAACTCAGCAGGTCAGGCAGCATCTCAGGAGAGAAGGAATGGGTGACGTTTCGGGTCGAGAACCTTCTATATGATGAATTTAAACTGAGATTGTAGCTCAAAAAATCAGAAGCCACAAGTTACGCTTTAATATTACTTTGCTTTACTTTGATGCATTTAATTGCGTATTTGAGGTGTTTTGAGTGCGTTTTATTTTCATCTTTACGGTTTGATTTTTAAATTGTTTCATTCTAACGTAGCACATCCTTTAATGTCACGGGTATTCAAAAGCTTTTAAAAATAGTTACAGCTTTTCAGTCTGCACGGCCCTGCTCCCAGCTTTGCCAACTTTCAGCGGCATTCAGTTTAGCTTAGTTCACTTTACTTTAGTTTAGGTTACTTTAGTTTATTTTTGTTTAGTTTAATTTAGTTTAGAGAGATAGCATTGAAATAGGCCCTTCACCCACTAAGTCCACACCGACCATCGATCTCCTGTTCACACTAGTTCTATTATCTTACATTTTGCACGCACTCCCTACACACAAGGGGCAATGGACAGAGGTCAATTAACCTACAAATCTGCATGTCATTGGGATGTGGGTGGAAACCCACACAGTGAGCCTGTTCAAACTCCACACTGACAGCACCCGAGATCAGGATCGAACCTGAGTCTCTGGCGCTGTGAAGCAGCAGCTCTACTGGGCGGCACGGTGGAGCAGTGGTAGAGTTGCTGTCTTACAGTGCTTGCAGCGCCGGAGACCCGGGTTCGATCCCGACTACGGGTGCTGTCTGTACAGAGTTTGTACGTTCTCCCTGTGACCGCGTGGGTTTTCTCCGAGATCTTCGGTTTCCTCGCACGCTCCAAAGACGCACAGGTATTTAGGTTAATTGGCCTGGTACAAGTATAAATTGTCCCTTTTGTGTGTAGGATAGTGTTAATGTGCAGGGATCGCTGGCCGACGTGGACTCGGTGGGCCGAAGGGCCTGTTTCTGCGTTGTATCTCTAAACTAAACTAAACTACTGCTGCGCCACCATGGAACAGAATCTCCTCACTGTGCAACCAGTAGTCCTGTTTCCATGAGACCGTGTTGTAGAGAGCCAAAGAGATCAGACTTCTGTATCAAGGCTGGTTACCTGCGATCCTGGGCAGATTACTGAATGCGATTTCAGATGGGGGATGTCAGGTGAGCAAAATCTGGTTCACATATGAAAGCGGTGAGTTATCATTCCATAGATGACGAGGGTCTGCAGAAGGGTCCCAACATAAAATATAGTCTATCCATGTTCTCCGGAGATGCTGCCTGACTGCTCAGTATTTTGTGTTTTTTTACTCAATTTTTCATCCAATGTCAGTCGTACTGATAGGGAAAATTCAGAAGTTATAGAATTATGTGGTGAGACCACATTTAGAGTTGTTCAAGGTGAGGATAGGTGAGAGAGGAGAATGGCTTGTAAGAACACATATTGCAGTGGAGAAAAAAAATCTCAGGGCACCTTTGCAAACCAGGAAAATTATGAATTGGATGAGAACATTTGGTTGTGAGTGTCTGCTATGCCCAAGTGTACATTCCTTGGAACGAATGGACTTAAATCTACAACAATACATTAAATGATCTAGTATAATCGGGAAAAAACAGCTTAAGGTTTTTCATTGTAATGAAACCAAACAAAAATGGGCAGGAGGCTAAAAAGACGACATTCTGAGGAAAAATTACTAGAAATCTAACCAAGAATAATAACATTATTTGGAAAAAAAAGCACTCTGGCTTTGTTCAGCCAGTTACAACAAAGAGTGCAAAATTTGGATTTGGATTAATGAAATATGGCAGTTTTCTTGGTTAATTTGCAGCTTGAAAACTATTTCAAACAACATGAATCAAAGTAATTTTTAAGAATTGGTTGCTTCAAAGCCTTGTATTCACACAATCTAGTTATTCATTTTGATTAGCAAGACATTTCTTCCTTTGAGAAAATTATAAATCTTTGCCCCTTAAACATCGGGCAACAGGAAATGGTCCAGCATTGCCACAATTAAAGGGATACCGTGGTGTTGATTTGCTTTAGCAGATTGCTATTCACCGACTTAGGACAAGCACCAACAATTCAGAAGTGAATGTCATCCCCTCCTGTATAAACAAAGGGATTTTATGCGTCAGCATTTTATCTCTCCCTTTTAAGATCATAGCACACTGATCAATCATATTTTTGGAAAATCGTTCTTGAAACATGGGAATGCGACATTCAAGAATATTCTAAGATTAGAGCAATATTAAGTAGAATAACGAGTCCGTAGCTTATTTCATGAAAAGGGAGATTGCAGAGGTCTGCAAGTTATTAGTAGATCCTGTGATGTTAATCTTCTCCTCTGTTGTATCCTCCAGTAATTGTACATGTAGAGTTTAGAGAGATACACCCGTATGGCCCACCGAGTCTGCCCGGCTAATGATCACCCGTACACTGGTTCTATGTAATCCCAGTTTCGCATCCTACGCACTAAGGGCAGCTTTTACAGAAGCCAACGAACCTGCACACCTGCATGTCTTTGGAATGTGGGAGGAAACTGGAGCAACTGGAGAAAGCCCACATGGTCACAGGGACAACGTACAATCTTCGTGCACACAGCACGCATAGTCAGGATTGAACCCGGGTCTCTGGTGCTGTAAGGCAGTAACTCTACTGCTGCGCTACCTTGCCGCACTGTACAGTACCTAGGCTTGCCTTCATCCAAGTTAACTTTTATTTTACACAGCTCAATTTACAACCATTATTCAAATTATGAAAGGAATACGTTTTGTGAGGGGAAATTTTATAAATCCAAAGGCCTGCGTGGAATGCATTTGGGGTATTTTAAAATAATGTATTCACACATATGGATGGTGACACTTTGTTTGCTAAAGTGAAAAACAGCTTTGTCAGCATTTTGTTTCTTGCCGTTATGATCAGGAGATACTGGTAAATCCTATTTTATGAAAATTGTTTATTATGAAAAATGTGAACATTCAAGAAGATTCTAAAACTAAAATAATATGAAATAAAATATTTCGGGCAACACAGGAGGAACACACAGCTGGTGGAGCTGCTGCCTCACAGCGCCAGAGACCTGACCTTGAATGTTGTCTGTGTGGAGTTTGCATGTTCTCCCTACAACCATGTAGGTTTCCTCAGAGTGCTCCAAATACAACCTAAATCCCAAAGGCATGTGAGTTTGTACGTTAATTGGCCCCTGTAAATTTCCCCTAATGCGTAAGGAATGGATGGGAAAGTTGGATAACATTGAACTGGTGTAAACAGGTGATCTATTGGCACCTTTGACTCGCTGGGCCGAAGGGCCTGTTTCCATGCTGAATCTCTCAACTATACCAGTCCCCATGTTATGCCATTGAACAAGAAATGGGAGCAAATGAATCCCATTTACCCCAAAGAGTCAATGATATTACAGCAAAACTTCATAAATCAACTGTGTAGGAAGATATTGCAGATGCTGGTTTAAACCCAAGATAGACACAAAATGCTGGAGTAACTCAGTGATTGACAGACTGATTAATGATCAGTCTGAAGAAGGGTCTCGTCCCAAAACGTCACCCATTCCTTCTCTCCAGAGATGCTGCCTGTCCCGCTGAGTTACTCCAGCATTTTGTGTCTATCTTTCTTTTCATAAATCAACTATTCACTAAGCATTCATTTCACAGTTACCTACCACTCAGCAGCACTCATTTCATACCTTATCTTCCCTTTGACTTCAAACGGCCACTTGCAAACCACCAACCAAAGATAGGCAAGTTGAGAAAGTAGTAGAGATAAGTAATAATTTTGTCGGTCAAAACTGCAGCAAACGTAAACTCAAGCATTGTGCACCAGGCAATGATCATACTCTTGTTAGACTCGATTCTGAAGAAGGGTCTCAACCCGAAACGTTACCCATTCCTTCTCTCCTGAGATGCTGCCTGACCTGCTGAGTTACTCCAGCATTTTGTGAATAAATACCTTCGATTTGTACCAGCATCTGCAGTTTTTTTCTTATACTCTTGTTACAAATCGTTACTCTTCCTCTTTCTAAATGGTGCAAACTACATGGGTTTGATTTTGCTAAATGTACAGAGATGATTACAGTGGGCAGCAAATACTGACAAGTGCATTTAGAAAAGATGAATCCCCCCTGATATTCTCTACATCTTTAGTTTAGTTTATTGTCACGTGTACCAAAGTACAGTGAAAAGCTTTTGTTGCGTGCTAGCCAGTCAGCACGAAAGACAATACATGGTTACAATCGAGCCATCCACTCTACATGGTAAAGGGAATAATGTAAATAACGTTTAGTGCATTTTAAAGTCCAGTAAAGTCCAATCAAAGATAGTCCATGGATCTCTAATGAGGTGGATAGTAGCTCAGAACTGCTCTCCAGTTGGTGGTAGGATGGTTCAGTTGCCTAATAACAGCTGGGAAGAAACTGACCCTGAATCTGGAGGTGTGCGTTTTTACAGTTTCAACAGATTCAGGAACAGTTACTGGTAACATCTTACTGTTATGTCTAAGCACTCTTCTTGACATTAAGAATGGCCAGCATGCAAAATTTCATTCTACGATTACACAGTGATTTCCTTTCATTCAATGAAGAATTGGCGAACCAAAGAAGCTCATACTATTCCCACCTCCAGAGCAAGCATATTCCCCTTAAAAATAAAATGTAATGGATTTGACTGCCAGACCAAAGCATTATCCACACTATATCAAAGGTGCATAAGGAAGAAATCAATCCTTATTCAAAGAAATCTCAATTTTTAAAAATACATTTGCTATTTTAAGCTGCTTGCATGAATAAGATATCTAAAGGACACATCCTTGTTCACAATAGCAAATAATGCACTGTCAATAGGTAGAGCAGAAAGTTGCATCTTCCACAAGAAACCACATGTTTGGTCTTTCTTATGGCTACTCTGGTTTTTCTTAAACAATTTTACATTCAGGATACATTTTCAGAATCTCCTCCCAAATAAATAATAACATATTCTTCCAGGAATCCCTAGTCTGATACATTCATATTGTATGGGTTGTTTTGAATTCTCTTTCATTTGCAGTCACTTTAGTTATTTTGAGTCTGTTGTACAGCCATTTAATATTTTAGTTGCATTTTTTCAAAAGAACAGCTTAAAGTGAAGTAATGTTAGATTAATGTAGAAAGAAGGAACTGCAGATGCTGGTTAATACTCAAAAGGACTCAAAGTGCTGGAGTAACTCATGATCTCTGCAGAACATGTGTTTGAAATCGTCAGGATCTGACGAAAGGTCTCGACCGAAACGTTGCCTCTCCATGTTCTCCAGAGATGCGAGCTGACCTGCTGAGTTACTCCATGACTTTGTGTCCTTTTGAATGTTAGATTACTCCAATCCCCTTCGGTTGTCAAAGCTCCTTGTAGCAGTTTTTTAAATTATTAAGTGTTACCTTAGTGCAGGATCTTTTCTACATTCACCAGATCTGAGAATCAGCAAAAGAAGCATCTGTTAGGGTCATTGAGTCAAACATGGCAGCCCAAAATGGCCAGGCCAAGCAACATAGCCCATTTAAGCTAGTCCCATTTGCCCATGTTTGACCCAAATATCTCCAAACATCCCCATCCATCTAGCTGTCCAAATATCTTTTCAATGTTGTTATTGTACCTGCCTCAACTACTCCCTCTGGCAGCTCCTTCAAGATACACACCTTCTCTGAGTGACAATGTTGCCCCTTAGGTTCCAATTAAATCTTTCCCTTCTTGCCTTAAACCTATCGCCTCCAGGTCTTGATTCCCTCTCCTGGGTAAAGGACTGTGTTCACCCTATCTATTCCCCCCATGATTTTGTACACTTCTATAAGATCACCCCTCACTCTCCTGCAGTCCAAGGAATGATGGCCTAGGCTGCCCAAACTCTTCCTGCAGCACAGCCTCTAAAGTCCTGGCATCATCCTCGTTTATCTTCTCTGCACTTTTTCCAGTTAATGACATCCGGAACACAGGCAAATCAAAAGCATCCTTTATGTCCTATCGACCTGTGATGCCACTTTCATTGAATTATGTACTTGTACTCTTAGATCCCTCTGCCCTGCACCAATACCCGGGCTTTTCCCTCTCACCATGAAGCTTTTGCTCTGGTTTGGCATCCCCAAATGCAACACCTAACACTAATCTGAATTAAACTCCATTTGCCATTCCTCGCCCCACAGGCTTAGCTACTCAAGACCCTGCTGTAATTCTGGATCACCATCTCCACTGCATATGATAGCACCTATTTTTATACTCCTCCAGGGATACATTTGATCCCAGCAGCCTAGACATCACTCATACCTCCTTTTTCCTGATTAGAGATCCAATTTATCTTCTCATCCAGGGTTCCTTATGCCTTCCTGCCTTGCCCTTCACTCGAACAGGAACATGCATACCTTGAACTCTCATTATTTCACTTTTAAAAGCAACCCCCTTTCCAGATATCCGTTTGCCCACAAACAACTTACTCTAGTCAAATTTTGCCACCTCCTGTCTAATACCATCAAAGTTGACCTTGCCCAAATATAACTTGTGGACCAGCCCTGTCCTTATTCATAACTAATCTAAAGCTAATAAAACTGGCCACTAGTCTCAAAAGGCTTTCCCACTAACCCTTCTGCTGCCCATCCACAGTTTTTATTGGGAAGATGGTGGTAGGTCTTTGACCTACACCCCATGTGCTGAAAGTACTCCAGCAGTGCTATTTAGTTTGGTTTAGTTTAGTTTAGAGATACAATGCAGAACAGGCCCTTTAGCTCACCGAGTCCACACCGACCAGCGATCCCCACACGTTAACACAGGTGGCAAAGTGGTAGAGTTGTTGCCTTACAGAGCTTGCAGTGGCAGTGATCCGGGATCAATCCCGACTATGGGTCTGCCTGTACGTAGTTTGTACACTTTCCTCGTGACCGCGTGGGTTTTCTCTGAGATCTTTGGTTTCCTCCCGCATTCCAAAGACGTACAGATTTGTAGGTTAATTGGCTTGGGTTTGTATACTTGGTATAAGTGTAAATTGTCCCTGGTGTGTGTAGGATTGTGCTAATGTGTGGGGATCGCTGGTCGGTACGGACTCGATGGGCCGAAGGGCCTGTTTCCATGCTGTATCTCTAAACTAAACTATCTACACAAACCAGGGACAAATTAGACAAACACCAAGCCAATTAACCTAGAAACCAGTACGTCTTTGGACTGTGGGAGGAAACCGAAGATCCCGGAGAAAACCCACGCGGTCACGGGGAGAACGTACAAACTCCGTACGGACAGCACACTGGTAGTCAGGATCGAGCCTGGGTCTCTGGCGTTGCGAGCTCTTTAAGGCAGCAACTCTACCGCTGCGCCACCATGCCGCCCTATAAGTGGGGGGTTTGAGGTTTTAGACTGGACATTGTACGTCCTTATTCGAGTGCCATATGACTTGGAGGGAAACTGGATATAAAAACTGTTCCCAAGTGCTGAGAACCCTTATGTAGAAGTCACAGGTTTGGAACGTGTCGCCGGGTTGGTGCGATGTTCTGACTGTTAAACTAGCGATGAACATTGTCAGCAGCACATCGTGTAATATTATTTTCATAGTGATAAATGAGTCTATTATTGAAACTGTAATATTGTGCCATTGCAAACGTCCAAGGAAGAATGTTATAAATTTGGTTGTGCTGGAAAATATCATTTATTGGTATAAATGTTGAAGGAATACAACATCACTCTGTTATACTCAGTAAATTGCATAAATATTAAAGCACGTAAACTAAATGTGCAAAAATAAATGCATATGAGAGGTTCTAAACATATTAATACTTTACACTGACTAGTGCTATTTCTCTTATTATTGGTCTCTCTAAATTTTGCATATTGCAAATTTCCTTCCAGAGTAAAACAATGAAATCCAAAAACGCTATTATTTTATTTGTAGCGTTCACTATTAACCGTTTAGAAGGCTCAAGTGAAAAGAGCTTTTAATATACCTCTTGAGCGAACAACACCATTTTCTACCGTTAAAAGGCTAATCCAGTTGTATGGGGCTGCTCCAGATGTCAACTTCTTTACATCGGCGAAACCAAACGCAGGCTCGCCGATCGCTTCGCTCAACACCTGCGCTCAGTCCGCCTTAACCAATCTGATCTCCCGCTGGCTGAGCACTTCAACTTCTCCTCCCACTCCCAGTCTGACCTTTCTGTCATGGGCCTCCTCCAGTGCCATAGTGAGACCCACCGGAAATTGGAGGAACAGCACCTCATATTTCGCCTGGGCAGCTTGCAGCCCAGTGGTATGAACATTGACTTCTCCAACATTAGATAGTTCCTCTGTCCGTCTCTTCCCCTCCCTTTTCCCAGATCTCTCACTGTCTTTCTGTCTCCACCTATATCCTTCCTTTGTCCCGCCCCCCTGACATCAGTCTGAAGAAGGGTCTCGACCCGAAACGTCACCCATTCCTTCTCTCCTGAGATGCTGCCTGACCTGCTGAGTTACTCCAGCATTTTGTGAATAAATACCTTCGATTTGTACCAGCATCTGCAGTTATTTTCTTACAGTTGCTTGCTGCAAATATACATTGTCTTGAATTGATAAGCATTTAAATGATAGATGAACCTTCCAGTTTCTTGTTCGATTAAATCTATGACCATCTTTGCTACATGGAGAATTACTGCTATCATTGAGTCAGTCCTCACCTTCTCCATCATGCTCAGCCACCAAGCACGACATCCGGAGGCTGCAACGGATCATTCACACAGCTGAGAAGGTTGTTGGCTGCAACCTTCCCCCCATTGACGAACTGTACATTGCAAGGGCCAGGAAGCGAGCGGGCAAGATCATCTCTGACCCCTCTCACCCTGGCCACAAACTCTTTGAACCACTTCCCTCTGGAAGGCGACTCCGGACTGTCAAAGCAGTAACTGCCAGACATAAAAACAGCTTTTTTCCACGAGTAGTAGTTCTACTCAATAACCAAAGTCTGTAGTCTCTTTTTTGCTCTGGTTTATTTTCAACCACATGTTTGGACCGTAATGTTGTATCTTTAGTGTTTTGATGTGTTTATACTTTATTCTTAATTGTTAACTGTGTGTTCGTGTTGTCATTTGTGAGCGGAGCACCAAGGCACATTCCTTGAATATGTACATACTTGGCCAATAAACTTATTCATTCATTCATTCATTCATTCATCCATTCATTCAATCAAGAGTGTATAATTGACATTATGTACCAAGAATGGAATGATGAACTTCTTACCTGCTGTATGTTCTTCAGAACAGTAAATGCAACAAGAAAACAAATAAATATACAATAAATTATTGATATTATAGTAAACCAGACCCTAGTGAAGCCAAAGTATGTTGTGCAACCTTATTAATGTAAAGTCCATATTGGATTGTTGCAGAGATAGGGCTGTAGTTTGGATTGTACACAGTGGTTCAAGAGGGCAGCACAATGGCACATCAGTGGACAGCTATGATCTGCAATATCCAATGCCCATTGTGATACTGGCATTCGTACCCTGCTTCTGAAATTGGGTGCCACTGAGATTAGTGGAGCAGGAGCAGAGGATGTCAGAGTCACTGCAATGGGCACTTGGAACATTGCTCTTTAAGGCCACCTCTCTTCCCGCACATTCCAGAGCTGGACCCAGCTCCCCTTGCCAATACAAGGGAACCATAACCAGATGTAGATTGCTTCAGAGGTGACTGCAGTTCCACGATGGTCCCTCGGTCCTCAAACGCCTCAGTTTTTAGGGCTGAGATACAGCGCAGTAACAGGCCCTTCGGCCCACCGAGTCCACACCTAGCAGCGATCCCCGCACACGCTTACACCATCTTACATACACACTGGGGACAATGTACCTTTATACCAAGCCAATTAACCTACAACTGTATGTCTTTGGAGTGTGGGAGGAAACTGAAAATCTCGGAGAAAACCCCCTACACGGGTCACGGGGAGAACGTACAAACTCCGCACAGACAGCACCCATATTCAGGATCAAACCCAGGTCTCTGGCGCTGTGAGGCAACAGCTCTGCCGCTGAACCACCAGTTCCTCAGCTCTGCCCCTTACATCAATGCAGACCATCTAATAAGCCTCAGAGTCAGAAGCCAAAGCAAGTAGGTCAACTGGAGCACTGGTAAGTTGTATTAATAGTGTGTAAAATTGTTGGAAAATTGTTAATGAAGTTAGCTGGTGAAAGCAAAAATGTGCTGGCTACATAGACTTCAGGGTCATGTTTAAGATATTCATTGAACACAAGAATGAGATTTCTGAAGTCTGTGCAGAATCCTTTCTGATTGGCAACATTATACAGAAAGCAGTAAACAACAATTGCTCTGGAGAGAGTTTCAGAATATACAGGAGAATTCAATAAATTGTATCCAAGCAAGGAATTCGTGTTCAAGATGCCAAAGTCCTATGCTGTTAAAACATCTTGTGTTTCTGTTACTATTCCTCTTCTCATCTGTTTTCAAATGCCATGTTGGAGTCATGGCTATATCCCTGATCATCAATATAAAATCTCTATCATTCTGTCATGCTCTATCAATCTAAGGATGGATACAGTGTTGATAACCTGGCGCAGTCTCAACAGATTGCAGACAGGCATGGGGAGGAGCAAATCGAACATGCTGAAGTGTGGATATACTGAAGATGCGGCAGACTGAGAGTGTGGACGGGGCCTCCAGACTACGGAACATCTCCTGAGCTGTGACATGTTGCATGACACATGCACTGTAAAGAATCTTGCAGAGTCCAACGACGTGGCACTAAAATGTGCTCGCCATTGGCAAACAGCTATTTAGATTTAGATATACAGCGCGGAATCAGGCCCTTCTGCCCACCGGGTCTGCGCCGCCCAGCGATCCCCGCACACTAACACTATCCTACACACACTAGGGACAATTTTTTCATTTGCCCAGCCAATTAACCTACATACCTGTACGTCTTTGGAGCGTGGGAGGAAACCGAAGATCGCGGAGAAAACCCACGCAAGTCACGGGGAGAACGTACAAACTCCGTACAGTACAGCACCCATTGTCAGGATCGAACCTGAGTCTACGGCGCTGCATTCGCTGTAAGGCAGCAACTCTACCGCTGCGCCACCGTGCTGCCACAGTGACAAATAAATTCTAAGGTTGATGTTTATCACATGACAAATGCAACATGATAATATCCTGTGCAGCAGGTACCAGCCTACATGACACGGATAACACCCACAGACATTGCAATTTTGGCCCGCATTGATTAGAGTCACAGCTTCATGCAGCACGGAAACAGGCTCTTCGGCCCAACTCATCCATGCCAACCACGATGCCTCATCTAAACTAGTCCTATTTGCCCGCATTTGGAGATTAGAAGAATAAGGGGGATCTCTTTGAAACCTACCAAATAATGAAAGGCCTAGATAGAGTGGATGTGGAGAGGATGTTTCCAGTAATGTGAGAGTCTAGGACCAGAGGGCACAGCCTCAGAATAAAAGCTTGTACTTCCAGCATGGAGATGAGGAAAAGTTTTTTTAGCCAGAGGGTGGTGAACCCTTGGGATTCCCCACCATAGATGGCGGTGCAGGCCAAGTGATTGGGTATTTTTTAAATGGAGATTGATAGGTCCTTGATCAGTAAAGGACGGCAGAGTTTAAGGGGAGAAGGCAGGAGAATGGAGTTGGGAGGGAAAAATAGATCAACCTTGATTGAATGGCGAAGCAGACTCGTTGAGGTTAGGAGGGAGAGATGGGTCAGCCGTGATTGAATGGCGGAGTAGACTTGATGGGCCGAACGGCCTAATTCTACTCCTATCACTTATGATCTTATGGGATGAAATGGCCAACTTCTGCCCCCAATTCTTATGGTCATTTCTGTTCTGGTCTATACTTCTCGTCTTTTGCCCTATGATATGTTCTATCCTCATGACGATTAACAGGTATTTTTAATGTTCACTTCATATCACTAACAATTGTTCAACCTCTCTTTGACCTAAATTCTTCCTCTATCTAATCATTAGAGCTCTTGTCTTAGTGATTCCGCTGCCATCTGAGCTATTGTCTGTTCAGCAAAATGAAGTATTAAAATTCACTACATTGCATTACATCTATATATAGATTAAAATAGTTCTACAAAGATCCAGACATAAATTACTATCTTTCACTGCAGAGAGGCAACTTTTCAGAGAATCTCTGATGTTTTAGAATGTCTTTGAAGCATGATTAGAATTCAAAACATAGCACATTTTTTTAAAATGATTATGCACTAACTTAAAGTAGGCTAGAGCATCACTTTGATTATATTTTAGCAAATCAGATAATGATTTTTTACATTCTTGTTCCCGTCCCAATTAGAGTTTTTGTGGTTAACTTCAAGATACCTTAACTGAATCATCATTATAATGACTATTCATTCATTTTGAAAACTAGTTTGATCTCTTGTTCCCTTGGCCGACTTATCTATATCTATGCGAACTCAGTTCCACTTGAATATTTCATAGCACATTTTTCATAGCGTTTAAAATGTAATTGAAATTTGTTGTTGGAGGCCAAATTTTATCTCGCAACATTGTCATCACATTATTAGATTTTTCACTTTCTCATCTTGAGCTTGACCACAGTTTTAATGGAATTGACATTCAAAAGTGAGTTAAACCCAACAAATCCAGATGCAACTGTGGTCCTTTAACATCAGCAAGAGCTCAGTGTAATGAGATTGTGTTGCCGAATAATATCACACGGCGCAGATAAAAACAAACTAGAAATGAAATTATTTTGCACACGTGACTTTCATTGCTTGTTGCCGCAGAGGAATTGATAAACAGTTGAGCAAATTCATCAGAGAGAGGGAGACACAAGGAACCGCAGATGCTGGAATCTTGAGCAAAACACAAAGTGCTGGAGTAATTCAGTGGGTCAGGCAGCATCTCTGGAGGACATGGAGAGGTGACGCTTCGTGTCATAGAGTCATAGAGACATGAGTCATAGTGTGGAAACAGGCCCTTCGGCCCAACTTGCCCACACCGGCCAACATATCCCAGCTGCACTAATCCCAACTGCCTGCGCTTGGTCCATCTCCCTCCAAACCTGTTCTATCCATGTAATTGCTCATTGAACTGCCTATTCTTTAGACTACCAGCTACTCAAGGCATATTTAAAAACATGGCAGAATTTTTTTCCTGATCGCTTGTGTTAAATGTGCAATACAATAACATCTATGTTATTCCACTTCTGAAATTTGCACCTTCTTTTCTAATTTTCCCTCATTTCCAGGATGCGAGATTTGCTGACAAAGCCAGCGGTTTATCCCCAACCATAACTGTGTGCAAGGTTTTACAACTTGGACCCAGTGATGATGAAAGAACAGTAATAACTTTCATGTTCAGATGGCATGTAGCCAAAATGAGAACCCACAGAGGATTTCTTATCAAATGTAAATAAACTGATAGATCAGAAGATTATTTTGTGACTCCATCAATTTGCTTTGATTGCCCAACTAAACCATCCCATCGCCAATTATAGAGTGGTCCTGAGCTATCATCTACCTCATTGGAGACCCTTGGACTATCTTTAATCAGATTTTACTGGACTTTATCTTGCGCTAAACGTTATTCTCCTTTTCCTGTATCTGTACACTGGGGACAGCTCGATAGCAATCATGGATTTTTTTTTTACTGATTGGATAGCAGGCAGCAAAAAGCTTTCCACTGTACCTTGGTACTTGTGACAATAACCTAAACCAAACTAAACAATGCAGCAAACAGCAATATCAATGAGAAAATCAACTCCCGTACCAGTAGTACAAGGTAAACGTCAATGGTGACAATGACCACCATCGGGAATATCTAACCTCCAATCTTTCAGTAATCAACCATATTCACTGTGACCCCTTGAAACGTTAACATGGTCTTGGTAAACTCATATAAAACATTGGAACGGCAGTAGGGTCAACAGGCGTGCAGCGTAGGTTTACTAGGTTAATTCCCGGAATGGCGGGACTGTCATATGTTGAAAGGCTGGAGCGACTAGGCTTGTATACACTGGAATTTAGAAGGATGAGAGGGGATCTTATCAAAACGTATAAGATTATTAAAAGGTTAGACACGTTAGAGGCAGGAAACATGTTCCCAATGTTGGGGGAGTCCAGAACATGGGGCCATAGTTTAAGAATAAGGGGTAGGCCATTTAGAACTGAGATGAGGAAAAACATTTTCAGTCAGAGAGTTGTGAATCTGTGGAATTCTCTGCCTCAGAAGGCAGTGGAGGCCAATTCTCTGAATGCATTCAAGAGAGAGCTAGATAGAGCTCTTAAGGATAGCGGAGTCAGGGGGTATGGGGAGAAGGCAGGAACGGAGTACTGATTGAGAATGATCAGCCATGATCACATTGAATGGCGGTGCTGGCTCGAAGGGCCGAATGGCCTCCTCCTGCACCTATTGTCTATTGTCTATTGTCTATTGAGAAATGTCAACTCATGCTGACTTGCAACCCAAATAGGTAGTACTTGAAGCCCGAGGCCTGATCAGAATCTGGTCTCAGTCTTCACTTGCACAGAACTGACAAGCGACAGACAGCATTCAGTACAACGCTGTCCAGTTTCAATGGGATCTTTTAGAAATTCAGCCTGCTGGCAGCTCCCGTGGGGAGGAGTGGAAGAGATGAAATGAGAGGGGTTCAAATGTTTTTCTGGAATCAAGAGACTTTCATATGACAAGTGGAATCATTTGTTTACTTGGAGCAGCCTCCAGCGCTTCTCCCAACAGGTAGCCCAGCACCCAGGACAACAATCTTCCTTCATGTTTTGGCCTGTTCTAATCGGCTTCCACAATCAATAATCGGCGTATGAGTTTCACGTACAGGGATTCTAATGTGTATTGCAGGCGGTTATCTGATATACATATAAATTGATGGGCTCCAACCTAGTAAATAGCACAGGGTTGGAGGAACTCAAGCTCAGCCATTTGCAATATGCTTTTTGTTCCACAACTCTGATTTTATGCCAAGCGGTGGGCGATATGCTGATGAACAAATCCCATTAATTTACAAGAACTACTGTAGTTTGCAAGTTTCCAATCGGACAGGTCTTTCTAACGTGCGTGGGTTATTCATATGCCTAATACATAAATGTGGCCTCCAGTTTCAAATTGCAAATGGATGCTAATTCTACCTGTTGGTACAATCCTGAAGTTGATTTTGTCACTACATAAAAGAAAATCCATTTGCAGCTGTTTCATAAAAAATAGAGTAGGCAAATTGAATTTATATTCATGGCCTGCACACACACACACACACACACATATACAGTATATATATATATATATATACACACACACTCACACACACATATATAGAGTACATAAATCCTCAACACCTTGTCTCTTTTCCAACCTTCTATCCACCCAAATAAATTGCACTACACAAAAGGCAATTTCAGCTCTCCTGGGGTGATTTAAATCAACCTTGTCCATTATAAATCTACCCTGTCCTTCATAGAGATAATATTTTCATGGGAAATATTTCTAACCCACACCTATTCTACACGGGTTAAATGCGTGGAATTGTGTCCTCGAGACAAGGACTGAATTTGCTTTTCAAAGTCATGCTCACATTTATCTCACAATTCTTTGTCCATTGCTTTGACCGCCGACTATTTTCCATCTGGACAATGCACGCGGCAACCATGTTGCTGAACAATGCTTATTGCTATGCTACAGTCCACCTGCTTTTTTTTAACCTGGATTTGCCGGCTGAACATTGCACTGCAACAAATTAGACATAAAAGGCAAGTGACCAGATGGCAAGCTAGCAGGAAGCCAGTTATTGCTGGGGAGCACACCGTCTCATCCGTCTCGCGACAAAAGCTTTATAACTATAAATGTAAAATCAACTCTGAAAGAATGATTTTCCTATAAATGTGAAGTTATCAGATAAAGTAATGCCCACTGTGCTAAAGAATAACTGAAGAACAGTTAAGAAACCATTTGTGTTCCATGGCAGCAAAATACTTATTCTTTTTCATGTGTTTATTTTCTAAATTGGTTGAAGAATATTGAAAGCTCAGGCTGACTGAAATACTTTTGAACTTTAATTCTTGTCTCTGCGCTTCAATTTTTCTACTCTGCAAGCTATTAGGACAACATCTGCCCACATCTATCGAATGGTAAACCTTCACCTTTACTTGTTCTAGATAATTAAGTACATCGACATTTTTCAAAGTGTTCGTCAATGTGTTTCAAAGACTGTGCTAGTTTGCTAGCATTCTTTTAATGTTCTTTTATTTAAGATCCGTGCTCAAGGGATAGTAGGATTTGTTTGTACGGGTTGAGCTAGATTGAATTTCTATTTTGGTCACAGGAAACAATTATGGCTATAATAATTTGAACAGAGCAAAAACAATCTAAAATTCTCTGTAGGAGCAATAAACAGCATATGGTGGACTGTGAGTTATGTAAAGGGTTATGAGATTAGAAGATAAAAGAGTTGGTGAAATTGAAGAGATTTTTGGCATGTCGCCAAATACTCCAACAAACTTCTACAGATGTACTGTGGAGAGTATACTGGCTGGTTGAATCCTGACCTGATATGACAATTCCAATGCAGAGGAATGCAAGAGGCTGCAGAGAGTGTTTAGTTTAGAGTTTAGAGATACAGTGTTGAAACAAGCCCTTCGGCCCACCGAGTTCACACCGACCAGCGACCGCCCCTTGCTCTAGCACTATCCTACATGCTAGGAACAATTTACCAAAGCCAATTAACCTACAAACCTGTACATCTTTGGTGTGTAGGAGGAACCCGGAGCACCCCCGGAGAAAACCCACTCAGTCCCGGGGAGAACGTACAAAGTCTGTACAGACAGCACCCATAGTCAGGATCGAACATGGCGCTATAAGGTAGCAACTCAACCGCTGCCTTGTCGTACCGCCCATGAGTGATGGGCACAGACTGGTCCAGCAAAGGCACAACCCTCGGTGCCATTGAAAGCATTTACATGAGGTGTCCCTCAAGAAGATGGTATTTATCATCAAGGATTCCCACCATCCAAGACATGCCCTCTTCTCACTGTTACCTTCAGACAAGGGACAAAAAAGCTTTAAGACCCACACCACCAGGTTCAGCAACAGCTACTTTCCTACAACCAAGGCCTAACCCTCTTCCTACCTCAACAAGAGACCACCTCTTGCACTAGATGGAAAGTAGGCATTTAATTGTCACTCTTAAAGACATTTAATTGTCAGAACAGAATTGTCATTGGCGTCACAGTGACGCAGAGATAGAGTTACACAACACAGAGATACACAATTAATATACAATAATCAATAATAAAATAATAATCATCGGTTATACTAGGTAAACTATCATAGGTGATTGAAACAACAGGTCGGAGGTGTTGGGAGGGCAGATATGGTCATCTATGCCCTGATCTCCAGAAAGGTCAAGAGGGGCATGAAGAGATGACTGTCTTTGTGCCACCCACATTGAACAGCATCTAAGAGAAAAGCTGGGATTCTTGTAAGGAGGTTCTGGAAGGAAGGGTATGGTATAAATGTTGGCGATTTATATCTTTTCACAATAAGTAGTTTATTGTACTAAATAATATATTGCAGTACCAAATTGTGACGTTACACAGATTTGTTTGCCATACCTTCCATAAACACAGCACTTACTCAATTCAATGTGAGTTTTTACTTAAATTTACAACATTGCGAATCTTTCCACAGTTACTCTAATTGCAATTCTGCCTAAATGCCAATGAATGAATGTTTATCCGTATACAGTAGGAAGCATTTAAATATAAATTCAAGTTGAAATGACTGAATGGAAGCCTGTTAAAACTAACTATAAAGACATGTTTTGTGTAAAACGTAATTTAATACTGCAATATAACTACAGAGCAGTTTTAGAGATACAGCATGGAAACAGGCCCTTCAGCCCATCGAGTCCGCACCGACCATCGATCACTATACACTAGTTCTATGCTGTCCCATGTTACTGACTGGGAGCATTCACAAAATGCTGGAGTAACTCAGCAGGTCAGGCAGCATCTCGGGAGAGAAGGAATGGGTGACGTTTCGGGTCGAGACCCTTCTGGGAGCAATTGTATAAAGCCAATTAACTTAAAAGCTGCACATCCTTGGCATGTGGGAGGAAACCAGAACTCCTGGATAAAACACACGCAGTCACAGGGAGAGCGTACAAACTCTGCACAGCCGGCACCCGTGGTCAGGATTGAACCCGGGTCCCTGGCGCGGTAAGGCAGCAACTCTACCGCTGCACCACTGTGCCACCCCTTCCATATTCAGCCGCTCACCGTTCTCCTTATAGTCAGGGCAAAAGTTCACCATGTATTAAAAGTACGTGAGGACTATGGTTATGCAGTGACTTGATTGGTGGGAGGGGCGGAGTGACAATAATTCAGAGGTCTTGATCAACAATCCAGAGATCTAACAAAATCATTATAGATATTGAATTTGAATTCAGTCGATATTCTGGAATATGAAAAAAAAATTAATCATTAGTAATGACTGTGCGAAAATGAACCATATGAATAATAGAAATCTTCCGTCCTTTCACGGTCTGGTTTATATGTGCGTAGCAAAGAACTGCAGACGCTGGTTTAAATCGAAGGTAGACTGAAGAAGGCTCTCGACCCGAAATGTCACCCACTCATTCTCTGCAGAGATGCTGCCTGTCCCGCTGAGTACTCCAGCATTTTGTGTCTACCTGGTTTATATGTGGTTCCAGACCATTAAATAACCTAACAAAATGGTCAGTTCGAAGACAATTAGGGATGATCAGTAAATACTGATCTGCCTATAGCATGCAGATCTTGAAAAAATTGATAAAATAGATAGGAAAGATTTAGAGGGTTACTGGACCAAATGGACCCATTGGGCCCAAACCTCACCTGCATTGGTGCAGCACCCTCTCCCACCATTCCCTGCAAATCCATGTGCCTATCTAAAAGCTTCACAAATGCTACTATCCTATCTGCCCCCACCACCACTCCTGGCAATGCATTTGTTGCCACATGTACCGAGGTACAGTGAAAAACCTTTTTGTTGCATGCTATCAAGTCAGCGGAAAGACTGCACATGATTACAATCAAGCCGTCCACAGTGCAAATTATTTCCAAATTATCGTGTTCAAATTATTTCCACCCTGGGGAAAAAGGTTATGACTCTCTGTCCTATCTATGCCTCTCATAATTTTACACACTTCCATCAAGTCTCCTCTCTTACCTCCAACATGCCAGAGAAGTTGGACAGACGTGGATTGTTTTCTCTGGAATGCCGGATATAAAATGATGAGAACCATAGACAGGGTCAATGTCAAAGCCTTTTTCCCAGAATGGAAGTATTAATTACTAAAGGGCATAGCTTTATGGTGAGAGTGGCAAAACTTAAAAGAGATGCGCAAAACAGGTTTTTCTTCTACTGAGCCTGGTGAGTGCCAGGGGTGGTGGTGGAGGCAGATACGATCATGGCATTTAAGAGACTTTTGGATAGACACATGGATATGCAGGGAATGGAGGGAATATGGATTATATGCAGGCAGGCAAGGGTTGGTCTTAACATCATGTACAGTCATGGTTTGGGGAACAGCTCCATTCAGGACTGTAAGAAATTGCAGCGAATTGTGGACAAACCAATTGATCTATTGATCCCATTTATATCTCACGCTGCCTCAGCAAGGCCAGCAGCATCATCACACCCTCTTCTCCCCTCTCCCAATTGAATGATCCTTCCACAACCAGAGAGCAGTGCTGAACTACTATCCACGTCTGATGTACCTCAGACTATCCTTGACTGGACTTTGCTGGCTTTACTGTGCACTAAACATTATTCCCTTATCATGCATCTATACACAGTAAATGGATTGATTGTAATCATGCATTGTCTTTCTGCTGACTGGTTAGCACGCAACAAAAATGTTTTTACTGTACCTCGATACACGTGACAATAAACCAAACTGAACTGAACCCCTCCTCCTGGTTAAGGAATGATGCCATTATACATTATTGCAAGGCATAATCTTGCTTCACTGATAGATTCCAAATGATGATGAAAAAAAATGCTTCTGTCACTCTGATTTCCCTGCAGTGGTGCAAAATTAAAGCTTGGTCCAAGTATGCTAATATATCCAGAAGAAGTTAATTGGATTACAGTTGGATTAATTTGGCTTATTGAAGTTTTATCAGAGAAGATGAGCATTTTCTGCTTCCACCCAACTGCACTTTATCATCCTTCAATTAATATTATCTGCACTTTATCATCCTTCAATTAATATTATCTGCACTGTGGTAGATGGGTGATAAAGTGAATATTAGATTACTCCTCTCTGTTCATCTTTCATTCTTGAAAGTGTTTAGTTTTCTGCCTTTGATAGTTACCCGTTAATTCATGATTTTGTTCAATAACAAATTGAATTCTTGAATGCTGATTAATTCTATTTCTAAGATTAATATTAATGGTTGTATTTATTGTAACTGTGTAATAGGATGCCTCAAGATTGGGTACAGATAATATATTTAATTGCCCTCCAATATGTGTTCTATTCAGGAACATTTATTTCATTCTTGCAAAAGAATAAAATCCAAGTGTCTAAACCATGTTTTTTTTAGCGCTGTAAAGAATTAAATGTTAATGAAAGTTGGGAACTTCCTGCACGTACAGTAATACTGAGAAAAATAATTCATTCCAGTTTTTCATGCACATGATGTGTTTATACACTAAGGGCCCCAAGTATTACCAATTTCTAATTTTAGGGATAATTTACCATTTGTACCAAAGCTAATTAGCCTGCAGACCTTTAGAGTGTGGGAGGAAACCGGATCACCCGGAGAAAACCCACGTGGTCACAGGGAGAATGTACAAACTCCATACAGACAGCACACCACTGTGCCGCCCCGGTAAAGATATCGGTAAAGATTTTACCTGGACGAACCACATTGAAGCTACAGCCAAGAAAACACACCAACGCCTCCACTTCCTCAAAAGACGAAGGAAGTTCAGTATGTCTCCAACAACTCTTACCAACGTCTACTTATGCACTGTCGAGAGCCTCCTATGAGGATGCATCACAACTTGGTTTGGCCACAGCATTCCCCAAGACCGCAAGCAACTGTAGAAAGTTGTGCATGTAGGTAATCACACAAACCAGCCTCATCACCATCGACTTCATCTACAATTCACACTGCTTTGGGAAAGCAACCAACATGATCAAGGATCATTTTCACCCGAGTTATTCCCACTTGTCTCCTCAGCCAAAGGTACAAAGACTTGAAACAACCTACCATCAGATTCAGGAACACCCTCTTTCCCTCTATTATCAGACTACTGAATGCTCTTCCCACAAGCTACGATGTAACCCAGATCTCCCAACCTACCTCAATGCAGATCTTACACTGTTTTTTACATCTACATTTTCTCTGTAACTGAAACACTTTAATGCTGTAGCACTAGATGCTGCATTCTGGACTTTTTTCTTTGCAACACATGTTGTACTTGTGCATAAGTTCATACGTTCTAGGAGCAAATTAGGCCATTCAGCCCACCAAGTCTACTCTACCATTTAATCATGGCTGGTCTATCTCTCCCCCTCAATCCCATTCTCCTGCCTTCTCGCCATAACCCTTGACACCCTTACTAATCAAGAATCTATCAATCTCCACCTTAAATAAATACATTGACGACCTCCACAACCTTCTGTGGCAATGAATTCCACAGATTCACCACACACTGACAAAATTAATTCCTCCTCATCTCCTTTCTAAAGGTACGTCCTTTTATTCTGAGGCTATGACCTCTGGTCCTAGATTCTCCCACTAGTGGAAACATCCTCTCCACATCCCCTCTATCCTGGGCTTTCACTATTCGATGAGCTTGATTGTACTTACATATAGTGTGACTTGACTAGATAGCAAGCAAACAAAGCCTTTCACCATACATGAAACAATAATAAACTAATACCAACATGGATGCTAAACACAAAGGAAGGAACTACAGATGCTGGTTTAAACCGAAGATAGGCACAAAATGCTGGAGTAACTCAGCGGGACAGGCTGCATCTCTGGAGATGTTTCGAGTGGAAAACCTTCTTCAGTCTGAACGTCGCCCCTTCCTTCTCTCCAGAGATGCTGCCTGTCCGGCTGAGTTGCTCCAGCACTTTGTATCTAACGTTGGATGCTAAACACAATCTTCTTCCCAAGTTAAATACTGAGGGAAATCCTTTTTATTCTGAAATTTGCTAACAAAATGAAGAGCATTTATCTTCAAACAAACACGTCTAATCCTCACATGAGAAACTCTACTCATTTGAGTAGAATGGAAATTTACCCCACTGAGAAATGGTTACGATGTGCATTCTTGAAATATGGAAAACGTGCTTAATTTGATCTTTGTTTTCCTTTGCTATTTCTTGGAAAAAATGTTAATCTAATTACTTTTCCTTCACTTATAATGCTTGTCTAATTGATGTTAGTTTAATCTTCTTAATATTTCACCGAATAGGCCGATTGATGATAATTGCCTCTCCTAATGACTTTACCCATCATCTGAGTATCACGAGGAATTATAATAATTACAATTAGTACAATCATTTAAAATTGGCTACATTACCATTGTTAAAAAGTGTTACAAACACCCGTGTACCTGTTTGGACCAGTCATGAGTGTTTGACCACAGCAATTGATGTGCTACTTATGTATGTTGTTTCTTTTTTTTTTTCCTAATCAGATGTGCATCACTTTGGTCAACGTGGGTTGTTTTTAAATGTGCTATACAAATAAAATTGACTTGACTTGACTTGACTTGACCTAAATAAAAGAGGTTGATTTTATGCTGAAGCAATTTTGTGGAGAAGGTCCACAATTCTCTTTACAATAATAATAAGAACTTTGGAGATTTTCCAATTTTCTACACACACCTGCCCCTCCCCGACTAAAAAAAAAAAACTTGTTTTCTCTCTTTCCCACTTCTGGCAATGGGTCACAGATTTGAAATGTAAACAATTTTTCTCTCCACAAATGTTGCTTCACTTGCTGAGTGTTTTCAGAATTTTCTGTTTTAGTTTGGATTACCAACATTTGCATATTTTATTTTCGTTTTCGTTTTAGTTTTTAGTTTTAGAGACACAGCATGGAAACAGGCCCTTCGGTCCATCAAGTCGGTGCCGACCAGTGATCACCCCGTACACTAACACTATCCTACCCACTAGGAACAATTTACAATTTTACCAAGCCAATTAGCATAAAAACCTGTACGTCTTTGGAGAGTGGGAGGAAACCGGAGCACCCAGAGAAAACACACGCGGGTCACAGGGAGAACGTAAAAATTCTCTATTGCATGGAGCACATGAGGATGATGGGGGATCTTATAGAGGTGTACAAAATCGGGAGAGGAATAGATCAGGTAGACGCACAGAGCCTTTTGCCCAGAGTAGGGGAATCGAGGACCAGAGTAAATAGGTTCAAGGCGAAGGGGAAAAGATTTAATAGGATTCCGAGGGGTAACCTTTTCACACAAAGTGTGGTTTGTGTATGGAACAATGCTGGAGGCGGCAGCTGAGGTTGGGATTATCCCATCGTTTTACACAGGTACATGGATAGGACAGGTTTGGAGGGATATGGACCAAGCGCAGGCAAGTGGGGCTAGCGGAGCAGGGACATTGTTGGCTGGTGTGGGCAAGTTGGGCCGAAGGGCCTGTTACCACACTGTATCACTCTATGACTCTGAATGGCACCAGTAGTCAAGATCAAGCCTGGGTCTCTGGCATTGCAAGGCAGCAACTCTACTGCTGCGTCACACTATTATTTCTTAATAATGTTTCTGCTTGTGTTGTGCTTTTTCAAAAGAACAAATTTCCGTGAACAGATCTAGTTGCAGTGGAATTCATGCCAAATTCTGCAAGTGGTAATTAAGCGGCGTTATTAATGTGCGGGGATGCAACATAAAAAGTCCTCAGACTTTACACATGACCAAACAGAAACCAAGAGGATGGGAAAGGAACTTGGCAAGAGGATTTATTCATTACCTGAAAGATAATGACCAATGTTGACATGTTATGGTCAAAAGGACATTGTGTACATCAACAAAGCCATTAGCCATAAATTAAGCATATAATTTTGTGCAAGATCTTAGTTGGACCACTCTCAAAATATTACACCGAGTTTTGTAGAAAGAATCTCTGGAAAAGGTATAAAGGTAATTAGAATATTCCCACCTGAAATAAAACCAGACACAGAAATAGGCTTTAAAACTTTAAAATTCAAATGTATTTGCTTTACACCTGTTCAAACTTCAATGTGGTTTCATAAAAATTATAAAACCAGTTAACCGACTAGATAGATATGTATCAAGTCATTATTCGAGTTGGATAGATTAATAAACCACGTGGAGCATGCAAGTGTAAGGCTAAATTAGATGTTGGGTATTTTTTACTTTCCCTAAAGGATGGCACAAGGGTTGAGCAAGTGCACCCCATGCTTCTTTAAAGTCAGTCTTCATAAGAGAGTTCGATTGTTTCCTGGTTTGGGGTACTATCATAACATTTTAAAAACATTTGGACAGGTAGATGGATAGGATAGGTTTGGATATAATAGGGTCGTATATGGATAGGATGGGTATAGAGGGATTATGGGCCAAATGCAGTCAGGTGAGACTAGTGTAGATGGGGGATGTTGGTCAGCGTAGGCAAGTTGGGCTGAAGGGCCTGTCTATACCAAACATGATATCAAGTTAAACTAATCTCCTTTCTTTTAAGAGACAAAGCTTTGAGTCATACAACAGTATGACTCAAAGCTTTGTCTCTTAAAAGAAAGGAGATTAGTTTAACTTGATATCATGTTTGGTATAGACATTGTGGGCTGAATGGCCTGTTTTGTGTGTTATACTGTTCTATGTTCTATGTTCCAAGACAGGATTAAAAACCTGATTAAGAACCAATGTCAATATTAAAGGTTGGTCAGATTTAATCAGGCAGAGAAAAAATTTCCAGCTTTATCCCTAAAAAGTCTTTGATTTTTTATCATGTTTTTGTAATATATGATTGCTGATGGATGGATATGAAATTCCAATCATAATGTTTTTATTTTTTATATGTTTGCGAGAAAATTTCATGTTATTACATTTGTCCAGACTGTAGCATCTTAAAACACGGCTCTGTTATTCTGATCTCATTGTTTTATTCTTTATTGAGATGAATATTACTCACAAGACATTTAAATTGATTTTGCACTCTCTGTTCAATCCCAGCGTTCAATTCTTTGCTTCGCAATGACCATGTGCCTCTTTCATTACCTCCGTATTATCAGGTCAGACAAGTGAATGCTCTGACTCCATGCATTTAATCCTCCTTCCACTTCAGTTTGTGGATTGATACCATCAGTGAGGAAGAGATCTAAAATCACCGTTTCATTTATTTCCCATTCCACTTACACGCCTCTGCAATGCCCCTGTCATTGCATTTTTGCAGCAAGGTATTAAATAACCTAAGCAATAACAAATTACCTTGCTTAAATTTGCTGTCGCTTGGAACCACTCTGCAAGTTCTACTCGAATGTTGCCAAGTGTGCTTTGCTTACCGCGTGGCTTTCAGGTTTTGCAGATAGACCTCAATTTTGCAAGGATTTCCTGAAGAGCTTTCCCTCAGGTTCTCAGCTGCCTTTTGTAAATAAATAAATTCGGATACAATCTCCGCCTGTGATCAATGATCGCTTCTGACAACGATCGCTATGCACGGTGTTTTCAGTCCAGTCCAATTTATTGTTGAGGTAGACACCCAGGTACTTATAACAATCCACCCTCTCAATGCCCATTCCCTGGATGTTCACCGGTGTCGGGGGGACCTGGCTGCGCCTGCGGAAATCTACCACCATCTCCCTGGTTTTTCTCACGTTGATCCGGACAGTTCCGCTGGCACCAGTCCACAAACTCCTTGATCAGTTCTCTGTACGCCCTGTCCTCGTCGCCCGCGATGAGGCCGACGATGGCAGAGTCGTCAGAGAACTTCTGTAGATAGGAGTCTGCAGAGCTGTGCCTGAAGTTCGCAGCGTACAGGGTGAACAAGAATGGAGCTAGCACTGTTCCCTGCAGAACCCCAGTGCTGCAGACCACCCTGTCCGAGACCAGGTCCTTTGTCCTCACACACTGTGGTCGGTTGGTGAGGTAGTCCAGAATCCAGGATGTGAGGTGGTGATCCACTCCTGTGCACTCCAGCTTGCCCCCCAGAAGCCCCGGCTGGATGGTGTTGAATGCACTGGAGAAATCAAAGAACATGATTCTCACAGTGCTATCCGGCCTCTCCAGGTGTGAAAGAGCTCTGTTCCACAGGTAGATGATGGCGTCCTCCACCCCGATGCGAGTCTGGTAGGCGAACTGCAGCGGATTCATTGATGGTCTCACCAGGGGGCAGAGATGTGCGAGGAGCCCATGTAGCTGTTGAGTTCCTTCGGGTGTGGCGTCTTTGGTACCGGTACCACGCAGGATGTTTTCCACAGCTGTGGAACTCTCCCCAGTTTCAGGCTCAGATTGAAGACATGCTCCACTATTCCGCACAGCTGGTCTGCACAGGACTTGAGGAGCCTCGCTGATGCCGTCCGGACCAGCCGCCTTCCTCGCATTGATCTTCCTGAGCTCATTTCTCACCTGGTCTGTGGAAAAAGACAGATTAGAGCACAGGGGCTGAGTGCTCAAGGGTGTGAGAGGAGGAGGGGTATGGGGGGGGGGGGGGGGTGGTGTGGGGGGATATGTTTGAGTGAAATGTTGCTCATTGATGTATAGTTTTGACACCCGGACTTCTTTTCCCTGCTTTAATAAGATGATGAAAATTCATTGCAGCCACTTATCCGATTTAAAAAAATATAAAACATGTCCAATTAACACTGAAACTCAGATTTTGGAAATTAACAACAAATGTTTGGTGCACCCACAGATACTCCACTGAGTTTTATGTTCCCAACTGAGGCTTATAAAAACTGGTGCAGCCAAAGGACATACTGGGTCAAGATGGTTTATCTTCTCACCCTGCTACAAACTTCTTTTCAATATCCAAAGTATGCTCCTTATCAATATGTACTGAAATTGTTGTATTTATTGTTGTATCTAAAATACCATGTACACTGTTTACTCAAGGATCTTCATGCTTCATTGTATATATGACAATAAACTAAGCAGAATTTGACAAAAATAGTATACAATGATAACAACCTCTAACGTACAATAGAGTGTGCAATTATAACAATCTGGAGTGTAGCCTTTACTTATATCGTGCTCAAAAATGCCTGTAATTGGATTCAGAGCTCTCTTTTTCGCAGCATGTAAAAGTAGTCATGAACCTGACAAAGAACACTGTAATTTACCACAAAAAAACAGGCTGTCTGCCATCTTTCACATAGGTAAAATTGGCAATAATAAATATTCGTGGCTACATCAGAACAGTGGCGAGGTCATTAGGTTATCAGAGTAATAATCCAGAATCTTTCATGTCCTGAATCAATGATCCAGAGACATTCAACTCTCACTATTGCAGCAGGGAAATCTAAATTCAGTTAGCCAAATGAGCTGGAAATAAAAAGCCAGAAACAGTAATGAAGGCTACGAAACTAGCAGATTGAAAGTGGGTGTCATGTCTAATTATGGTCATATTTTTAAGATTGTACGTCCTTATATTGTTCACTAAAATATAAATAAAAATGAACATTTGAATGCAATGGATGGGCAATATGAATCTGGGAAATACAGTTGTGTTTGTTTATCTCGTACCGAGGCAAAAGCATTATTTTCGCCATCATTGCTCATCGAGGCTCATACCCGTGATGCACGGCATCCATTGATAAAACTAATTAGAAAGAAAAAGGTACAGTAATTTTCAATTGCAAAGTAGCAGTGTCTTTCCCAGAGCTTCAAGATATTCATAACAAACCTCCAGCCAAATGCAACCCATGTGAGTTCACAAGAGAGTTTCCACCTCAGGGCTGAGGTATCTCTGCTTAGTTTTTACGTTTCTATTTCTCAGGAACCTTCAGCCTAACAGTTGGAAACAACGCATTTGTCATTTGCTGGCATAAATAGTGGCAATGAAATGCAGATGACAAGTGCAGAGAGCAGTTTCCTTGTCTAATATTGGCTGTGGTTTCCTTGGAAACGGTGAGAGAGGAGAACCCAGGGGATGCGATCCTACTCTAATCGGTTAAATTCAATTTTCACTTGATGGATATTGAGAGGCGATTTGTATTTTGCTGGGCATCTTCCAAGCAACCAGACTGAGGGTAGATGTGCCAACCACATGTGAAACCACAATGGATAATGAGCACAGTTAAAGTTATCAATACACTTAAGATCACATTCTCTTGGCTTTATGGCATATCAAGTCAAGTACAATTTAAGGAGTATCATGAACAGGATCCGTAGACTTCGTTCACCTCACTGTACGGAATCAAATGATATTAAGTTTGACTACCTATATCAAGATAATCTGGCATTAGATTGTGAAGTAATAACTATGTTTGTGATGTCCATGAGTGCTATTTTTACTGTCCATCAGCTTTTACAACCGCATTTTTTCCCTACTGCAATTCTCTCTTCATTGTTGCACATTTTCAAGGGTGGCTCAAAAGAATGTGTCATTTTTATATTGTCGGACTAATTTTTGATGTCAGTTACCAGCAGGTCTGCTCTACAAGTATCCAATTAGGATAGACCTGCAGTAATAAGCCTCTTGAGGAAAAACTTTTTCACCCAGAGAGTTGTGAATCTGTGGAATTCTCTGCCACAGAAGGCAGTGGAGGCCAATTAACTGGATGTTTTCAAGAGAGAGTTAGATTTAGCTCTTAGGGCTAAAGGAATCAAGGGATATGGGGAAAAAGCAGGAACAGGGTACTGATTTTAGATGATCAGCCATGATCATATTGAATGGAGGTGCTGGCTCGAAGGGCCGAATGGCCTACTCCTGGACCTAATTTTCTATGTTTCTTCATCATTTTAAACAGCAGAGAAACGTTTGAAGTGGCTGAGAGGCGGGAAAATCTATACGGTGTGCAGGAAGCAAGGATCGAGCAGTCTTGTGTCAGAGACAGGTTAAAAAAAAACTTTAGCAATCATCGCCTCACATATTACAGGATGGCACTAACTCAAAACAGGAGCAATTTGGTGGGATTCGGGGAAAAAGACAAAGGAAGAAATAAAAAGCTGCAATATGATAGCAGAATGTAATTGAAATCCATCCACCACAAGATGAATTTGGAAAGGTAAAGAAAGAAAAATAATCACTAAGTTGGAGATCGTGGCCAGAGTTAGTAAAATGAATAGCCAAATCACTTTATATAAAGCCACATTATTAGGAAATGTTGATGTTTTCATTGTATAGTTGCACTGGGTTTAAACAAAATACATCACTGATAACACAGAAACATGCAAGGATATATGCTGTAACATTCACTTTCATTTAATGTAGCAACCTTTACATAGCAAGAGGCTTTACAGAATGTACAAAACTATACAAGGAGATACAAGAACAAACTACTAAAACCTTGGTCAAGGAGGAAGACTTATATCTATCTATATATATATATATATATATATATATATATATATATATATATATATATATATAAATAAAAAGAGAGAGAGAGATGTTTGGGCGGCACGGTGGCGCAGTGGTAGAGTTGCTGCCTTACAGTGCTTGCAGTGCCAGAGACCCGGATTCAATCCTGACTACGGGTGCTGTCTGTACAGAGTTTGTACGTTCTCCCCGTGACCGCGTGGGTTTTCTCCGAGATCTTCGGTTTCCTCCCACACTCCAAAGACGTACAGGTTTGTAGGTTAATTGGCTTGGTAAATGTAAAAATTGTCCCTAGTGTGTGTAGCATGTGTGTGTAACATTAACATAGGTTAATGTGCGGGGATCGCTGGTCGGTGCGGACCCGGTGGGCTGAAGGGCCTGTTTCCGTGCTGTATCTCTAAATCTAAACTAAGCGAAACAGTAATGCTTAGGGTGGGAATTCCAAGTCTTTGAGCTTTGACATTAAATGCAATATTGGCAGTGGTTGAGCAAATCATTTGGGGAATGATTAAGTGGCCATAATAAGGAGTGCGGCAAAGTCTCAGAAGATTAAACGATCGGAGAAAATTACAGAGAAAAGTTGTAGTGAGAATACGGAGAGATCTGAAACAAAGGGGAGAATTCTTAAACTGAGATGCTTTGTAATGCAATGTAAAAGAAAGGAAGATATTAATTGCATGTTGAAAGATGTCCACCAGTGATGAAATATATAATAAGAAATATGAAGCAGAGAAACTCATGCATTTATGATTATTATCTCTGGGCTGATATCACAAGGTAACTACTGTGGAATAAAATTAATCTAAGTGAACTAATCTTGCTTCAACGTAAACTGCTTTTATTGCAAATGGGTTAAAGTTATCATGTATGAACAATTTGCACCATGGGTGAACACCAGCAGGTAGTGGCACCATCTGAATATGCTCAAATGCAGATTAGGTTATTGTCATATACACACGGGTGCAATGAAAGCCTTGTTCACATGGAGCTCATGGAGTAAACAGTACACGGACAGTAATGATAAATAAAGCAATAAACACAACAACAGATGTAAAACAACCTATGGTGCAGACTGCAGTGTAATCTGAAGTAGTGCAAAAACAAAACTAAAGTGCATTCATGGAACGACAAAATGGGGTAGAGTTAAGAAAAAGACTGAATGTTCAAGCTTTCAAACTCATCTATCTTCTCACAGAAGGTAGAAGGGAGCGGCCTAGGTGGCAGGCCTCCTTGACGACATTACCAGCCTTTCTGTTGTGCCGCACTGTGGGGATGGATTGCATGGAAGTGACGAGACTGTGAAGGGTTGGGTTGTGTTCACCACACTCTGCAGGTTCAGGTGGTTAAGAGCAGCACAGTCACCCATTCCAGGCTGAGATGCATCCAACCCAGTACACTTTCCACAGTGTATCTGTAGAAGTTTGAGAGAATCTTCATGAGCATGCCCAATCTCCTCAGACACCTAAGGAAGTACGCTGTTGTGCATTGCTGATCACTGCAACAGTGTGAAGGTACCAAAGTAGGATGCCGGAGAACCTGAAGCTGTCCACCATCTGTACAACAGCTCTGTTGATGAGGGTAAGGTAATGTTCACCTCCTCAACTCCTTAGGTCAACAACCAAACTATTTCATGTTGCTGACATTCAGAGCACGGTTGTTGTACTGACACCCTGACGCAAGGCTCTTCATCTCCTTCCTGCACTTCATCTCGTCGTTGTTGTTGATCCGGCCGACATCAGTCGTATAATTGGCAAACTTAAAGATCGAGTTGGCTTCGTTCAAGACAGTAACCCAAACCACGGCCGCAGTGGGCTCGCCCGAACGGCTCGTTGGTCAGAGGTGTCCGCCCCAAGGCAGGTTGGTTGATGGGACCGGGAACCCGCCCGAGGCCTCATCAGGGCCTGTCCGCTCATCGCATGGCGTAACCAGGAGAGAGCTGGAGACGTCCTGTGCTAGGAGTGGGCTGCTGGGAGGGTGAACCGGGGTAATGCTTCCAGCGCCTTCAAGGCCGGCTGCAGGAGGTGCCCAGGGCACAAAGATGGCCGGACGAGGAGGAAATGGACGCCGGTTCGTGGGAACTACTCCAGTACACTGAGCTTGTGGGCCAACCCGACTTTGGACTTTGAATAATGGCGCCAAAACAAGGCGGCTCCTGCATGTGTAGTATATGCAAACAGAATTTCACTGTGCAGTTGCTTATGTGAGAAATAAAGCACTATTGAACCGTTGAAGACTGTTACATGTGTACTTCTCCACGAGGTACAGTCAAGTCACTGTGAATGCTGGCTTTGGGATGAATGTTTAGCTTCAAGTAATAGAAAATACCATTTATAACAAATAGCGCAATGCATTGTTATCAGAAAGAAATGTTTCTCATGCCCATCAATTGCTGCAAGAGAAGATAGTCACCATTGCCAAAGAGCGGGATAATTTACCTGAAGATAATGGCCTAGACCTTCCTTGGTGCCACTGTATGTTTCTTTTTTTTTTTTTTCCTAATCAGATGTGCAGCACTTTGGTCAACGTGGGTTGTTTTTAAATGTGCTATACAAATAAAATTGACTTGACTTGACTTGACTTGGTGTAGCACCAATTTACACAAGTAAGATGACCACAGCAGCATCCAATGTGATGGGTGAGAGGTGAAAAATATTATTCCATGCCAGAAGTGCCCCATTCACTACATCAGTAACAAGTGTCTGAAAAATGTGCCTGAAACACAATTAGGCTGTCTTCATTTACCTGATCAAGAACTCTTCCTGAAATCAGGTTACATGAACAGCTGGTCTGTTTCATTGGGAAGAACAAATGCACTTTGGGGCTAATTCTAACCCATGGTCACGGTACCAGAGTGGTAAAATAAGCAGACTGTTCATCAGAGCACTTCACGTACAGGAACACTGATCCAGAGAAACGAGTTCAATTCACATTACGTCAGCTGGGAAATTAAAAAATCATTGAACTAAATTACCTGGAATTAAAAAGGCTAGTAACAGGAACAGAGACCATGAAAACTACCAGGCAGATTTTAACAAAGCATCTGAAACACTAAAATTCCTTTGGAAATAAGTCTGCCACTTCCACCCGATCTGGCCATTGATGATCCATACTGTCCCCTAAGACATAATGGCCCAGTCAATACACAACTTCGAAAGATCAAGCTGGTAATTTGTCCATTGCCCTAAAGGTGGCGACAACAGTACCTTTGCTTTCCTGCACGGCCTCTTCTGCTAATGGTGCTAGGAATGTCCTCTTAACGTAACAACTTACTTTTCATATGGAACCTGGTTTACAGTCACAATCTTTCAAAGTAGAATGGAGAGCTGCACAGAACATAGAACGGTACAGGAAGTGTACGAAGGAACTGCAGATGCTGGTTTACACCAAGGAAAGATACAAAGTGCTGGAGTAACTCAGCGGGTCAGGCAGCATCTCTGTAGAAAAGGAATATTATTAAAGGAACATAGAAACATAGAAAATAGGTGCAGGAGTAGGCCATTCGGCCCTTCGAGCCTGCACCGCCATTCAATATGATCATGGCTGATCATCCAACTCAGTATCCCGTACCTGCCTTCTCTCCATACCCCCTGATCCCTTTAGCCACAAGGGCCACATCTAACTCCCTCTTAAATATAGCCAATGAACTGGCCTCAACTACCGTCTGTGGCAGAGAATTCCACAGATTCACCACTCTCTGTGTGAAAACAAACTTTCTCATCTTGGTCCTAAAAGACTTCCCCCTTATCCTTAAACTGTGACCCCTTGTTCTGGACTTCCCCAATAACGGGAACAATCTTCTTGCATCTAGCCTGTCCAACCCCATAAGAATTTTGTAAGAACAAGTTTTGCAAGTCAGTAATGTCCGTTACCTCTAAATTGCTGCTGTTTGAAATAGCAAAGATTGAGGGTGTTTATTTCACCTGTTGTGGCTGATGAAAAAGGCTTGAGCAATCCTTGATAATAGAGACACCATAGGCTGCCGATGCTAGAATCTTGAGCAGAAATCAAGTGCTGGATGAACTCACAGGTCGCAACCATCAAAGGAAATGGATAGATGATGCTTCAGATTGGGACACTTCGTCAGACTGAAGCAAACATTTGGATCAGGACTGTTCTTCAGACTGATATAGATAACTTTACGTATTGGGACCCGTCTTCAAAATGATGCGTTGATCAATCTGAAGAAGGGTCCTGATCCAAAACATTGTCTGTCCATTTCCCTCTACGGATGCTGCCTGGCATATTGAGCCTGAGGCCTTGTTTTCATTATAGTTCTGAGTTACAATGATCACAGGCACGTTTATTGAACAATCAGCGGTAAGACAAGGAATGAAAGGGGGTGACTGGGTTCATGAAGGAGGTTGAAGGCAAATTAGTCGTGGAGACAGCATTTGGTCAGAAAACTGGTCAACTGGTTGGGAAGAAGACAGTTGTGTCAGAAAAGGCCTGAGATAGGACAGGGAGCAATAGCAGTCGGGTAAAGGACAAGAAAGTAAACTTGCATCAATTATCACTCTTGATTTGGGAACCATTATAAGGGCATAAGGAATAGGAGTAGAATTAGGCCATTCGGCCCATCAAGTCTACTCCACCATTCAATCCCTCTATCTCTCCCTCCTAACCCCATTCTCCTGCCTTCTCCCCATAACCCCTGACACCTGTAATAATCAAGAAACGTTATTAAATATCTGCATGGCTAAAAAGACAAACAGCTGCATATGGATTCGTTGTTTTTTTTTAAAGAAAACCTATCTTCAATGGGGGCCTCAAACAGGGTACATTCGTTTCTTTAAGCATAATCCACCCTGGGTAACAAACAGCGTCTTTTTTGACCTCCGTATTTCTCGGTGCATCTAACTTGACTTTGAAGTGAGGCTTTTTAATTTGCCTTCCTTGCCTGGTTATTTCCCAATCCTTGAGATTTCATTGGTGGGAGGTATATTGTCCATTACTTTGTTTACTCAGGTCCCTGATGTCCTGATCTGATTGCTGTGTTGTTATCAAGGCACACTTTCAGAAAATTGTTGGATAAAAATTACCTGAGCTGTTCGTTGTGTTGTGAGGGCAGATCCTAATCCACTCGCAAGAAAACCCAGTTGGGAATTTGACAACCAGTGACTCTTTACCAACCGTTTTAATCCTAAGTGACTTTCAACATTATCGTTATGAAATTAATCACATCATGTGATTTGTTTTCATTCATGTCCAAATATTAACTTGACGGACCGTCTTTCAGTGAGCTAGGGTAGTTGAGAGGTACAGCAAGGAAACAGGCCCTTTCAGCCCACTGGGTCCACGCCGACCAGCGATTCCCACACATTAACACTATCCCCTCTTTGGAGTGTGGGAGGAAACCGAAGATCTCGGGGAAAACCCACTCAGGTCACGGGGAGAACGTACAAAGTCCGTACAGACAGCACCCATAGTCGGGATGGAACCCAGGTCTCCGGCACTGCATTCGCTGTAAGGCAGCAGCTCTAACGCTGAGCCACCGTGATTCACCACAACCCCATTGAGGACATTGGACTTTGTCTATAGAACCGGTTCGCTACGATGCTGAGAACTATATTCTGCCTTCCATATCTTCCCCTTTGCTCTACCTATTGTATTTGAATTTGGCTTGATGTATTTATGTATAGAATTATCTGATTTGATTGGATACCATGCAAAACAAAACTTTTAGCTGTATCTCAGTACATGTGACAATAATAAACCTAAACCTAAACTGAAGAATGCACATCCCAGATATGGTCAGTATGAATGGATGTCTACCATCATGGTTTACGTGCATAACAGCATGATACTTGTACTGCTTTATATGGCCTCCAATTCTTACCACCCCTCACCACCCTGCCTCCTACTCCCAAATCTTGGTTCATTTTCCCAGCCATCACTAACTCCAGTTTATCGGAAATTTAAGAATCAATACAAAACATTCCTGCTTCTTCAGGTGCCACCCTGAACCACTAACAATGATGGAGGATCTGCATGGACAGACCTGCCCGTGCCTTTGTCCACCCTTCAAAGACCTTCTGATGGTTAAGCTACTTGTATCTCCCATTGCAGAGGAGCTCAAAGTACTAACACATAGCTACTTACCAAATGAGTAGGAAGGGACTGCAGATGCTGGTTTAAACCAAAGATAGACACAAAATGCTGGAGTAACTCAGCGGGATAGGCAGCATCTCTGGAAATAAGGCATGGGTGACATTTCGGGTCGAGACCCTTCTTCAAACTGATGACATGGGAGAGGGGCCAGCGGTTTAAACATTGATTTCTCTAACTTCAAGTAACCCTTGCTTTCCCTCTCTCTCCATCCCTCTCCCTTCCCAGTTCTCCGATCAGTTTTACTGTCTCCGACTACATTTAATCTCTGTTTGTTTTGTTGTTACCTTCTCCCAGCTAACAATGATCTGTTCCATTTTTTCCTTGAACTTCATTCCCTTTGTCCTATTTTCACACCTTATACTTCCTTATCTATGTATCTCCCGCTCCCCTGACATCAGCCATAAGAAGGGTTTCAACCCAAAACGTCACCCATTCCTTCTCTCCAGTGATGCTGCCTGTCCCGCTGAGTTACTCCAGCTTTTTGTGTCTGCTTACTTAATGATGTCACCAAACTACTATGCCATCAAAGAACAAACCTTGCCTTTTGTAAGCAAAAGAAAAAACAAGATGCTGGGTGAAGTCACTAGGCCAGGCAGCATCGATGGTGGGGCAGGGACAGGCCAGATGAAGAACCTCAACCCAAAATGTCGACTGTCCATTTCCCTCCACAGATGCTGCCTGACCTGCTGAATTTCTCCAGATTCTAGCATCTGCAGTATCTGGTGCCCCTACCATTTATATTATTATGAAATGTGCAAATAACATTACTAAAGTCAAACAAAGAATATAGGAAGTTGGTATTACGAGAGAACATTCTGATCATTGCTAAGCTTAAACTCATTTTAAGATAATAGAGAGCTACAAAGGTGGCCAGAGATGATACAGTGAACATTTCAATGATAGAAGGGATAGAAAAATAGACGTTGAGTGGGTGATAAAAACATTTTGGAAATATGTATAAATGGAGTAATTTTCAAAACAACAGGGGTCCCTGCACTGCAATCTGCCATGAAAGTTAATACTTCATAGCCCCAAAGGCCTTTACAATGATGAACTTAGATATGTATGCCTATAAATTGGAATTGCGTAAAAAATATTTTTTTGCACATGTTTGAGCACGTTTGCTTTCATTTCCCGTATTCGTTTCACCCAATGCAAAATTAGACTTGCAACGTTGGTCACGGCTGCCCCTGCATGGCTATTTCCCCTCACCCCCCCCCCCGGAGGCCTTGCATTGGTGCCACGGAGTGCGTGCTCCCAGCTGGAGCTGCTGTCAGGAAAGACAAAGACAACAATTTAATGAAGTGTAAAGGATGCAAACAACCCTAATGATCCCAAAGGTAAATTTCATTAATTGAGTGATTTCTTTAATAGGTTTTCTGATTGAGTGTTAGGGTTAAATGCAGCATAATTTAACATATCGAACATGGTGAAATTTAATTTCAAGCCAATATTGTCTCCTTGCAATCTCAGAATGCAATCTAATATCAACAAACATCCATTTATTTAATACTGATTCATAGGTCTTCGAATCTGTTAATTACAATTTGTATAACAATTAGCTTGATGACAATATTATCTTGACTTTCAAATATGCCGAGTAAAATATGTCCGTATATTGCATGAATACTAATTAGATCATTCAAAAATACCAGAATAGAAAGCACTCATTTAATCAAGCTGGCAGTAATATCGAAAAAAAATTGGGAATTTTGATTGAGAAGTGCTTTAAGTCATTTGAAAATAATTGCCCTGGGTGCAATCACAAAGAAAATGTCACTTTCATGCTAGTTAAATGCAGTAAGCCCTTTTGAAAATCCTTCCTGCAAAGTATTTTAACCGCTCAAAGCACGACGCTGTTAAAAAGTATATTGCTACAGTAGATGACTCCTACTCGCTGAATACTTGCTGATTGTCAGGTGGATCCCAAGCTGAGGACTAAGGTTTGAATTTTTGTTGTGCCACACCATATAAATTTCTTTGCTTGGTTGAGAGGTGGTCAGATTGTTCCTTAGACATCCATAGTCCTTAAGCTGGATGTTACTCCATGTAGTTGTATTAGATAGGAAACTTTAAGCATGGGCCCAGCAACAGTGAATGGAGATGCAACGAACGACAGATGCTGGAATCTTGAGCAAAACACCTAGTACTGGAAGAACTAATCAGGTCAGGCAACATCAGTGGAGTGGAATGGAAAGGTGATGCTTTGGGTCGGGATCAATCTGAGGAAGATCAATCTGTGAAACGTGATCGGTCCATTCTCTCTACAGATGCTGCCTGACACGTTGAGTTCCTCCAGCACTTTGTGTTTTACGGCACCAGTGAATGGTCTCCGTCAGTGGCTGGGGGCTGCTCATTGAATACAACAGCAGAGAGCCAGATAAACTGCAGAATAGCAGCAAACACACCAATCAATTGTCATGGTCATACAATGTGGAAACATGCCCTTTGGTCCAACATGCCCACACTGCCCAACATGTGAAATGTGACATGGCAGAAGAATAATGCAATGTATTCTCAAAAGCTTTTCAACCTTTAAATGTGTCTCCATGAATTAGAGCAAATCTCTGATAGATTAAAAGGATGTTTCCACCAAAACATCTTGAGCGAGTAAAAGCCAGCAACATTACCTGTAATATTCAGGATGTTTGTATCTAATATATTGTATACATTCCTTGTATTCCACAAGTGTAGCAGATTATGAGGTAATGCTTTTGATGTGTTCAAGATGAGTATGAGTTGTCAAACAGATGAAGGGAAGTTATCTCCTCTGGTGTTGGAGTTTGGAACAAGGGACACCATCTTCAACATGAGAGCTAAATCATCCAGAACTGATGTTGGCATTCTTTCATAAAGAGGACAATGGAAGTCAGGAAGAATCTCGTTCAAAAAGGATAAATGAAAAAACGGAAACTGAAGTTGATCAGTTCTGTTGGCCGAATGGATTAAGGCAGAAGATGGTGTAGAATGGAGCTAAGGTACTGATTAGCTATGAAATAATTAATGGTGCAACAGTTGTGATTTGCTTCATGATTCATTTCAATGCTCCTTTTACTAAAAGATCCATATTTTTTATCATGAATGAAATATCATACTCATCTGTCATGCTATCTACAATTAAAGCAATCCATCAGTTTAAAGCAACAATAGATATTCTGAAAATATTGATGCTTCAAAGAAAAAGACAGTTGCCATTGATGTACAAACGACGTTTAATGTTGCAGCTTATAGCCCTTGTCCAACATTTCAATGTTCCATTCTTGAAATAATGATTGGAGCATTAAGTAGAAATGATCTTTTCTTCAGTGAAAATCTGAGCAACAAATGTGAATTATTGAATTTATACAAACCACACAAAGGGACAGATTACCATAGGCGACAGGAGTACAGCAGATACAGTGGGTGACACAGTGGTGCTGCGGTAGAGTTGCTGCCTTACGGTGCCAGAGCCCCAGGTTCGATCCTGACCACGGGTGCTGTCTGTACGGAGTTTGTACGTTCTCCCTGTGATCACATGGGTTTTCGCAGGGTGCTCGGGTTCCCAAAGACGTACAGAGTTGTAGGTTAATTGGCTTCTATAAATCGTCCTTAGAGTGTAGGATAGAATGGGATGATTCTTGGTCGTTGTGGACTCGGTGGGCTGAAGGGCCAGTTTCCATGTTGTATTTCTAAAGAAAACTAATGTAGCGCAGTTACTGCACAGCACCAAGCACCAGCCTGGTAACAGGCGCCAGGTTTGATCCTGGCATCCAATGCTGTCTGCGTACCTGTGACTGCCTGGGATTCCACCTGTTGAAGAAAGATCCCAACATGAAACTTCACTTATCCATGTTCTCCAAAGATGCTGCCCGACCCGCTTCGTTACTCCAGCACTTTGTGTATTTCTTAAGAATTTGTTGTTCCATTTGATAATTAAACACTCTTGACTTGGGGGCAACACAGTGATGCGACCGTAGAGCTGCTGCCTTACAGCAGCAGAGACCCCCAGTTCGTCTCTGACTGTGGGTGCTGTCTGTACAGAGTTTTTACGTTCTCCCTGTGACTGCATGAGTTTTCTCCGGATGCTCTGGTTTTCTCCCACATTCCAAAGACATGCAGGTGTGCAGGTTCGTTGGCTTCTGTAAAAGCTGCCCTTAGTGCGTAGAATGCGAAACTGGGATTACATAGAACCAGTGGACGGGTGATCATTAGCCGGGCGGACTCGCTGGGCCTTACGGATGTATCTCGCTAAACTCTACATGTACAATTACAGGAGGATACAACAGAGGAAAAGATTAACATCACAGGATCTACTAATAACTTGCAGACCTCGGCAATCTCCCTTTTCATGAAATAAGCTACGGACTCATTATTCTCCTTAATATTGCTCTAATCTTAGAATTTTCTTGAATGTCGTATTCACGTGTTTCAAGAACGATTTTCCAACGATTGATCAGTGTGCTATGATCTTAAAAGGGAGAGATAAAATGCTGACGCATAAAATTCCTTTGTTTATACAGGAGGGGATGACATTCACTTCTGAATTGTTGATGCTTGTCGGAAGTCGGTGAATAGCAATCTGCTAAAGCAAATCAACACCACGGGATCCCTTTAATTGTGGCAATGCTGGACCATTTCTTGTTGCCCGATGTTTAAGGGGCAAAGATTTATAATTTTCTCAAAGGAAGAAATGTCTTGCTAATCCTACACACCGTCCGCAGTGGGCTATCCTGGTCGGCATGGTGGGCCAAAGGGCCTTTATCTCTAGTATAGGGCGACACGGTGGCGCAGCAGTAGAGTTGCTGCCTTACACCCAAAATCATCGCCAGAGACCCGGGTTCGATCCCGACTGCGGGTGCTGTCAGTACGGAGTTTGTACGTTCTCCCCGTGACCTGCGTGGGTTTTCTATGAGATCTTCGGTTTCTTCCCACACTCCAAAGACGTACAGGTTTGTAGGTCAATTGGCTTGGTGAATGTAAAAAATGTCCCTAGTGGGTGTAGGATAGTGTTAATGTGCGGGGTTCGCTGGTCGGCGCGGACCCGGTGGGCCGAAAGGGCCTGTTTCCGCGCTGTATCTCGAAAAAAAACTGAACTAAACTAGACTCTTGAGAGCCGGAATAGACCCAGTAGCAAAAGATGGTCTCCTTTTGCATCGTATAAAAATATAAATACACAAAACTTACAACTCATTATCCGACAGAGAAGCTAAAGATAAGTCTGAAGTTGGAGAGGAATATGTAACAGTTTAACAGCTCCCGTGTACCCAATTGCCAGGCGGTTTGGCAAGTGGCGCTGAAGTGATGGCTGACCTCTTTTTTGTTGGGAGTTGGTATATGGCCAGGGAGACCCAATAAAGGAGTAGTGGAAACAATAGCTCATAATAATTAAATACTTTAAAGGCACACAACAGAACAATAAAGTAGCTGCAGCATAAACCAACCACACAATTGCTCACAAAGACTTTACAGTTTATTCTTCAGTGTTTATTTTATTACAAAGATACCTGAATAAACAAAACCAAAATGAAATGAAAATATTGAATGCCTGATTCAATTAAACTTTCTAATTTCATAAGTAGTTTTAGAAATTGCATTTGTAAATTGCATGGATGTAAAATACGCTTATTATATTTTTGTTTTCCTATTGAATATTGAATTTTGTTTATGATTTCTAAAGTCACAGTCAGAGAGTCATAAAGAGATATAATAGGCCCCTGAGCCTACCGAATCTGATCCTACCATCAACCATCCACTTACACTAATCCGACATTAATACTAGTTTATTCTCCCTACATTCTCATAATTTCCCCCCAGATTCTATCACTTACTCGGGGCAATTAACAGCAGCCAGTTAACCTATCAACCTGCAAGGCTTTGGAACGTGGGTGGAAACCAGAGCACCCGGAGAAAACCCACCTGATCACAGGGAGAACATGTAATCTTCACATTGACAGCTCATGAGGCCAGGATCGAACCTGGGTCTCTAGCACTATGAGGCAGCAGATCTACTAGCTGCGCCACATGGCTGTGCCACCCTTAATCTTTACACTCCCAGTGTTGCAGCGGTAGAGTTGCTGCTTATAGTGCCAGGGTCTTGGGTTCGATCCTGACCACGGGTGCTGTTTGTATGTTCGCCCCGTGACCACATGTGTTTTCTCCAGGTGCTCCGGTTTCACATTTCAAAGGCGTACAGGTTTGAAGGATAATCGGCTTTGGTAAAGATGTAAATTGTCCCTGGTGTGTGGGATAGTGCAAGTGTACGGAGATCGCTGGTCGGCGTGGACTCAGTGGCCCAAAGGGCCGGTTTCCCCGTTGTATCTCAAAACTAAACTTACGACTGTAGAATAAATATTGTGTAATTCTTCAGTGAACAAAAATCTAGTGGAAGATTCGATTATGTTCTCCTGCCGTCTCAATAAAGTAACTCAATAAAGCTTAGCTGCTCCGTACAATTTTGTATGATGTCGGAACTATTAAATAGTGCAAATAGTCATTGCTTTTCTTTCTCTACTGGTGTTGCTTGAATGGAGATGGCTGGGTTGGTGAATGGTGGTGGTGGGGTAACATGGGGAGTGCGTAGAAAGAACAAAAAAAACTAGTTTGGGAACGTGGATCTTGACTTGTCAGAGATCATTGCGCTCAATTTGAAAAAAAATTATACTGTCACAAACAGATAAGCCACATTCCTTTTAAATCAATATGCTCCCTGTCAAAATGAAGCATGCCAGATGAATGGTTATTATCTGTGCCTGAAGCAACAGAGACAGAATCTTTTTTTAAATGACTATTATTGTCATGACATATTGCTGTGCACTAATAGGAGCTACCCAGACAATTATAATCTTGTGCAGATATTCAAATTAGCAAGAGAGCAAAATCACCAAATCAGCAAAGTTTCGGTGTCTTATTTTCCCAGGCAGTTTACAAAGAGTATTTTTGTCTTGTGTGCCAGCAAATGAAGCAATCTTCCAAAAATGTCTCTGTCCTCTGGGAAGCTAATTAGAATGTCTAGCTCGTAAAGAAGCCACATAAGGGGGCATTTCATCTTCGCGTGCAAATGATTGATAACTTGGCTATCTTTATGTGACTACTGCCAGTGTTTGAAGAACATGGCCATCTCAGAATATAAAAATAAAATTCTTGTAAAATGGCTGAGGAATAGATCTATGCTGCAGGGGCTCCAAAGAGATTGCAACCATAATCTCAGTGAACTATTTTAAACAATACTCCCCCCTCCCCCCTCCCCCCCCCCCCCCCCCATTCTCTGGAAGTTAAAGTCTACTCCTTGTCTGGTGCAAAGAGCCTTTACTAACCAAGTGGGTATCTAAAAGCCTTAAAAACCTTCACTGATAATTATCCACCAAAACCAATTTTTGAGAGTATTTCTGCAGGCAAGAACACACCAATTAATATTTGAGTTTTCACATTACTGGCCAACGTCTTAGATTATTAAAACTGTAAAATATGGTACCACATATTCATTCACAGTTCAGTATACTGGTTTCCAATCGCTACACTTCTTACAATTAATGTTGCTGCTCTTTTATACTGCACAGCAAATTAGCAATTTTTGGCATTGCCTGTTACAACGAATTCTTACAAGGTAGATATTCCTGTGCAGACTCAAAAACTGCGAGGTTCACTTAATCATCACCTACTCTAACATTTATAGATGTCATTCAAAGGTTTCTGATCAACTTGGTTCATTAATTTTGGTTGTTCATTATGACACAAGAGGTCTTCACATCTATTAATCAATCACTATTTCTTAGCCTTATTGCTGTTTTTAAATTTTAAATTTTAAGATGCACAGAAAACACGAGTACAGCTAATATATATGTTAATATCTTGATTACTTTGATCCGTTAAAAGAAAATGATTTGTTTCTAATATGCTTATTCCTCAGACAATTAAAGGTTCCAATCATTCAATTATCTTTTATGGCTGTAAATAATGATGAGTATTGAGGAAAACGAGATTGGTATTAGCTTCAAAATCACAAAGTCAAAGATTTTTAAAAACTTTAAGTTTCACTGGGCCAAAAACATGTACACATTATGAAATCATTGCATTTCATATCCTTGGACAAAATAAAGTAAAAGAACATTATAATGTAAGCCATATAATTTGATTTTCATTGAATAACTGAAAGAAAATGCATCTTTAATGCTTTGGCTTTACTTGAGCATTGAGCTGTGAAAATACACAAGGTTGTTATTTTCTCTTTATAAGATCCCTCCCAAAGACCAATTCTCTAGATTAAAAGGTCAAAAGCAGTACAACAATCAAATGTATTTGAATAAAACTAATAAATAGCTGTAAAGATGAACAATCTGGTATCTTTGCATTATAATGCATGAATATATATTTAAATATGCCCACGTGAATTATTAAAAGCTAATGTTTAACTATGTCACTATGGTTGATGATCTGTGGAGTAATACTTGTTTTTTTTATGGTGTAGTGATGAATGGAAGCTGGTAGCTCAGCTACTGTTTCTAACATTAATCTTCAATCACTGGATTTGAACTCGTATGTCCCATCAAACATTCAAATGGTTCTACCTATTGATGTGATAGCACAAGAGTGTGTAACACAGTGGAGAAAGGGTTGTAGCTCAGTGGTAGAACATGTGCTTTGCATGTATGAGGTCCTGGGTTCAATCCCCAGCACCTCTACAGGTTTTACTCCATGTCACATTGTTCAAGGAAATAGTGCTGGGGAAAAAAACACCATTCAGAGGCACTATTCTGGTAGTGCTTCTGTCTCAAATCAAGGAGATCCTGATCTCGGTTATTTGTGTGATGTTTTCACATTCTCCCTGTGACCACGTGGGTTTTCTCCTGTTTCCTCCCACAGCCCAAGGTCATGCAGATTTGTAAGTTAAGTGTCTGTAAATTGCTCCTAGTGTGTCGGGAGTGGATCCAAAAGTGGGATAATAAGTATGAATGGGTGATCGCGGACTCAGTGGACCGAATAGCCTCTTTCCTTGCTGTATTGTTTTTATGTATTTAATTTAAAGCAACATGCAGAAAAAAAACACAGAACAGTACTCTGAAAATGAGTGTTAGATATCTAAAGGGCTCAGGTCCACGGGGAAACTAAAGTGAGTTGTAAAATACCATACCGGGTCCTTGAAATAAAAACAATGCATCTTCTATAATGATTGACGTACCAAGTCAATGTTGGTATTTGGGCAGTTGGTAGTGCAGTTCGATAGAACTCTCACTTTTAATTAAAGATCTATTTTCTATTTAAGTGATGATTGTGAATAGAAAACTCAATAATATCTAGTTTGTATTTATGCAACTACTACCATCATATATTGCAAGTTTACGTTTTGCACACAGTTTTGTGTATTTCAAAATAGTGGACTGGACTAGATGTCACAGACGCAGGCCAGTCACCCAACAAATCAGAGCTGTTACTTATTCATCGCAGAAGCACTCTATTGTTCTAATTATCTCTCCCCAGCCTGCCCCCAGCTTGTACCAAACTGAATCTAATTACCCCAGAGAAAGAGCACATTAATATCAAAGTTAGAGTCGAGAGTCAAGAGCGTTAATTGTCATTTGTGCCGACACACAGTGAAATTCGAACTGCTCTACAGGCCCGTTAACACAACTACATTCAAATAAATGTATAATAATCAGTAATACAATGAACTAATCTAAAAATCAGTAATACGTGGTATCCAGGCTATAATAGTGTAAAACTGAAGTGCATAATCCACCAAAACAAACTTGTGATTAGTGCTGTGCTATGTTCAAGAACCTGATGGTTGCTGGTAAGAAGCTGTTCTTCACCCTGAAGGTCACAGTTTCCAAGCTTCTCTATCTTGTTCCCAATGGTAGTAGCAAGATAAGAGCATGGCAAGGGTGGTGTGGGTCCTTGATGATATTAGTTGCCTTTTTGAGCCACCACCATCTGCAGATCCCTTTGATGGTGCGGAGGTCAGTACCTGTGATAGACTGGCAATGTCTATCGCTTTCTGCAGCTTTCTTCATTCCTGGGCATTCGAGTTACTGAACCAGCCCATGATGCAACCAGTCAGTAGGCTTTACACTTTAAGACTTTATAGATACAGCACAGAAACAGGCCCTTTGGCCCACTGAGACTGCACTGACTAGCGATCATCCCATACACCAGAACTATCCTACACAACAGGAACATTTTACCTAAATCAATTAACGTACATAACTGCATGTCTTTGGAGTGTCAGAACAAACCGGAGAACCCGGAGAAAATCCACGCGATCACAGGGGAAACATACAAACTCCATACAGACAGCATCCATAGTCAGAATCAATCCTGGGTCTCAGGCGCTGTAAGCCATCAACTCCACTACTGCGCCACTTTGCTGCCAATGTGCTCTCCACCCTATTCCTGATAGAATATTGTGATATGCCGAATCACCTTAAATCTTTTCAGGAAGGTCGAAGCACTGATGAGTTCTTGTTATTGCACAAGTGTCCTGGGAAAGTCAATGATTAAATGATTCATTGAAACTTTATTGTCGCATGTTCCTCGGTACAGTGAAATACTTTGTTTTGCATTCATTCCAGTAAAATCATACAGTAGACCTCACCTAGGCAGTAAACAAGTGTTGTCTCGTATTGGCACCGACAGAGTTGCCAAAGTTCTCTGAATATTCCCATCTACAGCCTGGTGCTGCACATGGCAGCAGCCCACCCCGCCAGGTCCCCCTTCAAAAGGACCGATGCCTACATCCAGAACCAGGAGCAGCACGGTGGCGCAGCGGTAGAGTTGCTGCCTTACAGCGAATGCAGTGCCGGAGACTTAGGTTCGATCCTGACTACGGGTGCTGTACTGTACGGAGTTTGTACGTTCTCCCACACTCCAAAGACGTACAGGTTAATTGGCTGGGCAAATGTAAAAAGTGTCCCTAGTGGGTGTAGGATAGTGTTAGTGTGTGGGGATCGCTGGGCGGCGTGGACCCGGTGGGCCGAAGGGCCTGTTTCTGCGCTGTATCTCTAAATCTAAAAAAATCTAAAGATGCTCCACCACCAGCATGGATCCTCAGCTTTCCCTTTCTGAAGTCAACAATCGGCTCCTTGTTCTTGCTATTATTGAGAGGAAGATTGTTGTTCTGGCACCATTCAATCAGATTACCAATCTCCCTCTTGTACTCTGATGCATCGTTACCTGTTCCATCAACGGTGGTATCGTCAGTGAATTTAAATGTGGCGGTGAGGTGCCTCTGGGTACACGTTCATGCATATTGAAAGAGTAGACCAGGGACTGAGCACACAACCTCCAGGTGCTCGAGGTGTTGATGCTCATCAAGGGACAAAGTGGTGTTGCCAATTCATACTCACTGTGGTCTGCCAACAAGGAAGTCAAGGATCCAATTGCACAGGGAGGAGCAGAGACCCAGTTCCCTGAGTTTGATGATAGGTTTGGTGAGGCTGCTAGTGTTGAACGGCAAGCTGTAGTTTGCCGTTCAACATGTGTTCTTATTGTCCTAGTGGTCCAGTGCAGAATGGAGAGCCAGTGACAGGCGAACTTTAGAAAGTTCAGGACCTCACGAAGGGAAGAGTTTACATGCTTCAAAACCAATCCCTTTGTTCTTGCCTTTTCTTGCCCCCAGTTTCCCCCCTTCCATTAGTCTGAAGGAGGGTTCCAACCCGAAACATCACCCATTCCTTTTCTCCAGAGATGCTGCCTGACCTGGTGAATTACTCCAGCATTTTGTGTCTATCTTTCCTTCATTGCCACTTCATTGCCACAGATGTCAGTGCCACCAGTCAGTAGCTTTTAAAGCAGGTGGGGACCTCAGACCACAGAAGTGAGAGGTTGCAAAAAGTCTATGAAGTACCATGATATCCATTCATCTGGGACTTCTGCACTATTAGGTTAAGAGCATGGATTCAGTCCCCAGCTTTTATCATTATGAAATGATGAAATGTAAAGTAATTGAGTCAACGTTCTTAGCACTAAGTAAGCTCATTCAGATTGTCATATTTTAGATTTTAGATTTAGATTTAGAGATACAGTGCGGAAACAGACCCTTCGGCCCACCGAGTCCGCGCCGCCCAGCGATCCCCGCACATTAACACTATCCTACACACACTAGGGACAATTTTTACATTTACCCAGTCAATTAACCTACATACCTGTACGTCTTTGGAGTGTGGGAGGAAACCGAAGATCTCGGAGAAAACCCACGCAGGTCACGGGGAGAACGTGCAAACTCTTTACAGATGGCGCCCGTAGTTAGGATCGAACCTGAGTCTCCGGCGCTGCATTCGCTGTAAGGCAGCAACTCTACCGCTTGCGCCACCGTGCCGCCCAGCATTTTGGGATGACAGTGAAGCCAGAGCATCATGTAAATGATACTTTTCCTGATACGCATTTTGTTTCCTTTGCAGTTTTGGCATTTCTTTCCATTGCACAGAGGAATTACAAGGGTTGACCGAGGGCAAATAATACACTTGCAAATCAGTTTTCGACTGGTTATAAAAAGGCCCACATCAGGAAGTTAGTCGTGACAAATTGAGCAGCAATAAAGTGTGCATGAGCTATAGATTTGCTCTACATTTCGCCCATCTACACCTCCCATCTATGCACATAACCTAATGGGCCAAACATTTACTGAGTTTGGGCTTTGAGTGTATGTATAAAATCTCCAAACGATTTTGAGCACACCTCAGACTGCCAAAGGCAATATTTCTTTGATTGCATTTATTTGGGTTCTTTCAACACAGCGACCATAATTTCATACAAGGATGTCAACAAGGTCCTGAATAGTTTCTGCTGGTATAAATCAGAAATCGGTTGAAATCATCCAAACTGGCTTTGAAGACTGAGGAACCACATGCACAAATTGCACCAAGTGTAAATTAACATTCTCTGGCCTTAAGAAGAGTCCCGACCCAAAATATCGTCTGTCCATGTCCCCCGGAGATGCTGCCTGACCTGCGGAGTTATTCCGGCACTTTGTGTTTCGCTTTAGTCATTAACATTATTTTGAAATGCTGGAGTAACTCAGCAGGTCAGGCAGCATCTCAGGAGAGAAGGAATGGCCGACGTTTCGGGTCTGAAGAAGGGTCTCAACCCAAAACATCGCCCATTCCTTCTCTCCTGAGATGCTGCCTGACCTGCTGAGTTACTCCAGCGTTTTGTGAATAAATACCTTCGATTTGTACCAGCATCTGCAGTTATTTTCTTACACAACGTTATTTTGAAAGTCACTTCATCTGGAGTGACTTCTTTCTCCTCCATAAAAACAGGCCACTCCTCAGTTGCAAATATTGAGCACAACACCTTCTCCCATTTGACGAGGTTCTGCAAAGAGAGCTTATTGTCTTTGTTGCCCTGGAACCAGTATTCCAGTATTGAATGTTTTATTTTTCCATATTTCAATAAACTGAAGGAAAAGAAAATAGTTGATTGTCGAGACAGCTTCAGGCAAAGCTTGCATTGCAATTTATATACTCCCTGCGTGATATGGAATATGTCCATTTTATGTGGGTCCGTGAGAAGCAGAATGCTAAACAGGAGCAAAACAGTGCTAGGACTCGGCAATTTGTGAGATTATATTCTCATCCTCCACCAGCCGCTTCATGTTGTTCTCTTCAACCACATCCATTATTTTGGTGCACAGTATTTTGGTTCTGGTCTATTTTGTTGTGGTACCAGTCAGGTCTGAGTGCATGGAACTAGTCTTCACATGCTGAGGATGGTTGCTCCATGTAGACCACTGTGAGTAGTGAAAATAGCGGTAGAGTTGCTGCCTTACAGCGGCAGAGACCGAGGTTCAATCCTGACTCTGGGGGCAGTCTGTACGGAGTTTATGCTATGCTATTACCCAATGACCGCTTGGGTATTTTCCGGGTGCTCAGGTTTCCTCCCACATTCCAAAGACATGCAGGTTTGCAGGTTAATTGGCTTCTGCAAATTGTCCCTAGTGTGTTGGATAGAATTAGTGTACTGGCCGAAGGTATTTATTCACAAAATGCTGGAGTAACTCAGCAGGTCAGGCAGCATCTCAGGAGAGAAGGAATGGGTGACGTTTCAGGTCGAGACCCTTCTCGAGGTTGGCACCAACCGGTGGACCGAAGGGCATGTTTCCATACTGTATCTCTAAAGTAAACTTAATAAGGAAACCAAGTCATAGTTTGTTGGAAGACACAGCAATGTTATGCGTCGTTCAGTTGGAAATGTTAAGATGTATGTGGAAGGTCATCATTGCTTGATAGTAATATTGTAGGAAACTTCCAGCACCAGCAACTGATGAATTTAGTTTTTCTATTCACATTACACCTGCTAAAACTCAATTTGTACACTGGATTTCTTTGTTAATTTAGTTTGTCTTTGAATTTGTGCTATCCTGCCAAACTTGAGATAGACTCATAGTCATACAGCATGGAAACAGGCCGATTGGCCCATCCTGCCCACACAGACCAACATGTCCCAACTGTGCTAGTCCCACCTGCCTGCATTTGGCCATATCTCTCCTGTTCTATCCATGTACCTGCCTAAATGTTCTTGCATGTAACAGCATTTCAAATAAACTTTGGAGGAATCGGGTAAAAGGATAAGAGTGGGAAATTGATCAAGGACAACGGCAGCAAGCAATAGATGGAAGAGTAGTCTACACAGTTTGTACAACAAAGCATATGGTGATAGCTCAACTTTTATCCAGAGACCAGGACTCAGCCTGGAAATCAGAATTTAAACTCCAACATGGTGGCTGTAAAATTTAAATGAATTAAATCTTGAACTGAAAACCAAATTCATTATTGGTAATAATGTTGTGAAAATCTATCCCACTCACTAATGCCTTTGAGAGGAGAAGATAAATGTCAGCAGGTCAGGCACCAGCATCTCTGGGACAAAAGGAACAGGTGACATTTCAGGTTGGAACCTTACTTCAGACTGAAAGAAGAGGAGGGGGAACTGTAGGTACAAAAAGACCAGAACAGATCAGCGCTGACAACAGATGACCAAGCAAGGATGGAGCCCACAATGGCCCATTGTTGGCTTGGGAAGAGATGATAACAAAGGGATACAGGGATGTGAATATTAGAACTAGTGGGATGGCAAAGGTGGGGGGGAGGGGGAGAGAGGGAATGCAGGGGTTAAAATTTGAAATAATTGCTTCAAATGAGAGAAATCAATGTTTATGTCCTGGGTTGTAATCGCCTCTGTGTCCTTACTGGATCTGTGTGACTTGGAATGACGTGGTCTGGTCTCCATTAGACTGTAATGGCTGCATTTGTACTGCAGTGATTCTACAAGATGACTCACCATCATCCTTCTCAAGAGCAGTTAGAAGCAGGCAATAAAGACTGTCCTCAACATTAATGTCCAGATCAAAGAAAATTGGTTTTAGGGAAATAATGTTGCTTTGACTGGGAAGACTCCCTGTGCAATGGGCTGCTTGGGGACTTTGTCAGAGGACTTTGGAGAGGGATGAGGAGAGTGGTGGGAAGAGGGATGCATGCAGAACTCCTACTCCATGCCAGCGAAACAGTTGGTAACATCTACAGCACCAGACAAGGGCACTTATGGCCGTAACTCCTTAGCTATCTCCGATTAAGACATTCTGCAACGGGGTGACAGATTACCGAACACATGCTCCATCAGAAAGTGAAAAGAGACTAACAGTCTTCTGCCCCAATCACCATAACAGCAGTACCTCTTCTAATTCACAAAGCCAAAATGAGAGCCTGCCTTGATAACACCAGGTTGTCCCGACTGGCAGAAAAGCCCTGATGTTAACTCAGGCTGAATCAGACTGCAAGCATCTGGACCAGACAGCGCAAGGCTCCTGGGGCTCATCTGTGAAGGGCCTGTCAGTCTCGTGCCTAAAGGTGTAGAGCAAAACGCACCAAGCTAAACCGGGATCTTGCTGTGAATGTTAAATTCACCGAGTCCTGGAGATCAAAGCTATTAGTTGTTTACCTTTTGCATGGGAATCTCGTGTTGCTTCCATCCTATGATCTGACCAAACCTGGATAATCATTTGGAACATTCTTTACGAGGATGTTGCCAGGACTCGAGGGCCTGAGCTACAGGGAGAGGTTGAGCATGCTGAGAATCTATTCATTGGAATGCAGGAGAATGATTTTCTACACATCTTATAGAGGTGTATAAAATCATGAGAGAAATAGACTGGGTAAGCTCACAGTCTCTTGTCCAGCGTAGAGGGGAATCGAGAACCAAGGGACATAGGTTTAAGGTGAGAGGGAAAAAATGTAATAGGAATCAGAAGGGTCACTTTTTCTCACAAAGGGTGGTGGGTGTATGGAACAAGCTGCCAGATGAGGTAGTTGAGGCAGGGACTATTGCAATGTTTAAGAAACAATTACACAGGTACATGGATAGGTTTAGAGGGATATGGGTGAAAAGGAGGCATGTGGGACATGTTGGTCAGTGTGGGCAAGTTTGGCTGAATGGCCAGTTTCCACGCTGACTCTACGACTCTGTGATTCACAACGTTTTGGAAGAAAGTATTTCGGAGAAATTAAGGCAAAACTGTTCTCTTTGTGTTTAATATAAACATGCTGAGCTTGATAGGAAAAATTGGGGTTGAACTGTCATCTTAGTTTAATTTGTTCATTTCTCTGAACACAACATCTCCACCCACCCCACACCCCTAATCGCTACTTTCAGTCTGAAAAAAGGGTTCCCAGGGCAAAATGTTTCCCATCCTTTTTCCCCAAAGATGCTGCCCGACCTGTACCACTGTGTCTGTCTTTGGTATAAACCAGCATCTGCTACTCTTTGTTTCTAGATTTGTCTGTTTACTATCCAGTGAGTGGTTACTGGAAGAAATCATTAGGGTGTAATATTTAATTCAATATTTAATTAATTTCCACTGCAAAGGTGGTGGTGAGTAGGCTGCCACCTGGACCCACTGCACTCCTGGCCAGAGTATACTTTGTGGCAGTAAAATAAAACAACTTACTGGCTTGCTGGATTATTTAAGGGTCAACCCCCTGTATCCCCCTAATACTTGCTGGGCTTTGACCCGCCCCCAGCTTCTCCCCCCCTTACTACAATCAATCCAAACCCAATAGGTTGCCTATCCATGTTTTCCAGGATGCTACCTGGCCAGCTGAGTTACTCTAGCACTTTGTTTTTATTTTATTTGTAAATCAGTATCTGCAGTTCGCTGTGTCTATATTGGCGAGTCTCAAAGATAATAGAGCAGAGCACGATAGACCCTAGAAACCGTAGTATGTCATGGCGCCATTTTAGTCGGCAGAAACTTGCAGAAACATTTAAAAAGAAAAATAACAAAAGTCTGTGAATTGATAGATGAGTTATATTCTGCGTTTTTATAGTATCATCACACATACTGTTCCCCCAAAACACTGATTACACTGTGAGAGGCATAACGGACGGCTTGTTTTGCCTACTAAAATGGCTCTTTTGCGTACTACACTTTAGTACAAGTGATTTAGACGGAGTGGTCTATCTCTATTATCTTTGGTGAGTCTGGACTTACATTTAGGCTGGATGATTTTACTCTTGTTGGACCTAGTACTCATTTTGCAGTAATCCCCTTTGTTCTGGATTCCAGATCTGAAGAATGTTTCTCTGTATCCATCCTATTCAATCTACTAATATTTTAAACACCTTGACACCCAAGGGTGGAGGTTTTCCTCCCCTGAAGACCAGGTGGGTGTTTACGACAATCTATAGCTTTTTCTCATTTTTAAAAATTGCTATTAGCTGAATTCAAATTCCACAGCTGTAATTGGAAATCAAATCTCTAACATTCGGTGAATACTTTTGCACCCAATTTCACAGTCAAGGAAAAGTATCAAATACCAACGGTTGGAAGTTAAAAATAAGTCAAGGAGAAAAATTTATTGGATTTAATATTTAATGCAAGTTTTTAAAAGAAGCAATGGAAGATACAATAAGATGGATGCTTTTCTAGGACTTGATGATTTTCACCTCAGGCGAATAATGGCAATAAATGACAAAACCAGAGAAGGGTTGGTCATAATTTTCAAATTCTCACTCGATTCACGAATTGCGGTTTCAGGTTATTATTTTTTTTATTTGTTGCCTTATTGTTTGAGAGAGACAGTGCTAGACAGAGAGAGAGAGAGAGAGAGAGAGAGGGAGAGAGAGAAACCAAAGAACTGCAGTAAGAAGGAACTGCAGATGCTGGTTTACACCGAAGATGGTCACAAAATGCTGGAGGAACTCAGCGGAACAGCCAGTATCTCTGGAGAGAAGGAATGGGTGATGTTTCTAATTAATCTTATGTCTGAAGAGACCCTTTTTCAGACTTAAGACTTTACTGTCAGATAGAAGCTACTGTGGCGCGTCGAGAGAGGCCCGAAATAAAGGCAAGGAGCCGGTTATTTTGGGGCGCTTGATTTATTACTCAGTTATCAGACGGGTCGAGTCTGCTGGGATAGCTTTGCGCCCAAAACCTTGGTATGGCCCGATACTTGGGAGCCGCCACAGGACCCCCACCCCCAGAACCGGAGGCACGAACCGCACTGGTGGTCGCACAACCCGACCGGACCGCGTACGGTAATCGGTCGAAAGAGGGGCCGGCGGAAGCACAGTTGGAGGGACAGGTGGTGGGACCCGCAAAGGTGGGCGACCTCATGGCCGAGGTCGATGTCTAAGTGGGCCAGCTTCAGGCGGTCAATTGACACGGCCTCCGGCCGGCCCCCCCATGTCCAAGACAAAGGTTGTCTGTCCGTGCTCCAGCACCCGGTACGGGCCCTCATACGGCCTCTGGAGTGGCGTCCGGTGGGCGTCACGGCGCAGGAACACAATGTGGCGCGTCGAGAGAGGCCGGAAATAAAGGCAAGGAGCCGGGTATTTTGGGGCGTTTGATTTATTACTCAGTTATCAGACGGGTCGAGTCTGCTGGGATAGCTTTGCGCCCAAAACCTTGTCCTTATATACCTAGTCCAGGACCGCCCCCCTGGACTGGTCCATTCCCGTGCCGAGGGGTCAGTAGTGGTATGGTATTGCCCGACCCTTGGGAGCCGCCACACTACTGCAATAAACTAATCGAGGAAAGAATAGCTGAGAACTTTAACAAACACTCCATTATCAGCAAGAGTTGCTGTTATTTTGTGAAGGGTTGATCATGCTGTACCAAACAAATGTAACATTTCTGGTGAGGTTGGAAAATTGGTGGATTGAGGGACATATATAGATATTGCATGTTTATATCTCCAGAAGATAATGGATAAGATTGGCCAAAAGTGATGCAAAGGAAGATGTGGGGAACATCATTAAACATGTGACATGGGCGAGGAGTTTATTTGTGAGGCAAGAGGCAAGGAGAGGCATATGATCAGATTTGTGGAATATTTAAAGATATTAATCCCAGTGGACTGTATTAATATTCTGCTTTTCACCATAGATATCAATGACTTGGCTTAAGGAATTGTCGTAGAAACAAGTTTGCTGGTGAATCTAATTTAAGGAGAACATTAAACCCTGCGGATGGAATCAGTAAGTTGTGAAGGGGCACAAATAGGCCCAAAGGGATCAATTGCCTAGTTAAACAAGTCTCTAGAAACAACTTCACAAACACAAAAACTAATAAAATGATTGAATTTCACTCAAATTCTTAACTCCAAAGGGGTTGAATTATAATGGGGAACAACTTGAGTGATTTTGTTTGCTCAGATCTTCAGTATTTCAAGGTTTATTTTTGGTCTTTGAAACTTAAGATATTTTGAACGAGAAAGCAAATGTTCTAAGCAGAATCACAAGGAATATTAAAGAATTAAACTAAGAAGACATCTTGTATTCTTAAGAAGACATGCCTTATATTTCCTTAACTTTGGAAATTGGTACGGTGTCGAGGTGTTTAAAATGTTCGTAGATTGAATAGGATGAATACAGAGAAACATTCTTCAGATCTGGAATCCAAAGCAAAGGTCAAAATAAGGTCATAAGGTGATAGGAGCAGAATTAGGCCATTTGGCCCATCAAGTCTACTCCGCCATTCAATCATAGCTGATCTATCTCTCCCTCCTAAACCCATTCTCCTATCTTCTCCCCATAACCCCTGACATCTGTACTAATCAAGAATCTATCCATATCTGCCTTAAAAATATCCATTGACTTGGCCTCCACAGCATTCTGTGGCAAAGGGGATTTAAATAAAATTCGAACTATGTCCAACAAGGGTAATATTAGGATGCACCTTTGACTTAACATTATTTATCATAATGTAGAAAGAAGCCATTCAACCCATGTGATCTTTGCCTGCTCTCAGCAGATCAGTTCCATTAATCCCATTTGGCTACTTAATTTTTTTATAACCCATTCTCTCTTACTTGCCCCTCAACTCCGCTGATTCTCCTACCACTCACCTCCTCCATGGTTAATAAGTCGCCAATTAACCCACCCAGGAAATGTTTTGGGAATGTGGTGGGAGCTCGAGAATGTAGAAGAAATCCAGATGGTCGCATGGAAAACATACAAGCAGACAGTAGGCCGTCACAATGGTGGCCTTACAGCGCCAGAGACCCAGGTTTGATCCTGACTACTGATGCTGTCTGTATAGATTTTGTACGTTCTCCCCGTGACTGCATGAGTTTTCTCCGGGTGCTCCGGTTTCCTCCCACACTCCAAAGACGTACAGGTTTGTAGGTTAATTAGCTACGGTAAGGTTATAAATTGTCCCCAGAGTGTAGGATAGTGCTAGTGTACGTGTGATTGCTGGCAGCACAAAGGGGCCTGTTTCCGCATTGTATCTCTAAATTCTAAAGTAAAGTCTGAAGTCAGACAGCACTGGAAGTCATAATTACTCCCTGTTCTCTAGTGCTGCAAGTCTACCAGACTGCCTGCAGTGCCAATGCGCTGTCCATACTAAGGATAATGGAAATCTGGAAATCTCACTTTAACAGACTAATACTACAGCAATTGAAATTTAAGACTGATAATATCAAGGAGTATGGAACCAAAGCAGATAACTGGAATTCAGGTACATTTCAGTTTTGATCTAACAAAATAAAACAAGCTCAAGGGATGGACGGGCTCATTCCTGTTCTCATCAATTATACAAAATGAATTTCATGGAATGAATATAAAAGTAAATAGAATAGAAATCTAGTTCAAATGTGTAAATTTTCTGGGCACATTGTGCTGATATGAAAATCACAGTGAGGGTTTTTTTTTAAAAACCCAGCAGGCAGAATACTTGTTAATCAGAGAAAATTCTTGCTCCCATAACTTGCAATGTGCGAATATGTTTGTCCCTGAAGGGAATATATGGGTTTAGAGATATGGAAGTGCAGCACTATTTATATCAGCGGGTCTGGCAGCATCTCTGGAGAAAAGGAACAGGTGATGTTTTGGGTCGGAACCCTTCTTCAGACTGAAGCTCACCTGTTCCTTTCTCCAGAGATGCTGCCTGACGCGCTGGGTTGCTCCAGCACTTTGTGTCTATGTTCGGTATAAACCAGCATCTGCAGTTCCTTCCTACATTACATGTCCGACAATCCATCTTAACTATGATGTAGAAAATTATTGTGACCACTTCTGGGTCAAACTGCACCACTCTGGAATTTGGACTATCACCCATTGATCATCAGCTGATATCATTCCTCATGCAACCCTCCTGGTCGATTGTTGCCCGGAAATTCCACGCATATTGTTCCCATCTGTCTTATAGGATTCGACACAAGATATGTCCCCGTACTTTCCCCCCTCCGTCTGATCCTCTTCACCCATGGTACCAACTCTGATCTCAGTTTCAATCTCTTGATCAGGTCAAATCTTGAACCTTGACAATCCAATGGACCTCAAATCCATGAGAAATGTATGCATGCTTCCTCAACACACCTTGTTCCCAGTGTTGGGGGAGTCCAGAACCAGGGGTCACATTTTAAGAATAAGGGGTAGGCAATTTAGGACTGAGATGAGGAAAAACTTCTTCACGCAGAGAGTTGTGAATCTGTGGAATTCTCTGCCATTGGTAACCTGTAGCTACATCCAACAAGGTATCATGGCCTGGAAAGTTTAGTTTACTTTAGAGTTGCAGCACAGAAACAGGCCCTTCGGCCTATCTAGTCCTCGCCGATCAGCGATCCAAATACACCAGCACTATCCTACACACTAGGGACAGGGGAGGCAGGGGAGGCCAATTCACTGGATGTATTCAAGAGAGAGGTGGATGTCACTTTTAGGGCTAACAGAATCAAGGGATATGGGGAGAAAACAGGAACAGGGTACTGATTCTGGATAATCTGCCATAATCATATTGAATGGCGGTGCTGGCTCGAAGGGCCGAATGGCCTAATCCTGCACCTATTATCTATGTTTCTCTGGGGCAGTTAGGTGTCAAGTCCAAAGGAACCAAAACTTTCTGCTCTGACGATACACTCAAATCCCCAATGATGTGCAGTTCATGTACATAATCCATTTCACACTTTGCACATTTAACCTGATAAACTAGAACCAAATTCTTTCAAAGCCTACAGATTAAAAAATCATTGATTAATTGAATCATATAATCCTCCATTGGTTTCATTCCGTACATTTAATGGTGGGTGTGAAAAGCATAGGGATTAACAGGCAGAAAATCAATAAGGATTAGAAAATTTGTATAAATTGACACCAGTTGGATCCAAATTACTTAACCTTTGATATGCCTGGCAGCATACTCCGCAGTAGAAGTCCTATGCATTATTTTCACAACCACAGTACAATGGCACAGTGACACAGCATCTAGAGGAGTTGCCTCACATCCCAGTAGGTTCTTGGTGCAGGGATTGCATGCCCATTCTGGGATTGCATGTTCCTCCGGATGATCTTGATTCCTCTCGCATCCCAGAGAAATGTAGGTTAATTGGCTGCTGTATCTTACCCATTGGTGTAGGTTACAACATAGAAAAGTACAGAAAATAGACACAAAATGCTGGAGTAATTCAGCAGGACAGGCAACATCTCTGGAGAGAAGGAATGGGTGACATTCGGCTCGAGACCCTTTTTCAGACCAGCCTAGACTGAAGAAGGGTCTCAACCCAAAACGTCACCCATTCCTTCTCTCCAGAGTTGCTGCCGATCCCACTGTGTTACTCCAGCATTTTGTGTCTTTCTTTGGTTTAAACCAGCATCTGCAGTTCCTTCCGACAAATAGGAATGTACAGCACAGGAACAGGCCCTTTGTCCTACAATGTCTTGCCGAACACAATACTACATTAAACTAATCTCCTCTGCATTCATGAGATCCACACCCCTTTATATCCACCTGTCTAAATGCCTCTTAAATGCCACTGCAAATGTATCTGCCCCCACCACCACCACCTCTGGAATTGTGTTCCAGGCACTCACCACCCTCTGTGCAAAAATCTTGCCCATGCACATCTCCTTTAAATGTTGCCCTTCTCACCTTAAAGCCATGTCCTCTAGTGATTGGTATTTTTATATCGAGAGCTTCCGGTAGATGGAGAGGTCAGCTTTTCTAATGCTCTTATTTTGACGTATTTGGGTTGGTGAGATGTCACACACTCATGCCCAGGCAGATGCCACCAGGATATGCACGCATGGGTAAAAGGAGCAAGGTGGGGCAACATTAGGCCAGGGAGGAGATGCAAACAATGCCAAAGGAAGGTCCAAATTGCAAAGACAAACGAGTGTTTGAATTGCACCAGTCCTGGTACAATATACATCTTGCACACGCCAACCTTCAGTTTAGTTCACTTCAGAGATGCAGCCTGGAAACAAACCCTTCAGGCCACCATGTCCGTGCCGACCAGCAATCACCCCGTACACTAACACTATCCTACACACACTAGGGACAATTTACAATTTTACTGAAGCCAATTAACCTACAAATCTGTACATCGACTTCTCCAACTTTAGATAGTTCCTCTGTCCCTCTCTTCCCCTCCCCCTTCCCAGATCTCCCTCTATCTTCCTGTCTCCACCTATATCCTTCCTTTGTCCCGCCCCCCTGACATCAGTCTGAAGAAGGGTCTCGACCCGAAACGTCGCCCATTCCTTCTCTCCTGAGATGCTGCCTGACCTGCTGAGTTACTCCAGCATTTTGTGAATAAACACCTTTGATTTGTACCAGCATCTGCAGTTATTTTCTTATACTTCTTGTACATCTTTGGAGTGTTGGAGAAAACCAGAGCACCCGGAGAAAACCAGAGCACCCGGAGAAAACCCATGCAGGTCGCAGGGAGAATGTACAAATTCCGTAAGGATAGCACCCATATTCAGGATCAAACCTGGGTCTCTGGCGCTGTAAAGCAGCAACTCTACCGCTGTACCGCTGCGCCACCCTCCTCAAATCTGATAGAATCTACCTTCGTGTTTCAGTTTGCCAGACTCAGGAAAATCTCCCCTAAGCCATCTGCTCACGTAATCTTTCACATGGATTCTAATTTGATAGAATCCATAGATGTTCGAACAGCACCACTGGCAAAGTATTTTATTGCCTCAAGGGACAATACACTTCTGTATTTATTCACAAAATGCTGGAGTAACTCAGCAGGTCAGGCAGCATCTCGGGAGAGAAGGAATGGGTGACGTTTCGGGTCGAGACCCTTCTTCAGACTGATGTCGGGGGTGGGACAAAGGAAGGATATAGGTGGAGACAGGAAGATAGAGGGAGATCTGGGAAGGAGGAGGGGAAGGGAGGGACAGAGGAGCTATCTGAAGTTGGAGAAGTCGACGTTCATACCACCGGGCCGCAAACTGCCCAGGCGAAATATGAGGTGCTGCTCCTCCAATTTCCGGAGGGCCTCACTATGGCACTGGAGGAGGCCCATGACAGAGAGGTCAAACTGGGAATGGGAGGGGGAGTTAAAGTGCTGGGCCACCGGGAGATCAGTTGCGTTAATGCGGACCGAGCGCAGGTGTTCAGCGAAGCGATCGCCGAACCTGCGCTTGGTTTCGCCAATATAGATGAGTTGACATCTAGAGCAGCGGATGCAATAGATGAGGTTGGAGGAGGTGCAGGTGAACCTCTGTCTCACCTGGAAAGAATGTTTGGGTCCTTTGATGGAGTTGAGGGGGGAGGTAAAGGGACAGGTGTTGCATCTCGTGCGGTTGCAAGGGAAAGTGCCCGGGGTTAGGGTGGTTTGGGTAGGAAGGGACGAGTGGACCAGGGAGTTGCGGAGGGAACGGTCTCTGCGGAATGCAGAGAGGGGAGGGGATCGGAAGATATGGCCAGTGGTGGGGTCCTGTTGTAGGTGACGGAAATGTTGGTGGATGATATGTTGGATCCGCTGGCTGGTGGGGTGGAAGGTGAGAACGAGGGGGATCCTGTCCTTGTTGCGAGTGGGGGGATGGGGAGCAAGAGCGGAGCTGCGGGATGTAGAAGAGATCCTAGTGAGAGCCTCATCTATAAATGAGGAGGGGAAGCCCCGTTTTCTGAAAAACGAGGACATCTCGGAAGCCCTAGTCTGAAACACCTCATCCCGGGCGCAGATGCGGCGTAGACGGAGGAATTGGGAGTAGGGGATAGACTTTTTGCAGGGGACCGGGTGGGAAGAAGTGTAGTCCAGATAGCTGTGCGAGTCGGTGGGCTTGTAATAAATGTCCGTCACTAGTTTTTCTCCTGTGATGGAGATGGTGAGGTCCAGAAACGGGAGGGATATGTCAGAGATAGTCCAGGTATATTTAAGGGCAGGATAGAAATTGGAGGTGAAGTGTATAAAGTCAGTGAGTTCTGCATGGGTGCAAGAGGTAGCACCAATGCAGTCGTCGATGTAGCGGAGGTAGAGTTCGGGGATGGGGCCAGTGTATTTTAAGGGCAGGATGACTTCTCCAACTTCAGATAGCTCCTCTGTCCCTCCATTCCCCTCCTCCTTCCCAGATCTCCCTCTGTCTTCCTGTCTCCACCTATATCCTTCCTTTGTCCCACCCCCGACATCAGTCTGAAGAAGGGTCTCGACCCGAAACGTCACCCATTCCTTCTCTCCCGAGATGCTGCCTGACCTGCTGAGTTACTCCAGCATTTTGTGAATAAATCGATTTGTACCAGCATCTGCAGTTATTTTCTTATACACTTCTGTATTGATTTGCATTTTAAACTGGATGTTGTATTTGAGAAAATGGACCAAGCTGATTGATCTGTTATTTAAATATTAAGTAGTGGCTTTATTCTAGGAGTTCAAAGTGAGACCCAAATGATGTATGCTAACTTGTTCATTGGTGTGATATAAGGCGGTGTTTTACATTATGTTTTTGATCTTGGGTGATGGAGTATGTCTTTGAAGACTGGAGAAATATGGGGTATAGATTTCTCCAATTTAGTCTACATGACTGTTGGACTTCAAGTGGGAAACATGATATGGATCATTAGAAATGCTAATCTTTTTTAAATGGAGCATCTGCCATTGTTTTGTTACAATATTTTAAAGAAATATTTTACCAGGTTTCCATTCGTCTACACACCATCGTGTGCTGTGAATCTAAGTTTTTCACTCAAATCAGGATCATTCACACTAAGTTCAATCCCGTGGATGCTTAGCCAACGTGGAAAATTAAATTCCAAGATGGTAAAGGACGAGTTTGAAAGAAGCTCCAGCACAATTTCACCGTGCAGAAGCGCGGCATGGTGGCGCAGCGGTAGAGTTGCTGCCTTATAGCGCTTCCGGCACTGGAGACCCGGGATCAATTCTGACTACAGGTGCTGCCAGTACAGAGTTTGTACGTTCTCCACGTGACGTGGACTTTCTCCAAGATCTTCGGTTCCCTGCCACACTCCAAAGATGTACAGGTGTGTAGGTAGATTGGCTTGGTACGTGTAAAAAATTGTCCCTAGTGTTAAAATGCAGGGATCGCTCGTCGGCGTGGACCCAGTTGGCCGAAGGGCCTGTTCCCACGCTGTATCTCCAAACTAAACTAAAAAAAGATAATTTCTAGCACTACCCCACGGCATAACAAATCTCGATCTTGATTGTGCCTGGGTTAGTTTAGCGGTTAAATGCAAGGAAGATAGCAAAATGATTCAATGCCTTCCCAATATTATTTGCAGTCAATAGAGTAATGAAGAATCAACTAGCGAGAGTTTGAATGAGGGAAAGGGGCAAAGGGGAAATTTAGACCAATGCACTTCCCTGAATGTCTTTCTCACATTTATTATAAAACCTGTTTATTCCTCTAAGCAATTACTCTTTGTTGTTCTATTTGTGATATTAATGCCTTGGTGAGTGTCATCTCGTGGTAAATAAATCTGACCTATTCATTTACAATCAAAATGAGGAAAAGTTGGTCGGCCTTTCTTCTCATCTTCACGGAATTGTACCAAGATCCAACTGCTAACCCTGTGACACACTGAACATATCACATGTTTATAAACTAAATTACTATCTTGCTATGAGTGCAAAGAAAATGTTGTAAAAAAGTTCAAATCGCAAATTGCAGCCTTCTTTCCTGAACTATCAAGTCAAGAGTGTTTTATTGCCACATGTCCCAGATAGAACAATGAAATTCTAACTTGCAGCAGCACAACAGAATATGTATGCCTTCCCTGATAGCAAAGATGGAAAAACCTTAAATACAGATCCCATGATGCTCTATTTAAGCTAAGGAAATTCTCAGCCAAATCAAAGTACGGGAAACCACCTTAATTTCTTACCTTTCTTACCTACAACGTCTTGTAGACTTCTTTATCAACACCGCTAAAGGTTAAATAATTTAGTTTGCATGCAGCATAGAAACAGGCCCTTCGGCCCACCGAGTATGCACTGACCAGCGATCACCCATTCACACTAGTTCTACCCTACATACATAGGGACAATTTACAGAAGCCAATTAACCTACAAACCTGCACATCTTTGGAATGTGGGAGGAAAAAGCCCAAGCTGTTACAAGGAGAACGTGCAAACTCCATACAGACAGCACTTGTAGTCAGGATCGAACCCAGGTGTCTAACACTAAAAGGCAGCAGCCCTCCCGCTTCGCCACTGTAACGCCCCAAAAGGAAGCTGCAAATTTCTCTTGGTTACCTACTCTCCCTTTTTCCCCCAAGGCTGAAATGAAAACTTGCAGCATGATCTCCAAACAGTAGCTCATCTATTCCCATAGCCTCTATTCTGTGGAGCCCAAGAAGCCTCCCAGTCATCTGCTCTACCAATAATTTGTTGGGAAGTAGAAAACATGATGAGATCTAGTCATTACTTTGTGATTTCAAATTCGGCACTATAGTTGCATTTGGTTTCCATGTCGAATTAGCCATCACTTTCTTGTGTGCCGTATCCAAACCCATCTACAAATTTGTTGCTGTATGAAAACTTGCCACATCATTGTGACAATGAGTGCTTCCGTGAAACATGTCATTCTGATGGAAATACGAGCTCTGCGCAGTCTAATGAAACACTTGCGATCGGGCACAGTACGGGTAGATACATAAATTTGAATGCATTTGGCGAATGATTTCACTCATTTCAGTTTTACTTCCAATTAGTAACAGTCCTTAGTATGTATAAGCATCACTCCAGGATTAAAAAACAGTTTTAGCCAGGAGGCGTTAGTAGTCAACGTTGCAGTTCTGCAACTATGGTTTGATTAATTACTGGTGAAACGTTAAAATTATTTTTTGTGCTGAAGAATAAGTGATTTTATTTTTCCAACAGCTTTCACCTTCCAACCGCAATCTAAATGGCAGCCAGAACAAATGGATTTAAAATTAATTCATACGAATTAGAAAAATTAAGGAGACCCTCTTGTAAAACTAGTTATACCACATAGAATCTTATTATTATATCAACAAAATAGAAGTGCTTTGGGCTCTGTGGCTAATTCTACGTTCCACCTTATAACAATGAATTAAATTCACAAAGCCTTTTTGCTTCTATTTGCTGTGCACATTTACATTGGTGAGCACTTTTGCTGCTGATGTGGATGAAATTATAGATGGCAAAACAATTATTTAGTACTTTCTTCCCACTCTTGTAATCTGCTTAAATTTAATTTTGAAGCCATTCTTCTTACTTTATTTTACAGTCCTGCCATCAGTTTTTGCAAATGTTGGAGGAGGAATGCACCTTTTAAATTAAATGGATAGGAAAGGTTTGGAGGTATGTGGCCCAAATACGGACAGGTGGGACTAGTGTAGATGGGGCATCTTGGTCGGAATGGGCAAGTTGGGCCGAAGGGCCTGTTTCCATGCTGTATTACTCTACAACTAAGTAAAAAGTTACTTATATGTGATATAAAAACATGAGATTCATGAATGTTAACTGCTCAAACTAAAGCGAATCCTTCTTATAAGAAAATAAAATAAGGGTGTGCATGAAATACCCAGAATGTCTGGCAGCCTCTCTGGAAAGAGACAGAGTTAATGTTTTATCCATTTCTCTCTCCACAGATGTTGCTTTGGCCTGCTCAGATTTCCAGCATTTTGGGATTTTTATTTCAGTTTTCCAGCATTTGGAATGTTTTTTTCCGGTTACATTTTTTTATGTGCTGTTATGTTCAAGAAAACTAATGAATGGATTTACAAAAGTATGCATCGAACATAGAATATAGAAGTGCAGCACAGGAATGGGCCCTTCAGCCCTCTGTGTCTGTGCTGAACATGATCGAAGGTATTTATTCACAAAATGCTGGAGGACTCAGCAGGTCAGGCAGCATCTCGGGAGAGAAGGAATGGGTGACGTTTCGGGTCGAGACCCTTCCGAAACTAATCCCATCTGCCTGCACATGCTCCGTAATTGTTGCAACTCTGCATATTCATTTATCATTACTACCTGGAAGTTTAAGTACTCATTAAAACATGTTTGATAGCAATGCTTGAGAAATAAACTTGGAAAATGTTCCCAAGAAGGGACAATTTTTAATGATATCAGACTGTGATCAAGTTTAACTGATGTAGCAACAAGCACTGCTTTTCTCACACACAGAGCCACTCCAACATCTCACACCATGTACATCCGTTAATCATGGCATATGCATCTTGCAACACACTCACTGAAGAACTTTCTTCCCTCTTTCTTGCAGGTTTCAAATCAGCACCTATCACAGCAACAGGTGCCTGGGATGGGACCATAGAGTGGAAGTGTTCACATACAATCTCACAGGCCAAAGTTGCACAGGTGATGATGGTAATCTTGGGTCGAGCTACCACACAACCAATGTGTGTGGCACAGTGGCGCAGCTGGTCGAGCTGGTCAGTCTGAGGAGGGGTCTCGACCCGAAACGTCACCCATTCCCCCTCTCCTAGATGCTGCCTGACCTGCTGAGTTACTCCAGCATTTTGTGATACCTTCAAATAAATTACTGATCAGCTTTGACTTCATGTGAACGATCCACATTGGGCAATAGTCACATGTACATCAATTCTATTCAGTAGGAGGACTCAGTTGACCATTGGATGAAAATTGGTGCATTTCCTGCATGATTTATGATAAGTATCCTTTCTGGACATGCATTGGGCAATTAAAAATCACATCATATACTATGCAAGCTGTAAAGGGCTTGATCACATTCAGCAATCGAATTGTTGCTATCGTTCAATTAATTTGTGCAAACGGAGCAGGTGCTGTTTGATTTAATTTCTACACTTCTAGAAACTGATGGCACAGTCTATTATTCGCTGCTATTTTGACAACTCAAACAATGACAAAACCAAGAAAACCAAATGTCGCTTTGCAACTCAAAGTGCTTCCAGCAGAGTTTAAATTTAGTATTGAGTACAAGAGAGTGCAGATGGTGGAATCTGGAGCAACAACAAATTTTGGGAGCAGCTCAATGGGTCAGACAGCATATGTGCAGGCAGAGAGAGAGAGATGCCATTGCAAGTCTTGATATCAACTATCTTTAGACTTTAGCGACACAGGTAACAGGCCCTTCAGCCCACCGAGTCCATGCCGACCAGCGATCACCCTGTGCACTAGCACTATCCAACACATTAGAAATGATTTTACCAAAGCCAATTAACCTACAAGCCTGTACATCTTTGGAGTGTGGGATAAAACTGGAGCACACGGAGAAAGCCTACATGTTCACAGCGAGAACGTATAAACTCCGTATAGACAGCACCTAGAGTTAGGATCGAACCTGGGTCTCTGGCGCTGTAAGGCAGTAACTCTACCGCTGCGCCATTGTGCCCCCTCAATCCTTCCACAGATTTCAAGAACTTCACAATCTGAAGAAGGGTTCCGACCTGAAACATTGCCTATCCATGTTCTCCAGGGTTGCTGCCAGGCCCGTTGAGTTACTCCAGCACTTCGTGTCTATCCTTCCACCAATGTTGACTGACCTGCTGAAATCCACCAGCAGTTTTTGTTTTTTTTGCTTGGAATTTTTTTTATCTTGTTAATTCAGTTTCGCATAAACGTACAAGGTTATGAACATTGAATCAGTCATTTACATACTGAAAAGACAGATTTGGCTCTTTTTACAGCAGCTTTGAATCACGATTCATTGAAAGGGCGTACATGCATTTTTAAATAGTCACCACACCTGGTGTCAGAAAAATGCCAATTTTAATTGCATTATTGGTAGCACTTTCACTGAGTGAAATCATATCATCATATACATACAGCCGGAAACAGGCCTTTTCGGCCCTCCAAGTCCGTGCCGCCCAGTGATCCCCGCACATTAACACTATCCTACACCCACTAGGGACAATTTTTACATTTACCCAACCAATTAACCTACATACCTGTACGTCTTTGGAGTGTGGGAGGAAACCGAAGATCTCGGAGTAAACCCACGCAGGTCACGGGGAGAACGTACAAACTCCTTACAGTGCAGCACCCGTAGTCAGGATCGAACCTGAGTCTCCGGCGCTGCATTCGCTGTAAAGCAGCAACTCTACCGCATTGCATTGCAAGTTATGTTGTAAGATTTTTTAGCTGTTTAAATCACAAGGCAAAAGAGTGTTTTACAAAATAAAATGTAATTTAGCAATGACAGATATTTGTATTTACTTCTCGTGATTTTCTTTTATATGGTATCAAAGTGTATTAATTTTGAAGGTTCAGATTGGAAAATAAGTGCAATTGTTACTTACAGAGAAACCAGTGAGTGAGAGGTCTACATTTAATAATTGAACTATATATATACGAAGCAGCCCTGGGTATTACTCTATTTGAGGCTCAATCTGCTCAGGAAAACAGTAATACTGAATCCACTAATATCCAATTAATTTACACAAAAACACCATCCTCAAACAAGTCAGGCACACCAGGGTATTGCAGAACAATTTCGCACCTGGAGTTTGAATAATAATATACTGGTGCAGAGAACAACCTTACCAGAAATGGCTAGCATAATAATAAACAAGCTGCAGATAGACACAAAAGGCTGGAATAAATCAGCAGGACAGGCAGCAACTCTGGAGAGAAGGAATGGGTGACGTTTCAGGTCGAGACCCTTCTTCAGGTCGTCTGAAGAAGGGTCTCGACCCGAAATGTCTACCCATTCCTTCTCTCCAGAGATGCTGCCTGTCCCACTGATTTACTCCAGCCTTTTGTGTCTACACTTTAAACTAACATCTGCAATTCCTTCCAACACAATAAACAAGCTGCCATTGACTCTCAGAGCATTCACCAACCTAACCAACAATTCCCCTTAGACTATATATCTATCTATAATATCATTTCTACTTCTTGTTGATTATAAAATAAACTAGATCTTAGCTGTGCCAAACAAAGTGCTGGAGTTACTCAGCGGGTCAGACGTCACCTGTAGGCAATAGACAATAGACAATAGACAATAGACAATAGACAATAGACAATAGGCAATAGGCAATAGGCAATAGGCAATAGACAATCGGCAATAGACAATAGACAATAGGTGCAGAAGCAGGCCATTCGACCCTTCGAGCCAGCACCGCCATTCAATGTGATCATGGCTGATCATTCTCAATCAGTACCCCGTTCCTGCCTTCTCCCCATACCCACTGACTCCGCTATCCTTAAGAGCTCTATCCAGCTCTCTCTTGAATGCATTCAGAGAATTGACCTCCACTGCCTTCTGAGGCAGAGAATTCCACAGATTCACAACTCTCTGACTGAAAAAGTTTTTCCTCATCTCAGTTCTAAATGGCCTACCCCTTATTCTTAAACTGTAGCCCCTTGTTCTGGACTCCCCCAACATTGGGAACATGTTTCCTGCCTCTAACGTGTTCAACCCCTTAATAATCTTATACGTTTCGATAAGATCTCCTCTCATCCTTCTAAATTCCAGTGTATACACGCCTAAGTGCTTGTATACACTGGAATTTAGAAGGATGGATAGGTGACGTTTTGAGTCAGGACCCTTCTTCAGCCTCGTGGACAGGTGACATTTCAGGTTGGGACCCTAGTGGTCCAAGTCTTTAGTTATCCTAACTTTTTGTTAACCTAAAAGCCATTTAATCTTGATGGTAAAATAAGACAAGGCAGAAAATGTTGGCCAAACACTAAAACCTTGAGGTATGGCAAAAATAAATTTCATTGTATTTGATTATTTTATACAGTTAATTCAAGAAGAATCATTTACAAAGCACAAACACGGAATGGGAGTGGAAGGAGGTCACCAGGCACATTCAAAACGATTGTGGCTGGTCTACTCCAGACCTTCACTCCTCATCTGTGTTAGATCCTTCATTCCCCCTTCTTTCAAAACTTAGTCGACCTGCACTTTAAATACTTCTAATGTGTTAACCTCCACAACACTCTGGTGGAGAGAATTTTATAGTCACTATGTCAGAGAGGAAATGTCTATACTGCTGAGTTTTAAATGGCCAGTCCTTAACTTAAAACTATGTTCTGCCGTTCCAGACTCTCCGCCCAGTGAAAACATCTTGACATCATCCTTGTCATATCCCTGTAGCACCTTATGTGTTTCAATAAGATCTGCTCGCAAGCACCTTCACAGTGTACAGAGTCGACCTGTTTAACATCTCATGATAGGACAATCATCTGATCCCAGGAATTAGACCAGTGAAACAGAGAAATGGAGAAACAAGGAAATGCAGATGCTGGATTCTTGAATAAAACACACAGTGCAAGCAGCATCTCTGGAGACATGGATAGGTAATGTTTTGGGGAGGGTTTCCGACACAAAACGTCACCAATCCATGTCCTCCAGAAATGATGCCTGCCCCACTGGCTTACTCCAGCACTGCGTGTTTTACAATTAGACTAGCAAATCCCTTTTGGACAGCCTCACAACAAAAATGTTGCTGTAACTTACTCATGTTGCTCCAACAATGGGTATGGATATTTATTGTCACATATGCAATTAAAGATTACATAGTGAAATACATTTTGCATAAAATGTCGGCGCCACCAACCTGTATATATTTCCAATAAAGATCTTTTCTAGCATCTTCCAAACAGCAAAGGAATTTGTTTCTATTGTACAGGGACCGAAGCAATAAAAGATTAACAGAATCACAAAAAGATTCTGCCATAATGGAGAATTGCCCCCCACAAATGTCCTAACCCAAACCAGTCCCATCCGGAAGCATCGATTCAATCTTGGGCTAAATCTGCCCCCACTTTTCGAACACTTTCTATAGCCTTCTTCACATGCTCTACGATATTGGTGATATTGGAGGATACATCTGGTATAAATGTACAACATTCTTGCCCTATCATAGCACAGGTGCCCCCTTTCTCGGCCAGCAGGAAATCTAGAGCCATACGGTTCTGGAGAGCGATGAGGCGTTTCAGTTGTTAGCTGGCCTATTAGTTCCTGAGTATCATACAGCCCATCGGCCGTACTGTTTGCCAATCTTTCCAGGGCACTGGCTAATTTCCTAATTTCAGTTCCAGCTTGAGCAGTTCCATATGATGGGAACAATGTTTACCAAAACCTGTGGGACTCTGATACAGCCCGTTTAGAGCACCAACCTGGGTGTTGTAGGGGGTGATTTATAATTCATGGGTGGGGGATCACAAAAGCTAGATAACAGCACCCCATCCAGGTCTCATAAGATCACTGATCGTACTGCGGCGAGAGTCCTGGTAGCCATGGGGAGCGAGGAGTGGGACTGCAGGCTCAGGTAGGCCTGGACACAGGTGTCCTTGAAGCGCTGGAAGTAGAGGCCGGGCCTACTGTTCAGCCGTCCCATCACAAAGAGCACGTCTGGGGTTAGAACAAAGGGCACCCACTCCCGCCTCAGGCCCAGGAACCACTTCCTGTTGCTCAGGATATGGCCAAAGTCAACGTGGAATAGGTTCCCTCGCTCTGTGATCATGATGTTGTCGTTGTCTCGATCTCCGATGCCCAGGACGTACATTGCGACGCAGTATCCAGCACAGGAGGTGACGAAGGTCTCCATCGCTTGCTGATACACTTCCTCCACCTGCAGCTTAGACCGCAGCCAACGTGCAGCGCGTCATTCCTGAAGGCACCACTGTCGCCGCCCTTCAGCCGCTGCACTATTGTAGTTCGTGACCTGACTACCGAGAGTCAATATAATCCACAATCCCCATCGTAGCCTCATGTTGTCCCATGGTTTCCCCCCCGGGATGAATCTTTCTTGCAGTCTGAGCCGTGTATCCAGCGAGGATTTCCTTCCACCTTCACAGCCGCTGGGGTAGTTAGTAACACCTGGACTGGTCCGTTCCACCTGTTGCCTAGTTTCTCACGGCTCCAGTTGCGAATCCAAACATAGTCTCCTGGCTGTAAATGATGCGGTGGCGAATTGTCCCCTGGTTTCTGGGCGTCTCGGACCGGAGAATGAATGCTAGGCTGATAAAAATTGAGTTAATAATTTCATATATTCAATTAGACGCTCATCCAGGGCGTGCAGTTCATGGAGGTTGATGGACCCCTCTCCCTCCAAGGGGTTCAGAGTGGTTTCCCGTATAATACTTCAGCTGGGGTTAACCCGGTGGGTAGAGTGAGGGATTATGCGCATGGAGAATAATGCCATTGGCAGGATCAGGACCCAATACAACTTAGTCTCCTCTTGGAGTTTGGCCAATTTTTTTTAACGTGCCATTTTCTCGTTCCACTATTCCTGCGGCCTGTGTACGCAGTGGAACTGCTGACGGATATTTAACGGTTTGCACATTTCCTCATTAATTTTGGCTGTAAAATGGGGTCCATTGTCTGAGCTCAATGTACACGGTAGTCCAAACCTCGACACTATCTCCCTTAGTAGAACTGCCGCCGTGGTGGTGGCCGTTTTATTGGTCGTCGGCACCGCTTCAATCCATCGGCTAAACACATCAACAATAACTAATCAATACTTATAACTATGTACACGTGGCAATTCAATAAAAATCCATCTGTAAACATTCAAACGGTCGCCGGGATAGCAGCATAGTTCGTTGCCCCGTCGGCACAGTACGGCCGGGGTTGATCTTTGCACAGATCGCACATTCAGCGGTAATCCTTGTCACCCCTTTATTCATTTTGGGCTGATACAATTTATAACATCCAACATTCCCCTCTTACCAGCATGGGTAAGAGAGTGCACAATAATGCAACAAAACGGGTAAAAGCGCGTCAGGGACACAAAGTTCGCCAGACGCGGTGACCCAAAGCGAGTCAGATTCGCGAGGATAAACACCCATCCTGGCTCCACTGGTGTCTCTCAGCCTCGGGGGCGTCCCCCTGAAGCTGGCAAAGTTCCGACACACTGGGCATAGCGGCAGTTGCAGAAAACCGCTGTTTTTCACCTGAAGGGATTAAGATGGTGGGGGTCCGGGCCTCTGTGTGTGCCATAGGGCGCCGAAATCATGTGCAACCCCAAAGGCATATCGTGAAATATTGGATCCATGCCTCCTGATGCCGCCTCATAATGGGGGGGTAGTCCCAGATATACTGGCGGGGGGGGGTAGTAGGACAGGGACTGGCACCACCGCAGCCGGTGGCTCTGCCTTCAGACGCGTCCAGGGTTCCTCGTCACCCTCGGACTCCTGGTTACCTAATAAAGCCGCCAAGGACTCCAGTGGATCGGACTCTGACTTTTGTTTTTGGACAGGATATATCCCTTTATTACCGGTTTTAATTCCCCCTCTAGCTCTGGTGGTCATGGCTCGGTCCACTCTATGATCATAAGCCTTGCATTCCGCTTCAAAATATCCCATGGCTTTGGTATTCCCAATTTATCACATACTACTAGCCCTCTACTAGTAAGGCAGCAACTCCACAGCTGCGCCAGCCTTTAAGCTGTTTAATCTGTGGTCACACCTAGCAACACTTTGAACTGTTTAACAAGAGCCTAAATAATTCATGTCCATATTGTTTTTAAAGTGGTCTCAAGACTGATAAGGGTCTGCTGCTAGTCTTTTCTCCAATGCTATTTTATTAGCAAAACATTTATACATTGCTGCTGTCAATCAATATGCCTGCTTCAGAGTTTTTTTTAATAACTTTATCTCTCTAACAATGTATCTGTCTGAAAGTTCTTGACTTGCATCTATCACACATCGGTCATTAAAATGTTCAGAAGAACACCGGTCAATTTAATTTCCAGGGGTTTGAAATTTACATGCATTTACCACAATGATTGATCTCAGTTGTTTAATGGTTTCAGTTAGTAAGAATTACTCTTAAAAACAACAGCTTTAGAGAGGCAGAACAGACAAACCTCAATAGACCGTAAAATCTCCCACCGTGAAAGAACTGCCCTGAACAATGAATATTCAAAGACTAGCCCCAACTATCCAATGTAGTGGTGTTATAAGTAGAAATGGAAGTAGAAATCTGGAGCTCTCACTCCCCAAAGGCTAAGACTGGAAGGATAATTGGACTCCCTGTACCAGGATGGATGTTATGCAGAGATAATAAAGGATGTAGAGCAAAGGTGGGTAAAGGGAGCACAGATGCAGATGTACCAAGAGCTAATTAAGCGGCAGAGGTGGCTCAAGGGGTTGAATGGCCTACTGCTATTCTTGGTCCACCTCTGTAGAAAAGTTATTAAGACTGGGAGTTATACATCCCCCAAGTACCGTGGGAGATTAACTTCCTAAAGTGTGTTGATAGCACCATGTGATGAAGTTAACGTTGCTGGATTCTTGTCACCAACGGCAGTCCCGAAGTGAGGGGCAAGGTTAGGAAATCTAATAAGAAAATAAATTTTGAAGGGGTCTGGGAATATCAGGCTCTCACAGTCAACCAGTGAAGAAGTCCAAGGAGACGAAGATAAAAGGGACTGCAGATGCTGGAATTTGGAACAAAAACATTAGAGGACTGGAAGAATTCAGCGGGTCAAGGCGCATTTGTGGAGGCAAAAGATACATGTCAACACAAGTCTGAGGAGCTTTGAGCAGACTGCAGAATGCCCAAAATTGTTCTGTTTTCCAACTTTCTTCTCCAATGCAAAGATAACACTATTTCCCTCCTGCAAACCAGTGTCATAAATGTTTCTCCCATTCTGCTGCATCACTTCCAATGACAACTGAGAGGAATAGATCGGGTAGATGCACAGAATCTCTTGCCCAGAGTAGGGGAATCGAGTACTGGAGAACATAGGTTCAAGGTGAAGGGGAAAAGATTTAATAGGAATCTGAGGAGTAACTTTTTCACACAAAAGGTGGTGGGTGTATGGAACAAGCTGCCAGAGGAGGTAGTTGAGGCTGAGACTATCCCAACATTTAAGAAACAGTTAGACAGGTACATGGATAGGACAGGTTTGAACGGATATGAACCAAGCGCAGGCAGGTGGGACATGCTGGGAAATTTGGGCCAAAGGGCCTGTTTCCACACTGTATCACTCTATATATGGGCGGCACGGTGGCGCAGCGGTAGAGTTGCTGCCTTACAGCGAATGCAGTGCCGGAGACTCAGGTTCGATCCTGACTACGGGCGCCGTCTGTACGGAGTTTGTACGTTCTCCCCGTGATCTGCGTGGGTTTTCTCCGAGATCTTCGGCTTACTCCCACACTCCAAAGACACAGGTATGTAGGTTAATTGGCTGGGCAAATGTAAAAATTGTCCCTAGTGGGTGTAGGATAGTGTTAGTGTGCGGGGATCGCTGGGCGGCGCGGACCCGGTGGGCCAAAGGGCCTGTTTCCGCGCTGTATCTCTAAAAAATAAAAATAAATTTTTTTAAATACTCTATAACTACAAAGGACGAGAGGGGAGGTATAGAGCGAGAAAGGAGGAAAGCTCTAGAGGATCCTGTGAAGACTAGGAGGAGGATGGAGCCAGAGATGACAAGCGAGAAACAAGGCCAGCAGGGGAGGAGAGGGGAACCGGGGTCTGGCCCACTGCCCCCATGTGGTCGACTGTGGGAGGCACCCCCCGAGGAACAAAGATGGACGGGCAAAGAAAGGGATGTGGCATCCAAGGGAAGTGTTGGCAGGAGGCCCAGAGCAGCCTGGGACTTGTCTGGAACAGGCACCGCTCAGAAGAACTAGAGCATAGACTTTGAAAATGGCTCCAAACATGGTGCCTCTTGCATGCGGGCTCAGTGGACTATTTCTGTACACTTGCAAATAGATCGGCGATATGGCATTAATCTACTGGGCTGTCTAAGAATTTCACTGTGTTAGCACTTCACACATGTGACAGTAAGAAGCACTATTGAACCATTGATCCACCATAAGGTACTGCAAATGCTGGAATCTTGAACAAAACACAAAGTGCTGGTGGAACTCAGTAGGTCAGGCAGCATCTGATGAAGGTTCCCAACAAGAAATATCACCCGTCCATTCCCTCCACGGATGCTGCCTGATCTCCTCCAATATTATGCGTTTTGCTCAAATGCAAAGGTCTGAGAGGAACTGGGTTTGCTTCCTGTCCCTATCATTTATATCATCTCTCCTCATACTCACCTTGTCCATATTACTCACCTTCTCATTCGTAACTCAATTCCCAATAAACCGCTAAGCTTCAAAGTTCCTTGGTCACATCAGCAATAGTCTAACAGGGAGACCGAGTCATACTGCACAGAAACAGGCCCTTTGGCCCACCATGTCCATAAAGACCTTTTTGCCCATCTACAGTAATCTCATGTGCCTGTATTAGGACAGTTTCCCTTCTATACCTTGCCTACACAAGCGCCTGTCTAAATGCCTCTTAAACTTAGTAATTTTATTTGATTTCATCACCTCCACTGGCAGCATTGGCACCACCTGCACTGGCAGCTTTAACTCTTTTACCTTTCACTTTAAACCTATGCCTAATGGCGTTCTCTCTACTCAAGTAATCTTCCCTCAATTTTAAGGCTGCACTCTTCATTCTTTTCTTATATAAAAAAACAACTTCCCCACCTCCCCCCACATTACTGGCAAACTGCTGATTTATTTCCCACCTACCTCTCGACTCCAAAGTCCTTGAAAATCATGGAGTCATACAGCCCTTTGGCCCAACTCGTTCATACTGACCAAGATGCCCCATCAAATTTCTTTGCCCAAATTTCATCGAAGTCCCTCTAAACTTTTCCTATCCATGTGCCTGTCCACGTGTCCTTTAAATGTTAGTGTACCTGCCTCGAACACCTCCCCTGGTAGCTCGTTCCATACACTCACCCCCTCTGATGAAAATGTTGCTCTTCAGCTTCTGATTACTTCTTTTCCTTCTCACCTTAACATATTGTAAGCTCCCAAATTTGTGCCCTTTATATCTGGAGTGGTTTGTTCCAATGTCATAGTCATACAATATGGAAATAGGCCCTTCAGCCCAACTTGCCCACACCGACCAATATGTCCCACCTGCCTGCATTTGGCCCATATACCTCTGAACCTGCCCTATCCTTGTACCTGTCCATATGTTTCTTAAATGTTGTGATAGTAATTGCCTCCTCCAGGAGCTCATTCCAAACATACACCACACTATGTGTAAAAAAGTTACCCCTCATGTCCCTATTAAATCTTTCCCCCTTCGCCTTAAATCCATGTCCTCTCACTCTTCACCTTTCCTTTCTATCAGATTCCAGAATCTACAGCCCTTTGTTCCACACTTACCACCACAGAGCCTCCTGTCCTATCTCCATCCTTCCACCACCCCCCTCCTCTAACTATTATCTCCCAACCAACCTCTCCTCACCTGCTAGCTGGCTCTTCCTATCCACGCCCCCTCTATTCCTTTGGTCAAGTTCAAGGGTCTCAACCTGAGATATCAGAGTCTATTTCCCTCCACAGATGCTGCCTGACCCTCTGGGTTCTTCCAGCAGCTCTCTTTTTCTTTGGCTCCAGATTCCAGCATCTGCAGTCTCTTGTGGCCCATTTGATTCCAATACATCTTTACATTGCTTAATAACAGAAAAATACTTTTCCCGGTCATGATATTGAAAATTATTCAGGGTGTGGCGGCTCCCAAGGGTCGGGCCATACTTCTACCGACCCCTCGGCATGGGAATGGACCAGTCCCGGGAGGCGGTCCTGGACTCAGGTATATAAGGACAAGGTTTGGGCGCCAAGCCATTCCGGCAGACTAGACCCGTCTGATACCACGATACAATAAAATATACCTTCCCGAAATACCTGGCTCCTTGCCTTTATCGACACGCTACAAGGGAATATTCAGGGGTGGCACAGTGATGCACTGGTACAGTTGCTGCCTTAGAGTGCCATTGACCCGGGTTTGATCCTGACTGCGGGTGCTGTCTGTACAGAGTTTGTACGTTCTCCCTGTGACCGCGTGGGTTTTCTCCGGGTGCTCCAGTTTCCTCCCACCATCCAAAGACGTGCAGGTTTGTAGGTTAATTGGCTGCTGTAAATTGTCCCCACTGTGTGGTGTAGAACTAGTGCATAGGTGATCATTGGTCAGCACAGACTGGGTGGGCCGAAAGGCCTGTTTCACGCTGTATCGCTAAACTGAACATGCTGCAGAGAAGATGGTGGAAGCAGATATGATAGTGACATTTAAGATTCATTTAAACAGACAATATGAACATACAGGGAAAGGAGAGATAGGAATTGTGTGTAGACAGATGGAGTTACTTTAATTTGGTCTCATGACTGGCACAGGCATCATGGGCCGAAGGGCCTGTTCTCTGCTGTTCGGTTCTGCTTTCTATATTCTATGAATGAGAATTTTGATGTCGTATCAAATTTCACAGAAAATCTAAGCAATGTATAAAATCATGAGAGGAATAGATTGGGTAGATGCACAACATCTCTTCCCAAGAGTTCGGGGAATCGAGAACTGAGGACGTCGGTTGAAGGTGAAGGGGAAAAGATTTAATTGGAATCGGAGGGATAACTTTTTAACACAAAGGGTGGTGGGTGTATGGAACAAGCTGCCAGAGGAGGTAGTTGAGGCAGGGTCTATCCCAACGTTTAAGAAACGGTTGGACAGGTACATGGATGGGACGAGTTTGGAGGGTTCAGGACCAAACATGGGCAGGTGGGACTAGTGTAGCTGGTGGAACATGTTGGCCGGTGTGGGCAAGTTGGGTCAAAAGGCCTGTTCCCACACTATATCACTGTATGACTATGATGAACTCACAGAACAAGAGGCCAGAATGGTGTCTGTCCAAAAAAACATTCAATCTGTGTCAATTTACAATTATTTAAATTGATGCAAAGATAAAGCAAATTGTGTAGGGAATGAGAAACAAGTTTTAAACATTATCAAATGACATGGCCATTATTTAGATACGATAAAACTGCTGATGCAATTAATTGACTTGTCTTGTTAAATTATTTTTTAAATTGTGGCATACACCAGTCAATTCGCAGTAATAATGATTGCAATATATGGGGCAAAAGGTTCCTATTCACTCTCCTTGATGCAATGATTACATTTAATAAATGTAACATTGAAGGAAAAAATGAGGATACTAGAGATACTTAATAGGTCAGGCAGCATCCACTGAAGGAGAAACAGGGCCAACATTTCAGGTCAAGGATCTTTTATGCATGCAAGGGCTTGCTGTTCCCTGCAGTCAGCTGACACCCACAAGTAGGGATACATAGACTCATAGTCCCATCTACTAACACTTTCCTCCGCCTAGCAGAGCTGGTTCTTACCCTTAATAACTTCTCCTTTGACTCCTCCCACTTCCTTCAAACCAGAGGCGTAGCTATGGGCACTCGCATGTGCCCTAGCTACGCCTGCCTCTTTGTCGGGTACGTCGAACAATCCCTGTTCCGGACGTACACTGGCCCCTTCCCCGAACTCAATCTCCGCTACATCGACGACTGCAATGGTGCTGCCTCTTGTACCCATGCAGAACTCACTGACTTCATACACTTCACTTCCAGGAGACAGACTAGTGACGGACATCTACTATAAACCCACTGACTTGCACAGCTATCTGGACTACACTTCTTCCCACCCTGTCTCCTGCGAAAAGTCTATCCCCTACTCCCAATTCCTCCGTCTACGCCGCATCTGCGCCCGGGATGAGGTGTTTCACACTAGGGCGTCAGAGATGTCCTCATTCTTCAGGAAACGGGGCTTCCCCTCTTCCATTATAGATGAGGCTCTCACTAGGTTCTCTTCTACATCCCGCAGCTCCGCTCTTGCTCCTCCCCCTCATTCTCACCTTCCACCCCATCAGCCAGCATATCCAACAAATCATCCTCCAACATTTTCATCACCTACAACGGGACCCCACTAATGGCCACATCTTCCCATCCCCTCCCCTTTCTGCGTTCCGCAGAGACCGTTCCCTCTGTAACTCCCTGGTCCACTCGTCCCTTCCCACCCAAACCACCCCAACCCGGGCACTTTCCCCTGCAACCGCACAAGATGCAACACCTGTCCCTTTACCTCCCCCCTCAACTCCATCCAAGAACCCAAACAGTCTTTCGAGGTGAGACAGAGGTTCACCTGCACCTCCTCCAACCTCATCTATTGTATCCGCTGCTCTAGATGTCAACTTCTTTACATCGGCGAGACCAAACGCAGACTCGCCAATCGTTTCACTCAACACCTTCGCTCAGTCCGCCTTAACCAACCTGATCTCTCGGTGGCTGAGCACTTCAACACCTCCTCCAGTGCCATAGTGAGGCCCACCGGAAATTGGAGGAACAGCACCTCATATTTCGCTTGGGCAGTTTGCAGCCCAGTGGTATGAACATTGACTTCTCCAACTTTAGATAGTTCCTCTGTCCCTCTCTTCCCCTCCCCCTTCCCAGTTCTCCCTCTATCTTCCTGTCTCCACTTATATCCTTCCTTTGTCCCGCCCCCCGACATTAGTCTGAAGGGTCTCGACCCAAAACGTCACCCATTCCTTCTCCCCTGTGATGCTGCCTGACCTGCTGAGTTACTCCAGCATTTTGTGAAATAAATACCTTCGATTTGTACCAGCATCTGCAGTTATTTTCTTACACTATCATGGAAACAGGCTCATCGGCCCAAACTGCCTACACCGGCCAACATGTCCCATCTACACATATCCCTCCAAACCTGTCCTATCCATGAACCTGTCCAAATGATTCTTAAAAACATTGTGCTAGTACCTGCCTCAATTACCTCCTCCAGCAACTTGTTCCATACACCCACCATCGTTTGCGTGAAAAAGTTACCCCTCATCTTTTCCTGCTTACCTTAAACCTATGTCTTCTGGTTCTCAATTCCCCTACTCTGGGAAGACACCCTGTACATCTACAGATCTACTCCTTTCACAATATCATTATGATCACCCCTCATCCTGTGTCCTAGCCTGCTCAATCCCTCCCTGTAGCTTAGGCCCTCGGGTCCTGGCAGCATCCTTGGAAATCTTCTCTGTACCCTTTCCAGCTTGGCATATAAAAATATAAAACCTAAGATTTTTTTGTGCACAATCCGCAGGCATTGCCACTTTCATTTCACTGCACATCGTGTATGTGTATGTGACAAATAAATTTGACTTGACTTGACATGAGATGTATATAACATTTTGGGAGGCATAGATAGGGTAGACAGTCACAACTTTATTTCCCCCAGGGCGGAATGTGAAAGACTCCACGGCATAGCTTTAAGAGATGTGTAGGGCAAGTGTTTTATTTTACACAGAGGGTGTTGAGTGCCTGGAGCGTGCTGCCAGAGGTGATAATGGATAGATACAATAGCAGCGTTGAAGAGATTTTTGGATAGGCACATGCAGGATATGGGGAGGTGGGGGGATATGGATCATGTGCAGGCAGATGAGATGAGATTAGTTTAGCTTGGCATCATGTTCGGCACAGACATTGTGGGCCAAAGGGCCTGTTCCTGTGCTGTACTTTTCTGTACTCTATGTTCTAACGCCATTCCCTGCCACAGACGTGGAAAATGCTAGAAATGATCAGCAGGTCAGTCAGCACCTGTGTAGAGGAAAACGGAACTAATATTTTAGGTCTATTACTTTCCAGCAGAACTGGAAGAACTTAAGCATGTACGGTGAATCTAAATGAAAAAAAACATCGAGTATTCATCAAAGGAGATTGAGGGGATTTTTCATTGAGGGTAAAATGAGAGATATGGACAGGTTGAAAGGAAAGACTATTTCCCTTGACAGACGGATTGCAAAATAAGTGTCCATTTAAGTTAGGTGGAAGAAGCAGTGGTTGGGTGGATGCAGACACATTTTCACCAGAGGAATACTCGGGCAGCACATTGACGTAGCAGGGTAGTGCTGTGACCTCACAATGCCAGAGACCTGGGTTCAGGTGCTGTCTGTGTGGAGTTTGCATGTTCTCGCGGTGACGATCTTGGAGCTTCGGCTTCCTCCCACATTCCAAAGGGATGCGGGTTTGCATGTCATCCGGCCTCTGTAAATTGCCCCTAGTGTGTCAGGAATGGATGCAAAAGTAGGAATACAGAACATGTGTAATTGATGGTTGGCGTAGACCTGGTGGGACAAAGGGCCTGTTTACCAAGCTTTATCTTTTAATCAATCCATCAATGCTGGGTGGCTGGAGCTCCATGCAGAACCCTTCATTGTAATTTAAATGTAACCTGGATGAACACCATAGGACTATTGGCAGAGGGCTGGGAGGTGGAGAGACCTGGAGATATCCATCTTTTTGCTCTGCATGGATTCAATAAGGTGAATATCCTCTGCAATTCAGCATGGAATATCCTCCCACGTTAAACTTACAATGGACATACAGGTTTCTATTACTGGATGTCAGACAGCAAAGGATTTCATCTTGCAGCGAGCAGTGGCTTTTGAATAAATTTCTGAAACAGAATAAATCAAGCTCTGTAACAATATAGTGCATTTAGCACTACCAGCTGAAAAACATTCCAGGCAGATAAGATTTAAAGCAATGATCCAAGGCTGGTATCTATTGGAAATCCACTCCATCCATTTCCAAATTAAAGCGATGATACAAATCCAATCCATAGTTTGCAAGAATAACATTTGCTACCAGTGCAAAGACATCTTAATAGACTTTTACAAAGATGAAGAAAAAAAGTAGTTCAAGAGGATTCTCCTTAACAAGCACGGAGAAAATTAACAAACTTATTCTAATACATTTCTAAAACGTCTGTGCTTTATTTAATATATGCACTTATATGCCACCTAACTGGGTTTTTTTGGGTGGGGGGGGGGGGGGGGGAATATGTACGGAGAACAGGCAATCTGCTACTCTGCAGAGGTTTGCATTGAACTAATTAACAACACAGTAGCACGAGATGTCAAGGTTTGCAGGCAATGGTGGAACCAGCCCCAAATACGTGTGTGAGCCTTCATTAGGTCAATGTAGAAAAGGACTTCAAATCACATCCCACTCTGTTCCTCAGCAATGCTCTGGAATGTTGAGGATCCATCTGTTGGCTTCAGGGGGGAGCCGTCTGCCATGCCTCCTCAGAACTATGGCATTCCTGGTCCCCAGTACACACAGTGTCCGTACACCATTCCTGGTCCCCAGTACAGGCAGCGTCAGTGCGGCATTCCTAGTCCCCAGTACACAGTGTCTGTACAGCATTCCTAGTCCCCAGTATGGACAATATCAGTACACCATTCCTAGTCCCCAGTACACAGTGTCTGTACACCATTCCTAGTCCCCAGTACACAGTGTCAGTACAGCATTCCTGGTCCCCAGTACAGGCAGCGTCAGTACAGCATTCCTAGTCCCCAGTACACAGTGTCAGTACAGCGTTCCTAGTCCCCAGTGTGGACAATATCAGTACAGCATTCCTGGTCCCCAGTACAGGCAGCGTCAGTACAGCATTCCTGGTCCCCAGTACACAGCGCCAGTAGAACATTCCTGGTCCGCAGTATGGGCAATGTCAGTACAGCATTCCTGTTCGCCAGTACACATGCACCCAGGTGCCAGGCACAGCCATGGAATTTCTATGGCCCAGAGCTTCATGGGCTTTCCTGAAACCAAAGAACCTATTGTCTGCTTAGCCTGATCCATGTCTCCCCTCATAGGTCAGGACACAGGAAACTGTGAAATGTGCTGAAGTCACTCCACTGAATGGAGTCTGGCCCAATGCACAGTTCCGCATTTTTGGTTCATACACAGTATTTTTAAATGTTTAGCAATAAAACCCAACTGGTTCTCAGATTTTCCCTGCTTAAATGTTACTTATTTGACCAGATTTTCAAAAATAAACCCAACTCTGCTTCTTGCTGGATTAGTGCCATTTCTGAAATGAACAGTTTATTTCTTAACAGCAGCATCGCATAATCACGTCTTCTTAATACAACTCTAGAGAATGTCTTTTGATTCCAGAACCGAGAAGAAATCCCTCTTTAATTTGTTTGGAAAATTCATTTTAACACAGGCCGGTAACTGATGGGTACTGATTTCCATTTACTATCCATATTGAGCAACACTGGGATTATCAACAGCACAAAATGTTCTTGCAGTTATCAGCTTCAATGTCCACTGCCATGAGTAGGTCAACTGGGCCAAATCCTGATGAACATCACTGCTAGACTGGCACTCTGCCAGATGGCGAGTAATCTAACACAACAAATAGATCTACTTGACCCTGTACTTAGCAAAATATCCATTCAAGATGCATCCATCCTGGGAAAGATCATTACACAGTCTATATACAAGCAATGGGACACTGGACATTGCAGATGCTGGAATCTTGACCAAAGCATAAAATGCTGGGGGAATTCAGCAGATCATGTAGCATCTTGGGTGGGAGTGAACACAATATTTTGGGTCAGGATCCTTCTTCAGACTGATTGGAGTACGGGGGAAGAAAGCTGGAAAATTTGCAGATGATACAAAGCTGGGTGGCAGTGTGAACTGTGAGGAAGATGCTATGAGGTTGCAGGGTGACTTGGACAGGTTGTGTGAGTGGGCGGATGCATGGCAGATGCAGTTTAATGTGGATAAGTGTGAGGTTATCCACTTTGGTGGTAAGAATAGGAAGGCAGATTATTATCTGAATGGTGTCAAATTAGGAAAAGGGGACGTACAACGAGATCTGGGTGTCCTAGTGCATCAGTCACTGAAAGGAAGCATGCAGGTACAGCAGGCAGTGAAGAAAGCCAATGGAATGTTGGCCTTCATAACAAGAGGTGTTGAGTATAGGAGCAAAGAGGTCCTTCTGCAGTTGTATAGGGCCCTAGTGAGACCACACCTGGAGTACTGTGTGCAGTTTTGGTCTCCAAATTTGAGGAAGGATATTCTTGCTATTGAGGGCGTGCACCATAGGTTTACTAGGTTAACTCCTAGAATGGCGGGACTGTCATATGTTGAAAGACTGGAGCGACTAGGCTTGTATACACTGGAATTTAGAAGGATGAGAGGGGATCTTATCGAAACATATAAGATTATTAAGGGGTTGGACACGTTAGAGGCAGGAAACATGTTCCCAATGTTGGGGGAGTCCAGAACCAGGGGCCACAGTTTAAGAATAAGTGGTAGGCCATTTAGAATGGAGATGAGCAAAAACCTTTTCAGTCAGAGAGTTGTAAATCTGTGGAATTCTCTGCCTCAGAAGGCAGTGGGGGCCAATTCTCTGAATGGAATTCAAGAGAGCTAGATAGAGCTCTTAAGGATAGCGGAGTCAGGGGGTATGGGGAGAGGGCAGGAACGGGGTACTGATTGAGAATGATCAGCCATGATCACATTGAATGGTGGTGCTGGCTCGAAGGGCCTACTCCTGCACCTATTGTCTATTGAAAAGAAAGGTGGGGTGGAGGGGGGTGGGGGGGAAAGACCGGCATTTTCCAGACTTTGTCCTCCTCTCCCCCTACCCCCACCTGTTTTTTCCAGCCTTCCCTTCACCAATCAGTCTGGTCCCAAAGCGAAACGTCAACTGCCCCTCCCCTCCCCCCCCCCGATGCTGTCTGACCCGTTGAGTTCTTCCAACACTTTGTGTTTTACTTACAAAAACAAATTACTATCTTCTACCCTCCATTGTGTTGTGGAGCACTGACATCTTGGCAAACGAGCTGAATTTAGAAAAGATCCAGCATTTAAAAATTGGGCATTACAAAGGCACTGGGTGACATCGGTATGAGCACAATTGCACAACATCATTATTACCTCATAACATCATATGGGGAGAAGGCAAGAGAATGGGGTAGACAGGGAACGATAGACCAGCCCTGAATGGCAGAGTAGACTTGACGGACCAAATGATCTAATTCTGCTCCTAGAAACAATGAACTTACGAACTTAACTTATGAAAAGAACATAAGAACTGACATGCTGACTCTGCCATGATTAACAAGCCAGGAGTTGAACCCTGGCCCAATGAGCAGTGTGGGAGGGCATGCAGAAGCAATACCAGGTGTACCAATCTGGAGAAGCTATAACACAGGATTACATGGATGTTAACCAGCAAAAACAGCATGCACACAACTAACCAATGTACGATGAATGCTAGCATAACTGGTGAGATACCTCAAGTGAATAAAAACATTCCACTCCCAATCATTCCTCCCTCTCCCCTAGACAGACACAAATGCTGGAGTAACGCAGCGGGTCAGGCAGCATCTCTGGAGAAAAAGAATAGGTGATGTTTCGGGTCAAGACCCTTCTTCATACCTCGGGTCTCATCAGGTAGATGTCCCATCTACCTTGTGTTTGCAATTAATAAGTTAAATCAATAGAGTACGTTGCAAAACCATGCCATTTTCAAAAGCTCTTTCATATGAATCCAATAATTGAATAGATAAATATTGTAGAAGCCCCCCCCCTCTCTCCCCCAGGCAATATTGTTTCTCAGTATTGGCCATACCTTTAATATCAACCACAGAATTAGCATAGATTCAATAATAGATACATATGCACCGGAGGCCCAAGACACCCCTGTCCAAAGTCAATCTGTTTCTTAAGAGAGGTTACAATAACAATTTTAAACAGAAGATGAGCTAAACTGTCATCCATACCACATAAATAAATTTTGCTAACAAGTATTTAATTTAATTATTAATTTCCCTCAATCCAAAATATTTACATTTCCCTTGCGAATGGAAAGGTTTCTCATAAGTGATCTTAACTTTAGCATTAATTACCTCTCCTGTGTGTTCATTAGTTCACTGTCTGCCTAGTAAACCTTGATGGGAAGAAGAATTCACCTCATCTGGGAGTTAAGCTACACAGATCACGTTGCCTTGTTTTGTGTAGAAAGGCTAAATTAAGGAATGATTTACCGTGTTTCAAAGCTAATTGTAAAATATTGACACTGTCATTTTGGTATTGTAGTAATTTATAAACTGCTCCGATATTTTCCAAGCCTATTAGGCTAACAAAGGACAATTGATAAATAGCATGCACTTCCCTTTGAGGCCAAGTGGGATTGCCAAGTCTGTAAATGTGCGCCTCTATTACGAAAACATATTTGTAGCAGTTGAAAAATAACGATAGTTCAATGCCCATCTTCATCTGCATTATTGAGACACAAGAGACTGTAGACGTTGGCATCTTGAGCAAAATACTGCTGGGGAAACTCAGCAGGTCAGGCAGCATCTGTGGAGGGAAGTGGGCAGTTGACGTTTTGGGTCCCTGCCGCTTCGTCGTCTGCATTCTATAGCCCACTGGAATAGGAGCATCTCCAAATGTGTATGGTAATGTGAAAATTACAATTTGCTAATTTGGACAAGTGGGCTAGTTTTAGAAATTCTGCCTTCAGAGTTGTTCAACTAAATGAGACACCAATCCCAATGTTTGCAATGCTTTACATGGTCAGTTTCTATTTTTTAGACTGTCTTACCCGTTTGAGTGTTTCCTTCTAGTCTGGTTGGTCTCTGGACCTTCAGTATATCCTTTGGATTAATGAGCATTAGGGTAAAAGTGAGAGGCAAGGAACTGCAGATGCTGGAATTGTGAACTCTGTGGAGGGAATGAACAGATGACATTCAAGTCAGGAGAAGACCCTTCAAGAAGACCCTTTTTCTGGCTCTGAAGGAGAATCCCTCTGTCCATTCCCTCCACAGATACTGCCCGACCCGTTGAGTTCCACCAGCACTTTGTGTTTCTTTTCCTATTATAAAACCTAACCAACTACCTTTCTTCTGGGAGCCGATGCAATTAGTGCAGTGGGAGGATTTCCCAGTCTGAATGCAGGGGGACCTGCGGGAGTTTGCATGATCATGTTGGATTCCACAAGGAATCCATCTGCACAGGCAGAAACTGTACCCAGTGGGAGAGGGTCAGAAGACACTAGTGTCCATGCAGGTTGGTGACCAGCGTTTTCATGGGGATACTGGGTGAGTCCCAGGATTAGCGATGAATTGAGAGGCATTATCTGCCCTGATTTTTCTCTCGTTACTGAGAACAAAATGAAAGTGCTCTGCAGTTTAAAATCAGGATTACTTATACTAAAGCAATTCACCGATACCTCCCTCAGCAATCAGGATACATTTCCACCAAAGAGAGTGCCGTTGAAATTCAGGTCAAGCCGAAGGTTGAGAATGTTTCATTGTCATTTGCACCAGGACATGAACAATGAAATGTTTTCATTATCGCTTCTCCAGCAAATTAAAAACAAAAACAGCACAAATAAATATACAAGAAATTATGTTATTACTGGTAAATCATGCTATATTGCTGAAAGGGGTCATTAGAGAGAGAGCGGGAGCGAGAGAGCGAGAGAGCGAGAGTGAGAGAGCGAGAGCGTCGATCCCAGGCAAGGGATTCGCAGGCTCTGATGGCAAGTCCAAGGCCCCGCGGTGGGGCTCAAAGTCAGACTCGAGCAAGGCCCCCAGCTCCACGATGTTAGGCCGCAGAGCGACCGGAGACACGATCCAGTTTTTAAAAAACGCATCTCGGCAAGGTAAGAGATTGAAATAAAGTTTCCCCCAACCATATTCTCCCCACTCCCACATAAAACAACACAAAGAACATTAACACATACTTTTTAAAATACACTAAAAATAACAAAAAGACGAAAAGACAGACAGACTGTTGCCAAGGCTGCCATCGCTGACGGCACAACCCGGTTATAATGAAATCATGCAGCCAAATGAAGAGAGGGGACAGATATCAGTCCCATCACTTCCAACTGGAGGTGGTGATGGAGACCATGGGATGTGGGTGGTCTATCCACACGGAGTGGTTGTTACTAGTCCCTACTCACACTGTGCCAGCATCTCTGGAGAACATTATAAGACAACATTTCAGGTTGGGACCCTTCTTAGGAATGATTGTCTTTCTGCCCCCTACTTCAATCAGCCTGAAAAAGAGCCCAGTCCAGTCCAGAACCAGAATCGTCACCTATCCATGTTCTCCAGAGATGCCGCCTGATCCTCTGAGTTACTCCAGCACTTTGTGCCTTTATTTTGTAAGGCCTCTTTAGCTGCTTATTTATTTATTTTTATTAAAATTTGTTAAAACCTTCTTACTAACTTGGTTTTCTTGAGTCATTTTAAGGGCCAGCTGCATTATTTGTCCTGACAGTGTTCTCTGAACTCCAGCAAGCTGAACTCTAACCTCACGTGCATCTTGACTGCTCTACGCATGGAGATCAGGGTGACATTCACTCATGGCTTCCTGGGCTCAGGATCATTGCAGGCTCCTGCCGATCTCCACCACATTTCACAGCAACCCAAGCCCCGCACTCAATTGAAATCTCTTGCAGGCACAGGTCTTCATCGGTTTGCCCAGACTCCTCTGCACCCTTCTCTTATGCTCCTCCTAGCAATAGGACGGCCTGGTGCCACACCAGTAGAGTTCCTTCCTTACAGCGCCAGACACCTGGGTTCGATCCTGAACATGGTTGCTGCCTGTATGGAGTTCATACATTCTTCCTGTGACTGCATGGGTTTTCCCCGGGTTCTCCAGTTTCCTCCCACGCTCCAAACAGATGCAGGTTTTTACGTTAATTGGCTTTGGTAAAGATTGCAAATTGTCCCTAGTGTGTAGGACATCGTATAGGGTAGACACACAATGCTGGAGTAATTCAGCGGGCCAGGCAGCATCTCAGGAGAGAAGGAATGGGTGACCTTTCAGGTCGAAACCCTTCTTCAGACATCAGTCTGAAGAAGGGTCTCGACCCAAAACGTCACCCATTCTTTCTCTCCTGAGATGCTGCCTGGCCCGCTGAGTTACTCCAGCATTGCGCGTCTACCTTCGATTTGGACTAGCATCTGCAGTTATTTTCCAACACAAAGTGTTTAGGGTGATCACTGGTCAGTGCGGACACAGTGGGCCGAAGGGCCCGTTTCCGCACTGTATCTCTGAACTAAACTAAAATACTAAAACCATTAATTCAGTAGCAACGCTCCCCGGTACCTAGAAGAGTGCTGACCTTTTGAGAGGTGATCAGACCAGCATAAAAACGATGCAAACCTGGGAACATAGCACCGAAACTGGCAACGTCAGTTTCAGGAACGTGCAACATGGGGAAGGAAACCCAAAAATACTCTTCTGTGACCATTAGACATGTAGCTCGTGCCGGCCATCTGATTTCTACCAACAGCGTGAGTGATTCAAAATCCTATGTTCATGCCAAAAAAGCGTGTGTGAAGCAATTTCTCGGCCCTGACAAGGACAATTTTAAACATGAAGCTTAGTTAAAAAGAGACTTTATCACATCTCAAAATATGTCCCAAAGGGCATCACAGCCAATTAATCAACTTCCAAGTGCTATAATATTACCGACACTGCAGAATGCAAATTTTTCGACAGTTACTAAAAATCCACAACCAGCAGCTGCAATTATATTTCTCAACTTTTTTACGAAATCCACTGCCCCTCCACCACCAGTGACTGTTCCACACCTTCGCGCCCAGACTGACAATTCCCTCGTCTCCAGTCTACTGCCATGCCAATCGTCCTACTGCTGTTAAATTGACAAACTGCTTTCAGCCTTTGACCACCTTGTTCTTATCTATTCTCCCACCACCTCCCATCAAGTAGCGTAATGGGCAGCACGGTGACACAGCTGGTAGAGCTGCTGCCTCAAGGCGCCAGTCTAGTTCTACCCTACACACTGGGGGGACAATTTACAGAGGCCAATTAACCTTCAAACCCACGCATCTTTGGAATGCGGGAGGAAACGAGAGCACCCGGAGGAAACCTACGTGGTCACAGGAAGAACGTGCAAACGCCATACAGACAGCATCCATAGACAGGATCAAACTCGGATCTCTGCCGCTGTAGGGCAGTAACTCTATTGCTGTGCCACTGTGATGCCCATAAACAAATGCCATTTGTTCTAAAATGGAGGCTCTTAAATACACGTTTGTCGTACATTTCTTGTGAAATCCTCAGTATAGCTTGCAATAAGCTTCAGAGAGACAGCCACAGAATCTGTCCCGGCCAAGGCAACATTTGGAATTCCTTATCCTCCTTAATCTTTATCCAACATCATCCAATTCCATGGCAATATTCACATATAGGCCAACTTCTAGTTTTTTTCCTGAGCACAGCCAACATATTTCCAACAGTAGTTTATGTTATGATTGGAGCCATGTCTGCAGTTCGTTCCTCCACATATGTTCCTCCACATATTTGCTTTAGACACTCAACTTGACTATATTTATTTAAACCTCATGACACGTTAACTGCTGCTGAATCAAAAGCAATAAATTATTAATATTATTGTTGTATTAAGTTTGTTATTTTTTATTTGAATCGGTATCACTGAAGCATCGCTTAATGACGGTTAGTTACCCAGCCTGGGAATAATGGGCAGAATGTGTTATTCTGCAACAACAGAGACTCGTGTTCATTCTGATCAATTGTGAGAAGATGTTCATCATTTATTATTAATGGTAAATAATAAACGATCATTTATAAAGAATGGATTGATTTATTTTCCAAACAATGAACATAAAATCCTCCTCCGGGTGGGGGTATCTCTAATTGACTATATCAGCTAATAGCATAGATTCTCATTCTCACATTAATACTTTTTATTTTCAATTCTACCCGGATCAGAAAAAAAGAATCATACTCATGGGTCATTTGTTCAAGGCTTGAATTTCAAACCTAACAGGACTAAATTCTCAGGCTCGGCGATCGTTTCGCTGAACACCTCCGCTCAGTCCATCTAAACCTACCTGATCTCCCGGTTGCTCAACACTTTAACTCCCCCTCCCATTCCCACACTGACCTTTCTGTCCTGGGCCTCCTCCATTGTCAGAATGAGGCCCAGCACAAATTGGAGGAACAGCACTTCATATTTCGCTTGGGCAGCTTACACCCCAGCAGTATGAACATTGACTTCTCCAAATAGCCCTTACTTCCCCACTCTCTCCATCCCTCCCCTTCCCAGTCCTCCGACTAGTCTTACTGTCACAAACTATATTTTATCGCTGTTTGCTTTTTTTTAAAAACTTCTCCCAACTAACTATGATCTAATATACATTTTCGTTGATCTCCATTTCCTTTGTCCTGTTTTCACACCTCACACAAGCTTATCTATACACTTCCTTATCTATGTACCACCCACTCCCCTGACATCAGTCTGAAGGGCCTCGACCCAAAACGTCACCCATTCCTTCCCTCCAGAGATTCTGCCTGTGTTACTCCAGCATTTTGTGTCTATCTTCGGTTTAAACCAGCATCTGCAGTTCCTTCCTACACGGGACTAAATACCAAGCAGGAGCAAACACTATGCCTATTATAGAAACATAGAAAATAGGTGCAGGAGTAGGCCATTCGGCCCTTCGAGCCACCACCATCATTCAATATGATCATGGCTGATCATCCAAAATCAGTATAAGAAAATAACTGCAGATGCTGGTACAAATCGAAGGTATTTATTCACAAAATGCTGGAGTAACTCAGCAGGTCAGGCAGCATCTCAGGAGAGAAGGAAAGGGTGACGTTTCGGGTCGAGACCCTTCTTCAGACTGATGTCAGGGGGGCGGGACAAAGGAAGGATATAGGTGGAGACAGGAAGATAGAGGGAGATCTGGGAAGGGGGAGGGGAAGAGAGGGACAGAGGAACTATCTAAAGTTGGAGAAGTCGATGTTCATACCACTGGGCTGCAAGCTGCCCAAGCGAAATACGAGGTGGATGTTTCCACCGGAATTTGGAGGAACAACACCTCATATTTCGCCTGGGCAGCTTGCAGGCCAGTGGTATGAACATTGACTTCTCCAATTTTAGATAGTTCCTCTGTCCCTCTCTTCCCCTCCCCCTTCCCAGATCTCCCTCTATCTTCCTGTCTCCACCTATATCCTTCCTTTGTCCCGCCCCCCTGACATCAGTCTGAAGAAGGATCTCGACCCGAAACGTCACCCATTCCTTCTCTCCCGAGATGCTGCCTGACCTGCTGAGTTACTCCAGCATTTTGTGAATAAAATCCAAAATCAGTACCTCATTTCCTTCTTTTTCCCCAATATGCCTTGATTAATTTAGCCCTATGAGTTAAATTGAACTCAAAAGAAAGGAAAATTGTGTATTTAAGATACCACAAAGTGGGCATTTGTTGCCCATTTTATCAAATCCCCAAAGTTGAAATTTGATTCCTCAGTGTTCCTGCCAGCTGCATAGTCATTCGGAAAATTCCCATTCTTTTATCTTAAAATATGATGAATATTTCATGTTAACATCATAAGGGGAATAGTTGAAGTAAATGTACAGAGTTTTTTTACCCAGAGTAAGGGAACTAAGAACTAGAGGACATAGGTTTAAGGTATAAAGATTTAATAGGAACCAGAGGAGCAATTATTTTTAAATTAAGCACAAAAGGTGGTGGATATATGGAAGGAGCTGCCAGAGGAGGTAGTTGAGTCAGGCTATCACAATGTTTAAAACACAATTGAACAGGTACATGGATAGAACAGGTTTAGAAGGATATGGGCCAAATGCAGGCAGGTGGGACGAGTATAGCTGGGGCATGTTGATGGGTATGGGCAGGTTGGGCTGAATGGCCTGTTTCCATGCTGTATTGTTTTCAAATACACAGGACTTGATGTTAAAATCCAAAGTGCCACCTCTTAACTTGCTCCCGGTATCAAAGGAAGGCTTCAGCACTCACCTACGCTCCTCCGGTGTTGGGAAAGGCTGGGCAGACACGTCATTGGGGTTATCAAGTGGGCTCCTACTTTCATCAACGTTTCACTGACTGGACCCACGACGTCTCCAGTAGGCTTAGCGATGCGTTCTGGCGTCCCAGAACCACCCCCCTCTGCATCTGCCTAGCCGGCTTATTTGGGAGACCAAATGGGGTCTTTCCTCTTCAGCCAGAGCCACTGCCTACTCCGCTCTGCCACCCCTGATGTTTCCTTGATAGCCTGGCGTTGGGCTTGTCCACTGATCCCTAGGATATGACTCTATTTAGGAATACTTTGTTGGCAACAGTATAGATTTCAATTACTGCTCTGGAACAATACTTCCAGTTAATCTGATGGAATAGCTAAACAGTGACAAGGCCTGTTTGAATTATTTGTTAGTCTGATTAGGAAAGACACTTTCTGAAGTCCATTGCCAGCACTTCAAACTGTTTTGTTTACAATTACATGCTTGTAAGATGTATTGAAGAAACTGACAACACTGCGATACCTCAATATTTCATATTTATTTCATATTTCAGATACAGCGCGGAAACAGGCCTTTTCAGCCCACCAAGTCCGCACCGCCCAGCGATCCCCGCACATTAACACTATCCTACACACACTAGGGACATTTTTTACATTTACCCAGTCAATTAACCTACATACCTGTACGTCTTTGGAGTGTGGGAGGAAACCGAAGATCTCGGAGAAAACCCACGCAGGTCACGGGGAGAACGTACAAACTCCGTACAGACAGCACCCGTAGTCAGGATCGAACCTGAGTCTCCGGCGCTGCATTCGCTGTAAGGCAGCAACTCTACCGCTGCGCCACCGTGCCGCCCTAAAAGCAAATATATGGTTCTATTGTTTCTATATCCTTCATGTCATTAATATTGTGAGAGAATCATGAGCTTTCTTTGTTTATTGCTTGAAAGTTTCCGCACTGAATGTATGCCCATTGAAAGTAAAATTATACTAAAAGGGTTATACTTGCACAAATTTCCTACAGGTGTGAATTCTCCACTCTCTGGGTACCCTCTGGGGCACCTGCTTTTATGGATGCTGAACATCCTCTAACATCCAAAACGACATTCACAATGAATGCACAGACTTCCAATGGCAAGTGATCCAATCCTCCATATTTACTGGGGTAGTAAGCACACACCACACCACTGTGCACATTGGGCAACAATCAGTTGATGACAGTGCAGACATTTAGAAGTTCATGTCTTCTTAATCTCACCTAACCCAAACATCATAATATGAAACTCAGTGGGTCAGGCACCATCTCTGGAGAGAAGGAATGGGTGACGTTTCAGGTCCAGACTCTTCTTCAGACTGATGTCAGGGGAGGGGGAGGCACAAAGATAGAATGTAGTCGGAGACAGTAAAACTGGTGGGAGAACTGGAAAGGGGATAGAGAGGGAAAGCAACTTCAGATAGCCCATGCTTTCCCTCTCTATCCCCTCCCCTTTCCCAGTTCTCCCACTAGTCTTACTGTCTCCGACTACATTCTATCTTTGTCCCACCCCCTCCCCTGACATCAGTCTGAAGAAGGGTCTTGACCCGAAACGTCACCCATTCCTTCTCTCCAGAGATGCTGCCTGACCCGCTGAGTTACTCCAGCATTTTATGTCTTCCTTTGATTTAAACCAGCATCTGCCGTTCTTTCCTACACATCATAATATGAAATATCCCCATCATCACCATCATGAAAGGAGCCACTTGCAGGTTAGTGCGTTATTCATTTATTCTGGCTTAAGGCTGTTCTTAGTTTTGGTTTGAGAGATACAGCATGGAAACAAGCCCTTCGGCCCACTGTTTCCATGCCGATCAATGACCAGCCCATACACTAATTCAATGTTATCCCAGTTTCACATCCTACACAAAGGACAATTTACAGAGTCCAATTAACCTACAAACCTGCGCACCTTTGGAACGTGGGAGGAAAACAGAGCACTTGGAGAAAACTCACGGGGTCACAGGGAGAACGTTCGAACTCCATATAGACAGCAAACATAGTCAGGATTGAGCACGGGTCTCTAGCACTGTAAAGCAGCAACTTTACCATTGCGCCACTGTGCTGCCTGACAGAATTCAAGACAGAATTGGACCAGTATGATTAATCTCTCCTCATACAACTAGGAATCAGTCTGATGAATCCTTACTGTACTCCCCCGTCACAAGCGTAGACCTGAGTTTAGACATACAACATGGAAGAATGCCCTTCAGCTGATCAAGCCCACACTGACCATTGTTCACACTAGTTCCATGCCATCCTACATTCTCCTCCACTTCCTACACTTTTGGGGAATTCACAGAGGCCAATTAACTTACAAACCCAACGTCTTTAGGATGTGGGAAGAAACCAGAGCAGCTGGAGGAAACCGACGTGGTCACGGATTAAATCCAGGTCCCGGGCATTGTGCGGCAGCAGATTTACCTGCTGCGCCACCCATTCTGAGTTTTGATGTTTCCACAATTGGTTACCGATTCAACAATATAAAAGGGAATTGTTCTAGTTGATGCTGGATCACTTTATCCTTGACTTGAAGGCTTCTGTACAGACCAGTTGTTCCCAGTTCTGGGCGGACTGGTAGGCGATCTCCTTGGCATTGAGCACAACATGAAGAGGAGGAAACACAAAACAGGGCAAATTGCTGCAAAGAAGAGGAATGGAAGGTGGTGAAAGGCACTTAGAGCAGAAGGTCCTTTCTTCAGTGAGACTTTAGCTCACAGATCCATTGGAGAAAACATTATTGGCTGGTTTGATCCCCGGGATTTCCTTTGTGCATTGATGCCCTAAGAAAAAATGACCAAAGACTCAACTTGCACAGATGCAAACTGAAATTGTGTACGAGTTGTTAGAGCAACTATTAAAACCCAGGGGTGATGAGAGGATGCTGCATGGATAGAACATACCATGTGTCATACATTGCATCATGGTTGATTCCAAATGTGTCTAGCTGGAAGCAGCTTCCAGTTCCAAATTATTGAGAACAGGCTCCAAACTCAAGTCAAGTCAAGAGACTCAAGAGTGTTTTATTGTCATATGTCCCAAAACAGGACACTGAAATTCTTATTTGCAGCAGCACAACAGATATGTAAACATAGTACTCTATAAAACCCCTTAATAAACAAAGAGTTCAGTATATTATAAATAAATAAATAAATAAATAAATAATGTGTAAGAAGGAACTGCAGACGCTGGTTTAAACCAAAGATTGACACAAAAAGCTGGAGTAACTCAGCGGGCAGGCAGCATCTCTGGAGAGAAGGAATGGGTGACGTTTCGAGACAAGACCCTTCTTCAGATGCAATAAATAAATAACTCCATTAAAACTCCAAGCCATAAACTTATTGCAGACTCTTTGTGCTCCTTGGCAATGAAGCCGGGCTTGAATACAAACTTTTCCTTGTACTGTCATTGGTGACCTCTTCCATCAACCATGCATGTGTAGTCTCACCAAAAGTCTTCATCTGCCTGCATAGAATTGGCGTGCATGCACTCTCTGTTGGTCAGTGGGTGTTGAATATTGTTCAGCAGTTATTTCAGCACCTCCAGAACCCACAATAGACCACTCTTTTAAGAGAAGCAAGCTGGCTTTAAGCAATGTGCATTATGTTTAAGCAGTGCTAATTAGAAACAACATCAATCCACAGCAGGGCCAACGAATTGCATAAGGGCCTGTATGATGAAGTCATCATATTAGCAAGCATCAGAAATCTGGCACACTGCCGTCTTACATTTAATAGGATAGGTTTCATCACTTAATCCAAACCTGCCCTCAGTGTCAGAGGCAAACCAATTTAAATTCCACAATGGACTGTCAGACCTTTTTGTAAGTATCCAAGATTTAACTTTTCATAATGCTTACTTTGTTTCCAACTAAAAACAATGTGTGATAAACATCATACATAGAGTCATATTATAGAACGGCATTTTGCTAATAATAATTTTACGTGAAAATGTGACTTTTATTGAATCTTCATCTTAGACATTAAATAAAAATAAATCATCCAATTAGTAAGCTCTGGTGGAAATTGTACTTTTACGTTGTAAATCCCTACTCTGTAGAGAAATACTAAACGGGGGGGGGGGGGCTTACAAAACTGTTATTGACTCACCCAGAGAACTAATGTGTTATTATTGATTTTATTCTTTGCAACATGGTTTTCCTCCTACATATCTAAGATGTAGCCTCAGATTAGTTTATTTTACTGAATAGGCCAAAAACATTGGAAACCTTCCCTGCCTGCCAGTGTTGTGAAGCAGCTGTTTGCCCATTTCCAAACTTAGCCACCGAGAGGCTTTTGATGGTGAACCTGTAGGAAAGGCATTCATTGTAGACTTTTTAGCAATACCTTCATGACTTGAAATGGTACGCACAGCAAATTATTGAGGTTCTCTCCCCAGTAAAACTCGTCAGGGAGGAATTGAGGGAACATTAGGTGAGGGTGAGAAAGTTTAACCTGTGGGGTAACTTTTTCATACAGAGGTTGGTGTGTGCACGGAATGAGCTGCCGGAGGAGGTAGTTCAGGCAGGTAGGATTGTAATGTTTATGAAACATTTGGACAGGTGCATGGATAGGACAAGTTTAAAGGGATATGGGCCAAATACAGGCATGTGGGACTAGTGTAGATGGGACACGTTGGTCGGTGTGGGTAAGTTGGGCCGAAGGGCCTGTTTCCACACTGTATGACTCCAAGAAATGATAACTTGCAAGGACACGTAGAACTAGAAGCTCTGCTTGACACACAGCTCAAGGCATTCCCATGCCTTGAATTCAGGCTGATTGGAGGCGAACATTGGAAGTATTCCGAGTTGGGATCAGCAGAAGGGTCTCGACCCGAAACGTCACCTATTCCTTTCTCCAGAGATGCTGCCTGACCAGAGTTACTCTAGCATTTTGTTTTTATCTTCGGTATAAACCAGCGTCTGCAGTTCCTTCCTACACACCAGGGTTTGCTTATCCAACCCCATGTTAAAATCCACAATCCACTCTCATGAGAGAAACAGAACACTCCAGACTCGCTGAATGTACATAATCAGATCCACCTTTACCACCACATGGTATTGATGACCAAAATGATTTTGAAAAACAGAGAACAAAAGATTTAAGTACAACTCTCTTAATGATAAGGTGATATCCAGACTGCTACAAATTGCAATGAATCACGCTACACATTTATAAATTTGTTGATCAAAACCATATGGAGGTACTAATTTTCCTTTGACAGGGAGAATTAGATTGTCAATGAACAAGTTGCACATCTGTGATTTGGAGCAGCAGCCCATGATTAATAACTTTTACTTACCCAAGGCTTTTTTCCCCCTCTTACTTAGTGTATGGATGAAGACTTTTCTTATTTGTTTATCTTAATCTATCATGGCATGACATGAATACTAATTTTTGGATATTATATAAAGTTACCACTAAGTTCCCTCTTAAAAAAATCTGTTTCTTTTAATCATGGCATCATTCCCAAAATTGATTTTTTTTTGGAGAAACTTAAAGCCAATAATGTACTTTCGCTAAATTGTTCTTCAGCAACTAAATAAAATGGGACTAAGTGATTAATCCAAAACTGCCAGCGTAAGTGATTGGACTAGATTATGGTGCACTTTAGGAATGAATAAGAGGCCACTCCGCTTGCATGAGCTAATGAGCAAACACTTCATCCAATCTAAAAGGGTCCCGACCAGAAACATTGCCTGCCCATTCCCTCCACAGATGCTGCCTGACCCGCACTCAAGATTAGACAGACACAAAATGCTGGAGTAACTCAGTGGGTCAGGCATCATTTCTGTAGAAAAGGAAAAGGTGACATTTCAGATCTCAACCCACAATGTCACCAATTCCTTCTCTCCAGAGATGCTGCCTGACCCGCCGAGTTACTCCAGCATTTTGTGACTATCTTCGGTGTAAACCAGCATCTGCAGTTCCTTCCTCCGTACATACTCAAGATTCCAGCATCTACAGTCTTTTGTGTCTTCACTTCACCCTGGAAGCGCTGATGCCCATAAACCAGTTGAGAACTCATGCCCGGGATTATTCCTCACCACCATTCAGGCTCAGTGTTTAATAACAGGGTGCCAGCCTCCCGAGTGTCATCCCGCAACAAGATTCAGTAGAATAGTAGGACCTGTTTGAGGGTCTCACTCATGCTTACTTTAACAAGGGGTCTTTACTGGTGCAGGGAGTCCGTTTCCACATCCCTCAGCTACAAGAGGTAAGCCAGCCAAGGAAAACATGAAGGGTCTCGACCCAAGACGTCACCCTTTCCTTGTCTCCAGAGATGCTGCCTGACCCGCTGAGTTACTCCAACATTTTGTATCTATCTATGGGATTTTACAAACAAGATCCGAACCCAATGTATTCAAGGCCTGGTCCTTAAGCAAACAAAGTTAGGTTGAAGACCTGGTAAAATAACCCAAGGAATTATGTTGCAAATAGTATGTAAAGAATTGTGCAAATCTAGACAAGAAAGAATCGAGTTAGTCTGCATAATATATATTATGACTTGTGACAAAAGCTTTTGACTGCAGGAAAGAACTGCAAGTGCTGGTTTTAATTGAAGGTAGACACAAAATGCTGGAGTGACGTTTCACTGCAAGTGACAATAATCCAAACAAAATACATAAACATAAACAAATAAATAAACAATTATAATGTAAAGTAAAAAATAATGCCCCCAAGTAAATATTGTTCAGAGCCTATTTGGTGGTTGTCGTGTTTAATAACCTGATGGCTGTAGGGAAGAAGCTACAAGAAGCTGCTTCCGAACCTGGATGTTACAGTTTTCAGAGTCCCACACCTTCTTTCTGATGCAGGAGTGAAATGAGAGCATGGCCAGGGTGATGTGGGTCTCTGATGATGCTGGCTGCCTTTATGAGGCAGCAGCTCATAGATTCCTTCAATGGCGGGGCATTAGATCAGTTATCAAGCAAGATAGTATCTGCACAAAATTACTATAAATGTCTGTGAAGTTTTATTGTGCTGTATCCAAAGCCTCTTAAATAAACTCTCCACTCCTTTAATGATGCATGATATATTTTCTATCATCCATCATGTACAGTGCATTCAGAAAGTATTCAGACCTCTTCACTTTTTCCACATCTTGCTATGTTACAGCCTTGTTTTAAAATTGATTAATTTTATTTTGTTTTATCATCAATCTACACACAATACCCCATAATAAAAAAGCAAAAACAGGTGTTTAGAAATTTTTACAAAGTAATTTTTTTTAAATAACTGAAATATCACATTTACATAAGTATTCAGACCCTTTACTCAGTACTTTGTTGAGGCACCTTTGGCAGCGATTACAGCCCCAAGTCTTCTTGGGTATGACGCTACAAGCTTCGCACACCTGTTTTTCGGTAATTTCTCCCATTCTTCTCTGCAGATCCTCTCAAGCTCTGTCAGGTTGGATGGGGAGTGTCAATGCACAGCTATTTTCAGGTCCCTCCAGAGATGTTCGATTGGGTTCAAGTCCAGGCTCTGGCTAGGCCACTCAAGGACCTTCACAGTCTTGTCATGACGCCACTCCTGCGTTGACTTGGCTGTGTGCTTAGCGTCATTGGCCTGTTGGAAGGTGAACCTCCGCCCCAGTCTGAGGTTCAGAATGCTCTGGAGCAGGTTTTCATCAAGGATCTCTCTGTACTTTGCTCCATTTATCATTCCCTCAATCTTGACTAGTCTCCCAGTTCCTGCCACTGAAAAACTTCCCCACAGCATGATGCTGCCACCACCATACTTCACCGCAGGTAATGGTATTGGCCACGTGATGAGCGGTGCCTGGTTTCCCCCAGACGTGACGCTTGGCATTCAGGCCAAAGAGTTCAATCTTGGTTTCATAAGACCAGAGAATCTTGTTTCACATGGTCTGAGAGTCCTTTAGGTGCCTTTTGGCAAACTCCAAGCGGGCTGTCATGTGCCTTTTATTGAGGAGTGGCTTCCGTCTGGCCACTCTACCATAAAGGCCTGATTGGTGAAGTGCTGCAGATATAGTTGTCTTTCTGGAACTCTGGCGCTCTGTCAGAGTGACCATCAGGTTCATGGTCACATCCCTGACCAAGGCCCTCCTCCCCCGATTGCTCAGTTTGGCCAGCTCTATGAAGAGTCCTGGTGGTTCCAAAGTTCTTCCATTTAAGAATGACGGAGGCCACTGTGCTCTTCGGGACCTGCAAAGCTGCAGAAATTGTTTTATACCCTTCCCCAGATCTGTGTCTCGACACAATCCTGTCTTGGAGGTCTAAGGACAATTCCTTCGTCTTCATGGCTTGGTTTTTGCTCTGACATGCACTGTCAACTGTGGAACCTTATATAGACAGGTGTATGCCTTTCCAAATCATGTCCAATCAATTTAATTTACTACTGGTGGACTCCAATCAAGTTGTAGAAACATCAAGGATAATCAATGGAAACAGGATGAACATCTCCATTTTGAGTGTCATAGCAAAGGGTCTGGATACTGATTTAAATGTGATATTTCAGTTATTTATTTTTAATTACTTTGCAAAAATTTCTAAACACCTGTTTTTCCTTTTTTATTATGGCGTATTGTGTGTAGATTGATGATTAAAAAAAAGAATTTAATCCATTTTAAAATAAGGCTGTCACGTAGGAAAATGTGGAAAAAGTGAAGGGGTCTGAATACTTTCTGAATGCACTGTAGTGTTTTTCAAAGTGGGAAAACAGTACACAGTTGTTTCCTAATTAACTTGATGGGCTAGTCAATTGATTGTGCGTCTATGTGCTTGCCTTGCCATTGGCGAATATGTCTGAGCTGTAAGTCCTACCATTATAGTTTTTTGTAGTCCTGAAAGACATAACTATTATCTTCAAAAACAGTTATATTTTAATAGATTAAACATCAACAAAAGCACATCATTTTGGAAAACATGGCCTGATACCAATTTTAAACATAAGTATATTTTGCAGAGAAGGCTATGATAAACAGCAAATAATTTGAATGACTCTCTTACTATTGTGTTAGCAACATATGAGCATTAGATTAACTAATAACAGAACACGTTATTAATCTTCGGCTTTTGTCACTACTGTGACAGTGTAAGAGTAAATGGATCTCTGATTTATTGCCTTTGTACTAGCTAATCTCCCGGGAGAGAAGTAACATTTTTTCTGACTCTGAAATCTTGTAATAGCTTAAAACTTTGCAATCAAATATGTAAACCTATGTCACAGGTGAAACAAAGACCAAACACAGTTCTGTTTGAAATGGCCATTTGAAAATTACAAAGGGTGATATTAATTGCTGGACTGGACAAGGTCCACTACTGATTTTCAATCTCGCAAATGGCCTCAGTGCAGTGATTCAAAGCCATAGACCTACCTACAGGGAATTTGCTGAAGGTGCAAAATTGCTTAGGAAGGCAAATTGTATCACAGCTATTATTCAAAACAGCTCCAGATGGATTTGGCAAATGATTGGAAAATGGCTTTTAATGTTCAGAAATTGAAGATGATGCATATTGAAACCAGTAACTTAAAATATGAAACATCAATTCACCATTAGCTTATTACCACGATAGCATAAATGTTAACGCTGTCAAAATATATATTTAATTAAAGCAATTGTAATGTATAGACTAATGGTGCGTTGAGTTGCAAGTGCATAGTGAACAGACTCCTGGACTTGACCTACGCATTTAAAAGAAAGGCACTGGTTCCCACTACTTTAACAGGAAGTGTTTGTAATTTTTTTTAAAATCTTTATTCATATCCAATGTTCTGCTCTCATTCTGTTGTAGCTAGATGTGAATTAATGTATTAACTTTATATAAAAAATGGCTATATTCATTGCATTTGCTGGTGACGTGCAAGCATTGAAATAGATAACATTAGAAAATAGGAGCTGGGGTAAGCCACATGGTCTCTCATCATTCAATATGATCTTGGCTCATCTTATCTTAGCCTAAGCAACTGAAAATGTTGCATCAGGTTTATGTTTATATTTGTCACGTGCACAGAGGTACAATGTTTTGCATGCTATCCAAACAGATCTGATATATTAGACATAAATATAATCAAATCGAACCCAAGTACAATAGATAAAAGCAAAGGGGACGTACAAAACATTAAGCAGGGGGGAAGATACAGTGCGTAGATTATAGTTCTCAACATCAATTGTTTACAATCGGAGAACCCATTGTTTTTATCTCTGAAACTGCCAATTCCCCATAGACCGTAATCTTTCAGAAGGTTATCTAGTTCCTTTCTAATTACCTCCACTCATTCACACTCCTGGAGTCTGTGGAGTATTCCAGTAATTCACCGCCATATGTTAGATGTTCCTTATTTCAAAGAGGAGAGTGAACTTGAAAATAAGGTCTGAAGAATCACAATTTCTAACAACAATGCAATTTTTAAAAAGTATTCTCTGGCATCCAGTAATGTTTCAACAGTATTTGTATATCTTGGCCCAAACAAATCAGTCAAATCCTTGATAGACACAAAAAGCTGGAGTAGCTCAGCGGGTCAGACAGCATCTCTGGAGAAAAGGGAAAGGTGCCGTTTCGGGACGAGACCCTCTTCATCCTTGTTGAGGCAAGAGGCTGTCTTAGGGGGATGACCACAGGTAGTTCATACTCATTCACACTCATGGCACCAGCCAAAGAAACGTTCAGTGCTGAATTTCAAAGTTGTTCCTCTGTGACGTTAATCAGGAATGGAATGTTGCAAGTCCCAATGAATCGACTGCAGTGCTCCCTGCTAAATGGTTCACTCATGCCTTTCAGCACAGAGACATGGAACCATAGGTGGAAAAGTCCATGCTCCCACTCTGTTGCAAAACGTCCTAAACTTTGTCAGGAAGCAGTTTGCAAGTCCTCTGGCAAGCACGATGAAGAATCAGGGGCCTCACAATTGAGAGAATCTCTGTTATCACTGAAATTAATTAAGCTAAATTGTATCATCAATAAGCTGTGCATTTTATCATGACAAAAAGTTGGCACAACAACTGAAAATGCTTTGGGTGAAGCATGTGAATAAAATAGAAAAAATATATCAGGGTTGATGACAAAATGACTGGGTAACGCAGGATGGCTTTTTGGAGTATCTGAAACATAGAAACATAGAAAATAGGTGCAGGAGTAGGCCATTCGGCCCTTCGAGCCTGCACCGCCATTCAATATGATCATGGCTGATCATCCAGCTCAGTAACCTGTCACTGCCTTCTCTCCATACCCCCTGATCCCTTTAGCCACAAGGGCCACATCTAACTCCCTCTTAAATGTAGCCAATGAACTGGCCTCAACTACCTTCTGTGGCAGAGAATTCCACAGACTCACCACTCTCTGTGTGAAGAAATGTTTCCTCATCTCGGTCCTAAAAGACTTCCCCCTTATCCTTAAGCTGTGACCCCTGGTCACAGCTTAAGCCTGGAACAATCTTCCCGCATCTAGCCTCTCCAACCCCTTAAGAATTTTATATGTTTCTATAAGATCCCCCTCAGTCTTCTAAATTCCAGCGAGTATAAGCCTAGTCTATCCAATCTTTCTTCATATGAAAGTCCTGCCATCCCAGGGATCAATCTGGTGAACCTTCTCTGTACTCCCTCTAAGGCTAGAATGTCTTTCCTCAGATTAGGAGACCAAAACTATACACAATACTCCAGATGCGGTCTCACCAAGGCCCTGTACAATTGCAGCAGAACCTCCCTGCTCCTATACTCAAATCCTCTTGCTATGAATGCCAACATACCATTCGCTTTCTTCACTGGTGTGAAAGAAGGGGAAGCATTAAAGGTTTCCAGGCAGTTTCGAGAGTTTAGGCTAAGGCAACCGAAAATGTTGCAACAGGTCTAAGTTTAGGTTTATTATTATCACCAAGGTGCAGTGAAAAGCTTTGTTTTGCATGCTATTTAAACAGATTGGATATGCTATACATAAATATAATCAAGTCAAACTCAGGTGCAATAGACAGAGCAAAGGAGAAGTACAATAAATAGGGCAAAAGGTAGATACTAAGTGCAGAGTATAGTTCTCAGCATCAATAGTTTACAGATTAACATCAAGATGGGGAAAATGGCACTGGAAGATGACAGAAATCTCACAGCCTCACAGACCCAAGCAGGTTACTGACATACAAATGTGCAAGGCTATCGAGGAGAAAAATCAGATGAACGGGTAGAACTGAGGCAGAAGTTCAACACAGAAGCAAGGTTCAAAAAGGATCAATCTGACTATTATCTATATTGTGAAAGTTAGGAACTGGAGCCTTCCAGAGAGATTTGTGGTCAGGTACATAGATCACAAGAATACACAGGAAAATAATTACAAAAATCAAAATAATGGAATCTTAGCCTAGAGAGTTGGAATGCAAAAGAGAATTTGATTCATCTCAGCTGTGAAAAGCGTATCTAGAAGGACATCAGGACCCTACCATACCTTGTAACAAAGAGATTAGCCTTGAGAAGAGCAAGGGGCAGACTCATTGTAATGTTGTTACAGCTCCAGGGGTTAGATTAAGAAACATGATTGCACCAAGGCGGCATGGAGCTCATCTTCATGACAAATAGGAGGATAACAACTATTTAGATCAGATTTTTTAATTTTTAAAAGCATGATGACGTGGACTTTAAATTACAGAGACCAACCCATCTCTTCCATACTGACCAACATGCCCATCTAAACTAGTTCCATTTGCCCACATTTGGTCCATAACCCTTCAAAACTTTCCTATCCATGTCCCTGCCCCAGTGTTTTTTTTTTAATGTTGTTATTGTAACAATTTTTACTACGAAGTTAGACACAAAATGCTGGAGTAACTCAGCGGGACAGGCAGCATCTCTGGATAGAAGGAATGTGTGACCCTTGTTCAGAATTTGAATTAACTCCAGCAATTTGGGCCTATCTTTGGTTTAAACCAGCAGCTGCAGTTCCTTCCCAGATATTTTTTACTACGTTCATTAACCTCTCCTTGTCAGTCCTTCCTTTGAGACTTACTGGTCATTACCCCTACCTATCCATCAGTCCTTTTGTTTATTGGCCTGCTACTCTGGTTCCTCAATAAGAGAATAGCAGGTGAACAGAAGAAAGGTTGTTCTCAAAGTCAGCTCGGGGGAGTGGGGGGGGGGGGGGGGGGTGTGGGTGGGGGAGGTGAGACATCTGAGCACTCAAAATGGAGTAGGATTGTCAAGATGCTGTTAAGAACCTCACAGTCCATGCGTTCAAAGCACTGAGAAGCCCAAAGTAAACAGTGGTGAATGGCACAACCTCTCAAGATATCCATCAAACAACACCACCAAGCACCTCCTACCACACCTATGGCAGAGTCTGCACATCTCACAATGGGCTCATCAGTCACCTCAGAACCAAGTAGAAACAAGTTGCAAAGAATGGTCAGGGCCTGGAACACACCATCAGGAGGGGTGGTTCTTAAGTTCATAAATCATAGGAGCAGAATTAGGCCATTGGGCTCATCAAGCCTATTCCACCATTCAATCGTGGCTGATCTATCTTTCCCTCTCAACCCCATTATCCTGCCTTCTCCCCATAACCCTTGACATCCTTACTATTCAAGAATCTGCCAATGTCTTAAAAATACCCATTGACTTGGTTTCCATGGCAATGAATTCCACAGATTCGCTGTATTCCATTTGCCACTCCTTAGCTCACTCTCCCAACCTGTCCAAGTCCTTCTCCAGAGTCCTTGACTTCTCCACACTACCTGCCCCTCTGCCTATCTTCGTATCACTCGCAAACCTAGCCACAAAGTCTTCAAATTCAAATTCAAAGGCTTCCAAATCCAATTTTCCCTCATCCAAATCATTGATGTACAATGTGAGGAGTAGCAGACCCAGTATTGACCCGTGTAGAATACTGCTGGTCACTGGTAGTCATTGGCAGCCAACCAGAAAAAGCCCCCTTTATTCCCACTCTTTGCCTTCTGCCATTCAGCCAACTTTCTATCCATGCTAGTATCCATGCTGGTGGAGGTAAATACTATAGTGGCATTTAAGAGGCACATGGAGCTGCAAGGAATAGCGGGATATGGATCATGTACAGGCAGATGGGATCAAGTTAATTTGGCAGCATGTACGGTACAAGCATTATGGGCTAAAGAGCCCATTTCAGTGTTGGACTGTGTAGGAAGGAACTGCAGATGCTAGTTTAAACCGAAGATAGACGCAAAAAGCAGGAGTAACTCAGCGGGACAGGCAGCATCTCTGGAGAGAAGGAATGGGTGACGTTTCGTGTCGAGACCCTTCGTCAGACCCAAAACGTCACCCATTCCTTCTCTCCAGAGATGCTGCCTGTCTCGCTGAGTTACTCCAGCTTTTTGTGTCGATCTCCTGTATTGTATTGTCCTATGTTCTAGGTCATGAAAGCAATTTGATATAGAGTTCATCACCCTCAATTACTCATGTTCCTTAATTTCTCAATCCTCAAGCTTCTTTAATTAAAGAGAAACCCCGATGATTATTTTGCTAAGTCAAGTAAGGAATGTCCTGTTTCTTTCAATACACCACTATCAGGTTACTTTCCAAGCAGCGATCTTTGCACTGAAAGATGCCACTGAAAGCCTAACTAATGCAAATGTTGATCCATGTCCTACTTACAGCAAACTCCGACTCATTATCTTGCAAACTCAGCTTGTGGAATTGAACATCATAGGTTTGATGTGAACACCCAAATGGTTTTTCCATGACATAAACAGGAAATTAAAATGCGAAGTAAGATGCATCACACATCTAGAAAAAAAAACAAATCACAGCATTTTTCTAGTTTGAAAACTCAATTACAATTACATTACTTCAGAACACCTTATCCATAAGGTATTTTTTAAGGAATATTGTTCAGTTAATATTACATATCAATGCAAATCAGCTTGTTTATATGGGTTTTGATTCGAATGTTAAAAATATTATAGAGATAGCATCATCACATAAAAAGAATACCTATCCAAACATGGTTTGAAAACTGCAATACCATTCTAATAATATTGTGCTTTGGGCAGAATTTTGTTTCTAATTTCCAATAAAGGTTCCACTGAGACTTTAAAAACACTCCCTTAATAGAGTTTGTCTATGTGCATACATTGGTGTTTCTGTTAAAAAGGCACGGTAAAATTGGCAATTAAAATTAATCATGCAAGCACAGCGTACGTTTTTATGGAGAATATCCAGATACTTCTGTCCAAAGATGACCCTTGCTGTCACCATTTGTAACGGTGATACAATCATTGGGATGACTGTCATTTATAATAATCTACAATATGCACATTACATTCAAATTGGATTTGTGAGAATAGGAATGGGTCCATGGTCACTTGTGCTCAGTGTGTGACATTGTAAGAATATTTGCATTACAAAACTTTTCAAACAAAAAAATGGAAGTGACATACAATGTGAATAGCTTATTGTACCACACATGCAACATCTATATACTAAAACTCTCGTTTGTTTGTTTATTTATGATCGAACTGCAGCCAAAACGGTACACGCCTTACTCACCGTCATCACTTTAATGGTAAAGCAAGTAGTTTTATTGAAATCGGTGTTATATTTTTTAAGTTATTCACATTTTAAAGTTTAAATCTATCTCCTAGGGAGGGGGGAGGGAAGTGGGGGGGGGGGAGGGAGGGGGGGAGGAAGGCGGAGAAGGGGGTTGAGGGGGATGGAGAGGGGGAAGGGGAAGTGGGGAGGGGAGGGGAGGGGAGGGGAGGGAGGGGGGGAGGAGAGGGTGCTGCACCAATGCAGGAGAGGTTTGGGCCCAAAGGGTCCAATTGGTCTAGTAAATAACAAATTTCTACCCTAGGTGTGCAGGAAGGAACTGCAGATGCTGATTTAAACTGAAGATAGACACAAAAAGCTGGAGTAACTCAGGTAGCGTCTCTGGAGAGAAGGAATGGGTGACATTTCAGGTTGAGACCCTTCTGCAGACGAGTCAGGGGAAAGGGAAACAAGAGATATAGACGATAATGTAGAGAGATAAAGAACAATGAATGACAGATATGCAAAAAAGTTACGATGATAAAGGAAACAAGCCATTGTTAGCTGTTTGTTGGGTGAAAACGAGAAGCTAGTGCGACTTAGGTGGGGGCAGGATGGAGAGAGAGGGGTTATTCGAAGTTAGAGAAATCAATATTCATATTCTACCCTAAGTGATGGCTCAGGTGGTTGTCAAGTAAAAGTTCAAGGCGAGCATTGGTATTCTTGTTTCGATCAGAGCCTAAAGTTGCTGTTCGTTTAAGTTACTTCCAATTGAATTAACATCTCTATTTTCGACTCACTCTTTACTGAAATCTAAACCAATAAACTGAAAGGCCACAACAGAGCAAAAAGAATATATCTTCATTTTAACCAATGGTTCTGGGAAAGAATATCTTCATTTTATCCAATGGTTCTCAGAGGGTAAAATGTATAGGACTTGATGCACGTGTGCTCAATAACGGTTGTTCACGAGTTCAGCGTTTTGTTCAGCATTCGCCAGTAAACATTGCATCCGCCAGTATAGGAGAATAAAATAAATAGAATGAGTGTTTAATGGGGTTTTTTGGTCGTGGTTAGTGATCAGGCAATTAGTGCAGTGAGCGGGCAATTTCTGTAACACAAGAACCTGACTAGCACAGATGCCCGGGGCATGGAAGAGAAGGACATTCCAAGCACAATGTGGGAGATGTCAGGGAAAATGAGAAAGGAAGGAAATTTCACAGAAAAAAGGCTAGTATATCAGAAATGGCGGAGAATTGCGAGTAAATGAAATGTTGTGAAAATTACAGAGCATGGTGTGGATTTTTCTCATTGAGTTAGTTTAAATATTTCAGAATAAATTTAACATTTTACATATTACAAAGCAATGCAATCTGAAGGGAATTATTGCAAGCTGGATGTGATTTATCATGAAGTCTTCCAATTGTGGTAATTGATTGGTAAATGATATGGACCTTCCACATTTGTGCAAATCAAGCTTAAAGAGGATTATTTTGATTTTGTATGCTTGTGCACTAAGGCCAATAGCATATTATTTGTGCACTACGGACTTTGATTTTCTTTGAAGTCTGTGGAAATATAACTCAGTTGTGCTAAAATGGCTGAAGATTCACGTTTGTACTATCCAGTAAGACCAATATCTAGATCATCCAATCTGGACAAAGATATGTTAACAAGCAATATTAATTTCCTGGGCTTTCTATTTTCACTAATACTTTATGTCAATCACTGAACAATGATTGAATCGTTATTCCCAAAGAGAGAGCAAGAAAATGTCAGCAAAATAAATTCTCACAGGATTTTACCTTCTATTTTTAGTTGCTTCCATTTCCTTTTGTGTGTGCCGTGCTGTATTTTGGATCCTTCAAAGTTGAAAATGGAAGATTGTACAATTGTGTATACATCAAATAATAATATTGCTGAAAAGATTGGCAGTTGAAGACGACCACATTTGTGCAATATGCTGCCTACTGACCTTGACTGATTTTGTTTACTTCAAGTTTAACTTGTTCCAACGGAGAACTGTCAAAAGTAATGGCCTTGATGTTACTTGGTGCGGTGCAGGGGAGCGCAATGCCACAGCAAGAATCTGGAGATCACACTGGTCTTAATGCTACATCCTCATGAATGGTCTCAGACCTAGAAAAGTACCAGTCATTAGGGGAGGGGTTTTAACCTGCTCCCCCCCCCCCCCCCCAACCCCAATTGACCCTACAAGGCAGAAATTATCAATGCTTCTAATAGACCAAATCACAATTTTATACGGATTTGAAATAGCTATCACAGCAACACCAGATAAAAGGCTTAGGCTACATGTACCGAGGTACAGTGAAAAGTTTTGTTTTTGCATGCTGCCCAATCAGGTGATACTATATAAAAATATAGTATAGTGTCAAACTCAAGTACAATAGTTAGAACAACGGGGAAGATACAGAGTGCACAATACAGTTCTCAGCTTTGTAGCGCATCAGTTCCATAGACAGAGTAAAATGTTCGCAATGGGGTAATGGTGAATCAGACAGTGCCCTCACTTAATGGTGGTACTGTTCAGAAGGCTATTAACAGAGGAGAAGTTGTTTCCATATCTGGTGGTGGGCACTTTCAAACTCCTGTATCTTCTGCTCGACGGGAGCGGGGAGAAGAAGGAATGAATGGGGCGGGACAAGTTTTTGATTATGTTGGCCAGGCAATGTGGAGTGTAGATGGGATCAGTGGCAGGGACTCTGGTCTGTGTGATGGACTGGGCTACGCCCACAACTTTCTATAGTTCCTTGCGGCCTTGGGCAGAGCTGTTCCCCCAACCAAGCTGTGATGCAACCCAACAATATGTTTTCTATGGTGCATCTACAGAAGTTTGTAAGAGGCAAATTGGATTGAATAGACTCTTTCTGTGCTCTACGATTCTGTGATATGGGAAACATGCATCTGAATAGTGTCGGTATTTTTGATGCAAGTAACTTCTTCATTGTTACCAGACGTCCTCCTACTAGTTTACAATGGCTGCTAGATCTGTTAGGATCAAATGGGGCTTCACTAATTACATGGTTCAATATCAGCTCATCAGATCAAACGACAAGACACCCAGTATCATTAATATTCTACAGCATTCATTAATTGGGTTAACAGGTGATGAGTGTTCGGAGGCACTGGTCCTGTACAAACTGGAGTTTAGAAGGGGGGACATCATTAAAACTTACCGAATACTGAAAGGCCTGGATGTGGAGAAGACATTTCCACGAGTGGGAGAGTCTAGCCTCAGAATAAAAGGACGTACATTTAGAAAGGAGACGAGGAGGAATTTCTTTGGTCAGAGGGTGGTGACTCAGTGGAGTTCTTTGCCACAGAAGGCTGTGGTGGCCAAATTAATGGATATTTTTAAGGCAGAGATAGATAGATTCTTGATTAGTCAGGATATCAGGGGTTATGGGGAGAAGGCAGGAGAATGGGGTTGAGAGGGAAAGATAGATCAACCATGGTTGAATGGCAGACATGATGGGCTGAATTGCCTAATTCTGCTCCTAGAACTTATGAACTTAATTGTAGAAAGTTTGTTTATTGAAAGGAAATATTAGCCAAGGCTCCCACTCCAGTGGTTAAACAGAGAATCCTGGTGGATAATGTGCACATACAGAGCACAATTGGCTGTGATTTCCCCATGGTCACATAACACAAGAACACTTCGATGAAGAACCAAAAGAAAGGCTGTGCTCACTGAATTCACAAAGGAGTCCATATCAGACAAATTAAAAGAAAATTGAGAATTTGAAGAGATTTTAAAGTAAGCAAAAAATATATAAATCCCATTGTTTTAGCACCTCGTGTTTCGATCTGTATTTAACCAGCAATCTGAATATGTATTGGGAACATGGAGGTCTTAAAACCAGTGTTAAGGAAATGGTTATCTCCTTAATATATTGAAATAATATGGAGCTCTGTTTAGCAATCTCACAAATCCATTAAATCTCTGAAATAACCAAATCACTAATGTTTTGCATACTTAATCTGCAATGCATTTCAAAAGCTTTAGCATCATTAAGCTAAAAACTAGGCAATCCAATTATGTCTTAGGAATTCCAATAAACCATAAAAATTGACCGTAAAAGACTGAAAGGCTAGCGTTATTTTTTCATGAAATACATTACAAATTATTATCAATGAAGGGATTGAATGTGAAATGTCTGTTCAGCTAAAATCCAAAGCTCAGTGTCCTGAATACTCATTTTTGGATGCAATGAAAGTAGTTCCCGTGAAAGTATTTAATCAGCTTAATGTCAAAACTGGGATAAATATAAATTCTTAAGTGACGTTAAGAGATATTACTCTCCATATTGATAATCAGTGTAAGTGTTCTACAATTGAAAAAATTGCTTCGTAAGTGTTTCTAGTTTGTCATGCTATATCCAAACCAAATGGAATTTGACCGCCAAAGTAAATACAATTGAAATTAGGCCTAGGAATTCCTCCTTAAATAGCTTCAATTAAATTGGTTATATTTTTGCTAATTACAGAGTAGTAATACAAAAAAACCAACATTTTTTATGGTGCAATTTCACACAGATTGTTGTTGTAACTAAGAAGTATCAACCAATAATTGTCATGCAACACACAAGCCACTAAAAATCTCTCGAACACAATCACTGAAAATTCGGACTGCTACGCTACAAGAGATTGGGCAAATCCAAATGGTATCAAACATGGTTCAAAGTGGAGAATCATCTGGCCATGCTTTGTGCATAATAGAAATCATAAGATAAACAGACACATCTTTATAGTGATAAAGATATGGAAAGAATTGCCAATAAGATGTGGGTAGCAATACTAAGTAGCGGCACTGTTGAAAAGAAATGCTATAAATAAAATCCCAATTTTACAGTAACAACACTAAAGTAGTGTAAATTAAATTTTACATGTCTAGTTAGAAAATAATCTACTGCAAGAAAGAACCGATTGGGTCCATACAGCCACTTGTTTCAACTATCATGGTTTAAACAGCACCACAGTTCAAAAGTTATGTCATAAGGTCATATGATAGGAGCAGAATTAGGCCATTCAGCCCATCGTCTACTCCGCCATTCAATCATGGCTGATCTATCTCTCCCTCCTAACCCCATTCGCCTGCCTTCCACTCATAACACCTGACACCCGCACTGATCAAGAATTTATCTGTCTCTGCCTTAAAAATATCCATTGATGGCCTCCACAGCCTTCTGTGGCAAACAATTCCACAGATTCACAGTCCTTTGATTTAAAAAAATCCTCCTCATCTGCTCCCTAAAGGAAAGTCCTTTATTTCTGAGGCTATGACCTCCAGTCCTAGACTCTCCCACTATTGGAAACATCCTCTCCACATCAACCTATCCATGTCTTTCACTTCGGTAGGTTTCAATGAGGACCCCCTCATCCTTCTAAACTCTAGCGGGTACAGGCCCAGTGCCGATAAATGCTCATCATAGAAGCATTTGAAGGCACTGATTCCTGGGATCATTCTTGTGAACCTTCTCTGGACCCTCTCCAGAGCCAGCACATCCTTCCTCAGATATTCCTCAAAAGTTCCATAATTTGTGCCATGAACATTTCCACACACAATGCCCTGGGTAATAGTGCAGCAGAAATGCATTACAAGGTACCTCAGAATTCTGGCTTTCCCCAGTATAATGTGGAGTTAATGCCAGAATTGGGCATCCCAGCATGTAAAACCACTGTGGAAAATGGGGGAGAAAATGGCCAGAATGGGTGGGGGGGAAGAATAGAAACTACAGGCCATGGTAGATGCCATTTCACTTTTAGTCAAAGAGAATTGTTTTGGGTGGTCATCTGTCTCTTTGAGGATCTGGAAGGGGTCCAGTTGGTAATCATGGATATTTAGTATTCTTTCTTAACGAGTTATATAGTGCCTTCCTGTCGTGTGGAAGTGTAGTTGCTACTATGATAATTTTTGCAATGGCGATTGCCACTCTGTGGCTCAAAGCTGCCTAAAGTTATCCCCGATGTTTGTCATTGCTATTTCTATAAAGGTTTGCTCGCGGCAGTTATCCATGACCAAAATGCGCAGGCTAACTACAAGCTGGGCAGAGAACAGTTGCAGCACAAGAAGCTAATCAGAAGAATTCAGGGCATAGAAGTATTAAATATAAATAATAGATACATGAAAAGCAAAGCAAACTTAATTCCCATACAATACGTCTTTCTATTTGTCATTCTCTTGAATTAGAAACCATCTGAAAAACAGCAGAGTGAGGCCACAAGCAAACTAGAGGAACAACATCTTGTATTCCACTTGGGTAGCTTACAACTAACGGTATGAAAATGTAATTCTCCAATGTTCGGTAAATTAACTCCCAACAACCCACTTTTTTTTCAGAAAATCATGTTCATAAGTGATAGCAGCAGAATTAGGCCATTCAGCCCATCAAGTCTACCCCACCATTCAATCATGGCTGATCTATCTTTCCCACCTAACCCCATTCTCCTGCCTTCTCCCCATAACCCCCAACACCTGTAATAATCAAGAATCTATCTAACTCTGCCTTAAAAATATCCATTGACAGCCTACTGTGGTAATGAATTCCACAGATTCACCACCCTCTGACTAAAGAAATTCCTCATCTATTTCCTAAAGGAACGTCCTTTAATTCTGAGTCTATGACCTCTAGTCCTAGACTCTCCCACTAGTGGAGACACCCTCTCCACATCCACTCTATCCAGGCCTTTCACCATTCGGTAAGTGTCAATGAGGTCCCCTTCATCCTTCCTTTCCATTCTTTTTCTCCCCCGCACCTTCCCACCCCCATTCCTTGTGTCTTACCTGGACCTGTACCCACTTCTCCGCTTCCCCCTTCCACTTCCAATTATATTCCTTCCTTTGGCTTCACAATTCACACCTCTTCGATCATTATCTCACATCTTCTGCCTTTTCATCTCTAGCCTTTGTCCAACCATCTGCCTATCAAAAGCATCCCATCACCTGTATTCACCTATCACTCACAAGCCTTTGCCCCTCTTCTCTTCCAGCTTTCCCCCACCCTACCACAATCGATCTGAAGATGAGTCCCGACCCGAAACATCACCTATCCAAGTTCTCCAGAGATGCTGTCTGACCCACTGAATTACTTCAGCACTTTACGTATTTTCCTTGCAAACTAGGAAAAAGCCCTGCTTTGACCAAAATCATGTACAATTTTTAAAACCAGACTTGGCCTTTACATAATGGCATGGACATCAAAAGGTCCAGAGTCAAAATTTCTACCAAGTCGTATATTGTACAAGTTTTACACAATTTAAATTTTGGAGAAAGTTTAGTTAACCAAATGATGGAACTAATTGCAGATATTTATTTCACAAAATGCTGGAGTAACTCAGCAGGTCAGGCAGCATCTCAGGAGAGAAGGAATGGGTGACATTTCGGGTCGAGACCCTTCTTCAGTCTCGACCCAAAACGTCACAAATTTCTTCTCTCCTGAGATGCTGCCTGACCTGCTGAGTTACTCCAGCATTTTGTGAAATAAATACCTTCGATTTGTACCAGCATCTGCAGTTATTTTCTTACACAAACTAATCTGTGTTCTCAAATGCACTTAATGCACATAGTCATCGAGTCCTGCAGCGTGGACACATGATCTTTAGCTCACCCTGTCTTTGCCAGACATCAAGTACTACCTGTACCATTTTATTTCCCAGAACTCAGCCTCAAGCCTTCATTGCCATTGGCAGTTCAGATACTTCTAAATATGTCTGAGTATAGAGTCATACAGCATGGAAACAGACCCTTCAGCCCAACTTGCTCATGCCCACCAAGGTGCCCCGTCTACACTAGTCCCACCTGCCTGCATTTGCCCCATATCCCTCCAAACCTTTCCTATCCATGCACCTGTCCAAGTGTCTTTTAAATGTTGTTATAATGCCTGCCTTAACTACGCCTTCTGGCAGCTCATTCATTATAGCAACTGCCATCTGTGCAAAAAATGTTGGCCCCCAGGTTCCTACTAAATCCTTCCTCTCTTACCTTAAACCTGTGGTTCTTGATTTCCTTACTTTGGGTAAAAGCCTCTACTTTCCAATGGTGTGACTGTGTCCGTGTCCACCATCCCCACTGATTGTACACTTCCAATTTCAACCATCCATAGGTGAAATCATCCTTCCCCAAAACTTGCCTGTGTCACCTATGCCCTTTGGTAATGGACGAATCTGCTAAGACTGAAGGTTCTCACTAAATACCCTCTCTGTGCCCTCATCTTCTTCAATGGAAAAAAGCAGCCTCATGAAGGCAGCCCAAGAGGATTCCAAGATGGTGCCCAAGCCAAGCGACTTTGCGTATTGGTCCCAGAAATGGATCTGCAATCATGCATGACAATCGCTTCTCCTTGTAGCCAAAACACTCCATTGCAAGCTACATACTGTTAAATCTCCTCCGCACCATCTCCGTTGCAATCACATTCTTCCTCTTGTACCACAACTAGAGCCACACCAAGTACCCTGGCTGAGGTTGAGCTGATATTCTATAAAATTGTACTTTAATCTCTCTGCTCTTGTGTCCTGAGCCCAGGCTAATGAGGGCAAGCAACCTGTGTGGTAGAAACAAAGAACTGCAGGTGCTGGTTAATGCACAAAATGACACAAGGTGCTGAAGTAACTCGGTGGGGGAATCGGGCAGCATCGCTGGAGAACAGGGATAGGTGATGTTTCGGATCACGACCCTTCTTCAGACAGAGGCAACCGGTATATTTCATCAATCTGTGCTGCTGCCTTCAGGAATCCTTGAACATGGTCCAGAACAAAGTTCCAGTTTGATGAATACTACTTGTAACACCCATGAGAAATGTCAATGGCCGAACCCTCTAATCCCACTCTGTAGTTTAGTTTAAAGATACAGCATGGTAACAGGCCCTTTGGCCCACCGAGTCCGTGCTGTCCAGTGATCACCCATACCCTAATTCTATCCTACACACTGGGGACAACTTTTATTGAAGCTAATTAACCTACAAACCGGCACGTCTTTGGAATGTGGGAGGAAACCGGAGCACCCGGAGAAAACCCACGAGGTCGCAGAGAGAACGTACAAACTCCATACAGAAAGCACCCGTAATCAGGATTAAACCCAGATCTCTAGCGCTGTGAGGGAGCAACTCTACTGATGTGACCCTATACCTTCCATCCAATCATCGACCTGTGACACAAGTTTAATTCCAAACAAGCATGCTCTCACTTTTATTAATAAACATCTATTTTGGAATTCAGCACTTGTCATTTTTAAGTTTGTATAAAAAAAGATCCATGGACAGTTCTTATCCCACTATCTAATGCTTTATTAATAAATTCAACCAGATAGAATCTCTGCTTCACAAACTCGTGGTGCTTTCATCCACTGATATGTGACCTTGTGGTCTGTGATACTGCCTTTGCTTATACTTTCCAGCTATTTTCTAACAATTGACCTTAAACTGATAATTGAACTGACAGAAGACTATTGGCTGCTACCTCTCCCCGTTCTCAAATAATAAAGTAACATGTTCAATTTTCTATTTCAAAAGGTGAATCCAGAGAGCTTTGCAAAACCATGATTTAATTTAGGTAAGACAAACATCAAAAGGATGAGAAATAAATCAATTATCTATTTTATTATCCTGTGGTGGAAGCAAATCGGGTCTTTGAGACTTGTTTATCTTGCCCCAATATGGTTTCATTGTCATTTTATATTAAATCCAAGATAGTCCTTTCATTCTGATTTTCAAATGTTGCAAGCATTTTTTTCCTCCTCCTCTGGCTTAAGAAATTCAAAATACCAAGGCAACAAATCTGGCATTTCCTATCATAATCATAATCATCATCCTTCAATCACCATATCTGATGGATCAATCTTCTCTGCACTTCGCAGTCCTTCTTGAAACAGGTTTGTACAAAATCTTAATGTCAATTTTGATGTTACCAGCTGGTTTCTTATTCAATTTTTGCATCTCTTATCACATTGATATGTCCCTTCACACCTCCCCAATCTACCAACTTTCACTATTTACTTTTACACCTGTACAAATATGCATTACCTTGATATTGTCATTTACTTTGCATCTAATCTGTTCACAAGATGCAGATGCCACTGGCAAGGTTAGCACGTATAGTCCATGTCCAGATGCTGCTCTCCCCCGTTTGCCCATCCCCTGACTGGCTCTAGAGTGCAGATAGTAGGCCCTCTACATCCTCCCTTGACTCTGTCCAGGGACACAACAGTCCTCTCAGGTGAGGTGAGGTTCACTTGAACCTCCTCCAGCCTCATCTACAGTTTCCATTGTTCAAAGGCCTGGACTCCAATATATTGGTGAGAGCAAATGCAGGCTGGGCGATCGTGTCGATGAACATGTCCACTCAGTCCACCTTAGCCTTGAGCTCGAGTGAAATATTTCCCCCCAACTTCACTCTCATATTTCTACCAATGAAGGAAGGTGCATTCTCTGCTCTGAAAAACCAGTTTTTGCAAGGAACAAATAACTTAATGGAAACCAGTGCAAACTAGCATCAGCTTTTCATTTCACTTCTGTTTACCTATTTGAATTGAATTACCTCAAAGATTGAATTCAAACCATTCCCCCTGGATGATTAGTCCAGTCCTTTGACGAGCCTCACAACTTCACTACTGTGACACCATTTCACCATTGGAATATGGATATTTACTTCAAATGAGGAGCACTCACTTTTAATGGGTACTTACTTTAATTGCATTGAATAATTCTTTGAACGCTTTCCAGTGTTTCTTTGCTAAAGTTTTAGCATCAACGTTCAGCCAAGTTTACAGCGTCATATATAGAGTCCCAGAGCCACACAGCACGGAAACAACCCTTCGGCCCAGCTTGCCCATGCACACTTGCCCATGCACACTTGCCCATGCACACTTGCCCATGCACACTTGGCCATATCCCTCTCAACTTTTCCCATCCATGAAGCTATCCAAATGTTTTTACATGTTGCTATAGTTTTTACCTCAACTACCTCCTCTGGCAGCTCATTCCATATACCCACCACCCTTTTTGTTTTTAAATATCCCCCCTCAGATTTCTATTAAATCTTTCCCCTCTCACCTTGAACTTGTGTCCTCCGTTTTCTTATTCCCACAGTTAGTTGGTCCTGCCTGTGTGGAGTTTGCACGCTCTTCCTGTGACCGCGTGGATTTGCTCTGGAGGTGCTTCGATTTCCTCCCACATACCAAAGATGTGCAGGTCTGTAGGTTAATTGGCCCTCTGGAAATTGACCCTGGTGTGTAGGATAGAACTAATCTGAATTGGCGATCGATAGTCAGTGTGGACTCTGTGGCCCGAAGAGTCTGTTTTCTCGCTCTCTCTCTCTCTCTCTAAACTAAACTTAACTACCAGGCCCCTGAATGGCCCTTCCTTAAGCCAGGGTACTGTCTGACTCTCCTCTACCTCACTGACTTTGTCTGTGGAACTGGTGCGCTACAATACTGAGAACTATATTCTGCACTCTGTATCTTTCACTTTGCTCTACCTATTGCACTGAAGGTTGACTTGATTGTGTATACATGGAGAATCATCCAATTTGTTTGGATAGCATGCAAAACAAAGCTTTTCACTGTACCTCAGTGCATGTGACAATAATAAACCTAAACCTAAACGTAGTGGTTATAAATAGAAGGTCCTCACTGACAAAGACACAAAATGTTGGAGTAACTCAGTAGAGCAGGCAGGATCTCTGGATAGAAGGAATGGGTCACGATTCGGGTCGACACCCTCCTTCAGTCAACAATCTGAAGAGGGGAGGTCTCGACCCAAAACATCACCCATTCCTCCTACCCAGAGATGCTGCCTGACCCGCTTAGTTACTCCAGCACTTTGTGTCTATCTTCAGTGTAAACCAGCATCTGCAGTTCCTTCCTACACATTTCTTCCTCACTAACATGTCAGACAAAGAATTCAAAGGAACGTATTTGTGCAAGATGCTGGCAACGTGGAATATGTTACAACAAAAGTTTGAGGCATATAGCATGGATTCACACAGGGGAAAACAGAATGGGGGGATAATGGAATAGAGAGAGGGGAAGTGTGCCGAAAGAATATGGACCATCAATACTAAATGGCATTTTTATCTGTTCCAAATTGTGTGCAATCATTTGAGCCATATTCCAGAAAAGTGTTTTGAATGCCATCTGGAACACAGCCTAAACAGATTTATTGGACAAACCATTTGAGAGGCACTTTATGACCAAATTATCTCCGGATTTAATTACGCAAGAGCACACTTTATAGCAAAAAGCAATCAATATGGGTGAGGTAAATTGAAATTGAGATAAAGGCGGCTTTTGATCAAGTGTGGCTTCAAGCAGCCCTGGTGAAGCCAAAGTCTATGGAAAAGGAAAATGCTCCAAGAGTTCAAATCATACTTTGCAAAAAGGAGATAGGTTGTGGTTATTGGAGCCCCGCTGTCTATCCTTGACGTACAAGGGAACTAGAAGGGTGGTGAATCTGTGGAATTATTTGCCACAGAAGGCTGTGGAGGCCAAGTTCAGTGGATATTTTTAAGGCAGAGACAGATAGATTCTTGATTAGTACGGGTGTCAGAGGTTATGGGGAGAAGGCAGGACAATGGGGTTAGGAGGGAGAGATGGATCAGCCATGATTGAATGGTGGAGTAGACTTGATGGGCCGAATGGCATATTTCTGCTCCCGTCTCCCACTGTCAGTATGCTGGGGATCATTATCCAGAAACTCATCTGTACAGTCACATAAAGACGGCAGCTACAAGAGTAAGTCAAAGTATTCTGTGATGAGTGACTTTAGACTTTGCATGTAGAAACAGGTCCTTCAGCCCACTGAGTCGATGCCGACCAGCAATCACCCCCGTACACCAGGGCTATCCTACTCACTAGGGACAATTTAAAAATTTACCGAAGCCAATTAACCTACAAAACTGTACATCCTTGAAGTGTGGGAGGAAACGAGAGCAACTGAAGAAAACCCACACGGTCACAGGTAGAGCGTACAAACTCCGTACAGACAGCACCCGCAGTCAGGAGTGAACCCGGGACTCTGGTGCTGTGAGGCAGCAACTCTACCGCTATGCCACCATGCTGCCCTTGATTCACCTCCTACCAACTTAAAGCCTTTCTAGTTTCTGCAAGGCCCAATTCAGGAGCATACTCTCCATGCTCCTGGATTGAGTGTAGCACCAACAACTCTCAACACCATCAAAGAGAAAGCAATTCATTTAATTGATATTTCCACCATCACATTTAATCTCTACCCCGTCAATAAATCAAGGCTCCAATGTTTGCCACCTACAAAATGCACAGCAATTATTCACACAGGTCACTGCAACGACACCTCCCAACCAACGACCACCGTCATCAAGGAGAGCGCAGCAGGCCGATAGGAACACCATTATCTGCAGGTTCCCCTCCAAGACTTGGAAATAGACTGCCATCCTCGGGGCGGCACGGTGGCGCAGCGGTAGAGTCGCTGCCTTACAGCACCAGATACCCAGGTTTGATCTTGACTACAGGTGCTGTCTGTATGGAGTTTGCGCATTCTCCCCTGTGACCGCGTGGGTTTTCTCCTGGTACTCCATTTTCCTCCTACACTCCAAAGACGTACAGGTTTGTAGGTTGATTGGCTTCTGTAAATTGTCCGTAGTGTGTAAGATAGTGCTAGTGAATGGGGTGAACGCTGGTCGGCATGGGCTTGGTGGGCCAAAGGGCCTGTTTCCACACTGTATCTCGAAAGGAAATCCAAGTTATCCCTACCCAATAGCATTGTGGGAGAATCTTCAATAGGAGTTCAAGGGGGCAGCTCACCACCATTGTATCAAAGGCAATTAGTGATGGGCATCTGAATAAAGGAATAAAAATGCATGCAACCAAGGACCTTCTGCTAATATGAATCTGCACCAGCAGATTAATTGCATACATTACCACTCAATGCTTATCTAGCAATATCCCCAGTTAAAGACTGCAGGAGATGTCAGTTTAATTGGACTGTAAACCCCAAAGAAATATCTTTGGGTTACTAATGTGTTTATCCAAAATGAAAGATAAATACCATGGCACCTGACCCTCTGGAAACAATTAACAAAGGAAGAGTTTTGGATTTTATTGAATTGAACCTCGCACTGCAGGGATGACCTCAGTGTCACTTATTTCCTCTGCTTCCCATTACCGGTGCTCCCTGTGTAATGGCAAGGTTCTGAGAAATGTTTGTAATCCAAACAGTTCACACTCGGCAGACAACACCAGCAGCCATGCAACAGACGACAAATCCACCCCACCACTCTCCCTAACTCTCGTTCATATCTACAGCTGTGCACAAGTCAAGCTTTCATAAACTGGGGAAGACCACTTTTGGGCGGCACACTGGCACAACTGGTAGAGAGCTTCTGCCTCGCAGCATCAGAGACCCAGGTCCATCCTGACGTAGGGTGCTGGCTGTGTGGAGTTTGCATGTTCTTCCTGTGATTGCGTGGGTTTCCCCCCCCCCCCCCCCGTCCCACATTCTAAACATATACAAGCTAATTGGCCTCTGTAAATTGTCCCTCGTGTTAAAAGGTTGGATGCAAAAGTGGGATAACATAGAACAGGTGTGAATGGGTCAGCATGGACTCAGTGGGTTGAAGGGCCTGTTTCCTTGAAGCTGTATCTTTCAATCAATTAAACCGGTAGAGTGGCAGTCCTGGTCGAATAGAAATCAGTCCAAATAGAAATCGGAGTAAAAGTGATTATTCTTTGATGGTATTGTGTGCATGAAGACATGGTATATGAACCACCACTATTCCCTTTGAAGTTGGTGCTGTTCCTTTAAATTGAAATTATCTAAAAAAATGATCAACTTTAAGAGAAAAAGAGCTGAAATATGATATGTGAATTAATTAATTAGAATGAACAAGCTCAGTACTGACAAATTTAGAAACTAAAACAAATCCTATTATATTCTGTCTGAGATGAATATAGCAATGAAGATAGACACAAAATGCTGGAGTAACTCAGCGGGACAGGAAGCATCTCTAGAGAGAAGGAATGGGTGACGTTTTGGGTCGAGACCCTTCTTCAGTCTGAAGAAGGGTCTTGACCCGAAAAGTCACCCACTCCTTCTCTCCAGAGATGCTGCCTGTCTCGCTGAGTTACTCCAGCATTTTGTGTCTATCTTCGGTATAAACCAGCATCTGCAGTTCCTCCCTACACACATCAATATAACAATGTAAGGACAAGTATTAACAGAATGAACAAGGAGTTCGAGATTGTTAAAGGAAACTGTGTCACTCACAGGCCCCCTCTGGACATAGTTTGATTAGTAATTCTTTGTTTCGCTGCAAGTCAAGAAGTCTTGACAAAACAAAACTCAAAACAAGTCAAATTGAAGAACCAGTGGACTAAAACGTGCCTTTCCTTCCCTCTTGCCTCAACAGGCAGTCCAAAACAATTTGCTGTATCAGTAAACATCATCGGTTACTAATATTCCCTTTACATTTGGATAAGGTGCAATGCTTTGTTCACGATTGCACTTATCTGCTCTAATTTGTGATACATTCACAGGACAAAGGGTAATGTGTCCAGCTCCAATCAAAGGCAGAAATAAACTGAGGGAGCACCAGGTGAATCTTAATGAAATGTCGTCATAGAGACAATTCACAGCATGTTTCTGGTGCAGCAAAATGAATTTGCTTTCTCAAATAAATCAATACTCATTTTAACATCCTTCCTGTTACACAGCAATTTGTCTTTGAAACTGAATAATGTCATTTCTTACAAGGTTCAGAAAACGCTGCTTTTATTCTGTGTTTGGGACCATAGTAATGTTGAATAAAAAGATACTGCCTTCGGAGTCCTGACACATGTTTAACCATTGAACAACGCCGTTTTCTTTAATAATAGTCTTCATCGTAGACATGGATGTTTTCAGCAGAGGAGGAGGTGCTAATTGTCAAACTTCTCTGAGTTAATGGGCAGCTGCCTTCTGAGGCAAATACTGCTCCCACATGGCAAAGACCATTGGGTTTATCCACCATTAAGTATGCCTCACTTCCCTCGTTTTCCACACTTTCCATCCCCCATACCGAGTGTAGTACATTGAAGATGGACACAAAGTGCCGGAGTAACTCAGCAGGACAGGTAGCATCTCTGGAAAAGAAGGATGGGTGACATTTCTCTTCCAGACCCTTCTTCAGACTGAAAGTAGAGGGGAGGGAACTGGAGATAAGAAAAGGCCAGAACACAAAGGCATGGATAGAGTGGATGTGCAGATGTTTCCACTAGTGGGAGAGTCTAAGACTAGAGTTCACAGTCTCAGAATTAAAGGATGTTCGTTTAGGAAGATGAGAGGGAATTTTATTAGCCTGGGGGTGGTAAATCTGTGGAATTCTTTGCCACAGAAGGCTATGGAGGCCAAGGCAATGGATATTTTTAAGGCAGAGATAGGTAGATTCTTGATTAGTATAGATATCAGGGGTTATGGGGAGAGGACAGGAGAATGGGATTAGGAGGGAGAGATGGAACAGCCATGATTGAATGGCGTAGACTTGATGGGCCGAGTGGCCTCATTCCGCTCCTATTACTTATGACCTTACGAACAAAGGAGGGCTGGTAACGGACCAAGGAAGGATGGAGCCCATAATGGCCATAACTTAGTAAACATGTATTTATATTTGCAGTGCAGTAGGACAGTACTATCTCAGCAAATAACCACAACAGGAGCATTTCATAAATACTAGAAATTATGTTGCATAAAAAGAAAGGAGTTGCTTTTTTTTAAAATAGAACAGATATTATAACTTCATTTGAATTCATCGTCTACACATCAGTTTGCCTCTTCATCTTAGACTCCCACTGAGGGAAAAGGATATCACCATGATTGTACTGCTAATTACACAAAGCTGTGACTGTAATAGTAATGACGCCTGTGGCAAACAGGGCCATTACTGAATAATTACTTTCTCTAACACCATTGTTCCTTAAAAATAAAGAGAAGGTGCTGTGGAGTTGAGATAGAAAAGATGAATGACAATTATGAACTTTAAACATCTCACAGTCAAATGCTGCTTTGATAAATATTGCAGTGAAGATAGATGTCTCTGTACAGGTAGATCCCACTATTCAAGTGCCCATTGATTTCTGATGAAAGTTAAAGTGTTGGTCCAAAAGGGAACTCATGTGGAAAGACTACTCATGCTTCACTTTTGAACTATAATCATGTCCCAAATAAAGCTGCCAACATGTTGCATGAGAGCTATTCAAACCAACATTTCAACATTGTGTCGAAACAAGGAACTGCAGATGCTGGTTTATACTAAAGATAGACACAAACTGCCGGAGTAACTCAGCCGGATAGGCAGCATCTCTGGAGAAAAAAGATGGGTGACATTTCGGGTCAGGACCAGTCTTCAGGCTTGGTCTTCTTCAGATGGGTGACGTTTCGAAACGTCACCCATCCTTTTTCTCCAGAGATGTTGTCTGACCCGCTGAGTTACTCCAGCACTTTGTGTCTATTTCAATACTGTGCATTTGTTTGAAGATATATTTGAAGAAAAGATTTTGTTTGCTCTAAAGTAGGTAATTTAATGGGTCATCAAATTTTCCTGTAACAAAATCACTGGAATCAATCTTTAGTGAAGTGAGCACTAATGGACCTGGCCTTTCAGCGAGGTTCTTGGTTTAATGACAAACAGTATTGAAATATAAATGTTACTGTGAGCCCTGGTCAGGTCAATGTCACTGAACCATGAAGAACTCAAAAGTAGCAGAATTTCAAGAACCACTGTATCAGGGTGACCTAAATCTACATAGCAATCTACCATACAGAAGGTGGCACAGCAAAAGAGTGGCTGCCTTACAGCACCAGAGACCCGGGTTCGATCCTGACTTTGAGTGCTCTCTGTATGGAGTTTGTACGTTCTTCCCGTGAACGCGTGGATTATCTCTGGGATCTCCGGTTTCCTCCCACACTCCAAAGACGTGCAGGTTAATTGGCTTCCGTAAAGATTGTAAATTGTCCCCAGTGTGTGTAGGATAGTGCTAATGTGTGGGGATTGCTGGTTGGCGTGGACTCGGTGGCCTGAAGGGCCTGTATCTCTAAACTAAACTAACAAATCGTACTACATGGATAAGTTAAAAAAACTAAGTAAGAATGGTTAGGCATGCTTGACATTCCTGCAACTTAGAGTATCAGGCTGACTACAAGTATAAATTGCAAGCACCAACGTTGATTCTTTTCTGATCACCAAAGGGCAACTATAGTAATTTTCCTTTTGCATTAAGCAACTTTAGAGAAGGGAATATGGAACGAAAGTTCCACTACTGTTTGAGGGCAAACTATCTCTCCTGTAAATTGTGTGTGTTTGAAGGTAAGCTTACTTGCAAAGATGATAAATAAATGTTCCAAGATGAATCAAAAATAAACAACCAACTTTCATTTACAGAGAGGTTATTCCAGCAGGCCAGAAATAAATATTTGCCCGACTTTCCAGCGTATAGCAAGAAAGTCATATTCATAAAGATAGAAACAAAATGCTGGAGTAACTCAGCGGGACAGGCAGTATCTTTGGAGAAAAAAAAAAGTGACATTTCGGGTCGAGACCCTTCTTTAGACTGAGAGTCAGGGGAGAGGGAAACCAGAGGCATGAAAATGTACAGTACAAATCGCAGCCAGCACCGCTGACTCAAGAAAGGTGGAGCCCACAATGGTTCATTGTTGGGTGTGGAAGATATGATAATGAAGGGATGCAAACTGTGAAACTAGCAAGAAAACTAGGGAGGGGGAGGGATGGAGAGAGAGGGAATGCAAGGGGGCTGTTTGAAATCAGAGAAATCAATAATCATACCACTGGGTTGTAAGCTGCCCAAGCGGGCTCCACCTTGCTTGAGTTATAAGTGCCGGCTGTGATTTGTTCTGACCCTTTTCATACCGCTCGTGCCCATTGTGAGTATAAGGGCGGCCCCTTCCTTTATGTTGCAGGAGTGCTTATCTTGTTCTTCACAATTAATTGCTAGAAATACACAGCAGGACACCCGGTCCTACAGCACACATCGCTGCATTTTACTACCCAGTGATTTCTTCAATTTGAATGATTATGTCTATCATCAACCCAGCTGGGAAACAGGTCCTTCGGACCACCGAGTCCACGCTGACCATCGTTCACACCCATTGTATGTTATCCCTCTTTAACATCCACTCTCCACACACAAGGAGCAATTTACAGAGGCTAATTAACCTACAAACGCACAAGTCTTTGAAATGTGGGAGGAGACCTAAGCACCCGGAGGAACCCCACATGGTCATAGGGAGAACGTGCAAACTCCATACAGTTTATGTCCTGGAGGAGCAATGTATACACTGGACTCCTGCTCCATCTCTCCTGCTTGATGCACCTGAAATCCTACTTCTTGTATAACTGAAACGCAAAAGAGAAAAGTCACTTCAGTTCAGTTTAGTTTGGCTTAGAGATACAGCGTGGAAACGTGCTCTTCGGCCCACCGAGTCAACGCCGACCAGCAATCACCCATGCACTAGTTCTATCCTATGCACTGGGGGCAATTTACAGAAGCCAAATAACCTACAAACCTGCACATCTTTGGAATGCGGGAAGAAACTGGAGCATCTGGAGAAAACCCACGCGGTCACAGGGAGAATGTACAAACTCCTAAAAACAGCACCTGTGGTCAGGATCAACCCTATGTCTCTGGCACAGTAAGACAGCAACAACTACCGCGGTGCCACTGTGCTACCCTGGTGAGTTGTGTACTTGCCTCCATGATTGCATTTTTTAATTTGATTTCTCAAAACAAAAATGAACCTGTCTGTTGGAAAAATCCTTTGCAATTGCCAACTTGTAATAGACTTCATCCCCCACCTCAGTAATCTCCTTTGCAATGGCACAGTGATATCTATTCTGTGCAAGGGACTAACATAGCTTTGTTTTTATCTTTTCCTCTGATGTCTTGAATTTGAATGATTATGTGGAGACAAGGAACTTCGAATGCTGTTTTACTAAGGCATCAATAGTCAAGAATGTTTTATTGTCATTTGCCCCGAAACGGGAAAGTGAAATTTTTATTTGCGGCAGCGCAACAAATATGTAAACGTAGTACTCTGTTCACACGGCGCCGGTGGCAAGGTAGCGCAGCGGTAGAGTTGCTGCCTTACAGCGCTTGCAGCACCAAAGATCCGGATTCAATCCCGACTACAGGTGTTCTCCTTGTGGGTTTGCTCCGAGATCTGTTTCCTCCCACACTCCAAAGACGTACAGGTTTGTAGGTTAATTGGTTTGCTGCAAGTGTAAATTGTCCCTAGTGTGTGTAAGATAGTGTTAATGTGCGGGGATCGCTGGTCGGCGCGGACTCGGTGGGCCGAAGGGCTAAACTAAACCATAGTAAACAACAATAATGTTCCAAATATATACTGTATTTTGGGTTATGTTTCGGGTGGAGACCCTTCTTCAGTCCCGCTGAGTTTCCCCGGCTTTTTGGGTCTATCTTTGGTTTAAGCCAGCATCTCCAGTTCCTCCCTACACACACTAAAATGCTGGAATGACACTGAGGAATGGTCATGATCCAAAAAGTTACCTCTCCATGGGATCCAAGCTCCAGGGATGCTGCCAAACCCTTTGACTTACTCCAGCATTTTGTGCCTTTCCTTGATCACGTAGAGATGGTTGTGTCATGAGTGGGTAACAGAAAGCCATCAGTCTGAAGAAGGGTCTTGTACCGAAATGTCACCTATTCCCTCTCTCCTAGATGCTGCCTGACCTGCTGAGTTACTCCAGCATTTTGTGATACCTTCAATTTGTACCAGCATCTGCAGTTATTTTCCTACACAGATTGAACTGCTTGTTCAGTCAGTAGGTTGTATGTTATGCATTGAATGAGGGTGAAAATGAGAGGTGAAATAAACAGAGACCTCTATTTGCAGTACAACCATTTTTAAAGTAATTATTTATTCACAAATGAAATGCAGGATATTGTAAAACTTAAGAGGGAAGCAGATGTCATTGTCATCAGACATTTCCCCGTGATATTTTAACTGTGAAACTTCAGTGGAACGACAGCTGTGTCAACTGATGTGCTGAAAGAACATCCCATCACAACAGTATTTTTATCATCAGTGAAGATATCAATGTCTACTTTCAAGTGAAATACAGATCTGAAGTGTTATCACCCCCTGTATTACAAGCGCAGAAGAACAAAACAACATTTCAATATTTGTGCATCAAGGCAAGAGGTGAAGCGAGGAAAGATTTAATAGGAAACCGAGGAGCAACTTTTTCCAATCAGAGGGTGGTAGGTGTATGGAACGAGCTGCCAGAGGGGGTAGTTGATTAGCCATGATCACATTGAATGGCAGTGCTGGCTCGAAGGGCCAAATGGCCTACTCCTGCACCTATTGTCTATTGTAGCAACATTTAAATGACATTTGGGCAGGTACACAGATGGGAAAGGTTTAGCGGGAAATGGGCTAAACGTGGGCAGTACTGTAGATGGGGCATCTTAGTCGCCATGGACAAGCTGAGCTGAAGGAACTGTTTCCATGCTGTAGGACTCCATGACTCTAGTTACGCAAAAGTAGGATGAAGTCAAATATGAAGTGGAAATCTTGACAGTGGGCCACATACATAGCTTTTGAAATCAGCTGTGGGTAAATCTGATTTATCTGCCTACACATGAAATAATGAACAAAATATTCATCAAACTTGACTGTTGCTGATTGAAGATAGGTGGACCATGATGTAATTGAACTAATATTTGTTCATGCCATCAATCAAGGGAGCAGCTGTATCCAAATGACATGGGACATCTGCTCGTGTCTCATACAAGTAACATGTACCTTATGGAAAGATAACATGTGTTATCTTTCTATAAAGTAACACATACCTCCACTTAATCCTAATTCCACAAAGGAGCAATGTGCTCTATTTAATCATAATTCAAATTCTTTCTGAACCACTCAAACACAACCTCCAAATCATGATACAAATATAAACAAACATAAAGCTGTTTCCATTTTTGCATCATTCTGAATTCAAATTAGTACATAAATGCAATTATATTTTAAGTTTGCATACCTCACTTTTTGTGACCCCCCCCCCTCAGCATTCTTTGCACATCTCCAATCCTGGACTTTCCACTTTAATTTCATATTTCATGTATCTTGCTGTGTTTTATGACTGCTGGCAGATCAACTTCCCTCCTGGTATAAATAAAGTTCTATCGTATCGTATTGTATCGTATCGTATCACTTACCTGTGAATCAGAAACTAAAAATATACTTTAGTGGGTTTGAATTGAGGAGCTGGACGAGACAGTATTGCCTCCCAAATAAAATCCAAGGCTTAAAATAAAAAGCTTTTTCAGGAATAATGATGCAGCCAGATGTTGTTGACACGTCAACTTAATAGTTCTAATTAATACCCTTACATATAATGCGGTTGGTGCATTAACACAGAAATTGAAACAAAATTGAGGCACTTTTGATTAGCACTACTCATGTTAATCATTAACTTAAAACTTCAGGGCTTTGTCTTAAATTCTTCATAAACCGGCATTAATTCTTATTGTTTATATAATGGCGTAAAAATTGTGACTAATGCTGAACTCATTAAATGATGGACAGATGCTCTTTAAGATTATTAAAGCACATATGAAGAGAGATTTGGTTTAATCCACATTTAGAAGATTATGCAGCGACTTGTAACTGCTGCATAAGAGCCACATCCATCAGAGCCATGTTCGAGTCCCAAAGTAAAGCTGCCCTAAAAAAAAAAACTTTCCCAATGAATTTAAAGTGAATTGCACCGATTTTGTTATCTCTCGTCATTAAAAGATGTAAATTGTGTCTTTTAAAAAAAAATAGATAACCTAATTTTTCCAGCTCTTTTCCTTCAAATAAATAGTAAACATAAATAGCTGTGAGAACATCAGGTGGCAGAATTTAAAGATGAAGAAAAAGTTAATAATGCCTTCCTTCCCCACAAATTGCGATTGAATCGTTAGCATTTTCATGTCTTATTTCATGTGAAAGAAAATTTTGAAACTTATACAAAAGGTTATGTATTAATCATCAGTAGACTATTTTAACCCAAAATGGAAGATACCCTGTAATTCAAATGTAACATTTTCCATTTGTAGCTGATCGCCATTCTGCTAGATTATATCATAATGCCCATGATAAGGTTTTATATTCTTTTAATTTAATTAAAGACGGTCAGAATTTATCATCTGAGTTTATCCTGAATATAAATCAAATTTAATAAAGTCATTCGCAGATAGCTAGGCTGAGTGTGAGAATTAGTTAAATAATACTAATGATTAATCCGTTCTTAACATACAACAAACAATTTCCAAGCTGTCCACTCTATGTACTGCTATGAATCAGGTATCACACGAGTCCACATCGGCAGATACACCTATTTCCATTTAAACGACAATGGAGAACACAATGGCATTACATTTTGCCCTTCCCTTTCACCCACCTCCATGTCATTTTTCTTTGTTTCCACTTACCTTGAATGACCCTTCATACGGAAGTAACAGATTGTTCATGCAACACATTTTTCCCCAGCTAGACTCAACCCTAATATCAGAGCTCCATTAGCTGGGAATGAAAGTTAGCCCTTCCTCAAGGACATTTTCTCTGTTGTTCTACATCTAATATTTCAAAATGGGACATGTAAAATTCATTCCATTAATACAAATTATTGGGAGCGATGGGCTTCTGTGATTTCCCAATCTTGTAACCGAGAACAGTTGGCCCACATAATTGACTTGAACGAGCCACATGCCAATGCTTTGCATTTTCGAAAAGAAGCAAGTTTTACAGATTCTCCTTTGCGATTTTACGTTCAACGAAACAATTCCTTAAATAAATCCCATTTATAGATTACTGAAGTACACCACAGACTCCATTGGTAATCACTACCAAGAGTCTTGGCTGAATGTGCTCAGTTCAATCGAGATGGAATTCAAAGTATATTATTGCACCACGTAAAATATATCATTTATCAATCTGTCTCTTGCACCGTTTTTAGATTCCGTATGGCTCCAAACCATCTCATCTTGCTGACTGCTGCCACAGCCTGGTAGCTTTTCAAAATACCGACCTTAGTTTTAATCCTGAAACCCTTCCTTTGTTCACTTTGAGTGAAAATAGTGGTGGCTCAACCACATTGTGTTTAATCACTCAGTGTACAGAAATAACAAGATAACTACATTTTAGTTTTTATGTTTCCCTTGAATAGAAAATCTATACCTCAACCCATTTTACCTCATTAAGTATATCAGTGCCTTGCTATTATCATCAGGATAGTATTATGTGAACTGACTCTCGCTTATTGCATGGATTTTATTCAAGTTTCACTGCTCATGCTAAACATTTAACAATAACCATTTTAAATTCATCAAATATATTTGAAATATCTAATATTCAAACAGCGAATGGAAACCATTAGATAACAGCTAACAACTGCATTTATAGTACATAAAAGTATTGAAAATATGAACTTTCCTTAGATATCTATAGTGCAATTTGCCAGTTTGGTCTTGGAAACATGGCAACTCTTGTGTACTGTCTACTATTCTTATACTCTTAAGTATGATTGTACACAGAACAAGTAAAATTGTTCCAGAACTGTATGCAAAAAAAGGAATTTCACTGTACCTAGCTACATGTGACAATAAAGTACCATTGCCATTGCATGGGACATTGGCTTACTTATGGCACAGGATCAAGGATAGCCCATTCAACTCCTGCCACCCCCACCCACCAGGTCTGTTTGCCAATTCATGCCAACTGTACCCTGGCCTTGCTTGCTAACTTTTGATCCACATCTTTCGATCCATTTTCTTAACAAAACTGTATCAATCTTGGTCCTGGGAGATACAATTGGCCCAATGTCATAGATTCTTGGGGGAGAGAGTATGAGGATTTCACTCCGCTTTCCCTAAAACACACAAAAAAATCCTAGTGTCCTACTTAGCTTTACTTATAAGATTAAATGTCTTTATTATCAATTTCCCCAGCAGAGGAGATAGCTTTTCTGAAAACTACAATTGTTTCCACTTCGAATACTTCAGATCATCCACGAACCATTCCGACTGAACAAAACGTAAGTAAACTTTGCACAACTCATCGCTTTAACTTAACCCTCTATGCCCAAAATTCATGCACTTTCAGTGGAGTGTCACAAAGGAATAACCTGCTTCACTCCTTCATTCCAACACCATCAAAATAAAAACTTATCTTGCTCAGGATAAATTCCATTAACCTTTATAGTTCCTTCTAGGTGGAATGAACTGGAGTTCAACGTATGATCTCTGTGGCTTTTTTACAACACTTTGTTTAAAGCCAAGGAAATTGACTGATTTGTTTTTATCAATCGTGGAGCATTAAGAAAATAAAATCAGTAATTTTCACCATTTCAAAGTTGGAATACACAAAAATTTGAATGCTGCAATTGCTAATAATTTTATAAATTGAATATGTTCAATTGCTTCAAATGATCAGGAAACATATGTGTTTCCTCTTGCCATTTTTGTTTTGTTTGAATCTTAAAAACAATATTTCTTAATTCACTGGTTATATTTTTCATTCTACTGATCTCCAATCACTACCAGCTTGGAAAATGTTTACACTCAGTTTCTCAGTCTGTTCCAAACTCCAGGCTATTCATTTGCCGGTATGGTTTCAGTAATTGTACAGTTAAACCACAGGCACTTGTAACATGTATATATAGTTTACACAGCTGAAACACTACCAGACAAATCACTAGGCTTTTCCCAATTTTTCCTATTATTAGTCCTCTGGCAAACAAGTTTAGAACAGAAAAACACCAGCTGAAACTTCGGACATTATATATAATAGCCATGAGCATACTCAACAGTAACAGTGTTGGTAAATCAGTTGTTATTCTCAGATGCCTCATTTTGAGTGCGAATCGTAGAATTTTGAAATTTTAGATATATGCCTCCAATCACGGTGTTAACACATTATTGCTGCAGGTTTAATGTTCTCTCCACTTGACAACATTCAAGGTTTCTAAGTTTTAAGTAAACTTTGAACCAAGGAAATAGAAGTGAAAATCAATTCCATCTCTGGCTACCATCATTTTCCAATTTAGTTTTTGGTTTAGTATCAGCTTCTACAAGAACAAAAGTCAAATGCATTTACATGCAAGCCTGTTAATTTGCTAAATCATATTCTGTGCTCTAAAATGACAGGTGAAGCCGAGAACAGCAGACATACCTGGGTGGCCTTAGTCTGCTCTTGATTAAACAAAGTACTGCGTAACTTTATAAAAGCAGCCAAACAAGTAGCTGAAGGTGAAGGTGGCACAATTTTCTATTGGATTGAACTGTCTAAACCTGGTACCTGAACACATATTACAAGGTAAAGCCATTTTATGAGTTTCCCTCTGGTTAATCCATGCTGGAGCTTTAACCAAGAGCCTTTCTCCTTCACCCTTTCATTAGGCACTTCATCTCATAACTAGGATAAAATACATTTAGACTCCAAAAACAAACTAGCAGATGAGGAGTTGGCAAGTTGCACTCATTTTACACGGCTGTTGTTAGGGAGCCCAACAATTGGAGGATTATGGAAGGGATGTTGAAAATATCCGCAAATAACAGGTAATTATTGTTGTTACTTCCATGACAGTGAAATAGCAAACGGTTAAACACTGCCCTTTCCATAAAATAGTCAGACTCCTGCTTTTATGACAGTTAATCCAGAGTGATTTGGAGAACTCCGCAAAAGCACTAAAGTGAGGATTGATTTAACTAAAGAACCCTAAATAACACAATGACGGGTAATTACATTTTGCTGCATTTTACTGGCATTTCTCTGCCCCCTTGCAAAATATTTCATTGCAGCCATTTATTGATTAAGTCATCTTAAGTTATTGCAAGCAATCAATGCACATCCTCTCACTTCATTAACCCCAAAACTACGGAGAGAAATGACAGATAAACAGCAGCAGCATTTAAATTTCACCCAGCACACATTTTACTTTATCGACTAGATTAGCTAGTAAACTTTAAGCTTGTCAGTGCCCCGTTAACTTTCTGCAATACGCTTAAAATAAAACAAATACCAGTGTCTTGCTTCCATTCTTGCAGAGAGGCCCCCGGAAAACTCCCTTGATGTTTCTGAAATGGCCATTGCTCAGGTGTGTAGAGCTGATGACAATATAGTAACGCGCCATATGGTGCTGTAGCTCCCATGCACAAAGTGCACACACACACAGTTCAAGTGGACTGCAAACGAGAAGCGTGCTGGTGATGTGCGCTTGGAACACAAGGCGCTCACTCAATGAACGCTGCTCCTCTTTCCTCTCTTGTTTCACACTGGTCCAGCAGCATAAGCAAATGAGGCATTAGCTAGTCAGCTTTTCCGTCTACTGCTGATTCGCCCTGCTTGGAGCAGTGTTGCCCAATCTCTTTGCATCTCTGCTGCGCGAATGAGTGTCCTGAACCTCACTCAGTCTGTCTCTCGCAGGCAGAATATTCACACACCACAAAGAGCTGCTGGTCTATCACACCGGGCCAATGGCAGAAAGCCACTAGCCTAATACTGAAAGCTGTCTGAGAAGTACATATGTCACATGCTGCTTCTGCACATTACTGAGTCAACCTCACAAAATCGAACACATGGCAAGCATCCACCAACCAGCAGACAGCCACCACAGCATTCATAAGAATTCTTACACAGCATTCATAAGAATCAGTGCAAGAGTCGGGCAGGTGAAAGAGTTCCACAAAGGATCAAAGCAAGGACTGTATGTGTAGGAAGGAACTGCAGATGCTGCTTTAAACCCAAGATAGACACAAAAAGCTGGAGTAACTCAGCGGGACAGACAGCATCTCTGGAGAGAAGGAATGGGTGATGTTTCGGCTCGAGACCCTTCCCCAGAACTGTAGTTTCACTGCTGACACCAAACAGCCCACGTGGCAGCCCATCATTTCGCCTTCAGTAAATCACCATGAACAATCATTTATTCACATCGCTGTCACATTAGCACATTGAGGTCTGACAGAGCAAAATAACTAAGGGAAGAGGCGCATGTTCCAGGATGTCACAGGAGAGATGGCAAATTAGGACGGTTATTTCTAAATATTGTCTGGAGGCAACATGTAATTGAGTTGCCTCATTTACTATTACACAGGCCACTAGAGAGAACCCATTGAAAGCATTGTTTTATCCGACTAACACCACTTTGCAGTGTGCTATAACTGTTTGTACAATGCCTCCTGTGAAATATAGTTTGATCACCAGCTCTCAATCTTGGGCATTTGGGGTTTAGTTTCCTATTTTTTCCCCTGGATTCATTTGTATCCAAAACACGAGACATTGTTTTCAAGAAAATCTCTGCTTTCTTTGTAGAGGTCTCTTTTTTTCTCTCTCCTGATTACACATGACTTTTTCATGCAATTTGGCTGATGTGCTTTAAATATCCCTGAAGTAAATCTATGAATTCCCAGATGGCCAGCCATATGGGCCTTGAATTGAATTCATTTTAGCTGCCGCTTCTTAACGGCAAATTACTATTTTTCCAGTAAGCAGTCATCAGAAATGTAAGGATTTCAATGAACTTGATCTAATCTACCGGTTGGATTTCATACAACATAATTATTTGGCAAAGTATTCAAAATGGGCCGGAAAATTTTGTTGTTAACTCTATTAATGCAATTTTTGCTGATATGTATTATACTGAATCTATAACAATCCCTTTTACATGAATCATGTATACAAAACCATTGGGGGTAGAAATTTATCCGTGCTGTTTTTAATGAACCAATTAACGTGTTTAGTGATTTTTCTGTTCACTACTTCAATTAAGTTATTGTCTACTTCATTTAAAACACTTTGGAAGTTTTATTAAAATATAAGTAAGAAATTTATATCCCTTGGCAAAGAAAAAGTATTAGAATCCATATAACTAAGCCTGCAAGTTTTTGCCTGTTTTGCATATAGTGGAGAGATATTTATGATAATAGCTTCTCTTAAATGTCAAATCTATTTGAATTGATTGTTATAACATTTTGTAACATTTAATAGCAAAATATACTATTGCTGCAGATTTATGCAAAAGTAACTGGGAGAAAGTTGCCTGAAGTATTGGCTCAGCTGGCAGAGGTTCTGCCTTCCAGCACCAGAGAGCAGGTTCCATCCTGACCTCAGGTGCGGCATTGTGTGGAGTTTGCATGTTCTCCCTGTGATTGCCTGGGTTTCCGCCCACATCCCAAAGGCGTGCAGATTTGGAGATTCATTTTCGTCTGTAAGGAGCGGACACGAAGGTGAGATAACATTGAACTAACGTGACAAAAAAACACACAAAGTGCTGAAGTAACTCAACGGGTCAGGCAGCATCACTGGAGAAAATGGATAGGTGACATTTGGAAACCGACCCAAAACGTCACCTATCCTTGTTCTCCAGAGATGCTACCTAGCTCGCTGAGTTGCTGCAGCACTTAGTGTCTTCTTTTTGTAAATCAGCATCTGCAGTTCCTTATTTCTACATGGAACTAATGTGAATGGGTGATCAATGGTTAACGTGGACTTCATGGGCCAAAGGACCTGTTTCTATGCTGTATTTCTAAATGTTTTATGGCCTATGTGGTAGTAAATTACTCCCACAGAGTTCTGTGGTTATATTATACTGCTCACTAGTACAAAGCCTTTTTGTGGATATTTCAGTTTGATTTTGTAATCTTGCTGCGCCTGTTTCAGCTCTTGACAACACAGATTTTCTTGCTTTTGTAAGAATATTTCATGTATATTCTTCACATTTCTTGAGCTGCACCTACTAATTTACAAATTAAGTGGGACCACATATTGCCTGCATTCTTCCTTTTCAATATTATCTCTACCTTGTTTAGTCAGGGTTCCTGGTAAAGAACAAGTTGGGTTAATTCAAAATGATCGGAACTGCACAGAACCTTCTGGGATTTATCTGTAGTATTGTTCAGAGGCAGAGATCCTCAAGAGGGTATTAAATTACCAGCTTGACTCATGCACTCATTTTTTTTTTCTTCGTCAATAAAAAATGACAGGAGAGTTATGTCGCCCTTTTATGCCAGCCTAATGCAAATTTCTGCTTCACAGCACAGGACAACTTCGAGGCCAAGAGGTGGCCCCTTTCATCCCAAGCTTAACTCCACACCATTCATTCCAGCTCAATTAGTACATGTTGGATTGAGGTAAGGTGAAAATTGAAATTTTCAACTTTTCAGAGGCAAATATTTCTCTCTCACTTTTCCTGTGCTTTTTCTTTTTTTAAAAAATCTATTTTACAGACCTTTTTGTTTTGCTCCCAAACTCCATTTCCTTTCTAACACTCACTGAAGGTTTTCTGCTTGTACAAGCCAGCCAGTGATCTTTTCCTGTTCTCCTTTCATGTATTGAATCAGGAATCACAGAATGGTCAGCATAGGAGTGAAACAGCCCAGCTATTATGTTGTTTGGAAGATATAATATCTCACTGCATTCTACATGTACCAGTATGTGTGCTACAGTCAGGCATCTTGCAGCGGTCCACAGTGACTGGAACTCCTGTAAAGCAGCAGGAGATAACAATATTAACAGCCGTAAGCTACTAATTGTAGATACATTTAAATGCAATTAGCCAGACTCTGTCGTTTGAAGAAGGTGCTTACAAGTCATTCTGTTAATTAACTATACTGCGGGTAATTTTAATGAGTTCAAAAAAATGTTAAACAGAAGTGGGGTGAAAGTGGGGAACTAATCTGATGCTGTCAGCCTCCTGTGGAGCAGGAATGGGTGACGGACATGTGCAGGGAAGGGGTTGGGAAGCAGGTGACATGGAGGTGCTGGTGACGGAGTGGCTGTGTTCCTAGTGATCCATCCTGGTACAGTGGAAAATGAGATGAGATGGGAAGTTTAGCTTACTTGAGCTTGAGGTGTGGTGAGAGATAAAGTGTGAAAACGCTCACCCCCAGATCAAGGGACAGTTTCATCCCAGCTATTATCAGGCAACATAACCCACCCTATCACCAACTAGAGAGTAATCCTGACCTGCCATCTACCTTATTGGAGACCTTCAGTCTATCTTCACTCGGTCTTTACTGGACTTTGTTTAGCACTCAACGTTATTCCCTTCACAAGTTCATAATTCCCACTGGGCCTCAATTCCAATTTTGTGCCTCTTCCCTTTGTCAAACCCCCAGTCTTTCAGAAATGGATATTCCCCCTTTTCAAATACTGTCTCTTATCCAGCCTTCAAAGTCCTCTGGATTAGGGAATTCCAGTCAATCGCCACTTTCTGCATGAGCATTACTTCAATGTCTGCCATTTTGGCAGTTTCTTTTCTTAATTGTTCCATTGAAACATAGAAAATAGGTGTAGGAGTAGGCCATTTGGCCCTTCGAGCCAGCACCGCCATTCAATATGATCATGGCTAATCATCTAAAATCAGTGCATAGACACAAAAAGCTGGAGTAACTCAGCGGGACAGGCAGCATCTCTGGAGAGAAGGAACGGGTGTCGTTTAGGGTTGAGACCCTTCTTCAGACCCATCTTAAGACTCTGGAGAGAAAGAATGGGTGACGTTTCGGGTCGAGACCCTTCTTCAGACTCTTCGACCCACAACATCACCCATTCCTTCTCTCCAGAGATTCTGCCCGCTGAGTTACTCCAGCTTTTTGTCTCTATCTTCGGTTTAAACCATCGGCAGTTCCTTCATACACATCTAAAATCAGTACCCCGTTCCTGCTTTTTCCCCATAGCCCTTGATTCCTTTAGCCCGAAGAGCTAAATACATACTTTTTTTTTAAAGTATCATGCAATTCAAGATTAGTTTCCCCTAAATCAGTAGAATTTGCAATAACTTCTGGATGAATTTCTGGGTGGCATGGCAGCACAGTGGTAGAGTTGCTGCCTTATAGTGCCGGATACCCGAGTTCCATCCTGACTGTGGGTGCTACCTGTGGGTACGGAGTTTTATGTTCTTCCCGTTACCACATGGATTTTTTCTGGGTGTTCTGGTTTCCTCCCACGCTCCAAAGACGTACAGGTTTGTAAGTTAATTGGCTTGGTAAAATCGTAAATTGTCCCCAGTGTGTGTAGGATAGTGTTAATGTGCAGGGATCGCTGGTCGGCACGCTCTCGGTGGGTTGAAGGGCCTGTTTCTGCGCTGTATCTCTAAACGAAACTAAGCTAAACTAAATCATGTGGACCCTTGACACATTGCATGTCAGTCTAGCCGATGATGTCTCTGACATCAGGCGGCTTGATCTGGAGCTTCCGAACTGATGGCAGGTTGGTCAATGTTGGTAACATCACAGAGTAAGTAATTCTATAACTCTACATGTGATCATGACACAGACAGTCTGTGCTTTCTTTCTTCAACCTTTAGCAGGTGAACTAGTCCATCCATTGATGGTGACACTACCAGCAGCACCCCAACACAAGATAGACAATAGACAATAGACAATAGGTGCAGGAGTAGGCCATTCAGCCCTTCGAGCCAGCACCGCCATTCAATGCGATCATGGCTGATCACTCTCAATCAGTACCCCATTCCTGCCTTCTCCCCATACCCCCTCACTCCGCTATCCTTAAGAGCTCTATCCAGCTCTCTCTTGAAAGCATCCAACGAACTGGCCTCCACTGCCTTCTGAGGCAGAGAATTCCACACCTTCACCACTCTCTGACTGAAAAAGTTCTTCCTCATCTCCGTTCTAAATGGGCTACCCCTTATTCTTAAACTGTGGCCCCTTGTTCTGGATGCAAGCCATTCAGTGAAGGCAGGGGATCCTTGGGCCAGAAGGCAAAGAAACGCCCATCTGTAGAAACCCTATTCCCACAGTCTTCAGAGACACCACATCTTGTCTGGACCTATCTGAAAACCATTCACAACCTCAGCTCTTCAATACAATTATCATAAACATAGGGAGGGGTTTGCAGAATGACCTTTGCCTGGACAGCTCTTTCCTTGGAGATCACGGTAATGGTGACTCTCAACATCTTGGTCACTGGATCATTCCAAGCTTCTCTGCATGCAAGAAGGAGCTGCAGATGCTGGTTCACACCGAAGATAGACACAAAATGCTGGAATAACTCAGCGGGTCAGGCAGCATCTTTGGAGAAAAGGAATAGGTGACGTTTCAGCTCGAGACCCTTCATCAGACTGAGAGTCAGGGAGAGGGAAACTAGAGTTATGGGAAGGTACAGAACAAAGCAGAGCCTTCATCTATGACTTAGGAGAAAATGGAGCCCACAATGGTTCATTGTTGGCTGGGGGTAACAAAGGGATACGAACGGTGAAATTAGCAAGAGGACTAGAGTGGGGGGAGGGACGGAGAGAGAGGGAAAGCAGGGGTTACTTGAAGTTAGAGAAATCAATATTCATACCACTCAGTTGTAAACTGCCCAAGCAAAATATGAGGTGCTGTTCCTCTGCTTTGCGTGCTTCTGCTTGCCTCTCCTCTCATATTACCTGTACTACATTCCATGTTTTCTCCCCTGGCCTTCTTGGTCACTGGGATTTGTCAATACCTCCGTCATGAATGCAGGCAGCCACTGGCTGCTCTCGTGGGCAATAAAGACTCTGATTATTCGTCAACAGAAAGAGTTCCCCTTCTCTATCCAGCTGGTCATTGATCATGCGCAGATCACCTCAAAGGTGAATGCCACAATCTTTTTCCACAACTATATCAAAACTGATAGCATTATGGCCACTGGTCCCAATGCTTTCCCCCTACAACACTTTGGGCGCTTAATAGGAGGTCCAGCATTGCACCCTCTCTAATAAGGCCATCTATGGCAAAACACAAATTGCTGGAGGAACTCAGCAGGTCAGGCAGCGTCCGTGGAGGGAATGGACAGGTGACACTTCCGGTTGGGATCCTCCTTCGAAAAAGAATACGGAAAGGGGTGCCAACCTCAAACATCACCTCTCCATTCCCTCAACAGATGCTGCCTGCCGGAGGGTGGCACAGTGGTGCAGCGGTAGAGTTGCTGCATTAAAGCAGCAGAGAACTGAGTTCAATCCTGACCTCGGGTGCTGTCTGTACGGATTTTGTACGTTCTCCATGTGACCATGTGAGTTTTCTTCGGGTGCACCGGTTTCCTCCCACATTCCAAAGACATACAGGTTTGTAGGTTAATTGTAAATTGTCCCTAGTGTGTAGGATAGAACAAGTGTACGGGTGATCGTTAGTCAGCGTGGACTTCGTGGGCCGCGCTGTATCTCCAAACTGCATAAATTAAAACCAGACTTCAGCACTTTGGGTTTTGCTCAAGATTCCAAAATTTGCAGTTCCCCGTGTCTCCAGGGCCCTCTGTAAATCATTCAAGAAAACTATCCTAAACGCACTTAAGAAATTACAACCCATCCAAGCCCTTTACATTATTGATTGGGATTCCAAGTCAATATGAGGGAAGTAAAAAATCATCTATTATGGCCTTTATCTCCTCAACATGAAATTCTCGGACATGTATTATTCCAGGAGTGCCGTGCAGTGATCACCCACCAGATATGGACACTTTAATGCGCTGTACAGCCCAGCCAACTGCAGACAGCAGCTGGCGTTAAAGGAAGGGCAGACCTGCAGATTCAGACCCTGAGGCCCATGGGGCAGGCCAAACCACATTAACATCAGAAGGAGCAGAAGGTTCCAACCCGAAACGTCACCAAACCTTTTTCCTCCAGAGATGCTGCCTGACCCGCTGAGTTACTCCAGTACATTGTGTCTATCTTCGGTATAAACCAGCATCTGCCCTAGCTTTCTACATTTCAGGGAATTTCCCAGCTTAACAGCAGCAGCCTGAGCTGGAAGCATTGGCCACAAAGGGGTATTTTGAGAAGGCGAACGAGAGGGAGAGAGGGAGAGAGGGAAAGAGGGAGAGAGAGAGAGAGAGAGAGAGAGAGAGAGAGAGAGAGAGACAGAGAGAGAGAGAGAGAGAGAGAGAGAGAGAGAGAGAGAGAGAGAGAGAGAGAGAGAGAGAGAGAGAGAGAGAGAGAGAGAGAGAGAGAGAGAGAGAGAGAGAGAGAGAGAGAGAGAGAGAGAGAGAGAGAGAGAGAGAGAGAGAGAGAGAGAGAGAGAGAGAGAGAGAGAGAGAGAGAGAGAGAGAGACCTTTCTTGCGGAGACTGCTAATTACTAATCCCCATATAATCTTCTCCACATTCTAAAAGTTAACACCAACATAGGATATCAATAATTAGCTGGGAAAACCCAGATGGTGCATATTATTCCCTCACATCCCGCTGTGCTGATTTATCTGCACTAATTGTAATATATCAATGAAAAAATACTTGATCCTATTCGTTAAATGCCTTTTTACGACATCTCAGCACATCATAATGAGCAGTACGAGTCTCCGTGGAGTAACAGTGAACGGTGGTTGAGGGCTTGAAGACTTGGACCTCATTGCAGATATTCACCATTGCAGCCAGTGTAGCTGAGCAACTCGGTGAAAGACGATCTTTGGTATATTGCCTGAACATTGGTGACCTCCCAACAATGGCGAGATGTCCATTGGGGAATGTTGCCGACTGGCCCGCTCCAGACTGCAGGAGTATTCACTGAGGGACGCACTGAAGCTTGGTGCAGCCAACGCCAAGGCTCTGTGGGGGAGGACCACACTCTAGGGTCCTTCTGCTCCTGGACATTGGAGAGCAGGGTGTGGTGGAGACGCCCCTCCAAATAAGGGAAGGGAGTTAACGCCAGGGGGCCATATGAGTGGCAAGGATGTGTGGCAAAATTAGGTAATTTGTGTATACACTGTGTAATGACGAATTAAATGTATGCACAGCCTCCGAAAATGTCGGAAGAATTTTCTGCACAGTTCCTGTATTGTGCATATTTATTTACTTGAATAAAGTTTATATTGATATATATATTTAAAAGTAATACACATCACAATATACTGACCAGGTTGGCATGCAGTGGCTGAAAAGATGCATTCAGGTCAACCCAAGGTATTCCACACACATTCTTTAGACTTCAGACTTTTAGACTTTAGAGATGCAGCACGAAAACAGGCCCTTCAGCCCACCAAGTACGTGCCGACCTGTGAAAACCCCCTATACTAACACTATCCTACACACTAGGGACAATTTTTTTAGAACTTGCCAAAGTCAACTAACCTATAAACCTGTATGTTTTTGGAGTGTTGGAAGAAACCTTAGCTGAAGGAAAAAAAAAACCACGTGGTCACAGGAGAATGGACAAACTTCATACAGACAGCACCCATAGTTAGGATCAAACCTGGGGCTCTGGTGCTGATTGGCAGCAAGTCTACTGCTGCACCACCGTGCCACTTCAATAAGCTCTGATTACCCTGTGTACCAATTGACCACTAGACCGGCAAAATGAGAAAGAAATGGCAAAGCCTCAAAGGCAGAAAGATCGGCTTTCATTCAGTTGACAATATTGAATTTAATTTAGCTTAGTTTATTATTGTCACATGTGCCGAGGTACAGTGAAAAGCTTTTGTTTTGGTGCAATCCAGTCAAAGAAAAGGCTGTACATGAATTCAATCAAGCCGTCCACAGTGCACAGATAAAGGATAAAAGGTACAACATTTAGTGCAAGGTAAAGTTCTAGCAAAACACATTCCTGCATGTACAATCCTTCTACTAATTCTTTCTCATTTATTGCTGCCACTTTCACTTCCCCCCCCTAAAGGGAAGCTTATTGATAGCATGCACAGTCCCTTCCTCTGGGTAGTGCAAAGTATCATAAGAGTATCAATGGAGAAGAATCCTAAAATGGAGGTCAGGTTTAATCATTGCCATAATAACATACGGCCACAATAAGCATCATTTAAAACATTTCATAGTCATGAGCTGCATCGCACTCAGGCACCTATTTATACTGTGGTCTGAAGAACGGTCTCGACCCGAAACGTTCTTTTTTTCTATTTCTTTTCTCCAGAGATGCTGCCTGTCCCGCCAAATTACTCCAGCATTTCTATTTCTTACTGCCTTGTCACCATTACATTTTAAACATGCAAAATACAATGACCACAAATGCATGACATAAGTATGTAACAATGCCACTAATGTTGGAGCACAAATGAGAATGTACTGTACTTGAATGTTTCTAACGTCAAAGTGAAGTCAAGTAATATCTAAATGGAAAATCATAATGGGCCTCCAAAGTTTCATATCCTATTGTCTTTCCAATTTCATAACCTGGCAGGTGTGTGTCAATATCCGGGCACTTCACCTCCGTATCATACTAGTTGCTACAGCCTGGCTGCTCCCTTTCACTCTGAGTCAATAAGATGTTGTTGATGGCGCATAAGATGGCCTCAAGAGCAACAAACATTCTGCTGGAGAAACTCAGTGTAATGAGCAGTATCAGTGCAGGGGGGGCAACTGGAACCTGAGGGGCAACTAATAGGAACATGAGCTGCCAGAGGAGGTAGTTGAGGCAGATACTGTCACAACGTTCAAAACACATTTGGACAAGTACATAGATAGGATATGGGCCAAATGCAGGCAGGTGGGACTACTGTAGATGGGGCATGTTGGTTGGCATGGGCAAGTTGGGCTGAAGGGCCTATTTCCACGCTGTGTGACTCTATGAGGTGTGTGGGTGTGTGTGTGCATGTGTGTACGTGCAAGTGTGTGTGCAGTGTGTGTGTGTATGTACGGCTGTGTGTGTGTGTGTGTGGCTCTATGTGTGTGTGCGTATGTGTGTACTTCTATGTACGTGTGTGTGTGTGTGACTCTGTGTGTGTGTGTATGTGTGTACTTCTATGTACGCGCGTGTGTGTGTGTGAGTCTGTGTGTGTGTGTGAGAGTCTGTGTGTGTGTGTATGTGTATACATCTATGTGTGTGTGTGTGTGTGTGTGTGTGTGTGCTTGTGTGCTGGCATGTGTGTCTGTGTGTCTGTGGACCTAGATGAGACCCCCGACATGGAAATCACCCTTAAATATGAAGAAAGGGATGACAGGTAGTTTGATGAGTCAGTGAGTGTACCCATTAAAATATTTAGGCATCTAAGTGGTGACCAGATTTGTCCAAAACAGAATCAGAAGAAGCAGATGTAATGACTGCTCATATGCTTCCTACAGTGGAGGTGCTGAAATATTCAATAGGATGCTGGGATGCTTCGATCCAAGAACACATAAGACCACAAACAAAACGTGAATGGCTGTATGATACTTGGCCCGTCAAGCTTGGCCACTATTCAAAATGGGTTATTCTATGCAGGCCTCAACTTCTCTTTCTGTGTCAGGTCCCCTTAATCCTCAATCCATATATGGGACATATGGAGATGTTGCTCATAGTGAAAGCTGATGGTCACAATGAGAAAGTGCTTGCTACATGGAAACAAAAGAAAGTCAACCTGATGGGTTTTTAAATATTTCATTTGTTAGCTTTTTTTTTAATATCAAAGAAATCAAAAGTTATTTCATTCAATGACAGAGTGAAGTTCGAGGATAATTTTGATCGTAACAGTCAGAAATCGGGGAGAGCTCCTGACGAATCCAGAAAGCCAAAGTCAAGCACCGTTCCTATAATGATAGCCAAGGTTTAAAGGGATATGGGGCAAACATGGGGAGGTGGGACTCGTATAGATGGGGCATCCTGGTTGGTACATTGGGCCGAAGGGCCTGTTTTTTATGCTGTATGACTCTGTGTCTCATGGTGCCTCATTGAAGAGCATGTGATAGAGTTGCAACCATGGCATCTTCTTAGACTGCGACAGGTACTATCACAGTGTGCAGGTCCCATCACAGTGTGGAGGTCCTATCACAGTGTGTGCAGGTCCTATCACAGTGTGGAGGTCCTATCACAGTGAGGAGGTCCTATCACAGTGTGGAGGTCCTATCACAGTGTGGAGGTCCTATCACAGTGTGGAGGTCCTATCACAGTGTGGAGGTCCTATCACAGTGTGTGCAGGTCCTATCACAGTGTGGAGGTCCTATCACAGTGTGTGGAGGTCCTATCACAGTGTGGAGGTCCTATCACAGTGTGTGGAGGTCCTATCACAGTGTGTGCAGGTCCTATCACAGTGTGGAGGTCCTATCACAGTGTGTGGAGGTCCTATCACAGTGTGGAGGTCCTATCACAGTGTGTGGAGGTCCTATCACATTGTGGAGGTACTATCACAGTGTGGAGGTCCTATCACAGTGTGTGGAGGTCCTATCACAGTGTGGAGGTCCTATCACAGTGTGTGGAGGTCCTATCACAGTGTGTGGAGGTACTATCGCAATGAGCCGTACTATCGTAATGAGCCGTACTATTGCAATGTGCAGGTATTATCGCAATGATTAAGAAGCAACAAGTACTATCGCGACGTGTAGGTACTACTAGACAAAGTTGTCCCGTTGGGCCCAAACCTCTCCTGCATTGGTGCAGCACCCTGTCCTCCCCCCCCCCCCTCTCTCCTCAACCCCCCCTCCCCTCTCCCTGCTCCCCCACTCCCCTCTTCCCCCCTCCCTCCTCTCTCCTCCCCTCTCCCTCCCCTCCTTTTAAACTTTAAAATGTGAATAACTTAAAAAATATAACACCGATTTCAATAAAACTACTTGCATTATCACTAAAGTGACAATGGTGAGTAAAGTGGGCCTAAAATTGTCGCGCAATCGTGTACCGTTTTGGCTGAAGTTCAGTCACAAACAAGATAACAAACGAGAGTTTTAGTATATAGATTGCAATGTTTAAGAAGCCTTTAGATAGGTGCATGGATAGGATAGACAGAGAGGGATATGGACCAAACACAGGCAGGTGGGACTGAGTAGAAGGGACATGTTGGTCCTTGTGGGCAAGTTGGGTGAAAAGCCTGTTTCCACGCTGTTTGACTCAATTGAAGGTTTTTCTTTGGTTTCTTTAATGAACATATTTAACAAAGTTAATAAACACTGAGAATTTACATTTTGTATTGCATCCAAAAATTGCAGTGACTATTCAAGTAGCATTAAGAGAGGATTCAGCAAACTAAAGAATTTCAACCCCTGTAAGGCAATGGCAGTGCTTTACATTCATTGAACCATATGCTCTTTGTAAACCTACTGCTGTTGCTTGCAATATGTGCCACCTTCTCCTGCACGAAAAAGTGAAATGTGTCAGTGAATGTGTTGCAATATACTTGGAAGATGCACCTGCAGAATGTAAATAGAACAGAGAACAACATCTCAGCCGACCATGATGCCAATCTGAACTAATCCCATCTGCTTGCCTATGATCCTTATCCTCCATTCCTTACCTAGTCCATGTTTGTACAAATATCTAAATGCCTCCAAATTGTGAGGTTTCCACCACCTCCCCTGTGTTCCAGGCACCTACTGTGTAACAACGATGCATCATCATAAATCTCCTTTAGATTTTCACCCTTTAGGCTAAATCTGCCCTCTAGTATTTGAAATTTCCACTCTGAGGGAAATGACTCTGTTTATGCTATCTATGCTTTCAAACTATATACTAAAACTCGTTTGTTTGTTTGTTTGTTCCTGAACTACAGCCAAAACGGTCCACGATAGTGCGACAATTTTAGGCCCACCTTACTCACCGTCGTCCCTTTAGTGCAAATGGAAGAAGTTTCATTGAAATCGGTTATATTTTTAAAGTAATTCACATTTTAAAGTTTAAATCTATCTCCTAGGGAGGGAGGGGGGAGGGAGGGAGGGGGTGGAGGGAGGGGGAGGGAGGGAGGGGGGAGGAGGGAGGATAAGGGGGGTTGAGTGGGGGGGAGGGGGAGGAAAGGGGGAGTGAGGGTGGAGGGGGAGGGGAGGAGGGAGGGAGGGAGGGAGGGAGGGAGGGAGGGAGGGAGGGAGGGAGGGAGGGAGGGAGGGAGGGAGGGAGGGAGGGAGGGAGGGAGGGAGGGAGGGAGGGAGGGAGGGAGGGAGGGAGGGAGGGAGGGAGGGAGGGAGGGAGGGAGGGAGGGAGGGAGGGAGGGAGGGAGGGAGGGAGGGAGGGAGGGAGGGAGGGAGGGAGGGAGGGAGGGGGGAGAGGGTGGAGGGGGGAGGGGGGAGGAGGAAGGAGAGGGTGCTGCACCAATGCAGGTGAGGTTTGGGCCCAACAGGTCCACAGTCTAGTAATTCTATAAACTTGTACAGGTGAACCCCCCCCCCCCCACCCCACACACACACACTCAGTCCTGAAAACTCCAGAGAAAACAATCCAATTTTGTCTAATCTCTCCTTATAACTAATACACTTCAATCCAGGCAACATCCTGGTGAACCTCTTTTGCATCCTCTCCAAAGCCTTCACATCCTTTTTGAAGTGAGACAACTTGAAATGTATACATTTCTCCAGATGTGGTCTAACCAAGATTTACACAAGTGCAACACGACTTTCCAGCTATCATACTCAATGCCATGACTGATGAAGGCAAGCATGTTATACACTGTCTTTATCACTCGATCCACTTGTGTTGTCACTCTCAGGGAGCTGTAGACGTGCACCCCGAGATTCCTTTCTAGGTCAATGCTCCTTAAGGTCCTGTCATTTATTGTATACTTTCCTCTTGCATTTGACCTTTCAAAGTGCATCACCTCACACTAAATTCCATCTGCTATTTCTCCACCCAAATTTTCAACAGATTCGGGGCGGCACAGTGGTGCAGCAGTAGAATTGCTGCCTTACAGTGCCAGAGACCTGGGTTCGATCCTAACTATGGGTGTTGTCTGTACGGAGTTTGTACCCTCTCCCCGTGACTGTGTGGGTTTTCTCTGGATCCTCCATTTTCCTCCCACATTCCAAAGTTCAGGTTTGTGGGTTAATCGGCTTTTGTAAGGATCGTAGGATAGAACTAGTGTACGGGCTGATCGCTGGTCGGAGCAGACTATGAATGCCAAACGGCCTGTATCTGCGCTGTATAGACAATAGACAATAGACAATATAGACAATAGGTGCAGGAGGAGCCATTCGGCCCTTCGAGCCAGCACCGCCATTCAATGTGATTATGGCTGATCATTCTCAATCAGTACCCCGTTCCTGCCTTCTCCCCATACCCCCTGACTCCGCTATCCTTAAGAGCTCTATCTAGCTCTCTCTTGAATGCATTCAGAGAATTGGCCTCCACTGCCTTCTGAGGCAGAGAATTCCACAGATCTCTAAACTAAATTAATCTCTTCCCTCCTGTGTCCTCTGACAACTTTCCTTGCTCTGCACAATTCCACCCATTTTCGTGTCAACAGCAAACTTACGATCCACTTTTCTATCCAAATTATTTCTATCTATTGTAAAGAGAGGTCCCACCACTGACCCTTGCGGAGCTCCAAGTCACAGAACCTCAACCAGTACCTGCTGTCTTCCATGCCCAATTTTTGATCCAATTTTGAATAGCCAGCATCACAGGAAACTTTGAATATCTGAGGTGAAGTAAACATACTCAGGCTATTTCCTGCTCTTAGAGATTGTACTTCATTAAGTACAAGATATGATCTGGTTACAATAGTAATCTGTCTATGAAGTTAATTGCATATTAGGCAGAAAGGAATGAAAAATGCCTTCACAGCTCTTGATCCTATGCTATTAAATATTCCTCCTAGATTGAGCTCGAAATTAAACAGAATGTGTATCAAGGATATGGCTAGCAATTAAGTGAATATGCCAAACATCATAAGGACATTAAACACAAATTCTACGTGGCAGTTACATCAGTTAAAAAGGGAGCTAGATTTTTATAAATGGTGTTATTATCCACTTTTCAGCACTATTGCACTTCCCCCCCCCCCCCCCCCACCAAAGATGAAATGGGGTGGCACGGCGGCACAGCAGTAGAGTTGCTGCCTTACAGCGACAGAGACCCGGGTTCAATCCTGACTATCGGTGCTGTCTGTACAGAGTTTGTACGTTCTCCCTTTGACCGCATGGGTTTTTTCCGGATGCTCCGATTTTCTCCCACAATCCAAAGACGTGCAGTTTTGTAAGTTAATAGGCTTCTGTAAATTGTAAATCGTCCCGAGCGTGTAGGATAGTGCTAGTGTATGGGGTGATCGCAGGTCGGCGCAGACTTGATGGGCTGAAAGGCCTGCTTCCACGCTGCGTCGCTAAAGTCTAAAGTATCGACAGCTGCACCAATTTTATGGATGTAAAATAAATGCACCAAGTTCCAGATTTGGGCCGTACATGCTGCGTTGCAAGGAGACTCCTGAGAAAACATTTGGCTCAAGTTTGGCATAATTTCCATTATTTCAGTGTTCCTGGCATTGTCACTTGTATACACCAACAAGAGGATGAAGACTTTTTAAGCCATGGAGTTATGGCTGCCATGGGAGGAGCCTTGCTGCATGGATTTGGCCGGGACACCAAAGCTGAAGCTGATTTCATAAGTTCCTAAGTTCTAGGAGCCTGAACATAATCCACATCCCAAATTGCTCCATCCCCTGTATATCCATGTACATCTCTAAAAGCCTCCTAGATGCCACTATCATGTTCATAAGTTCTAGGAGCAGAATTAAACAATCCAGCCCATCAATTCTACTCCGCTATTCATTCATGGCTGAACTATCTTTCCCTCTCAACCCCATTCTCCTGCCTTCACCCCATAGACCCTGACACCAATACTAATCAAGAATCTATCTATCTCTGCCTTAAAATATCCATTAACTTGGCCTCCACAGCCTTCTGTTGGAATTAATTACACAGATGCACCACCCTCTGACTAAAGAAATTCCTCCCCATCTCCTTTCTTAAGGTACGTCCTTTTATTCTGAGGCTACGGCCTCTGGTCCTAGACTCTCCCACTTGTGGAAACATCCTCTCCATATCCACTCTATCCAGGCCTTTCACTGTTTGGCAGACTGGTCTGAGTGCTCGGGCCTTTTATGTCACCACTACAAGCAAATAGCTGGCACTGTGCTCACTCAAACCCTGCACCCACCTCCTCCCTCATCCTGTGCTTCTCATTCACCAGTCCACACCACAGAGCAGTGGTCAGTGGGGCAAGCAACCCCACTTTCAGCTTTGGAGGTGGACCAGTTGCCATTGGAGACATTTGCATGAGACTATTTAACTTGATGTTCCTACATATGCTCTATTTTTTTTAACCTGTGCTCTTTTATCTTTGTTCCATCCTGTCGCATGTAATTTTAATGGGGACAGGTCTCATATCTTTGCTCTTTCACCACCGTGTTGACATATTTGTGGCATAAAGAACATTTCTGCATTAATAGAATCTCATCTGTGTCAAGAGCATTGTTGGTCTTTTTATCCTTCAGGTTACATTGTGCTTCGAGGGTTTTGCATTCATAAGATACTGCCGAGCAGAGAAAGTACAGCAACTGACATTAGAATTTCCACATGTTTGCCACTAGGAACGACAAAACAAATAACTCCAAACCTGGCAAGTAAATAGGAGAGTGAAAATAAAATCAATGTGTAAACACATTTTTGCAGTTTATGAAAGCACTTTACGGCAAGATTGAACAGTACAATTTAGGTAAACTTGACATTATTAATTAAGCAATATCCTGAAACTAGTGTATCCACAAAACCTTATTCGAATAATTGCCTGGTGTAAGAATATTTTGTCGATGATAAAGCAGAGGAGTTGGAGCCGCAGTGTAATTCTAAATGAAAAAAGGAAAGCAAAGCTCTTAAACCAGGAGTCAGAGCCCAGCATCACAATTCACAGTCATGGATGAGCAAGTAGTCTGATGGCTTCGGACTGAATGTGTCAGTGGTTCCAGGGGACCTGGATACATGATTGATTGTGATGTAAGTGCAAGAATATGTTGGACAAGGGCTTGCCTTGTCAACAATCATAGGCAACCTTGAGACAAACACAGTGGACATGATTTAAATAGGAAAACCTTGGCCTACAAAGATAAAGGAGAGGAGGCTGCATGCCTGTCAGGTCTGGCAAAGACCATAAGGAAGCAGAGAAATACAGCAGGTGGATCGTGGAAGTGGTAGTCGAAAGGATTCCTGAGAGATGTTAGTTTGCACCGTGTTACATTTCTCTTGAGCATGTCATTGATGAGTAGGTACTGCACTTGTCAGTTATTGCTTTAGGCCATATGTTGCCATTTTCAACAAAAAAAAAACAGGCATTGCATAAAATATCCCAAATAAGCAGCAGAATGACTGAGAGACCTATAAGTTAATATTTTATGTCACAGCAACCATCAGTCAATTATCAGGTCCTGACTACCTGAAGTGGCAAGGGAAAAAGATATCAGTCGTAGACTTGGAATTATTAACGCACAAATTCACCTGTAATTATATCTCTGCCACCGTGTGTCAGGCAGTGTGCACACTCGCACAATTAAAACCTTTCTATGTCTGCAGACCTGCGCGTTCTTAACAGGTGCCTGGATGGGAATAGTTGTGCAGTTGGTGGATTATGATGGATCGGCAGCATTGAACAGTATCTCTGTGGTTGTTTTTGCTGCACTCAGGATGTTGGGAAGCTTTCAAAATGAGCCTTTCTGCTGCACAAAACACAAATGACTTGAAGAATGATTGTGGCAATTGCGGACTTACTGAAGCCCGCAGTTGCTCCAGCATGGGGTCTAGACGGTGAAAGTCGCACAGAAAAATGACTCCGAAAATGGAATGCACTATTTGCTTGTCATGCAAAACCTCTCTCCTTATCCACTACCATATTAGGCTGAGGAAGTTTGGCATGTCCCCAACAACTCTCACCAACTTCTACAGATGCATCGTAGAATGCATTTTATCGGGGTGCATCACAGCATGGTTTGGGATCCAAGACCGCAAGAAATCGCAGAAAATTGTGGACGCAGCCCAGACCATCACACAAATCAACCTCCCTTCCATTGACTCCATTTACACCTCACGCTGCCTCGGCAAGGCCACCAGCATAATCAAGGACGGGTCGCACCCCGGCCATTCCCTCTTCTCCCTTCTCCCAGCAGGCAAGAGGTATAGAAGTGTGAAAGCGCACACCTCCAGATTCAGGGACAGATTCTTCCCAGCTATTATCAGGCAACTGAACCATCCTACCAACAACTAGAGAAAAATACTGAGCTACCATCTACCTCATTGCAGACCCTCGGAGTATCTTTGATCGGACTTTACTGGACTTGATCTTGCACTAAACATTATTTACGTTATTTCCTTTATCATATATTTGTACACTGTGGATTGAACGCACCAAAAGTTTTTCACTGTACTTCGGTAAACTAAACTAAACTCAAACTCAACTCGTCTCTGAAAACATCGGCATACGAGTCATAGGTATTGATATCCATTGATAAATCTTCATCCCCAAGTCCGTCTTAATTCCATCACTAATCAGGAAGAGGCACCTTGAAAGCACAGATAAACAGAACTATACCAAGCAGACATATTCATCTCTTCTTTCCCACTGTGAACTGAAATGTTGAATGTGGATAAGGCAGATGCTTCATAGCAATGAATGAATAAATTACAGAAAGCGCTGGGGCAGCATTTCTCAAGCCCTGGTCACTGCAGGATCTGTTCTACGTAGCGTTGTGGCATTGCCTAACATCCAATCATGTAAAGCTGATGTACAGCAATCGGATGTTCTGTGAATGGAACTGCAGCGTTTGACGCAGAATTTATTTCTGGCTTAGGCCACTACAATGGCTTATCCATGGGATTTATTTTGCTTTAAAGTGTAAAAGCCCAACGTGAATGATAGGCACCTGCAGCACAATGGATTGGGACAGAACATGGGTAAAAGGCTTTTCACATCGCAGTGTTCCTGAGTTTGCCTCAATGTCCCTGCAGACTCATTACTGTGACTCAGTGGTGCAGCAGTTAGTGTTTAGTTTAGATTAATTTAGTATTGTCATGTTGTCACAGAATTAAAGGACATTCCTTTAAGGAAGGAGATGAGGAGGAATTTATTTTGTCAGAGGGCGATGAATCTGTGGAATTCATTGCCACAGAAGGCTGTGGAGGCCAAGTCAATGGATATTTTTACAGCAGAAATAGATAGATTATTGATTAGTACGGGTGTCAGAGGTTATGGGGAGAAGGCAGGAGAATGGGGTTAGGAGGGAAAGATAGGTCAGCCATGATTGAATGGCAGATTAGACTTGATGGGCCGAATGGCCCAATTCTACTCCTATCACTTATGAACATGTGTGCCGAGTTTCAGTGAAAAGATTTTTGTTGCGTGCTGTCCATCATTGAAAAGACTGCACATGATTATAATTAAGCCACCCACAATGTACAGATACAAGATAAAGGGTACGTTTAGTGCAAGATAAAGTCCAATAAAGTCCATTTAAAGGCAGTTTGAAGATCTCCAATAAGGTAGATGAAAGGTCAGGGCCAATCTCTAGCTGGGGAGAGAACGGTTTATTTTGCCTGATAACAACCTGGAAGATAGACACAAAAAGTGGAACAACTCAGCGGGACAGGCAGCATCTCTGGAGAGATGGAATGGAGTGACTTTTCGAGTCGAGACCCTTCTTCAGTCTGAAGTCTCAGGTTGAGACACTTCTTCAGTCTGAAGTCTCAGGTTGAGACACTTCTTCAGTCTGAAGAAGGGTCTCGACCTGAAATGTCACCCATTCCTTCTCTCCAGAGATGCTGCCTGTCCCGTTGAGTTACTCCAGCTTTTTGTGTCTATCTTTGGTTTAAACCAGCATCTGCAGTTCCTTTCTTACACAGCAACCTGGAAGAAACTGTCCTTGTCTGGAGGTATGCATTTTCAAACTTATGTTCCTCTTGGCTTATGGGGGAGGGGAGTGACTGGGGTCAGACTGCGATTGCACACATCCAGCAGTCCGAGTTTGTTTCTGGCCTTGGGTGCTGTCTACATGGAGCTTGCGTGCTCTCTCTGTAACCATATTGATGGTCTGGTTTCCTCTGGCATCCCAAAGACCTGCTAGTTGGCAGGTTAATTGGCGACTGTAAATTGCACCCGGTGTAGAAGAATTTTGAGAGAGGTGTGAGATGGTGAAATTGATAGACATGTGACAGAGAATAGGTTAGAGGGGAATGTGAGGAACTGGGACTGATGGAAATGTTCTGAGAGCCGGAATAGACCCAATGGGGCAAGTGGTCTCCTTCTATGTTATAATAAAAAGAATGAATATTATGTTTTACAAATTATCAGAAACTCCAAATTTAATCAGTCATAGGGACATACTGCGTAGAAACAAGCCCTTCAGCCCAACTTGCCCACGCCGACCAACATGCCCCATCTACACTAGTCCCACCTGCCTGCATTTGACACATATCCCTCTAAACCTATCTTATCCATGCACCTGTCTAAATGTTTCTTAAACTTTGTGATAGTACCTGCCTCAACTGCCTCCTCCAGCAGCTCGTTCCATATACTTACCACCCTTTGTGTAAATATGTTGCCCCTCGAGTTTCCCCACCTGGAGAAAACCCACGCGATCACAGGGAGAATGTGCAAAGGCCATATAGACAGCACCCAGAGTCTGGATGGAACCTGGACCTCTGGCGCTGTAAGGCAGCAAGCCTACCGCCCCGCCACTGCACCGCCCTGATAACTCCATTCCAGGGTTCAAATAGTTATTTTCTACAGATGGAATACCATTGTCTTTATCTCTTTATAAAGTATTGATTTGCTATTATGCTTACTGCATCATTATGAAATTAGTTTGAATTGTGTTGAGAGCGTAAAGAGGTACAAACACTGTTCTTATGTCTGAATCATGGATGCACCACGCCATGAGTTCCTGAGTCAATGTCGGTGATTAATGGGCTTATTTTCTAATCTTTCCAAAGGTATATTGAGAAACACAACGCCACAAAGGGGAGACCGAAGTCTGGAAGAGCCGTAGTGGTCGGTGACTCCATAGTCCGAGGGACGGACAGAAGATTCTGTGGCAGCAGGAGGGACTTGAGGATGGTCTGTTGCCTCCCTGGTGCCAGGGTTCAACACATCACAGACCGGCTTCAGAAAATCCTAGTGAGGGAAGGCGATCAACCTGAAGTCGTTGTGCACGTGGGCACGAATGACGTCGGGCGGAAGAGGAAGGAGGTGCTACAGCGGGAGTTTAGAGAGTTGGGAAAAGCGCTGAGAAGTAGGACGTCGAAGGTGGTTATCTCTGGACTGCTACCGGTACCTCGTGCTGGTGAGGCCAGGAACAGAGAGATAGAGGGTATGAATTTATGGCTGAGGGGCTGGTGCAGAGAGCAGGGATTTAGATTTCTGGACCACTGGGATCTCTTCTGGGCTAGGGGTGACTTGTACAAAAGGGACGGGTTGCATCTTAACAGCAGGGGGACAAACATTCTGGCAGGCAGGTTTGCTAGTGTGACACCTGTGGCTTTAAACTAAGTAGTGGGGGGGAGGGGTTAACAAATTGTGAATATGAAGATGAGGTCAAAGGGAATACAGGAGATATTGCAAAAGACTCTCGGAAGAATGGGAACAGAAGTTCTAGAGCGGAAAAGAAATTAAGGGCAGGGCCAATTGTGAACGATGTGAGAGAGGAGGTAAATACAGAAGTTAAAGTGTTGTACTTAAATGCGCGTAGTATAAAAAATAAAGTGGATGAGCTTGAGGCTCAGTTAGTCATGGGCAAGTATGATGTTGTAGGGATCACTGAGACATGGTTACAAGAGGACCAGGGCTGGGAACTGAATATTCAGGGGTACACAACGTATAGAAAAGACAGACAGGTGGGCAGAGGGGGTGGGGTTGCTCTGATGGTAAGGAATGATATTCATTCCCTTGCAAGGGGTGACATAGAATCAGGAGATGTTGAATCAGTATGGATAGAAATGAGAAATTGTAAGGGTAAAAAGACCCTAATGGGAGTTATCTATAGGCCCCCAAACAGTAGCCTCGACATAGGGTGCAAGTTGAATCAGGAGATAAAATTGGCGTGTCAAAAATGTAATGCTACGGTGGTTATGGGAGATTTCAACATGCAGGTAGACTGGGAAAATCAGGTTGGAAATGGACCCCAGGAAAGAGAGTTTGTAGAGTGCCTTCGAGATGGATTCTTAGAACAGCTTGTACTGGAGCCTACCAGGGAGAAGGCAATTCTGGATTTAGTGTTGTGTAATGATCCTGATCTGATAAGGGGACTAGAGGTAAAAGAGCCATTAGGAGGCAGTGATCACAACATGATAAGTTTTACTCTGCAAATGGAAAGGCAGAAGGGAAAATCGGAAGTGTCGGTATTACAGTATAGCAAAGGGGATTACAGAGGCATGAGGCGGGAGCTGGCCAAAATTGATTGGAAGGAGGCCCTAGCAGGGAAGACGGTAGAACAGCAATGGCAGGTATTCCTGGGAATAATGCAGAGGTTGCAGGATCAATTTATTCCAAAGAGGTGGAAAGACTCTAAGGGGAGTAAGAGACACCTGTGGCTGACGAGGGAAGTCAGGGACAGCATAAAAATTAAGGAGAGGAAGTATAACATAGCAAAGAAGAGTGGGAAGACAGAGGATTGGGACTCTTTTAAAGAGCAACAAAAGTTAACTAAAAAGGCAATACGGGGAGAAAAGATGAGGTACGAGGGTAAACTAGCCAATAATATAAAGGAGGATAGCAAAAGTTTTTTTAGGTACGTGAAGAGGAAAAAAATAGTCAAGGCAAATGTGGGTCCCTTGAAGACAGAAGCAGGGGAATTTATTATGGGGAACAAAGAAATGGCAGACGAGTTAAACCGTTACTTTGGATCTGTCTTCACTGAGGAAGATACACACAATCTCCCAAATGTTCTAGGGGCCGGAGAACCTAGGGTGATGGAGGAACTGAAGGAAATCCACATTAGGCAGGAAATGGTTTTGGGTAGACTGATGGGACTGAAGGCTGATAAATCCCCAGGGCCTGATGGTCTGCATCCCAGAGTACTTAAGGAGGTGGCTCTAGAAATAGTGGAAGCATTGGAGATCATTTTTCAATGTTCTATAGATTCAGGATCAGTTCCTGTGGATTGGAGGATAGCAAATGTTATCCCACTTTTTAAGAAAGGAGGGAGAGAGAAAACGGGTAATTATAGACCAGTTAGTCTGACATCAGTGGTGGGGAAGATGCTGGAGTCAATTATAAAAGACGAAATTGCTGAGCATTTGGATAGCAGTAACGGGATCATTCCGAGTCAGCATGGATTTACGAAGGGGAAATCATGCTTGACAAATCTACTGGAATTTTTTGAGGATGTAACTAGGAAAATTGACAAGGGAGAGTCAGTGGATGTGGTGTACCTTGACTTTCAGAAAGCCTTCGACAAGGTCCCACATAGGAGATTAGTGGGCAAAATTAGGGCACATGGTATTGGGGGTAGGGTACTGACATGGATAGAAAATTGGTTGACAGACAGAAAGCAAAGAGTGGGGATAAATGGGTCCCTTTCGGAATGGCAGGCAGTGACCAGTGGGGTACCGCAAGGTTCGGTGCTGGGACCCCAGCTATTTACGATATACATTAATGACTTAGACGAAGGGATTAAAAGTACCATTAGCAAATTTGCAGATGATACTAAGTTGGGGGGTAGTGTGAATTGTGAGGAAGATGCAATAAGGCTGCAGGGTGACTTGGACAGGTTGTGTGAGTGGGCGGATACATGGCAGATGCAGTTTAATGTAGGTAAGTGTGAGGTTATTCACTTTGGAAGTAAGAATAGAAAGGCAGATTATTATCTGAATGGTGTCAAGTTAGGAGGAGGGGGAGTTCAACGAGATCTGGGTGTCCTAGTGCATCAGTCAATGAAAGGAAGCATGCAGGTTCAGCAGGCAGTGAAGAAAGCCAATGGAATGTTGGCCTTCGTAACAAGAGGAGTTGAGTATAGGAGCAAAGAGGTCCTTCTACAGTTGTACCGGGCCCTGGTGAGACCGCACCTGGAGTACTGTGTGCAGTTTTGGTCTCCAAATTTGAGGAAGGATATTCTTGCTATGGAGGGCGTGCAGCGTAGGTTCACTAGGTTAATTCCCGGAATGGCGGGACTGTCGTATGTTGAAAGGCTGGAGCGATTGGGCTTGTATACACTGGAATTTAGAAGGATGAGGGGGGATCTTATTGAAACATATAAGATAATTAGGGGATTGGACACATTAGAGGCAGATAACATGTTCCCAATGTTGGGGGAGTCCAGAACAAGGGGCCACAGTTTGAGAATAAGGGGTAGGCCATTTAGAACGGAGATGAGGAAGAACTTTTTCAGTCAGAGGGTGGTGAAGGTGTGGAATTCTCTGCCTCAGAAGGCAGTGGAGGCCAGTTCGTTGGATGCTTTCAAGAGAGAGCTGGATAGAGCTCTTAAGGATAGCGGAGTGAGGGGGTATGGGGAGAAGGCAGGAACGGGGTACTGATTGAGAGTGATCAGCCATGATCGCATTGAATGGCGGTGCTGGCTCGAAGGGCTGAATGGCCTACTCCTGCACCTATTGTCTATTGTCTATTGTCTAAAGCCGTCAAAAACATGATTAAATAACAAAACATGCATCACATCACTTCCACAGACTGGTTGAGTTGTTTATTTTAAGCTGTAACTTTCTTTGTAAACAGTCTCTAACTGCACAAAATCGTGTCTTACGTTTCAGCTTCTTTTGTTCTGCTTTGATCTGCCCCTTTCACACCTTACAGGCTCTTTGTACCCTCCCATATTCCATATTCCCTTTCCCCTGACTTTCACTCTGAAGAAGGGTCTTGACCCGAAACGTCACCCATTCCTTCCCTCCAGAGATGCTGCCTGTCCCACTGAGCCACCCAGTTTAGTGTGTCTGTTTTCGGCGTAGGAGCTGCAGTTCCTTCCGACACATTTTGTCGGGTTGGAACAGAGGCCAGAGATAAGAAGGGAAGTTGTGGGCCAGTTTGAAGAGTTGCAGAATGCAAAGCCAGAGGGGGGGAAGTAAATGTGAACAAAAGGGGGAAAGAGGGGAAAAAAAAAAAAAAATAGCTGAAACTATGATACGTAACAATTGCTGCAATAAAAGATAGTGTGCAAATATGCTTCATCTATGCAGAGAAAAACTGAGTTAATATTACAGGTCAATGACACAAATCGGAGAGGTTGGTGAGCAGAAATAGTTGAATCCTTTGGCCAGCAGTAAGTCCATTGGGAAGGTGAAATGCTGTTCCTTAAGCTTAGGCTTTAGTTGAACAGTGCAAGACATCAAAGACAGGGAGGTTAGAGTGGGAATGGAATGGAGAATTGCAAGTGACAGGTGGCTGAAAGTCAGGATCACTCTCATGGATTGGATGGGAGCATTCTGCATGAAGGTCAATCAATTGTTTTCCAATGTTGGAGACCCCAACATGAATCAGTGCACTGAAATGGGCGGCACAGTGGCATATCAGTAGAGTTGCTGCCTCACAGTGCCAGAGACCCGGGTTCAATCCTGACTGCGGGTGCTGTCTGTGTGGAGCTGGTACATTCTCCGTAACCATGTGGGTTTTCTCTGGGAGCTCCAGGTTCCTCCCAGATCCCAAGACATGCAGGTTTCTAGATTAATTGGTTTCTGAAAATTGCCCCTAGTATGTCGGATGCAAAACTGGGATAACATTGAATTAGTCTACAGGGGATCATTGGTCGGGGTGGACATGGTGGGCCGAAGGTCCTGTTTCCATGCTGTATCTCTAAACTAAGCAAAACTAAATTGAAAGAAGTAGAAGGGCATTTGCCTGGAAGAATTATTCGTGTCGTTGAATGTTAGAAAGGGCAGAGGTAAAATGATCAAAAGATACAGCATGGAGACAGCTGCTTTACCCCAGCAAGCTGACATTGACCATTGAATGCAGGACAATCATAATGACTGTATATCGGAGTATTCGGGCCTGTAATAGATATGGGTCAATAATCTATCCCCTAATATGGTGGGTATTTAGAAATGGAAGGGAAGAGTCAGATGAGGGCCATGTGAAAGGGGAAGGCAGATCTGAGGAAGGATATGCTGGCATTGGAGAGGATCCAGAGGAGATCCAGAGGAGATCCCAGGGATGATTCGGTTAGGACCGCTTGATGGTTCAGGGCCATTACTCGCTGGAGTTTAGAAGGATGAGGGAGGATCTCATTGAACCCTATCGGATAATGAATGGCCTAGATAGAGTGTAGGTGGAAAGGATTTTTCATGTAATGGGAGAGTCTAGAACTGGAGGGCACAGCCTGAGAATAAAAGGATGTACCTTTAGAATGGAGATGAGGACGAATTTCTTTAGACAGAGGGTGGTGAATCTGTGGAATTCATTGCCATAGATGGCTGTGGAGATCGAGGGATTGGGTATTTTTAAACCAGTGATAAAACCATCTTGATTAGTTCATGGTCCTGTGAGGGTGTGACAAAGGTTACAGGGCATCAAAGGTTCCAGGGAGAAAGCAGGAGAGGACAATAGATCAGAATAGACTCACTGGGCTGAATGGCCTGATGTCTTATGGTCTTATGTGAAAATTGGCAGTGAAGGTAGTGAAATTTTCAGATTCGATACAAGTGCAGGAAACAGTACCTATACCAGAGGGTGGTGGGGGAGTGGAGAGTATTAACACAGGCTGGTTGTTGATAGGTGGAAACAGATGAGGGAGAGCTGATGTGCTGATGGAACCAGCTGGGAAGAAGATAGGAAAGGTGAGGCTGATGGATAGGTACCTGGGTGATGGTCAGATGGAGCCAGATGCCAATGAAGGAATGGAAAAGGTGAGCAAGGAGAGAGATCATCTATATGGGAGTGGGATAGGTGTAGGTTACCTGAAGTTTTTTTTTAAATCAATGTACAAGACATAACCAATTGTTGTCTGCTAGCCCTGGCATAAAGAAATAGACTTATTCACAAAATGCTGGAGTAACTCAGCAGGTCAGGCAGCATCTCGGGAGAGAAGGAATGGGTGACGTTTCGGATCACCCGAAACGTCACCCATTCCTTCTCTCCCGAGATGCTGCCTGACCTGCTGAGTTACTCCAGCATTTTGTGAATAAATCGATTTGTACCAGCATCTGCAGTTATTTTCTTATAAAGAAATAGACTTCTGATAATGTTCTGCGCTCATCGCTTCTGTATGAAGTTAGCAGCAAGAGGCTTTTCTGTTCAAATGTGCATGAATTCACTTTATTTCAAAATGCAAGCCTTAAAACATAACTTGCCCCAAAATCATGTCCCTGAAGATAGTCCAAATTTACAATTCAAATGTAAAATTTGCATTGATGCAAATATCCTTAATAAATATGAAATATAACGTTGCCTCAACTATGTACATTACTCAAGAAAAGACAGCTCGAAACGCATAGCAGAATAAAATTGTTGGTAAGTGAAGCTTCTGGTGAACATCATTAATTAAGTGAAAGCATAAGCAGTGTAGATAAAAACATAAAACTATAAAGAAATATGAATAGACTGTGAATGTGTACAATCAGGGCAATTGGGTTCAAAGCAGCAAAATCTGATTTACCAAAGAACAATGGGCTACAATATTTATGTTGTAAGGAATATGTACACAAGCTAGGGTTCCATTCCCAGAAAATCACCAAGTGAAAGGTACATTCAAATTTTCAACATCTTGTGGACAATGGTATAATAGATATAGAGAAATTAGGATCAGTAGGAAAGACTAAAATTAGAGAAACGTTGGGATCTTTTATATAATTAAAGCGCATTTTGATTCCCCTTCTATAACAGCGCAGCGGTAGAGTTGCTGCCTCACAGTGCCTGATACCGGGGTTCGATCCTGGCCATGGGTGCTGTCTGCACGATGTTTGTACGTTCTCCCCCTGACCTGTGTGGGCTTTCTCCAGATGCTCCGTTTTCGTCTCACACTCCAAAGACTTACAGGTTTGCAGGTTAATTGGCGTAGGTAAAATTGTAAATTGTTCCTGGTGTGTGTAGGATAGTGTTCATGTGCAAGGATCGCTGGTCGGCGCGGACTCGGTGGGCCGAAGGGCTTGTTTCCGCGTTGTATCTCTAAGCTAAACTAAAATAAACTAGATGTCAATTAATGCAAGGCTAGTTGTTAACTCTAAATGCAAGGCCAATACATGTTTGTTAAGCAAGTTAATTTGGACATGGAGGGAATGGAAGAAGAACAGCCCTGATCTCTTTGTCATCAGGACAGACTTGATGGGCTAAATGGCTTTCTCCTATTGCCATATTTCCAATTTTGACCTTTTCATCTCATGTAAGGATGTCAGATTCAGAGGCAGCCCATTTTCCTTTGAATCAGGAGACTGCCATTTCGAACCCTGCTCCAGAGACCTCAGCACATAATTAGGCTGTCCGAGAGAGTAATGCTTTTCAGATGAGGTCACAAATTAAGACCACAAGTGCCCTCTCAGGCAAATGTAAAAGATGCCAAGACATGACATGAACAAGAGTAGATAGACCTGCTGGTAACCTGACTGAAATTCATCCATCAAAGAGAATCACAAAAAAAACGTTATTTAGCATTTATTATTAAATTGCTATTTGTTAAATGTTGTTGCACATTGCTGCATTAACATCGTGATCAAAAATGCTTCATTGGCTCTGAATCCTTTGGGACATCCTGAAGCTGTGTATGTTTTTCTTCCTTTAAATGAATGGAAATATAATGCAAAAATATGTAATTTTATTAAAAACAATTCTTTGTAAAAACAACCCAAAAAAGCAAGGAATTATTCATGTTCACGTTTTCCAAAATTGCTCATCGCCTCCACTCAACTGAAATACAATCCATCAAAAAACAGCATTTTGCAAGATTAACCAATTAGTGAATTGGATTAATAAATCCTTATGCAAAGTTGTGTTGGGAAATCTGTCATTCTGCAGAAACACTCACTGCAAATTGAGTTTAATGTATTACACAGTTCTACAATTTAAATGCAGGAACAACATTTACTTTGCTGACTGAAATAGTATTGATTGTCACAAGATATATTGCCTAATTTTGAATTATATTGGGAAAGGGCTCAGACAATTAATGAGAGACACCAAAGATTTTGTTTTGTTAAATAATACGTGATATATTCAATTTAGTATTAAACACAGCCGAACTAAATATTCAAAAAGTTAAGTAAAATAGCAATGACCCATAAAATTACACAAACTCTAGCAATCCCTTGTATTATTACGCAATTGATGTTCTTGATTGTTTGAAGAACAATCAAACCATTATTGGGCCTGATACATGTGGTGTTTCAATACTTGTGTTGAGGTGAAGTTTGGGGAGAGTCGGCCAGAAATGGATGATATTTCAACCCTTCAAAACTTTCGTTTTGTTCACATTAACTGGGACTGTTGCTTTCTTATTGATCCCTAGTTAAAATGAGGGTGGATATCCTACAGAGTATGAATGATGGGGTCGCACAAGCTTTGCAGTTATATTGGATTTTGGAAACAATCTCAGAAACATGTATAATTAGATATGGTTCAGACTTTTCCTTGAAGTTTATGATATATTGCAAGGACTGCTTCCCAGCTAATTGTGCCTTTAACTTAACTGGCTGGTAATTTTGTGTTTTCATTGTCTAGATTTTAATGGGAAATTTAAAAGAATCCCAACTGATTTGCAGTAATTCTGTAATAAATGGTGTCTTTCATAAATTTCTGGATTATATGGCACAGAACAAGGTCATTTGTTCATTGCAGCCATTCCATCTGCAAAAGAATCATTACTCCCATTTTCCATTACAGGCCAGTTCAGGTACTCAGCCATTCAATGTTTAATACATTGTGCAATTTTCCATTTCCATTGTCCTTTCAAGACTGTAAATTCCAGATCCCCAATACTTCATAGGATGAAAAGAAAATCCTCATCTCCAATGTAACCCTTCCACCTTAAATCTATGTGTAGAAAGGAATTGCAGATGCTGGTTTACACCGAAGATAGACACAAAATGCTGGAGTAAGTCAGCAGGACAGGCAGCATCTCAGGATAGAAGGAATGGGTGATGTTTCAGGTCAAAACCCTTCTTCAGACTTGGTCTGCAGTTCCTTCTTACACATTTCACCTTAAATCTATGTCAGTCTTAATTCACCATGTATGATTCTGTTGAAGAATCTTTTAGGAAATATATATGAAGTTGACATTTTGAGAAGCTACTAGCCAATGCACTAAAACAGAAACCTTTGTTGTAGCCCTATTTGGTCCAGTAACATACTTGCCAAACAAATATTTGGATGAAAATACAAATGGCACCTCAAGAGCAATCCATTAGTCCCATTCTCTCTCTTTTTATTTCCCTGCAATGTATTCTTCCTTGCAGTATGCATATCAATATATACAAATGCACATAATATATATATATATACAGTTAAACCAAAATCAATTATTCGTTATTACACCATTTTATGGAAAAATCTTGTTTATATATATATATATATATATATATATACATATCAGGTTAAACAAGATTTTTCCATAAAATGGTGTAATAACGAATAATTGATTTTGGTTTAATTGTTTTTTAATGAGATGAAAATATTGCAATAATTATGAATCAGAGGTCACAAAATGATTTGGAGTCATCTTTACACCAAGCTCCCAGACAAATGATTTAAAAGCTGTGGAGATATGAAAGACAAACACAAGCAAATTAAAACCTTAAATGCCCAGGAACAATTGGAAGTGCTCATAACAGTGACACTTAAAAACACAACGGCAGCAATAACATCAATAGAATTCACAAATCTCCAGCCTCTGTCACTTTTCACATCGGGCCTTTGTCCTATCCCCACTTCCCTTCAGTCTGAAGAAGGGACTTGACTCAAAACTTCACCTATTCTTGTACTCCAGAGATGTTCCCTGACCCTTTTGGTTACACCTGCACTTTATGTCTCTAAGTTACATGAATATAATTTGTGTCATTACAACAGTGGTATTGAAAGTAGACTGAGAAAAAAAAACAATGACACAGAAAGAGGCCAATAGGACCATGATATTGTTGCTGGTCAAAAAAAAAACCTATGCAGCCTTATTTCAGTTCTAGGAACAGATTCACAGCCATTCCTCTTCAAGTTCAATCTGATTTTTAAAAAAATATAATGTAATAAAAATGAACTGCAGATGCTGGTTTATAACAAAGTTAGACACAACATGCTGGACTCAACAGGTCAGGCAGCATCTCTGGAAAAATGGATGGGTGACGTTCTGGGTTGGGACCCTGATACATCACCTATCCATGTTCTCCAGAGATACTGCCAGACCGGCTGAGTTACTCCGGCACTTTGTGTCCATCTTGAGTATTTTTTAACGAGATGTGGATTTCTGTTTTCATTACCATATCAAGCAGTGAGTTCAATGTCCCTGCACTCATATGCATGAGAAAGTTTTTCTTGTTTACCACTCTAATCCCTTTCTCCCTGATTTTGGAACCCTCTGTCAAGGGGAAATGGGTCAATCATATCACTCAGAGATTGCACAATTTTATACAGTCTCTCTGCTTAAGCCTTACTCAATCTTTCCTCACAGGTGAAATCTTCCAACATTTTAGTAAATCTCCACTACACCCTCTCCAGTCCCATATCCTGTGACATGGTGACCAGAACCTTTTGCAATACTAAATATGTGGCCTTAATAGCATTGCTTACAGTTCTAGCATAGCCACTCACTCCTCTATACTATACCTCAAATAATAATGGAATCCTATAGGCCTTTTTAATTGCCTACACACCCATCCTGCTAACTTTAAGGACCTGTGGAAATACACTCCAAGGTCCCTCAGGATACCCATATTTTTCTGCATCTCGAATTTATTGTGGATGAACTTGCCGTGGTGGTGGTGGCCTGTCGTAGAGGATGAAAGCATGGTTGTGCAGTCTCGTGTCTTATGGGATCGAGTGTGGCTCACGAGACCGATGCACGAGCTACACAAGTAGGAGGATTTTGGACTGCAGCCTTCCTCCTGTCTCTGACAGTAACGAGTCGGCTTCGGCGATTATCTTCGAAACTGCTGACTGTCTTCTTAATGGTTGTACGCCAGCCAGCCCAGTCACCGTCACGGGTTTCCAGTTCTTTTGGGGCTCGGCCTGTGTGCTGGAGGTGGTCCTTGATGCAGTCTTTGCACCATCTCTTCGGGTGCCCTGGGTTCCTTTGACCTTGTGACAGAACTCCGTACAGGAGGTGACAAGGCATGCCGGATGAACTTGCCTTGGAACATCTCCATAAACTTCTCGGAATTTCGTTTGCAAATTCCGAAAACATTCCACTTCCCGCTATTCCATTCAACTGCCCAAAACACCAAAACACTCAGTGCAGTCTAAAGCTTTTCTATACAATGCTAACCACACAACCATCACAGAATCGTCTGCAAACCTCTTTATCATGACTCACGCATTTGAATCTAAGCCATTAATATGTACTGCAGAAACCAAGGATATGAGTACTGGACTTCTTGGAACCTTATTGACAACAATCTTCCAGACACAAAACAAACATCAATCATTACTTTTTGCTTCCTGGAATCAAACAAGTTTTGGATCTAATTTGCCATTCATCATATCATATCATATCATATATATACAGCCGGAAACAGGCCTTTTCGGCCCACCAAGTCCGTGCCGCCCAGCGATCCCCGTAACATTAACACTATCCTACACCCACTAGGGACAATTTTTACATTTACCCAGCCAATTAACTACATACCTGTACGTCTTTGGAGTTCTCCATTGAATCTCAACAGTTTTTGTACTTTCATTAGCCAGCCATGTAGGACATTGATTCTCATTGATGCTTCTTGCCATTTGTTGATAATAGCAAGTCAAATTGGTTGTACACAGTTTTCCTTCAAATTCAAACAGAATGTGATGTTCAAGATGTGCCTTTTCAAATGAAAGTTTACATTGTCCCTCAGAATTGATTTCAGCAATTTATCCGCTTTAGAAGTTAAATGAAATGATTGATTAGATGATACAGCATGGAAACAGGCTCTTTGGCCTACCAAATCCACACTGACTATTGATGTCCCTATTCTAGTTCTATTTTATCCCACTTTCTCATCCACTTCCTATACACTAGAGGCAATTTACAGCAACCAATTAACCTAAAACCCACACGTCTTTTTTGATGTGGGAGGAAACCAGAGTATCCAGAGGAAACTCCCGAGGTCACAGTGAGAATGTGCAAACTCCACACAGACAGCACCTGAGGTCAGGATCGACCTCGGGTCGCTGGTTCTCTGGCGCAGTGAGGGAGCAGCTCTACCAGCTGCACCATGGTGCCAGCCTATTGACGTCTAACCCCTTCCCTCTAAGTAACTACGTAACAGGAGCAGTAACCTTGGATAGGGGATGTTTGGCAGAGATCCTCAAGCTTATCATTACTGCAAGTGCAACGAAAGAGAAATTCACCTGAGAAAATTCTGTCCCAGTATTTCCTGATATTGCAATGGCACTTACACACCTTTATCCTGGAAAATGGTTGTACCTCAACCAAAACCAAGTAGAATCTATTTGGCCATATTTTCATATTGCTGTTTGTGGGACCATGGTGTGTGTAAATTAGCCTCCTCAGGTTGCCTATGAATGCAGGTTTTGGATTGCTCTGGGATCTTGAAAGGCCAGTGAATGCAAGCTGTTTGTGTCCCTGTTTCCAAAGGGCTTGTCTTGTTCTGCCCATTGTCAAGGTCAGGTAACAGAGGAAAAGAACTGAACACTTCAGAAGCAGCAGCCACCACTTTGGTTATATGCACTGAGAACATAGGGTAACACAGCACAGGAACAAGCCCTTCAGTCCACAATGTCTGTGGAGAACATAATGCTAAATTAAACGAATCTCCCCTATCTGAGTGAGATCTATACCCTTCTATCCCATGCATACCCATGTGTCCCATCCAGAGGCCTCTTAGGTGCCACTATCATATCAGCCTCCACCTCTATCCCTGGCAGTGTGTTCCAGGCATCCACCACCCTCTATGTAAATTAAAACCTGTCCTGTACATCTCTTTTAAACTTTTCAATCGCACCTTAAAGCTATGCCCTCTAATCTTTGACATTCCGTCCTGGGGTAAAGGTTCTGACTCTACCCTATCTACTGTATGCCTCTCATAATTTTATATGCCTCTATCGGGTCTCCACACATCCTCCATTGTTCCAGAGCAAACAATCCAACTTTGTGGGTCAGATAGCATCCCTGGAGAAAAGGAATAGGTGATGTTTTGGGTCGAGGCACTTCTTCTCTGTTTGAAGAAATCTGAAGAAGGGGCTGGACCCAAATCGTCACCTACTCCTTTTCTCCTGAGATGCTGCCTGACCCATTGAGTTACTCCAACTTTTTGTGTCTATCTTCGGTTTAAACCAGCATCTGCTGTTCCTTCCTACACAATCCAACTTTGTGTCTCTGTGAAGGGAAGTGAACAGGTGAAATGTTGATTACAGAAAGGGAAAACACAGTTGTGGTACAGCGATGGCTACCTTTGACTGTGCCATGGGGCACAGTTGAATTTGTTCACAGTTGGGTTCATGAGTTATAACCTAGGCGGCACAGTAGGACAAGCTTCAGTGTGGAGAAGTTTAAGTCACATCACGTTAAAAATAATTTTAAAAAACATACACACCGCAGTTGGAAGAGACCTGGATGTTCACTATTCATCGCTCACCAATGTGAGATTGAATCAAACACTGAAGTAAAAGCTAGATTATATTGCAGTTGTTCAAATTCCTAAAGGTTGCGGCAAAACCATGTAGCTCCCTGTTGGGACCACACGTGGAGCAGCAATTTCGATTCTCAACGCCTTTCAAGGCTGGGGAGAAATACAAAAGCAATGTAATTGTTCCCCAGTGTTGTAACAGGAAGACCCTGGGAAACAAATTAATAAACTAGGGCTCTTCAGCCCCGGGAACGTGATAGAGCACTTATGAGGGTGGAAGAAATAGACAATCCTTTCAGAAATGCCAGCGTTGCTGGGAAAGAGGATAGGCTCTGCTTTGAGAACTAATGAGAAAAGGCAATTATTATTTTATGTACATGATTTCTATGAATATTATTTTCGGTGATTAATGGCTCAAGAGTGGTTAACAGTAAGTGAATGCATCAGTGAATAGACTTCATATTCTGCTTAATTTCACCCCAATCACTGTGGAACACAGACCAGAAGCCCCACAATAATAACAAAATAGAATTTGAAGGGTGTTACAGTGGTGCAGATAATAGTGCCGTTGCCTCACAGCGCAAGAGACCTGGGTCTGATATATTGTTCTCGGGTGCTGTCCGTGTGGAGTTTGCACGTTCTCCCATGTGGGATTCCTCCAGGTGAACCGGTTTCCTCTCGCATCCCAAAGACGTGTGGGTTTGTAGGTAAATGGCCCTTTCTTCGTAAGTTGCCCCTAGAGTGTTGGGAGTGCATGAGAAGGTGGGATGACATAGAACTATTGGGAACAGGTGATTGAGGGTCGGTATTGGCTTGTTTCCATGCTGTATCACTAAAATAAAGAAACCTCACCGAATTCAGAAAAATCAACTTCCAACCTTTATTCAAAATAATGCATCATTTTTTTCTAGTGATCTGCTTCAGCTGCAGAGTTCAATAGCGGATGTAGTATCTACTCCAGAGTCTGCTGCAATCCCGATTAGCGAGACCATCCACTTTGTGGTTGAGAAGAGAAAAGCAAAGTATTGCTTCAATGGAGAGGATGGAGCTGTGCAGATTGACCTACCTGTCCCAATTCATGAAATGCCCAAAATTAACAATGAATAATCAGGAAAGTAAATGGAATGTTGGCCTTGATTCAACTGTATCATGACTCAGACTTTTTGCATACAATTTTGATCTGCTTATTTAAAGAGGACTATACTTACGTTGGAGGTAATTCAGAGACAGGCCACAAAAGCTCAGCAGGTCAGACAAATTCTGTGGTAAAATAAATAGTTCAGATTTCACATTGAACACCCTTTCGTCCAAACTGGGGCAAAGAGAAAACTTTGAAGGTTTGTTAAAGTAACTAGTGAATTCCCTACTATCAGTCTGAAAAAAGGTCTCTACACGAAACGTCACCCATTCCTTCTCTCCAGAGATGCTGCCTGTCCTGCTGAGTTACTCCAGCATTTTGTCCCTGCTATGGTCATGGACATTGGAGACCGCTCCTGCACCCTGCCCCATCCTTTCCTCAGAATTCATTCTCTCTCCTTGCTCTTAGTTTTTCTTGCAGGTGGAGCGCAAAGTGTAGGACTAGTTTCAGGAGCTGATAGATGGCAATCGCTAGGATGGTTCCTTGTCTGTGTTGGTACTAATGCCAGCGCAGTTCAATTGGATCTATGCTGATATCTGCCAGAGCTGTTTCTTCCTGTAGTACTACTGTGCTACCCTTCTGGCCATTTTCTCCTATGATGGATCAACTTCCATACAAGGTGGCACGGTGGTGCAGAGGTGATGTTGCTGCCTTACAACGCCAGAGACCTGGGTTCGATCCTGACTATGGGTGCTGTCTGTACGGAGTTTGTACATCCTCCCCCGTGACCTGCACATTCCAAAGACAAACAGGTTTGTAGGCTAATTGTCTTGGTAAAATTGAAACTTGTCCATAGTGTGTAGGATAATATTTGTAAGTGAGGGTCGCTGATAGGCACAGACGGTGGGCCAAAGGGCCTGTTTCTCTAGAAACATAGAAACATAGAAAATAGGTGTAGGAGTAGGCCATTCGGCCCTTCGAGCCTGCACCGCCATTCAATATGATCATGGCTGATCATCCAACTCAGTATCCCGTACCTGCCTTCTCTCCATACCTCTGATCCCTTTAGCCACAAGGGCCACATCTAACTCCCTCTTAAATATAGCCAATGAACTGGCCTCAACTACCTTCTGTGGCAGAGAATTCCATAGATTCACCACTCTCTGTGTGAAAAAAAACTTTCTCATCTCGGTCCTAAAAGACTTCCCCCTTATCCTTAAACTGTGACCCCTTGTTCTGGACTTCCCCAACAGCGGGAACAATCTTCCTGCATCTAGCCTGTCCAACCCCTTAAGAATTTTGTAAGTTTCTATAAGATCCCCCCTCAATCTTCTAAACTAAACTAAACTAAACTAAACAAGAGTATCAAAGTGAGAAATTGGAAGCAGGCTTTTAAAGACTCTCGATTGGCCAAAGTCTCCAATAGAAAGCTGGGCAAGTGGAAAGTGAAGAAAAAAATCATTTTTGCAAGACCAAGTAACTGCCGGTTGTGTGTGATAACTGACGCACATATCTCTTCATGACACTTTTAAACGTATTATTGTGAAAGATGCCTGGCAAAGGCACCCAAAGAAACTGCAAAGTGTTGGAAGTATCCAGGAAAGTAAAAGCCCAGAACTTCAAGTCTAACCTGCAAATACTGCTGGCTGAAATGCAGCGAAGGAGAGAAAAATGCTGAGTGTCCTTTGGGAAGATGCCACAGAATGATGCCTGTAGCATACCTGTAGAAAGCAAGAGAAGTGGTGCTGATTACCACATCTGTCACCTGCAGTACTGACTATAGACCAGTGCCAGATGACCTGATCAGTCCAGGCAAATTAAAACATCGCTATCTGCTGCTGCTTCTGGGAAGTACTTTTTAATTTGAGAGTTTTACAAAAGGAAGGGGCATAATCAATCATACATTTGGGGTGGAGGGAAGGAATTTAAATGTCAAATTCCCTCAACCTGCCATAATGACGTAATTCTGGAACATTCCAAGATCCACTGTCAAGTATTGTTGCGGCATTAATTATGATGAGCAAGCTAAGAGTCAGCAGATTATTTTGCAGCTTTATAAGACTCTGGTTAAGCCGCACATGGAGTATTATGAGCAGTTCTGGTTGCCCCCATTACGGGTAAGATGTGAAGGCTTCTAAAAGGGTGCAGGAGAGTTTTACCTGTGTGCTATCTAGATTAGACGCCATTCGCTATGAGGAGTGGGTGGACAAAGTTGGATTGTTTTCTCTTGAGTGTCGGAGGCTGAGGGGAAACCTGATAGATAAAATAATGAGAGGCATAGATAGGTTGGACAGTCAGAATCTTTTTCTCAGGGCGGAAATATCGAAAACTGGAGGCATTGCTTTAAGGTAAGAAGGGCAGAGTTTAATTGAGACTTGCGGGGTATGTTTTTACACATCGTTTGGGGGGTGCCTTGAGCATAAGGCCAGGGAGTGGTGGAGGTAGATAAATAGTGCCATTTTTTGGATCGGCACATGGATATGAAGGGAACGGAGAGATATGGATTACGTGTAGGCAGATGAGATTAGTTTAACTTAGCAACATGTTTGGCACAGACATTGTTGGCCGAAGGGCCTGTTCCCCTGATGTTCTATGTTTTATGTTCCATGTTTTGTGAACATTCATTTAGTTCAGTTCACAACTTCAGAATTTCTAAAGCACAGAACAAACAAACATGAAGCACTGTGCAGTAAGGAACTGCAGGTGCTGGTTTAAACTGAAAGTTAGATGGAAAATGCTGGAGTAACTCAGCGGGACAAGCAGCATCTCTGGAGAGAAGGAATGGGTGACGTTTCGGGTCGAGACCCTTCTTCAGACTAGAGTCGGGGGAAAGGGAAATGAGAGATATAGACGATGGAGCGAGGTTTAGAACAAATGACTGAAAGATATGCAAAAAAGTAACGATGATAATGGAAACAGGGCATTGTTAGCTGTTTGCTAGGTGAGAACGAGAAGCTGGTGTGACTTGGGTGGGGGAGGGATAGAGAGAGAGTGAGTGTAGAGGTTACTTGAAGTTAGAGAAATCGGCACTTATCTTCCTCCTAGGCCGTCCCCCAGGATTAAGGATGACTTGCTTCCCCTCTGGTTTTGTGGGTTCTGGCGCCACTAATGAGGCCAGTGTGGAAAGCGTAGACTGTTCCACAGTTGGGCCATGAGGTGCATCACTGGGTTGTGAGGAGCTGTGCTTCTTCCCTGCTTATGTAATGTTTCCAGAGGGTCCCAAAGCACATAATCTAGGTTGTCAATAGCATCCTGAGTACTCCTCCTTTATTTTGAGCTGTCATGGGCCAGAGATTTCGAAACTCAGTGGGAATGTTGTTTTTCTCCATGAAGGCTTTGAGCATATCCTTAAATCTTTTCCTGTGTTTGCCTAGAAGCCTCCTCCCATGACAGAGCTCAGAATAAATTGTTTTGCACTTTTGTTATGAATGAAATGTTTCAGTCGATTTGGCCGAAGTATGGTAGCAGGTACAGCATTGTGATAATGACCAGACCATCTGGTCTAGTGCTGTTGTTTAACTGCAGATTGATAGACCCCAACATCAGTCAGCACGGTGGCACAACGATAGAGTGGCTGCTTTAGAGCGCCGGAGTTCCGGGTTCAATCCTGACTACGGGCGTCGTCTGCACAGAGATTGGACGTTCTCTTTGTGACCGCGTGGGTTTTCTCCGGGTGCTCCTGTTTCCTCCCACACTCCAAAGACATAAAGGTATGTAGGTTAATTGGCTTCTGTAAACTGTAAATTGTCCCTGGTGTGTGTAGGATAGTGCGAGTGTACGGGATGATCGCTGGTCAGCTTGAACTCGATGGGCCATAGGGCCTGTTTCCGTGTTGTAAGTCTAAATCAGGGAGAACTCTCTTGCCCTGGATAGTTAGGCTTATAGATTTCCTTCAATCTTCTGGAGTGGGAATTAAACCCAACACCTTCCAACTCAAAGGCAGAAATTCTACAGGTTAAGCACCGATTTTCTGGCAACTGATGGTCTGCCCACCTCTATAATCCAGACAAAACTACAAGAGCTCAGTTGAAATTCCCTGAGCAGCCACAGATGGCGTTGCAAATGGAGAGCGCTCTTTCTGGCTGTGTCCCTCGTGAAATAATTAACTATGCTTACGATCTACTCTCCTAACTGTTTCGCAAAGATAGTACAGTAATCCCTCGTTTTCACGACCCCTCCATGTAATAGATGTCGGGTTTAGTGGACCCATTCCGGGCTCGCACCGTCCACCCGACCGTCTAGAGCAACGGATTCCAACCCACATCTGGCATGCAAGGTGCACCAGCAAGCCCTGCTTCACCCACCAATAGGACATAAAGTGCCGGAGTAATTCAGCGGCTCAGGATCTCTGGAGAACATGGATAGGCGACATTGGGACCCTTCCTCAGACTGATTCAGTCGGCTTAGTTACTAATCCAGCATCTTTGTGTCGTTTCACTCTAACACCAGGCGCCGATGCCGCTGGTCTGATGTACCCCCACTGACAGAACACGCCTGGTCACCAAGGGGCTTCCTCCCCTCGCACCTGCTGCCACTTCTAAGGTGGAGTATGTCGGCAACTCTGGGGGAGAAGGAGGAGGCGGCAGTGGTGGGAGGAAGGGGAGGGATAGGGGGAGGTGACTTGAAGATTAGAAGCCAGGGCTCCCTCCTCCACCACCCCCCCCCCCCCCCCCCCTTCCCCACGTCCTCTCCCTTCTCCCCTGGAATCACCAACATACTCCACCTTGTACGTTCTCCCTGTGACCTTATGGGTTTTCTCCAGGTGCTCCAGTTTCCTCCCACACTCCAAAGACATTCAGGTTTGTAGTTTAATTGACTTCTGTAAATTGCCCCTGTAGTGAATAGGATAGAAATAATACACAGCTGATCGCTGGAAAGCATGGTCTCAGTGGGCCAAAGGGCTTGTTTCCATGCTGTATGTCCAAACGAAACCAAACTCTACACTAAACTAAACTATTATATGTAAGAACATCTCGGTACATTTTATATCAGGGTTGTGGCAGCATAATGGTTAAGTTGCTGGTCCAAGTGTCTAGAGACGTGAGCCAATGACCAAGAGACACAAATCCTGCCATGGCAACTGGGGAATTTAAATTTGGTTAATTAAATAATATTGACTAAAAAATATATCAATAGTGATGGCCATGAAACTAATGGTTCGTGGTAAAACCCATTTGGTTTCTAAGCCCCTTGGGGTAAGCAATCTGGCTCAAACTGCAATGTTGTCGACGGTCCCCCAGAAATGGTCCAGCCATTCACTCACTTCAAGGGTAAATATAGTCTGTCCTTTCTGTCATGGGCCTCCTCCAGTGCCATAGTGAGGCCCACCGGAAATTGGAGGAACAGCACCTCATAGGGGGAGAGAGTGGGGGATCGGGAGGGGAGGGAGGAGGGGGGAGGGGAGGGGGGAAGGGGGTGAGAGGGGAGGGGGGGGGGGAGAGGGTGCTGCACCAATGCAGGAGAGGTTTGGGCCCAACTTGGTCTAGTGCTTATATAAATTACCAAAACTATCTCTGAGGCTTCTTGTAAAATGCCCCCTTCATACATTAAGCAGGTCACTATGCCACTACTTTGACCCCTAATAAGTGATATTAACTAGCAATCACCCACAAGCAGGAAAAATTGACCCATGTGTGTGGGGATTCATCCCTACAGTGACTGATTTTTTTGTTTGAAGTTTTTAAATGCCTAGAAATCCATTCCCAGTCAGCCTTGTGAATGTACAATGCAGCGGTGTCAGCATGGCGTAATCTACTTCTGAAATGAAGGAATTTCAAAGGCACTGTGCAACATGCTGATGCTGCTGCCAAGCATAATTCCTGCCACCAAAATCGAGAAGAGCTTCTTGATGGTTAAACCCTGAACAAAATATTGCGTTCCGTGTTCCTCATGTTTCCCTGTCCCTTTCCTTTATTTTTCTTTCTATCCAATTTTCTCTCTTCAATCCCACCCCTTTTCAAATGATTCCGCTGCCTACTTTCCCAGTCCTTAAACCTCAGTCAGTCAAGTAACTTGTACAGTTAAAGTCCCCGATACTCTGTTGTTAGCTCAGTCTTTAAACAAGGTAGGTGCTGGTGCAACTCTAAGCCAAGGAAAGAGGTAAAGAAGGGACTCGACCCAAAACGTCACCCATTCCTTCTCTCCAGAGACGCTGCCTGTGCCGCTGAGTTACTCCAGCATTTGAGTGTATCCAAAGAAAGAGGTGTTCTGTTGCAGCAAGGTCTGGACTATTATGGTGAAATTGGCTTTATACAGTGATACAATAAGAGGTGAACAACATCATTCTTTAGGGCGGCACGGTGGCGCAGCTGTAGAGTTGCTGCCTTATAGCTCCAGAGACCTGGGTTCGATCCTGACAACAGGTGCTGTCTGTACGGAGTTTACAATAGACAATAGACAATAGGTGCAGGAGTAGGCCATTCGGCCCTTCGAGCCAGCACCGCTATTCAATGTGATCATGGCTGATCATTCTCAATCAGTACCCCGTTCCTGCCTTCTCCCCATACCCCCTGACTGCTATCCTTAAGAGCTTTATCACGCTCTCTCTTGAATGCATTCAGAGAATTAGCCTCCACTGCCTTCTGAGGCAGAGAATTCCACAGATTCACAACTCTCTGACTGAAAACGATTTTCCTCATCGTTCTAAATGGCCTACCCCTTATTCTTAAACTGTGGCCCCTGGTTCTGGACTCCCCAACATTGGGAACATGTTTCCTGCCTCTAACGTCCAACCCCTTAATAATCTTATATGTTTCGATAAGATCCCCTCTCATCCTTCTAAGATGAGCCTAGTCGCTCCAGTCTTTCAACATATGACAATCCCGCCATTCCGGGAATTAACCTAGTAAACCTACGCTGCACGCCCTCAATAGCAGTTTGTATGCATGGGTATTCCCAAGGTGCTCCTAATTTCCTCCCACACTATAAAGACGTACGGGTTTGTAGGTTAATTGGCTTCGGTTAAAATTGCAAATTGTCCCTATTGTTTCGGATAGTGCTAGTGTAAGGGGATTGCTGGTTGATGCGGACTCGTTGGGACATTAGCTGATTTGATGCCAGCAAGTGTTGATGAGATGATCATTTCAATTTTGTCAACACTCTAATGGCTTTAGAAAGAGATAATGGCCCAAGATTCAAGTTAACCAAAGGCAATGAGCCAATACTTAATTGGGAGCTGCCTATGCTTGTTTATGATATTCACCAGCAATGGATCCTTCCTGGTAAGCATGATGCTAGTTTAAACTGATGGAGCTCAGCATGTTGGCCAGAACCTGTAGATGAGTGGGCCTGATAATCTCCACCCACAAAGCAGCTGATAACCTTTGACAGCCAGCAAAGTTAATGCCCCCCAGGCTTTGACACCACTCACTGTTGTCAGGAGCATTGCAAGTTTCTGGATAACCCTCAGCAACATATCAAAACTGTTTAAAATCGATTACAAATTTAAAAAGCAATTAAAATGTATTCACCTCATAAAGCACTTAAACAGAGACAAAGCTCAATGTATTCAAAATATATCAACTGCTTCTCATTTTCACCCACTCCTGCATTGGTACTGGTATTGGTTTATTAATGTCACGTGGACTGAAATACATTGAAAAAATTGGTTTGCATGCCACCAGTTACTGTAAATCTTGCTGTACATGAATACAATCAAGCATTACACAAGCACAACTGGGAGTGCAAAGACAAAAAAAGTGCAGAAAAAAGCATTGCAGCATTGCAACATTACAATTGCAGATAGAAAAAAATGCAAGAGCAGGTTGGAAGATTGAGACTGTACCCTGAGCTAATGAGAGGATCGTTCAATAATCTGAGAACAGCAGAGAAGAAGCTGTTCCTTAACCTGATGGTACGTGCTTTCAAGCCTTTGTATCTTTAGCTTGACGCGAGAGTGGAGAAGAGGGAATGACCAGTGTATAAATGCATCTTGATCATGTCGGCGGCTTTCCCGTGTCAGCGTGAGGTGTAGATGGAATCAATTGGGCAGAAGCTGGTCTGTGTGATGTATTGGGCTAAGTCCACAACTCTCTGTGATTTAGATTTAGATTTAGAGATACAGCGCGGAAACAGGCCCTTCGGCCCACCGAGTCCGCGCCGCCCAGCGATCCCCGCACATTAACACTATCCTACACACACGAGGGACAATTTTAAAAAAAACATTTTACCCAGTCAATTAACCTACAAACCTGTACGTCTTTGGAGTGTGGGAGGAAACCGAAGATCTCGGAGAAAACCCACGCAGGTCACGGGGAGAACGTACAAACTCCGTACAGACGGCGCCCGTAGTCAGGATCGAACCTGAGTCTCCGGCGCTGCATTCGCTGTAAGGCAGCAACTCTACCGCTGCACCACCGTGCCGTATTTCTTGTGGTTTAGGGCAGAGGCATTGCCAAACCAATCTGTGATGCATCTGCAGAAGTTGGTAAGAGTTGTTGGAAACATGCCGAACCACTTGAGTCTTCTGAGAAAGTAGAGACACCAGTATGCTTCCATGACCGTAGTTTTAATGGGACCTCGACAGGGTTGAAGTAAGTTCTAACACAGAGACCAACAATAGAGTTTAGACAGGAAATAGACAACAGACCTCTGCCAGCAACTTTGCACCCAATGTCTACAATGAAGGTCCTAGTAATGCAGGTAACTAGTGGCAATGCAATACAGAACTGGTAGCATTGTCCAGCATGTTCTGCCTCAAAGGGATTGTGTTTGCTTTGAGTGTGCACATCAGATGGGGAAAGGAAGCAGGTATGATAACCTTTTTATTCACAAAATGCTGGAGTAACTCAGCAGGTCAGGCAGCATCTCGGGAGAGAAGGAATGGGTGACGTTTCGGGTCGAGACCCTTCTTCAGACTGAAGAAGTCTGAACCTCCCTGGTTACCTCCCTGGTTATTCCCTGGTTAGTCCCTGGTTCCACCAAGATGCAGCACAGAATGCCACAGGAGATCCTTTTTCCCTCTGTGGCTATCAAACTGTACAACTCCTCCCCTTCTGGCATGGGACAGACTCCCTTCCCCCCCCCCCATTCATTCCACATCCCAAATCCTGGACTTTCCACGCTTTACTTTAATTTCATGTTTCGTGTATCTTGTTGTGTTTTATGACTGTTGGCAGACCAATTTTCCTCCTGGGATAAATAAAGTTCTATCGTATCATACATCAGTGAGACCAAGCGTAGACTAGGTGACCACTTCATCAAACACTTGCTCTCTGTCTGACAAGACCCGCTATTTGTCTTGGTTGCTAACCATTTTTACTCGCATTTCCATACCATATTGACCTTTCTGTCGGTCTCCTCCTTTGCCCAAGTGAAGACACACAATAAAAGGAAGGACAACTCCTCATATTCCACTTGGGTGGCTGACAATCCAATGGTATGGACATTGAACCTTGAATTCTCCAATTTCAAGTGATAACCCCTTTCCTTTTCTCCTGCCCCACTCCACCACAGTGCACAGACATTTGCCCACCATCTCCCATCCTGCTTCTTTCCCCTCCTCCATATGCTCATCTCCCATCCCCGAGTCCCATATTTCCCTCATACACCCTCTCTTTTCCATCCCACATTTCCTCTTCCATCCATATTCCTCCCTCCAACTTTACATTTCAGTCCTCCTCTTATTTTCACATCTGATGCCCTTTCACCTCTAACCTTCGTCACTTACTCCACCCGTCTGCCAATTACCCCCCTGCCTCTATCCACCTATCACCTGCCCGACTTTGTCCACTCCCCACCTCTCTTTTCCAGCTTTCTCTCCCCTACTGCAATCAGTCTGAAGTGGGATCCCAACCTGAAACGGCATATGCTCTTTCCCTCCATAGATGCTATCTGACCTGCTGAGTTCCTCCAGCATTTTGTTGGTTTTTTGCTCATGATTCCAGCATCTGCAGTCTTTTTTATTTAGTTTAGTTTAGTTTAGTTTAGTTTAGTTTAGTTTAGTTTAGTTTAGTTTAGGTTAGATCTTTAGATTCTGGAGTAGTTCCTGAGGACTGGAGGGTAGCTAATGTAACCCCACTTTTCAAAAAGGGAGGGAGGGAGAGAGAAAGCGGGGAATTACAGACCAGTTAGCCTAACATCGGTAGTGGGGAAAATGCTGGAGTCAGTTATCAAAGATGGGATAGCAGCACATTTGGAAAGTGGTGAAATCATTGGACAAAGTCAGCATGGATTTATGAAAGGTAAATCATGTCTGACGAATCTTATAGAATTTTTCGAGGATGTAACTAGTAGAGTGGATAAGGGAGAACCAGTGGATGTGCTATATCTGGACTTCCAGAAGGCTTTCGACAAGGTCCCACATAAGAGATTAGTATGGAAACTTAAAGCACACGGTATTGTGGGTTCAGTATTGGTGTGGATAGAGAACTGGCTGGCAGACAGGAAGCAAAGAGTAGGAATAAACGGGTCCTTTTCAGAATGGCAGGCAGTGACTAGTGGGGTACCGCAAGGCTCAGTGCTGGGACCCCAGCTATTTACTATATATATTAATGATTTGGACGAGGGAATTGAATGCAACATCTCCAAGTTTGAGGATGACACGAAGCTGGGGGGCAGTGTTAGCTGTGAGGAGGATGCTAGGAGGCTGCAACGTGACTTGGATAGGTTAGGTGAGTGGGCAAATGCATGGCAGATGCAGTATAATGTGGATAAATGTGAGGTTATCCACTTTGGTGGCAAGAACAGGAAAGCAGACTATTATCTGAATGGTGGCCGATTAGGAAAAGGGGAGATGCAACGAGACCTGGGTGTCGTGGTACACCAGTCATTGAAAGTAGGCATGCAGGTGCAGCAGACAGTGAAGAAATGGTATGTTGGCATTCATAGCGAGGGGATTTGAGTATAGGAGCAGGGAGGTTCTGCTGCAGTTGTACAGGGCATTGGTGAGACCACACCTGGAGTATTGCGTATAGTTTTGGTCTCCTAATCTGAGGAAAGACATTCTTGCCATAGAGGGAGTACAGAGAAGGTTCACCAGATTGATTCCTGGGATGGCAGGACTTTCATATGAAGAAAGACTGGATAGACTCGGCTTGTATTCGCTGGAATTTAGAAGATTGAGGGGGGATCTTATAGAAACTTACAAAATTCTTAAGGGGTTGGACAGGCTAGATGCAGGAAGATTGTTCCCGATGTTGGGGAAGTCCAGAACAAGGGGTCACAGTTTAAGGATAAGGGGGAAGTCTTTTAGGACCGAGATGGGAACGTTTTCTTTCACACAGAGAGTGGTGAATCTGTGGAATTCTCTGCCACAGAGGGTAGTTGAGGCCAGTTCATTGGCTATATTTAAGAGGGAGTTAGATGTGGCCCTTGTGGCTAAAGGGATCAGGGGGTATGGAGAGAAGGCAGGTACAGGATACTGTGTTGGATGATCAGCCATGATCATATTGAATGGCGGTGCAGGCTCGAAGGGCCGAATGGCCTACTCCTGCACCTATTTTCTATGTTTCTGTTTCTATATACAGCACGGAAACAGGGCCTTCAGCTATGATACCTACTTTGTTGGAATAGCCTTGAAACGGAGTCACGTATGAAGACCAATCATGGAGACAAATTGTCCGGAGGAAACTAAGGCTAACAGAACACGCCACAAGACGCCAATACATTCAAAAGAAAGAATTCCCCCAAAAAAGGTGAGATTCAGAATCATAAACAATCCTTTAAGTCAAATTCTCTGGTTGGCTTTGCAGAGTAGACATTGTACCCCTAAATGGAAAGGGAAGAGAACCTGCCTGCAAAAATAAAATGAAAGTCACAGTCATTATTTGTCATCCCCTTGGGCTAGCGTTGCTGCTAATGCTGTGAGTACATCAGCAGGCAACCTTTCAAACTGTGTAAAATCAGAGGGCAAGCAGCTTCGGAATTTAACTTCTGTCCACTGGAAGTGATTTAGCAGTCGGCAGTCACAATTACGTGTAAATGTGGGACTTCTTTCCAGTCAATTTATTTTGAGACACTGATTAAAAAATGTGCTTGTTTTTATTTAGAGATATTATTTGGATTCTAAAGATGTTGAAGTAAATATAAAACTCTATAAATCATTGAAAGGAATTCCCAGGCCCAAAGTTAACCTCCTACTGACACTGCCTGACCTGCTTTGTCATTTAGCATCCACTGCTGGATACTTTGTTCATCTGAAACAGGGAATAGATATAAATTAGTGAGATCTTGCAAATTAAGAAATGTCTTATTTCTTCATGTACGCTTTTGTTCAGCGATATAGTGTTGAAACAGACACTTCGGCACACAATGTCCACTCTTCTTGTGCCTGCTGGGTTTCCTCCGGATCCTCCGGTTTCCTCCCACATCCCAAAAACGTGCATGTTCTGGTTTAATTTAGACTTTTAGACTTTAGAGATACAAGGTGGAAGCAGGCCCTTTGGTCCTCCGTGTCTGTGCCGACCAGCGATGCCCATACACTAGCACTATACTACACACTAGGGACAATTTACAATTTTTAGCAAAGCCAACTAGCCTACAAATCTGTACATACCTGGATTGTTGGAGGAAACTGGAGCACCCCGAGGAAACCCACGCGGTCACAGGGAAATCGTGCAATCTCCGTACAGACAGCACACGTAGTCAGGATCAAATCCAGGTCTCTGGCGCTGTAAGGCAGCAACTCTACTGCTGCACCACTGTGGCACCTCTGTAAATTGTCTGCAGAACTACAGCATGGAAACAGGCCCTTGGGCCCACTGACTCCACGACGACCATCGATCACTCATTCACACTAGTTTTGTATTATCCCATTTTCTGATCCACTCCCTGCACACTCGGGGGCAATTGACAGAGGTCAAATAGCCAACAATCCTGCACGCCTTAGGGATGTGAGAGGGAATCGGAACACCCGAAGAAAACCCATGAGACCAGAGGAAGAATGTGCAAACTCCACACAGACAGCACCCAAGGTCAAGATTAAACCCAGCTCTCTGGCACTTTGAGGCAGCAGCTCTACCCGCTGCGCCAAAGTGCCTCCCAAATTCACAGTGATCGTTGAAAAATGCAACTTCCTATCATTATTTATTTAATTACATATTTGAAATCTGCTCACGGTATTTAGTTTTCACAAAGACTAGTGATATTTTCACTTGTGATTTAGAACATCGTGGGTCAATGAATTGACAGTATGGTCTAGGCTATAACTACAGCACTATGAAAATGCCTTACTGTTGGTGGAGCTGTTTTGGATAAGCCATTAAGCCAAGACCCTTCTACCCACTCATGTAAATGTAAATAATGTTTACATTATGTTGGGGGAGTCCAGAATAAGGGGCCACAGTTTAAGAATAAGGGGTAGGCCATTTAGAACTGAGATGAGGAAAAAAAAATTCAGTCAGAGAGTTGTGAATCTGTAGAATTCTCTGCCTCAGAAAGGCAGTGGAGGCCAATTCTCTGAATGCATTCAAGAGAGAGCTAGACAGAGCTCTTAAGGATAGCGGAGTCAGGGGGTATGGGGAGAAGGCAGGAACGGGGTACTGATTGAGAATGATCAGCCATGATCACATTGAATGGCGGTGCTGGCTCGAAGGGCCGAATGGCCTCCTCCTGCACCTATTGTCTATTGTCTATAATTACATTGCTTTTTTTAAAAATTGTATTGTTTAAGGATAGCATGGCATTATTTAAAGACTGCATGGTGGTGGTATCTTTTAAGGCTTCACAGTATTATTTAAATACTTCATGGGATGTTTTTTTTAATACTGCACAGCATTATTTAAAGATTCCAGTGAATTATTTAAATATTGCATGGTAGTTCTTGAAGATTGCTTTGCATTATTTAAAGATTTGAATGCATTATTGAAAATTGTCAACGCATTATTTGAAGATTCCATTGCATGAAAGTTTTTGCGGCATTGTTTAAAAATTGCAAGACATTACTTAATGATTGCAATGCATTTTTTAAAAGATTCCATATACATTATTAAAATTTCTCAATGCGTTAGTTGAATATTCAAATGCATGATTCAAAGATTTTGTGACATAATTCAATAATTACATGGCATTATTGAAGCTTTTTATTTACTACTTACAGATTACTATTTACAGATTCCAATGCATTAAACAATGCATTAATCCAATCAAACCCTCTCCTTCGACAAACACATCAAACACATCACAAAGACAGCCTTCTTCCACCTCAAAAACATTGCCCGTCTCCGTCCATCCCTCTCCTCCACAGCTGCAGAAACCCTCATCCACGCCTTCATCACCTCCCGTCTGGACTACTGCAACAGCCTCCTCTATGGCGCACCCTCAAAAATCATCAATAAACTTCAATACATTCAAAACTCCGCTGCCCGTCTACTCACCCACACCCCGATCCGTGACCATATCACCCCCGTCCTTTACAAACTCAACTGGCTCCCCATCCCCCAGAGAATCCAGTACAAAATCCTCCTCATAACCTACAAAGCCCTCCATAACCTGGCCCCATCCTATCTGACCGACCTCCTCCACAGGCACACTCCCACCTGCACCCTCCGCTCTGCTGCTGCCAATCTCCTATCCCCCCACATCCAGACCAAACTCAGATCCTGGGGGGACAGGGCTTTCTCCATCGCTGCTCCCACCCTATGGAACTCACTACCCCAAACCGTTAGAGACTCCTCCACACTCACCACATTCAAAACATCACTGAAGTCTCACCTGTTCAGTACTGCCTTCAACCACTGAAGGTCACCTCACCTTCTGTCTCCTTTCTCTGTTCGTTTACTTATTTACTTATTTATCTATTTATTCATTTCCCTATGTTCTCTAAATCTCTGTAAAGCATCTTTGAGTATAAGAAAAGCGCTATATAAATAAAATGCATTATTATTATTATTATTATTATTATTATTATTATTATTTAGCGATTGCATGTTGTTGTTGTTGTAAGATTCCAATACATTAATTAAAGATCGCATGATATAGTTTAAAGGTTGCATGATATTGTTTAAAGTTTCCGATGTATCATTTAAAGATTGTATGATGCTAACTGAAGAGCTCTGAAGTACATTGTGCTCTGGGTAGCACAGTGGTGCAGCACTAGAGTTGCAGCCCTGCAGCACCAGAGACCCAGGTTCAATCCTGACTGCGGGTGCTGTCTGTACAGAGTTTGTACATTCTCCCTCTGACCGCTTGGGTTTTCCTTGGGTGCTCCGGTTTCCTCCCACATTCCAGAGACCTACAAGTTTGTCGGTTAATTGGCTTTGTTAAAAAATTGTCCCTCGTGTGTAGGATAGTGCTAGTTATGGGAATGGCTGGTTGGCGCAGACTCAGTGGGATCAAGGGCCAGTTTCCATGCTGTATCTCTGAACTAAACTAAACTAAACTACTCATTTCCAGGCCAACAAATTCCCCAAAAGCAATTTAATTAGCCCAATTGATCTGTTAATATTCCTCTCTGTTGGATATGGCATCATATTATGTGGAAAGCGTTAAGTTTGGCTACATCACGTCAGCAACTCCACCTCAATAGGGCTGCAAAGTGTTTTGCAATATACGGAGGATATGAAAGACATTATATCAATTCAAATGCATTCTCTCTTGCTTTTGGTGAATTAGGGGGACGTGCAGAGCACTCAGGGGAATTGATTAGATTCCACTGGAGCTAAGGTTTTAATGATTTGTCACAATTTCTCCAGCGTAGCACAATGAGACGAGGGTTTACAACATGTCTGAATGTCTCCAGGACCATGCCAACACATGAAACAGACCCCCAGACCAAGAAACATTACCATAAATTGGAAACCAGAGCCACAGTTCTGAGCCTGCCCTGTTGAAGTCCCTGTAGGATTTCACTCAAAGAAATACAGACCACTAAAAAATCAGGTCAATGGTTAATTGAAATTATTCTATTACTACAGAGTCCAGACATCAGATATCACATCTGCTTTTCAACTAATCCTTTAGCCAAGTTCAGCGTGAAGTCTGCATCTAATGCTATGAATTATGCACCATTGAATGCATAATGCAACGCACCGCTTTAATATTTCTTCCGTTAATGTGACACATATTATGGTCCGCTATTTGTGTTCAGTAGCAAAACAAAAAGTGCCTTTCCTCTTGTCGTGCTGACGGTTGCTTACTGTTTTGTTCGTCCACTCAGAGCTGAATCAGAATCTGATCTAGCCAACGACCATCATAAGATCATAAGTGATAGGAGAAGAATTAGGCCATTCGGCCCATGGTCTACCCCGCCATTCAATCATGACTGATCGATCTCTATAACACCAGGGGATATCTACCAGGGATCTGTGCCCCTTCAACCAGCCAGATTGAAGAATCCTCTCTGCATGGAAATTCATTCCCAGTCGCTTGTGTGAACATGCACAATATCGTGGTGTTTTACTCTGCCTCTGATTTGGCATCGGTTGAGCTGAAATTCAGAAGCAGAGAAACAAGTCGTTGCCACCAGCATTTTCTGCACTTCATGGAGGTGATTCCAGACAGGTTTCTACTCCTGCAGAATCTAAATCAGAAAGCATCAAGTGGAAATTATCAACTAGATTTACCTTGTTCTGATAATGAAACAAAGATTGGGATTGATAGATGATAGTCGGAAACTGATATTAAAAAGAGAGAGAGAAAGACAAACATTTTTACATTTCTTTAGACTTTTTCGAGATATATCAAATGCCTTATTTAAAGGTAAAGTGGGCTTTGAGGTTACATCACATTATATATGTTCCTGAGTAGCTGGTAGGACAGCTCCTCTCTCCCTAACAAGGACACAACACAATTATTTGATCACCTCAGAATGAAAACCTGCTTCCTGGTCTGCTTCCATCTGTCAATCTCTGCCCTCATTGACTTGGCCTCCACAGCCTTCTGTGACAATGAATTCCACAGATTCAATCCCCTCTGACTAATGAAATTCCTTCTCATCTCCTTTCTAAAGGTACGTTATTTTATTCTGAGACTCTCCCTCTGTTGGAAACATCCACTCTGCATTCATTCTATCCAGGCCTATTGTACCTTCCTCCCCACCACCACCCCTGGCAGCGTGTTCCAGACACCCACCACTCTGTGTGTGAAAAAGCCTGCCCTGTACATCTTTAACTTCCCCCCTTTCGTCTTAAACCTATGTCCTCTGGTCTTTGACAATGTGCAATGAATTCTGCCTGCATTCCTTAAGCAAAGGTTTCCATGATCAGGCAACTCTCTCATTAAATATCCCACTGTCAGAGCTGCTGCAAACACCCAGCGATAGTTGCTGCAACCATGCTCAGGCTCAGAAACACCTTTACAACATTCACTTCCACCATGATATGTTAACATTTCAACGTTGCTGCATCACCAAGCTTTCCAAAGTAAGGGATGTCACTAAAATGTTCAGTTTAGTTTTATCCCCTAAGAGTTTTGCATCATTACGTTAAAAACAAAGTTAGCAATCACTTTTTCATTTATCTTTGCTAGTACCCATTGAGGCATTTTGCCGTGGGGAAGTATGGCGAATACCACAGGTGAACAGTCAAGTCGTGGGCTTTGAGGAGTGCAAAGAGTAGAAATAAACGGGTCCTTTTCGGAATGGCAGGCAGTGACTAGTGGGGTACCGCAAGGCTCAGTGCTGGGACCCCAGTTATTTACAGTGTATATTAATGATTTGGACGAGGGAATTGAATGCAACATCCCCAAGGGGGGCAGTGTTAGCTGTGAGGAGGATGCTAGGAGGCTGCAAGGTGACTTGGATAGGATAGGTGAGTGGGCAAATGCATGGCAGATGCAGTATAATGTGGATAAATGTGAGGTTATCCACTTTGGTGGCAAGAACAGGAAAGCAGACTATTATCTGAATGGTGGCCGATTAGGAAAAGGGGAGATGCAACGAGACCTGGGTGTCGTGGTACACCAGTCATTGAAAGTAGGCATGCAGGTGCAGCAGGCAGTGAAGAAATGGTATGTTGGCATTCATAACGAGGGGATTTGAGTATAGGAGCAGGGAGGTTCTGCTGCAGTTGTACAGGGCATTGGTGAGACCACACCTGGAGAATGCGTACAGTTTTGGTCTCCTAATCTGAGGAAAGACATTCTTGCCATAGAGGGAGTACAGAGAAGGTTCACCAGATTGATTCCTGGGATGGCAGGACTTTCATATGAAGAAAGACTGGATAGACTCGGCTTGTACTCGCTGGAATTTAGAAGATTGAGGGGGGATCTTATAGAAACTTACAAAATTCTTAAGGGGTTGGACAGGCTAGATGCAGGAAGATTGTTCCCGATGTTGGGGAAGTCCAGAACAAGGGGTGACAGTTTAAGGATAAGGGGGAAGTCTTTTAGGATCGAGATGAGAAAGTTTTTTTCACACAGAGAGTGGTGAATCTGTGGAATTCTCTGCCACAGAGGGTAGTTGAGGTCAGCTCATTGGCTATATTTAAGAGGGAGTTCGATGTGGCCCTTGTGGCTAAAGGGATCAGGGGGTATGGAGAGAAGGCAGGTACGGGATACTGAGTTGGATGATCAGCCATGGTCATATTGAATGGCGGTGCAGGCTCGAAGGGCCGAAGGGCCGAATGGCCTACTCCTGCATCTATTTTCTATGTTTCTATGTCTATGTTTCTAGTGCTTTACACCGGCATTACAACATGCTTTCCTCAGCCTTGGACTCCCATTAACAGTGCTACAGTGAAGGATGGAACCCAGTTTATTCCCAACTCACGTTGTGTATTCAGCTGCTGTTGATGTTTAGTTTAGTTTGGGGATACAGCATGGAAACGGGCCCTTCGGCCCGCCATGTCTGCACCGACCAGCGACCACCCTGAACATTAACACTATCCTGCACACGAGGGACGATTTACATTTATACCAAGCCAATTAACTTACAAACCACTAAGTCTTTGGAGTGTAGGAGGAAACCAGAGCACCCGGAGAAAACCAACACAGTCACAGGGAGAAGGTACAAATTCCATCCAGACAGCACCCTTGGTCAGAATCAAACCCGGGTCTCTGGCGCTGTGTGGCAGCAACTCTAACGCTGCGCCTGTCTCCTGTGGAACAAACGTCATTTTCAAAATATTATTCCTAATGGATATGATTTCATGTTTCTTAGATCATGAAAAGTAGAAACAAAATTCTTGATTGGTAAGGGCATTAAAGATTATGGGGAGAAGGCAGATGAAAGGGGTTGAGAGGGGAAAAAATAGATCATCCGTGATCGAATGGTAGAGCAAACTCAATGGGCAGAATGGCCTAATTTTGCTCCTATGTCTCATGGTCTTATGGAAATCTAACCTTGCCTCGTCGGATGCTGCTTTAGATAGTTACCATTGAATTAATGCAGTCATCCCAACTTTAAAAGACTTGGTGGAACTTTGAAAAAACTGTGATCATTTTGCTTTTCCTATGAACTGGTGTCTGACGTGGAAAATTAACTCAGTGCATGAACAAGCAATCAATGAATCCAAGCCAGAAGAGGCAGTCTTAATTTCCAAGGCCCTGACCTCCCTTTTTTAACTGTGCACGAGATAATAAGTAGCTGAAAATGAAGCTGCTATTAGGCACCCTAATATCCATTATCAGGGAGCAATCAGACCCTTCTGCCGACGAGCAACTGAAACGGCAAAGTACGCTGACAATAAATGGCATGTGATCTCTCATGTCCGCATATAACTACATGTCATCAGATGCTAAATACGGAGCTGGTAAATCTCAGATCAGCTGTGCATTATCAATGCTGAAAGCTGCTTATCAGCATTTCCGATCCTGAACACAGAGACCGTGGAAGCATTGGTGCGCCGTAAATTTTCTGCAAGTTCATTGATGGATATCAGGAAATGACCTGCAGTTCCTCCAGCTCCAGCAATTTTATTGCTAACATTTGACATTTGAAGCAAATTTACAGCCTGCAGACTCGCGTTGTAAAGATAGGCATGAAGGAGGCTTAAATTAGAAGAGGAACATTACAAAGAAGGAAGTCTGAAATCCATCTCATTCCTTAATAAAACACAAGATGCTAGAATAACTCAGTTGGTCAGACAGCAGCTATGGAGGGAGTGGATAGACGATGTTTCGGGTCAGTACCCTTTTTCAGAATGATCATTCCAAAGAAGAGTCACAACCCAAAATGTTGCCTATCCATTCCTTTCACAGATACTGCCTGACCGGTTGAGTTACTCCAGCACTTTGAGCTTTACTTGAGATTCCAGCATCTGCAGTTCCTGCCATCTTCAAATTGCCCTTTTACACAGAGAGTGGTTGGTGTCTGGAATGCAATACCAGGGGAGGTTGTGGAGCCAGATACACGAATGGCATTTAAGAGACTTCTAGATAGGTACATGGCTTTAGTTGAACAGTGCAAGACATCAAAGACGGGGAGGTTAGAGTGGGAATGGAATGGAAAATTGCAAGTGACCCTGGAAGTCAGGATCACTCTCATGGATTGGATGGGAGCATTTTGCATGAAGGTCAAACAATTGTTTTCCAATGTGGAGGAGACCACAACATGAATCAGTGCACTGAAATGGGCGGCACAGTGGCACATCAGAAGAGCTGCTGTCTCACTGTGCCAGAGACCCGGGTTCAATCCTGACTTTGGGTGCTGTCTGTGCAGAGTTTGTACGTTCTGCCTGTGACCGTGTGCATTTTGTCTGGGAGCTTCGGTTTGCTCCCGGATCCCAAAGATATGCAGGTTTATAGATTAATTGGCTTCTGTAAATTGCCTCTAGTGGCTATGATGCGAAACTGGGATAACATAGAACTTGTACATGGGTGATCGTTGGTCGGTGCAGACACAGTGGGCCAAAGGGCCTGTTTCCATGCTGTACCTCTACATTAAACAATACACAGGCATAGGAATTGGACGCACACTGCCCTTGAGCTACACACTGTTGTTAGCCATCAGTCGGCAGCAGGACTATTGATGAACTATTAACCAATTGGCCCATTAATCTAGATTATAAAAAATAAAATAAAACTTACATTTCACTATTTTGAAGTTTTGAAATTATTGTCTGAATTGAACATCCTCTAACAGAAAATTAGACATTTAGGGTCAAAGGTGTCCTTAAATGATAATTATGATTAATTCGACTTTAAAAAAGCGATCAATAAATCATAAGATGGTGAGGTTACTCTTGCTGAATATATTGCACAAATACGTTGTCAATTCTCAGATTAATGCCTTCTGCTGATAATGTTCGGGAAGATGATAAGAGAGAGCTCAGTAGAGGAGCAAAAATCACCGACAGTAACTTCTAGATTTCCGCATATACCTGCAGCTGCAAACTCCACGATTACTGTCAGATCACTGCAGCATAAGCACAAGAGCTGACAGGCCCACTGTTGTTTCTTATCAAAAAATTCTGGCCCATTGTTGCTCTAAACTGGAATTCAGCTATCAGTAAACGAAATAATGAGGGTGAGATTTCATTTTTCATTGAGCAAAGTATGATTGAAACCAGCCTATGAGACATACACAAGCAGAATCCACCCCAGCTTCGCTTGTCAGTCAGGCATTCCTGCCTGTTTACAAACTTGAGACAAATTGAGAAAGGTAACTATCTCCAACTTGGGCCACTAACTTGTTTGATTAACAAGCATTGCCTTCCACGAGACCGTTGTAGCCAATGGGAGCTGATCTAACCAAGAAGCATGATATCGAGCGCAGACTTCAAATTTAATAAGAGGCGTGCAATTAAAATCAATCAGGGAAATATAGGTTCAATTTTTGTGGATTTATAAATATGCACTTAAATTATTTGTCTCTTTTTTTCCCACGGACAAAATTGGTAAATAAGTTGATACATTAAGTGAGGGATGTGAGCAGATGGGATCTAATGGCCAAAGCAAATAAAGTGGAGAAATCTATGGGTTTGAGTCAGTCCTTCTGGGTGTCATGTTAATGCTCTAAGCCTCTGCACCAACACCTCACCATCCAAAGCTCTTCGAAGGAATCTTAAGACACATTGCCAGCTAGTGAGCCAAGGCAGCATCTGTGACACACAATGAGTAACCGTTCTGGAACTATCAGTAGACTGGCACTCGGATGACTCACCCATTTCTGGGGATGACGAAGTTATGTGAGTGCCCTGATTTTTTTTAAAGAAAATAAAAGTCACAATTACAGATTCTGGCACTGAAAGGGGAATGAAAGCTTAATGTATATATCAAGTGTCCTTAGGTAAATCAGCAAAAATAAATATGGAGATATTTATGGAAATGAGTAGCCTATTGAAAATGAAGAGGGGCCTTTCTCATGCCAATGGTGAATTTTTAATGCTTCTCATCTTACAGTATTTGACATTTGCCTTTTATAAGAGGATCTATTGACGACAAATATCCATCCATCCACCAATTATGTCTGTTGAAAAACTCCATTTCTAAAAGCCTGAAGGCCAAAGTTAACGATTGTAAATACACTCTTTCTAAACATACAGATCGCACTTGGTATAAAATCTAACAATGCTACTGATTTTAATTTATATGTTATTCTAGAAATGAGTTCACTACTTAACTTCCCCGTGCAGTTGAAGAAAGTGTTATATATTATTTCAAACAAAAGATTATACAGATTGTTGGAGATATTAAAATAAAACACACAAAGTTCTGGAGTAACTCAGCAGGTCAGGCAGCATCTCGGGAAGACATGGATAGGTGACGGTTCGAATGGGACTTTAAAGAAGGATCCTGACCTGAAACGTCACCTATCCATGTCTTCCAAAGATGCTATATGACCCACTGAGTTAATCCAGTTTTATTTTGTAATCCAGTAGCTGCAGATCCCTTTGTCTACATTGTTGGTGATATTAATAGACAAAAGCTGGGCAAAGTCATCTCACATTCTTCACCCCATTATTTTAGAGGAAGTGCTATTTACTTAAAGTCAACAGAGTTTAAATGTCTGTCTGGAAACAGAGGACTAATATATGCTATATGAATGCATTAATCATCTGTCCACTAATATTGATCACAGTGCTTTCTAGACTGATAAATAATAAAGTAGCTCAAACTGAAACATAGATCCAAAAATGCCAGAGCCAAACTAGACAAAATGTTAAAGGGTTGTAATATTAGAACAATCAATGGGAAATAGATTGCCAGATTTGGACTAACAAGGTAGTAAAAATATGAAATATAAACACAGTGCAGAGCCATTGAGCAGCTGTCAGGAGAGAAGACAGGTTAATGCTTTCCATGTGCCCCTTTGATCAGTGTAATTACAGGGCTAATATTGATCATCAGAGATTTTAGTGCATTCTGGCAGAACTGGACATAAATAAATAAGAACATAGTTTCTGCACATATGCTTATGCCATTAAACTCGCCAATGCTAGCATTATATGTTGTGCAATATTGCATTTTTTATTGAAGATAATATTTGGAATTAACCAAACAATATAAAACCTTGCAGCTATGGAGGTACTATTGCAATATTTAAGAAACATTTAAACAGGGAAATGGATAGGAATTTTTTAACTTATTTCCTCAAAATGTTTATCTCATATTTTTGAGTGCTCAAAATGTTTGGCTCGCAGCAGATCAATTTATCAATTTCCTCCAGTCCCATTCTATTTTCCAGTTTGTGATGATGGTCGGTGTAGGAATAGGAACAGTGGAGGGTGAGCAAATTGTTAAAGTGATACCAACCAGTATTACATATTATTTTTACTCGGTGCAAAATTGTGCATATGGCTCTTTTTACACACCTTGCCTTGTGCTTACAAAAGGCGGACAACTGCAAGGTGGCGCAGCGGTAGAGTTGCTGCCTTACAGCTCCATAGACCAGGTTCGATCCAGTTATGGGTGCTGTCTGTACGGAGTTTGTACGTTCTCTCCGTGGCCTGCGTGGGTTTTCTCCGGGAACTCCAGTTTTTCTCCCACACTCCAAAGACGTACAGGATTGTAGGTTAATTGGTTTCGGTAAAAATTGTAAATTGTCCCTAAAGTGTGTGTAGGATAGTGTTAGTGTGTGGGGTGATCGCTGGGTGGTGGACCAAGAGTCTATTGGTGTACTGTATCTCTAAACTAAACTAAACCTGCATACCACACATTTATACCCATAATAGTAAGGAATAAAGAGGAAGAAGTTTGGACTTTTTTGCCTTCCATCACAGTGAGGAATGTGGGGAATCCGCTGTGGTGGATGTTTATGTTAACTTTTATGTAGTTATGTGTCTTGTTGCTTTTTTTTCCATATGGCTGCATGGTAATTCACATATCACTGTACCTTAGTTGGTACATGTGACAATAAAAGACCTTTGAAACCTTTGAATAATGACAAAAACACACCTCTTTATTTTCTCTCCTGACACCAGTAAATATTTCTGAAACAATTGGTAGCAAATGCTCACTCTCCACTGTTCCTATTCCTACACCTACCATCATCACAAACTGGAGAATAGGATTGGGCTGGAGGAAATTGATAAACGCATTTGATCTTTTGCGATTCAAACATTTTGTGCGTGCATGAGGTTTAATTTTTTTTGTAAATTGAATGAAAAGTTCTTCTTCTGTGTGTTAAGACCCGAAGAAATTAAACAGAACATCATACAATTCGGAACATAAGAAATATGAAACAGAATAACAGGTGAAATGTAATGATAACAGCCACCTCGTTGCAGGCTTTTTCTTTCTAAAGGAATGACAGCAGAGCTGGCTTCTGCTCATGGTGCTGCTTTTCAATTTATTTTCATTGTACGACTGGTAACCATGAATGGAGCTATTATACATTTATACATTGTGTGGTTTACAGCACAGCCACAAAAATATTTCATCTGCAATTTTTTTCCAAAACTAATTGAAAAATTTATGCTAAGCTGCTCTTCCATGCCTTCAGGCACATTAGACAGCTCATTTCTTTCACCGCTTTTGCATCCGGCAGATAGCACTTTGGGCCGTTTCCACAATGGTGATCATTGTTTATGTGGTCAGGTTGTTAGCCTGACCTGGTTGACTCAGCTTGGACGTTAGCTTTGACTCAGTGCTTATACCCTGGCCTTTGAATCAGGAGGCCGTGGCTTGGTCCTTCTCCTGGAACACCCGTCGTGGCAATCTCCGCTGATGCATTGTGGAGAGGCGGCTACGCTCTCAGAGATAACACTTTAAATCCCCTGCCCATTCCCACACTGACCTTTCTGTCCTGGGCCTCGTCCGCTGTCACAGTGAGGCAAAAATGCAAATTGGAGGAACAGCACCTCATATTTCACTTGGGCAGCTTTCAACCCAGCCGTATGAATATTGGATTCTCTAATTTCTAGTAACCCTTACATTCCCTCTCTCTCTATCCCTACCCTACCCTAGTCATCCTACTAGTCTCACTGTCTTCCTGCTTAGTTTCACTGTTTGTACCCACTTGTTATCACCTTCTCCACAGCCATCAATGGACCATTGTGGGCTCCACCTTTCCTTGATCATCGTTGCTGGCTTTAATTTGCTCTTTTCATACCTTTCATTCATTTGCTATTTGTACCTTTTCATATCTCTACTTTCCCTTTCCCCTGACTCTCAGTCTGAAGAAGGGTCTAGACCCTGAAACGTTACCTATTCTTTTTCTCCAGAAATGCTGCCTGACCCGCTGATCCAGCATTTTGTGTCTAACTTTGTTGTAAACCAGCATCTGCAATTCCTTCCTACACAAACCTTCTTCTTAGCTGCAAGCTGTCACAAATTGAAGTAAAGAATCCAACGCTTATTATTTGAGTAATTAGGTAGCACTCGACCACCAACATGCAAATAATTATCCATCAAATCAAACGTCAGGTCTTGATTTGTATGTTGGGCACCAAGATGACTCGTCTGGCTGCCCAGCTTCCTTTTAGGAAGATGAGGAGGGATTTCTGTAGTCAGAGGGTGGTAAATCTGTGGAATTCTTTGCCACAGAAGGCAGTGGAGGTCAAGTCAGTGGATATATTTAAGGAAAATATAGACAGATTATTGATTCGTTTGGGTGTCAGAGGATATGGGGAGAAGGTAGGAGAATGGGGTTAGAAGGGAGAGAAAGATCAGCCACGATTGAATGGCGGAATAGACTTGATGGGCCGAATGGCCTAATTCTACTCCTATTCCTTATGATCTTATGATCTTCCTACAGCGCCGCAGTGACTACAGTTCAAAAGCACTTCGTATATCGTAATATATTTTGGTATGTCCTGCACTGTTAACAATGCCAACATGCTTCTGAAGTCTGAAGAAGGGCTCCGACCCGAAACGTCACCTATTCCTTTTTTTTGCAGAGATGCTGCCTGACCCGCAGAGTGACTCCAGCATGTTGTGCCCAACTTGCTTCATTCAGGTTGTGGTGGGACAGGTGGGAGAGCGGCCCCCATTCTTAAAACAAGCAAAAACAAACTGGATATCAAACCCAGCCTCTGGAAGCCATGCATGGCTCTGCCATACTTAATGCATTCGGTGAATGAAGAGTATGGGCAGTGCTGACTGAACACTAAAGTCAAAGGGATGAACAGGCAGCACAAATTCAGCCTGCTGCCCTCAATCTCACCCACAGTAACAGCCCTCAAACCTCAACCCTCCAGCTCAACCCTCACACTCACTTTACGGGATGTTGACTTTAACCTCCATTTCCTTTAAATCTACAGTTTTATTCCCTTCTATTTCTCTGTCTTTCTCAGTTGTTTGACATCCTTCCATATTACCCTTTGTTTTACCACCATTCTTTCCATCTTCAAAAATCTTTCCAAAATCCAACAATTTAACCAGTCTTTCAGTTTCTTCTTCAAATGCTTTGTGCATCGATTGAGTCTCTATTCATTTAACCATTTTGTCCACCTTACCATTATCAGGTAACTGAACCATCCTATCAACAACTAGAGAGTGGTTCTGGGCTACTATCTACCTCATTGGAGACCCTTGGACTATCTTTGATCTTGCACTAAACGCTATTCACGTTATTCCTTTTATCACGTATCTGTACACTGTGGATGAATTGATTGTAATCATGTATGGCCTTTCCACTGACTGGTTAGCATGCAACAAAAGCTTTCCACTGTACCTCGGTACACGTGACAATAAACTAAACTAAACTAAACTAATAATGCTCTTAAAATACTCAATCATCACTTTTGAGTTGACCCTTTCCATTATTGCAGCTGCCGTTTCCTAGTTTGTTTTGCCATTTTTGTAAGTTATTTTCAATGCAGCCTCTGTCAGCTCCACATAATCTGTATTCAACTGTTATTCTGTCAATGAACAAAATACCTCTTCAGTAGATTATCTCCCCCCCCCCCTCCCCTACACACATACTAAATCCTGCAGAATTCAGCATATTTACTGTCAATCAAATGCAGCTTATTTTCACATCTTCAAAATCAAATAGAAAACAAGATTTTTTTTCAATTTCCGAAAGAGTATGATTGACAATAGTTCCAATGAAATGAATAATGCACGGAAATCCCAAAGCATCAATGCACAATAGAATGTTTGAATCAGCTTTTAGAATTTAAAAACATGAAAATAATTCAAGTATATATCAAATGTAGTTTTATAATCCAAAAGATGCTTTGGCAGCTGTATTGTAAACAGTGCATGGATTGTCCTTCCCTTTCTGCTGGACACGGATAGAGCATGCAGTCAGATAGATCAATGCATAACAAAAAAAGCAGATTTTACATCTTAATCTTTTCACGTATTAATGGTAAAATGCTTAAGATATTGTCCACGATCAACTGATAATGTATTGCTTTTTACTTATAAAATAGTAAAGCAGTTGAACCATTTTTGAAAATTCTCCATCTAACACCTGATAAGAAAAGAAAATGGTGGAAATGTTGAAATACTGGAGGGCATAGCTTTAAGGTAGAGATTTCAACGGAGTAGTCCATCTTGTTCCTCTAGTATCTTTGGTTTAAAGGAGATGTGCAGGGCACGTTTTTTCACACAGAGGGAGGCGTGTGCCTGGAAAGCATTGCCAGGGGATGTGGTGGAGGCAGATACAATAGTGGCATTTAAGAGACCTTTGGATATGTGTATGGATATGCAGAGAATGGATTATGTGCAGGCAGTTAAGAGTTGGTCTTGGCATCATGTCCGGATCAGACATTGTAGGCCAAAGGGCCTGTTCCAGTATTGTTCTGTTCTATGTTCTATGTTCTATGTTCTATGTTCCATGTTCCATGTTCTAAGTTCTATGTTCCGTTCTATGTTCCATGTTCCAAGTTCCTTGTTCCGTTCTATGTTCTATGTTCCATGTTCTAAGTTCTATGTTCCATGTTCTAAGTTCCATGTTTCGATGTTCTATGTTCTAAGTTCCATGTTTTGTTCTATGTTCCATGTTCTAAGTTCCATGTTCCATGTTCCATGTTCCATGTTCCATGTTCCATGTTCCATGTTCCAAGTTCCATGTTCTATGTTCTATGTACTATGTACTATGTTCTATGTTCTATGTACTATGTACTATGTTCTATGTACTATGTACTATGTACTATGTATTATGTTCTATGTTCTATGTTCTATGTTCCCTTCTTGCTGTGCAGCATTCTGCAATCATAGATTCATAGCATCATACAACACAAAACAAGCCTTGGCCACCAGGTCTGTACTGATCACTAAGCACCCATTTACGCCAACCATGCACTAATCCCATTTTATTCTCTCCACACACCCATCAACAATCGTGGGCCAATTTATCAGTGGTCAATGAAGCCCCACAATTTTGGAATGGGGGTGGAAACTGAGGAAACCCATGCAGTTACTGGTAGAACATACAATCTCCATGCAGACAGGATCAGAGGTCATGATTGACCACTGGAAATACTCATCTGACAAAGTACTATCTGTACAGAGAGAAAAACTGATTTGAGGTACGGCTTGACATCTAAACTGGCCAATTCGAACTCATGCTCACATACAATAAACCCTTGTAATAACGGACCATATGGGGAACAACAGCATCCATTATTGCTGATTGTCCACGCTAACTGAGTAAGGGATTACTGAGTAATAGACTATCATTGTATAAGCAGTCGAAACAAAGCACTGCAGAAGCTGGTTAATACACAAAAGGGCATCGTGCTGGAGTAACTCAGTAGGTCAGGTAGCATCTCAGGAGAACATGGATATCTGACGTTTCCGGTCGAGACCCTTCTTGAAACTTGTCCAGAACTGGGCCTGGAATCCAGGTAAGTTGAGGCAAGGATCGGCGGAGTGGGCGGCCGGAGTGCAGGTAAGGGCCGCAGTGGCGGTGTAGGCAGGCACGGATTGGAAGCGGCCGAGGAAGCTGTGTGGGCCAGCAGTGGTGGCGGTAGGTGCAGCCTGGAAGCAGCTAGGGTGACGGTGTGGGCCAGCATTCGCAGCCTGGCCTAGCGGTGAAGATCAGTAGAGACGTCTGTCCGCTAAAATCCAAATCTATCATCAAGAGGTCCTTAATAACAAGAGTTTACTTTATATCAGTTATAGTTTACGTGATAACGCCAGATTTCTCCAATGCCTTCTTTACTGCCCTACACAAAGCCAAAGGGGAAAGAACTCAACATATGTGGTCAAAACATATTGTGGCAGTTGACCCCAGCGAAACCCAGATATAACAAAATATTGATATTACATTTACAACAAGGATCATTAATGGATAACCCTGGCCAAATATATTAATGGATGAGCTTTGCCAAATATCATGCAATTGAGAATATGAATAGCAAGTAGATGGAATAAAATTTGATAATTTTGAGGCCTCAAATACAAGGTCAGGCAAAAACATTCCACTTTAAACAGGTCTTTCACTCCCCAGTACTTGATTCATCCAATATCTTCACAGCAAAGCCTACGAGGAAGAACTGCAGATTATGTCACTTGAATCGTACTGTACATGTGCTCAAGGCCATGCCAAACTCTTGGGATAGAAGAAAGAACTGTAACTAGCAGAAGGGTACAAGAGCCTTGGTAAAGAATACCATCCCGCAGCATGGGAAATCTGCAGTAGATACTGCACCAGTCTGAGAGTTTGTTCTAGGAGTCCAGTGTAGGGTATGTAAACAACATGGCCGACCCATCAGGGCATTATAAGTGCAATTCGAGCCTCAGAGCTGGGGATGTTCGCCTGGGAAAGGATGCTAATGTTGTTTTGTTTCTCCCACCAGTAAAGTTCGTGAAGAAGTGTTAGTGATATTTCTCTGGAGCTTTAAGGAATATGCTGACGGTAGTGTACAGGAGTTCGGAGATTACCGCTGTTTCATGGACCTTGAGTTTAGTGCTGGTTCTGAGGTCTTGATCTTCACTCTTTTCCTCAGGCAGCCAGTCAGTACTGATGTACTGAAGACAATGATGAATTTCACCATGCATATCTGCCTTTGCTGTGAGTTTTGCCACAGCTCACTGATTCATTTACTTCTCCTCAGCTGGTGATACATAACAGCAAATAAGGTTGTGCTTCAGAAAGCATTGTGATTAAAGATTGAGTAGAAACATGTCTGGCTTGCTTTCCATATTGTGCCCATTCTGATCAAGGGACCCAAAATGATAGTCCTAACTCAGGCCCCGGCCTCACTAATGTTATAGTTGGCAAGTTGCCAGAATGTAGTATTCATCCATGAAATGTGTAGTGTTTTATTTTTCAAACAGGAACAACCAAAAGCTTATTGCAATCAGATTTCCATGTTAATTAAACATTAAATATCTCATATTTAGGATGACACAGTGGCGCAGTGGTAGAGTTGCTGCCTTACAGTGCTTACAGCATCAGAGACCCAAGTTCGATCCTAACTCCGAGTGCTGTCTGTATGGAGTTCGTACACTCTCCCCTTGACCGTGTGGGGTTTTCTCCGAGATCGTCGGTTTCCTCCCACACTCCAAAGGAGTGCAAGCTTGTAGGTTAATTGGCTTGGGAAAGTGTAAATTGTCCCTTGTGTGTGTAGGATAGTGTTAATGTTGGGCAATTGCTGGTCGGTGCAGACTCAGTGGGCCGAAGTGCCTGTTTCCGTGCTGTATCTCTGAACTGAACTGAATTTAATACAGTATGCCTGATTTAGTCAGTCATGGGACTGTTCCAATTTTCGATGAGGTGTCTCTCAAATAGTTTTGGGTTCCAAAGTCATTACATCATTCACTTCTGTGGCTTCTTTGGCTTCTTTCTCTTGTGGCTTCTATTTTTCTGATTACCTTTGAGGGGAATGAATCAGATCAACTGCTTATTGAGGTCAGAGCGCATGATAACAACTATTGAATTGTGATGGTTGAAAAAGAAAGTTTACACTTGTCTGTACAACTTCCTGCTCCCAGCCAACTTATTACTGCTTCTCTCGCGAGGAAGGCACCATACATCCCAGGAATATGACGCAGGATTAGCGTAAATATGTGGTTCAGGGCCAGCATGGATTTATTGGGCCGAGGGGCCTGTTTCTGTGCTGTATTTCTCTCGTGTGAAGCAAGAGTGAAAACATTAAGGCACTTAATGGACAGAGATGTACTACCCACTGTGTCTTCCTCTTACTTCAGCCTTATTCCCACATAACGTCACTTGGTGGTTTCCACTTCGGCCATGTTTCCAAGTCCATTCATTTGCACATCCCATGGGGGAATCTAAATATTGAAATATCCAAAGGCCTCCCTAGGTTCTGTAGCCATGGAGCCATCAAGCCACGACAATCTTCTGCTTGAAACCAGAATTCCTGCCAGAGGCCACTCTCTCTCTCAAAGCCCTGGAAAGTTTCATCTTCAAGTGGAACATAGAACATTTTTACAGAAGATACACACAAAATGCTGGAGTACCTCAACGAGTCAGGCAGCATCTCTGGAGAAAAAGGATGGGTGACATATTGGATCGGGCCCCTTCTTCAGACCTGACCCAAACCAACCCAACGCGAAACGTCACCCATCCTTTTTCTCCACAGATGCTACCTGACCTGCTGAGTTATTCCAGCACTTTGTATCTGTCTTTAATGTAAACCAGCATCTGCAGTTCTTTCTCTCTATGGAGTTTTACAGCACAGGAACAGGCTCTTCAGGCCATAATGTCTGTCGAAAACATGCTACCAACTTAAACTGATCTCCTCTACCTGCACATGACCCACACCACCCCTGCCATTCCCCGCATAGTCTACCCAAAAGCCACAATCATATCTGCCTCCACCCCTTCCCCTGTTTGCACTTCCCAACAGCCCACCAGTCTCTGCATTAAAACACCGCACATCTCCTTTAAATGTTGCTGCCTGCAGCTTAAAGCTATGTCCTCTCGGCTTTCACACTTCCACTCTGGTAAAAATACTTACCTGGTTCCTTTTTAAAAGTCGTAATTATATCTAAATCAACCACCCTTTTAGGGAGTGCATTCCGGATTGTAACTGCTGACTGTGGAAGGAGACTTTTCCTCACATCATCTCCAGACTTATTGCTAATAACTTTGAAATTGTGTCTTCTCGATCTTGGCTCCTTGACTAATAGGAACGGATTATTGCTATCCATGCTCACACAACCTGTCCTGATATTCTACAAAATGTCCTCTCAACCTTCACTGCTCTGAAAAGAACCATTTCAGCTTCTCAGTCACAAAGAGAGGCAAATCTTTATAACTGTGACCCTTCATCCCGGGAGTGGGACCAGTAAATCCTTTCTGTACGATCACCTGAGCCTTCATACCCATCCTGAGAAAAAGTGTACGCAATATGTGAGTAGAGAATAATATTGGCTCAATGTTAATCATCTGCTTTTCTACTCACTGCCTTTATATATGAAGTCTACTATTCAGTTTAGTTTAGTTTAGTTTAGTTTAGTTTAGTTCTGTCACGTGTACCGAGGTACAGTGAAAAGCTTTTTGTCGCCTGCTTTCCAGTCAAAGAAAAGACAGTATGTACATGATTACAGTCAAGCCGTTCACAGTGTACAGATGCAGGATAAAACATATAACATTCAGTGCAAGGTAAAGTCCAATAAAATCCAATTATAGTTCAACGGTCTTACCTCATTGGAGGTAAATGGGAGGTCAGAACCGATCTCTAGCTGGTGATAGGATTGTTCAGTTGTCTGATAACAGCTGGGAAGAAACTGCCCCTGAATCTGGAGGTATGCTTTTCAGTCTTCTGTACCTCGCGGTAGTGATGCAGCGGTAGCGGTGTAGCCTCGTGTCGATGGGGCCTCGGCGGTGGCGGCGATGCCTCGCGGGTTGATGAGAACGTGGAGGACCTCCGTGAGGGAGGCGAGGAAGAGCAATGGACAAAATGCACTGTAAGGAGTTTGAATGTTCTCCCCGTGACCTGCGTGGGTTTTCTCCGAGATCTTCGGTTTCCTCCCACACTCCAAAGACGTACAGGTATGTAGGTTAATTGGCTGGGTAAATGTAAAAATTGTCCCTAGTGGGTGTGGGATAGTGTTGGTGTACGGGGATCGCTGGGCGGCACGGACTTGGTGGGCCGAAAAGGCCTGTTTCCGGCTGTATATATATGATATGATATGATATGATAATTGGGGGGGGGAGAAGAAAGGACTATGGGGACCGGGCGTGGGGGAACCGCTGTGGGGGATGGGGAGAACAAAAGGAGGAGCTGACGTGCTTTGTAACTTTATTAGCGCCATAGGTGGCTGCTATTTATATACATTGGGTTTGCAGCAAAGAATCTCACTGTGCCTACTCACATGTGACAATAAAGTATTCCATTCTCTTGCCTGATGGTAGTGGGAAGAAGAGGGAGTGACCGGGGTGACACTGGTCTTTCATTATGCTGGTGGCCTTGCTGAGGCAGCGTGAAGTGTAGATGGAGTCAATGTAAGGGAGGTTGCTTTGTAAGATGGTCTGGGCTACGTCCACAACTCTCCGCAATTTCTTGCAGTTTCCAACCAGATGGGTGGAATATTGCACCCCCCCCCTCTCCATTAGAACCAGTCTGAAGAAGTGGTCCTGTAACATCACCAATCCGCAGTTCCTTTTTATCACATTGGAACTGGATGTCTACATAAACTGGTCTGTAAGAAGGAAGAGAAAGCAATTTTACTATTACATCTGTTACCAGAAAATAGAAGCAGGGCAGAGATCAAAAGTTACAGACAGGAAACACTTAAGTAATAGACCCCATGATTAGTTTAGCTTTGTTGAGTTTGACAAGGATCAGAGACTAATAGATTGGAGAAAAGCTGTTTTTTGAGTGTCTTTGGATAGAATAAACGAAACAGCTTCGTGACACTCTATCTGAATGAAGGCACAAGAGAAAAGCCTGAGAGGAAGGAAAGCAATGTTAATAAAATTCACGGGCAATGGGGGTGAGCATGACTGGGGAGCATGCACGGAGAGAAGGAGGGATGAGAAACTATTAGGAAGGTAAAGAGGAAACGTGAAGCAAGGGTGAAACATGAAAATCATGTCTCCGCTGCCTCTAGATAGATGGTTCCATGCTGTGCCTTGGAGAGCAGATTCTCCGCTGCCAGGAGGAAGTTGTATAGGAGGACCCCAGTGATGACTTTTCCTGTGGTCATCAGAAGGGAGACCCCTCTGAAGATACCAAAGTTAGATCATATATTTTAGCATTCTTGATTCTATAGAAGAGTTTGGTTTAGAGTTTAGTTTAGAGATAGAGTGTGGAACCAAGCCCTTCAGCCCACCGATTCCGCGCCGACCAGCGATCCCCGCACACTAGCTCTATTCTACATGCTCGGGACAATTTACAATTAAAAAAAAGAAGGCCAAATTAACCTACAAGCCTGTACTTTTTGGAGTATGGGAGAAAACCCATGGAAAACCCACATGGGCTTGGGGAGAAAGTACAAACTCCGTACAGATACAGGCACCCGTAATCAGGATTGAACCCGGGTCTCTGGCGCTGTAAGGCAGCAACTCTACCACTGTGCCACCCTGCTGCCCCTTTAATATTACTATTTGTCTTCTGCAACACTACAAGAGATTGAGTTTCTGAAGAGGTGACCAAGAGAACTGAGGAAGGCAAGGGCTGTGAACATTGTCTACATGAACAATGCAGATGCACAGATATTTTACCCAGAGTACGGGAATCAAGAACCAGAGATCATAGGTTTAATGTGAGAGGGGAAAGATATAATAGGAAAACTGAGGGGCAACTTTTTCACACACAGGTTGGTGGGTATGTGGAACGAGCTGCTAGAGGAGGTAGTTGAGGCAGCATTTAAAATACATTTGGACAGGTACATGAATAGAAAAGGTTTAGAGGGATATGGGCCAAACATGGGCAGGTAGGACTAGTGTAGATCTTGGTCTGCACGGGCAAGTTGGGCCAAAGGACCTGTGTCCATTCTGTATGACTCTATGAACCTTAGCAAGGCATTTCACAAGCTCCTGGTTTTTAGACTGGTCTAAAAGGTGAAATCACATGGAATCCGGTGCGAGTTTTCTAATTAGATACAAAATTAGTTTGGTGGAAAGAGTCAGAGAGTGGTAGTGGAGGGTTTGTTTTACAGATTGGTGGTTTCTGACCAGTGATGTGCTGCAGTGACCATTACTGCATTTCCTACTGTTTATCATATATTAACTTTTGGGATGGGAATGTACCTCTAGGTGGCATGGTTGGTATGTTTGCAAATTGAAGTGAAACTGGTATTGTGGTGGACGGTGAAGAAGGTTGCCTCAGGTTACGCGTGGTCTAGATTGACAGGAAAGTGAACAAAGGGATAGCAAATTGAATTTAACTTGGCCAAGTGTGAATGGATGTACTTTGGGAAGCTAAACTATGACGGTGAATGACAGGGCCCTGGGGAGTGTTGTAGATCAGAGAGAAGCACAGGAGAAGAATGGTACAAGCCCATAGTTCCTGGAAAGTAGCAACTTAGATGAACAAAATGAAGAAGGCATACAACACGTTTTCCTTCATCAAATGGGGCATTGAATACTATGGATGAGGTCATATTACAGCAATACAAGATGCTGGCGAGATCACACCTGGCATACTGTGTCCAGTTGTGGTCACCTCAGTACAGAAAGCATGTGATTAAGCTAGAGAATGTGCAGTAAAGATTCACAAAGATGTTGTTCAGATGGGAAAGCTTGAGTTACGAGGAGAATCTGGATAGGCTGCAACTGTTTTCCCTGGAGCAAAGGAGGTTGAGGAATGACCTCATAGAGTTTCATAAAATCATGAGGGACACAGATAATGTGGACGTCACAGTCTTTTTTCCTAGGGGAGGGGAGTCTGGAACTAAAAGGCGTAGGTTTAAGGCAAAAGGGGAAAAATTTAAAGGTGATCTAAGTTGCAAGATTGTCATGCAGAGAGAGGTGGGGCAAATGGATTGAGCATCCACAGAAGTGGTGGAGGGACAATTTCAACATCTAAAAGACAAATGGACATGAATGATGCAGAGAAATGTGGGCCAAAGGTAGGCAAATGGAACTAGCTCAGGGAGTAAGCCTGGTCAGCAAAGACAAGTTGGACCAAAGGACCTACTTCGGTCCTGTATGTCTCTGTCTCTCAGATACAACATTGTAAAATGGTACAGAATAGAATAGAATAGAATAGTTCCTTTATTGTCATTGTAACATGAGCCATGTACAACGAAATTGTAAAATGTCAGCCAGTCAGTGCACCATTCAAACATTTCTAAAAGCTAACGATACATACAAGGTAAAATATTTTAAAAAAGATAAACAACTAAAATAAATATCATGAAAATAGCACGCATAAACACCCAACCCTACATCCTTCTGTCGATTTCACAGTCTCTTATTATGTATCGCCCCTGCGTTCCTTGGCGGCTACATTTAGTGCCTTTATAGCAGTGGGGTAAAAACTATTTTTAAGTCTGTTTGTCCTTGTCCTTGTAGATCTGTACCGTCTGCCTGACGGTAACAGTTCAAACAGGGAGTGTCCGGGGTGGGAAATGTCCTTTATAATACTCTGGGATTTTTTGATGCAGCGGGAACTGTGTAAGTCCTCCAAGGTAAGTAGAGGGCAGCCGACAATCCTCTGGGCGTTGTCAATGGCCCTCTGGAGCGCTTTCCTCTGAGCCGCTGTGCAGCTGGTGTACCATACGCATACACAGTATGTTAGGATGCTCTCAATGTAGCACCGATAAAAGGACAACAGCAGTCTCTGAGTGATGTTATTCTTCCTGAGCACCCTCAGGAAGTGCAGTCTCTGCTGGACCTTTTTCAGCAGCGCAGAGGTGTTCACGCTCCACGTCAGGTCCTCCTCAATATGGATTCCCAGGAAGCGGAAATCCGCCACCCTCTCCACACAGTCCCCTCTGATAGTTAATGGTACCATGTCCGTTTTATTCTTTCTGAAGTCTATTATTATTTCCTTTGTCTTTAAGGTGTTGAGGAGCAGGTTATTTTCTCCACACCACACTGTCAGCTGCTCCGCCTCATCCCGGTAGGCGTACTCGTCCCCCCCGGTGATGAGTCCCACCACCGTAGTGTCATCCGCAAATTTGACAATGGTGTTGCTGTGGTGGGCGGGGGTGCAGTCATGTGTATAGATGGTGTAGAGCAGGGGGCTCAGCACGCAGCCCTGTGGAGAGCCGGTACTGAGGCTGAGGGCCGTGGATGTGTGATGGCCCACTCTGACTCTCTGGCTGCGAGCTGACAGGAAGCTATTTATCCACATGCAGGTGGAGTGTGGAAGTCCCAAGTCCCCCAGTTTGTCCACCAGTTTATGGGGAAGGATGGTATTAAAGGCAGAGCTGTAGTCCACAAAGAGCATCCGCACGTAGCTCCCCGGCTGCTCCAGGTGGAACAGTGCAGCATGGAGGGCTGTGGCTATAGCGTCCTCTGTGGATCTATTCGCTCTGTACGCAAACTGGTGGGGGTCAAAGCTTCGGGGCAGGAGTGATGTGATATGACCCCGGACCAGTTTTTCAAAACACTTCATCACCACTGGTGTGAGTGCGACTGGCCGGTAGTCGTTGAGGCTGGAAATGTGGGGTTTTTTGGGCAAGGGGACTATGATTGCGGACTTCAGACAGGATGGAACAGTGGACTGGGCCAGAGACTGGTTGAAAATCCTCGTACAGACTCCAGCCAGCTGGTCAGCGCAGTCCTTCAGCACGCGTCCAGAGACGCCGTCGGGTCCAGTAGCCTTCCTTGGATTGATGGCCCGCAGCGTGCGCCTCACCTCATGCTCCTCTATCTTGAGGGTTAGGCTGCTGTGGACCATGTGGTGTGATATGGCTGTCTCGGGTGGCTCCACTTCAAAGCGAGCAAAGAAGAGGTTCAGCTCCTCTGCCAACGAGGCGTCACCTTCAGCAGCTCCAAGGTTGGTCTTATAGTTGGTTAGATACTGGATCCCCTGCCACACCTGCCTGCTGTTGTTACTGTCCAGGTGGTCCTCTATCTTCCTCCTGTAGTCTAATTTGGCCTCTCTGATGCCTCTCTTCAGGTTAGCTCGGGCCATGCTGTATAAAGCCCTATCGCCAGACCTAAAAGCAGTGTTCCTCTCTTTTAACAGCCGCTGGACCTCCCGGGTCATCCAGGGCTTCTGGTTGGGGTAGACCCGGATGCGTTTGTCCACTGTGACAGTGTCCATGCAGTTTTTAATGTAACATAGTACACTGTCTGTGAACACCTCCAGGTCCCGGTGTTCAAACACATCCCAGTTGGTCCTGTCGAAGCAGTCCTGCAGCTGCTGAGATGCACCATCAGGCCAAGTTGTGATGGTCTTTGTGATGGTAGGAGCGGTTTTCCTGAGGGGGGCATATGCAGGAATTAAAAACAGGGACATATGGTCCGACTGACCCAGGTGTGGTAGTTGTCTAGCCCTGTAGCCCAGCTTGATGTTGGAGTAGACCTTGTCCAGTGTGTTAGCTCCTCTTGTAGCACATTTAACATGCTGATAGAATTTGGGGAGCATTTTCTTCAAGTCCGCGTGGTTAAAGTCCCCTGCTATGATGTGAACACCGTCAGGATATATGCTCTGTTGACTGCTAGTGCTACCATACAAATATCCGATAGCCGAGTTAGCATTAGCATCCGGTGGTATGTACACAGCAGTTATCATGACAACAGTAAACTCTCTAGGGAGATAAATGGGCCTGCATTTAACAGTCACATACTCCAGGTCCGGGGAGCAGTGACTGTCTACAATCACTGTGTTTGTACACCAGGTGTTGTTCACGTACACACAGAGCCCTCCACCTCTGCTCTTACCAGAGTCTCTTGTCATGACACAAACATGGAAATTTGGAACAACACTATTAGGTGACACAGGATCAAATCATTGTCGGCAATAGTGAAATAGTAAAATATTAACTAATTGCTTTGTAATTTAAGTAATTTATCAGAGAATCAGATCCAATGCACCTGACTCCAGAGAGTGAAATTAAAAATAGAATAACTGCAATTAAAATTTAGAGGAGAAAAAAGAAAGAAAGAAAGTCAGAGAGAATAAAGCAAGCACAGGCTGGGCGATTGTTCCACTGCACACCTCCACTCAGTCCGCCTAAACCTACATGATCTCCCGGTTGCTAAACATTTTAACCCCTCCCCCCTCCCATTCCCTCACTGACCTGTCTGTCCTGGGCCTCCTCCACTGTCATAGTGAGGCCCACGCAAATTGGAGGAACAGCACCACAAATTTTGCTTGAGCAGCTTACAACCCAGCGGTATGAATATTGAATAAAGCAAGTAACCCATGCTTTCCCTCTCTCCATCACTCCCCCATCCTGGTTCTCCAACCAGCCTGACTGCCCCCTGATTCAAAGTTATCTTTGTAAGCTTCGTTGTCACCTTACCCTAGCTAACAATGATCTATTTAACATTTTCCTTGAGCTTCGTCCCCTTTGACATCTCATTTTCACACACCTCACCTTCCCATATCTCTGTGTCTCCCTCTCCCCTGACTCTCAGTCTGAAGAAGGGTCTTGACCCAAAACGTCACCCATTCCTTCTCTCCAGAGATGCTGCCTGTCCCGCTGAGTTACTCCAGCATTGTGTGTCAAACTTCTACTACAGTCAGACCTCTCAATGCATTCTTAAAGAATGTAGAAGAGAAAGCAGTGGTGCTATTATGCTTATTTAATAATTCATAAGGAAAAAAGTATAGTGCCATGGGGCTGCTGAATAGCTAATAATATACCTGTATTTAAGAAGGAAGATAGGTCCAGGGAACAATAAACTGTTAGTTTAGTTTAGTTTATTTTGAGATGCAGTGTGGAAACAGGCCCTTCGACACACAAAGTCCACGCTGACCACCTGTGCACTAGTTTCATCCTACATACTTAGGACAATTTTCAGAAGCCAATTAACCTGCAAGTCTTTGCAGTGTAGGAGGAAACTGGAGCACCTGGAGAAAACCCACATGGTCACAGGGAGAACGCATAAACTCCGTACAGACAGTACCCATAATCAGGATCGAAGCCGGCGCTGTAAGGCAGTAACTCTACTGCTGCGTCACTGTGCCACCCTCTTCGCTACCCTGCTGCTATTAGCTTACTAATAGTGAAAGAATAATAGTGGAATCTTAAAATAGCAAACAGAAAAACACTCAGAAGCCAAAAATATTCAGTACGGATTTTTGATAGGAGATGATTTGTTCAACCAATCTCATTGAATGGTTTGAAGAGGTAACAGACAGAGTAGAGAAAGGTAATATGGTAAAAGTAATCTATCCAGATTCCCAAAGGCCTTTGGAAATCTGCCATACAATGAACAAGGTCAGTAAATATGGAGTCAGGGGGCAACGAGCAGACTGGATAGCCAGCTGTCCGTGAGAAAGCTGAGATGGGGTCAAACGCCATTTATACAAGATGGCAGGCGATGCAGGGTAGGGTCTCAAAATAATCAATGTTGGAACCTGTGCTATGACAACTCGATCTAACAATTTAAATTTTTCCAATTGAAGGTACAATTTCGAAATGTAAGGTTGACATTAAATTGGTCAATACCAAGAATTGTTGCAATGAACTGCAAGGAGACTTGAATCAACTTGCAGACTAGGCAAAAACGTAAGTGAGGAGACACGTCTTGGGTAGAAAACCACCAACTTCTTTCTTGGAAAGCAAGTTAAATGAAGTAGTGGACCAGAGGGACCTGGAGCACAAATACAAAAGACGAAACACTGGGTTTTATTGTTAAATTGATTTGAATTAAAAGAACATAGTTCTGACCTTGCATTTGATGTCATGATAGCCTGCCTCAGTATCAGATGTACAGTTGCCATATTATTTAAAAAACAGGGAGGGGTCGTACAAAAGAAGGTGCAAAAAACGCACACCAGTATTCAAGATTAAATCTTTCAAATGTAATCGCGGGGTGAAAAGATTGGGCCTATTTTAACTTGAACAGAGAAGGATGAGAGTTGACCGAGGAGAGGCAGGGTGGGGTCAGGCTATCCTTTAGCTTCTGCAAAAGCTTTCTCAAAGAACGGCTATTGTTTGTGCTCTGCATAAACAACTAGAAACAAATCCCAGTCAACTCAATATATTTGAATAAGCACAGGTCTGTGCCTCTAGATTAAGAATCATCGAAGTTCATAAGTTGTAGGAGCAGAATTAGGCCATTTGGCCCATCAAATCTACTCCACCATTCAATCATGGCTGATCTCTCTCTCTCCCTCCTAACCCCATTCTCTTGCCTTCTCCACATAACCTCTGACACCCGTACTAATCAAGAATCTATCTATCTTTGCCTTAGACATACCCAAAGACGGCCTCCACAGCCTTCTGTGGCAATGTTCTACAGATTTACCACCCTCTAACCAAAGAATTTCCTCTTTATCTCCTTTCTAAAGGTACATCCTTTTATTCTGAGACTATGACCTCTGGTCCTAGACTCTCCCACTAGTGGAAACATCTTCTCCACATCCACTCTATCCAGGCCTTTCACTATTTGGTAAGTTTCAATGAGTTCCCCCCTCATCCTTCTAAACTCCAGCGAGTACAGGCCCGGTGCAGTTGAACGCTTATCATATGTTAAACCAATAATTCCTGGGATCATGCTCATAAATCTCTTCTGGACCCTCTCCAAAACCAGCACATCTTTCCTCAACTATGAGGTCCAAAACTGATCACAATAATCATTTAGCACATTAAAGTGCTAAAACCAATTGACATATATTTGTTTCATTATTAATTAACAGGTCGGCTAAGTAGGAAAACTTCACAATTGACAAAAATTGCTCGGCATTATTGGTGATATTTTAATGCGATATGGAATTTCATTGATATTATTTGACAAAGTCACTCGTGACTTACGCAAGAGTTTATGTCTTTTATACATTAAAAATCTAGCAATTGATGTTTTTGAAGCAGTCTTTATAAGAATGGAAATGAAACATAACACCTTAGTTGGGAATATGTTTTTCTAGTCAATAGAATATTAGATTTGGATCATTAGATTAGGAGTCGCTGCCTCATAAAGGCAGCCAGCATCATCAGACACCCACACCACCCTGGCCACACACTCATTTCACTCCTGTCATTGGGAAGAAGATATGGGAACCTGAAAACGGTAACACCCAGGATCAGGAACAACTTCTTCCCTACAGCCATCGGGTTATTAAACACGGCAGCCTCCAAATAAGCTCTGAACTACATAGACAGGGACATTGGTTTGGTCTTTGTGCACTATTACTGTTTGTTTGGTGTTTATATATATATATATAAATTTATATATATATAAGCAACAAACGAAAGATAATATTGCAAAAAGACCAAACTAATGCCTGCAGATACTACAGCATTTAGTGAATATCATATCATATATATACAGCCGGAAACAGGCCCTTTTCGGCCCTCCAAGTCCGTGCCGCCCAGCGATCCCCGTACATTAACACTATCCTACACCCACTAGGGACAATTTTTACATTTACCCAGCCAATTAACCTACATACAATATCTTTGGTGTAAACCAGCCTCTGCAGTTCCTTCCTATATATCTATATATATATACTCAGCAGGACAGGCAGCATCTCCGGAGAGAAGATTTTGGTGATGTTTCAGGTCGAGACCCTTCTTCAGCCTGCCCTAACCATGGGCTCCGAAAGCTTCCATTGAAGACCAGGATGTGGCAAGGCAGCCATTCAGCAAGACTCCCGCAGAAAACAGAAAAGCAAATTAAATCCTGGATTTTTTTCCCCCAATCACCAAGTATGAACCCTGTACTCAAAATTGCATTTTGCAAATTTACCTCAAAGTACCAGCTGCCCACAGTCCATAGGCAGTGATATGAATCAACACACATTCAGCCCTGCCTTTTTAGTACGCAAGCCTGTTATAATGCTGCCACAAAATTGGATCCAATAACTTCATATAAGCATGGTCTCAATTTTGTGTATTATTTTGAGGAAACAGGAAAGTAATTATAGAAAATGAGATTATAGGCTCTCTAGCGGCTGTATGATCTTGTTTCTGCATTTCCACTTTGACTATCCATCTCCGAGATCCATCTGTCATTTCAGCCTCCTGACAAGTTGACGATCGGACTATTAAGTGTAGCATTTTATACAGGAAGCAGCCATCAGCAAATTATGTGCAGATTTTCCCTAAAGCCAAATTGTAGTCCATTACCCAAGCATCAAAATCTAATTTTTAAAATGCCAAATATGTAACCTGCAACGACTGTGGAAGCAGTGTGAAGGGAAATAAAATTTTCTCATGCAGTGATTTCAGCGTCTGGCACTGGATCATCCATCATCAGTGGAAAAAGAGCAGTGACGTTAATTAAAGACAGCTGACATAGGACAAAGACTCAGATCTGTAAGTTGATACCTTTGTAGCAATTACAAAGCACTCCATTTTCTTCCACTAAATCTTCTGGCAAGAACGAATGGAAAGGATGGAAGACCTGTAAGAGCTGTCACTGTACTAAGGACACATTTCCACAGTGCGATTATCGATGTTATAAGGGAATGTGAAAACCATGGGAAACTCCTCCAATGGCCCTCAGAATAGGGGCACCACCTGCAGATTTATCGGATCAACTATTTGCTCAGAGTGAATTCAATTCAGTCAAAAGTGGCAACCAAGAAAGAATTGCATCTCCAAAGTGTCTTTCCCATTCCTCCAGGGACCCAGCCGACTGGGTAGTGAATTGGCTTCATGCAGGGAATCAGCTATTAGTCAGGGCATTGTGTATAGACATTGGGATGTTATGTTACAGTTGAACAACAAGTTGATGGAAGATAGACACAAAACGCTGGAGTAACTCCTCTCCTTCTTTCCAGAGATGCTGCCTGTCCCGCTGAGTTGCTCCAGCTTTTTGAGTCTATCTTCGGTTTAAAACAGCATCTGCATTTCCTTCCTACACAACAAGTTGATGGAGCCATATTTGGAGCACTGTGTTCACTTTGGTCACCCTGCTATGGGAAGGACGTTGTTAAGCTAGAAAGTGTGTGTAAGATCATGGGGGGAATAAATGATGATAAGTGATGGTGGAAGGATGTTTTTCGGACTAGAGGCCTGTGACTAGTCAACATCCAGGGATATTCTATATTCAGGCGGGATAGACAGAAAGGAAAAGGAGGTGGGGTAGCGTTACTGGTTAGAGAGGAGATTAAAGCAGTGGAAAGGAAGGACATTAGCTTGGAGGAAGTGGAATCGATATGGGTAGAGCTACGAAACACTAAGGGGCAGAAAACGCTAGTGGGAGTTGTGTTCAGGCCACCTAACAGCAGTAGGGAGGTTGGGGATGGCATCAAGCAGGAAATTAGAAATGCATGCACTAAAGGCGCAGCAGTTATAATGGGTGACTTCAATCTACATATAGATTGGGTGAACCAAACTGGCAGGGGTGCTGAGGAAGAGGATTTCTTGGAATGTTTGAGAGATGGTTTTCTAAACCAACATGTCGAGGAACCAACGAGAGAACAGGCCATTCTAGACTGGGTATTGAGTAATGAGGAAGGGTTAGTTAGCAGTCTTGTTGTGCGAGGCCCCTTGGGCAAGAGTGATCATAATATGGTAGAGTTCTTCATTAGGATGGAGAGTGACAAAGTCAATACAGAAACAAGTGTTCTGAACTTAAAGAAAGGTAACTTTGAGGGTATGAGGCGTGAATTGTCCAAGATAGACTGGCGATTGATGCTGAAAGGATTGACGGTGGACATGCAATGGAAGGCATTTAAAGGTCGCATGGATGAACTACAACAAGTGTTCATCCCAGTTTGGCAAAAGAACAAACCAGGAAAGGTAGTGCATCCGTGGCTAACAAGGGAAATCAAGGATAGTGTTAAAATAAAAGATGAAGCATACAGATTAGCCAGAAAAAGTAGCATACCAGAGGACTGGGAGAAATTCAGAGTCCAGCAGAGGAGGACAAAGGGCTTAATTAGGAAAGGGAAAATAGATTATGAGGGAAAACTGGCAAGGAACATAAAAACAGACTGCAAATGCTTTTATAGATATGTCAAGAGAAAAAGATTAGTTAAGGCAAATGTAGGTCCCTTGCAGTCGGAAACAGGTGAATTGATCATAGGGAACAAGGAGATGGCAGACCAATTGAACAAATACTTTGGTTCTGTCTTCACTAAGGAAGACATAAACCGTCTGCCGGAAATAGCGGGGGACCGGGGGTCTAAAGAGATGGAGGAACTGAGGGAAACCCAGGTTAGTCGGGAAGTGGTGTTAGGTAAATTAAATGGATTAAAGGCAGATAACTCCCCAGGGCCAGATAGGCTGCATCCCAGAGTGCTTAAGGAAGTAGCCTCAGAAATAGTGGATGCATTAGTGATAATTTTTCAAAACTCTTTAGATTCTGGAGTAGTTCCTGAGGACTGGAGGGTAGCTAATGTAATCCCACTTTTTAAAAAGGGAGGGAGAGAGAAAACGGGGAATTATAGACCAGTTAGCCTAACATCGGTAGTGGGGAAAATGCTAGAGTCAGTTATTAAAGATGTGATAGCATCACATTTGGAAAGTGGTGAAATCATCGGACAAAGTCAGCATGGATTTACAAAAGACAAATCATGTCTGACGAATCTTATAGAATTTTTCGAGGCTGTAACTAGTAGTGGATAAGGGAGAACCAGTCGATGTGTTATATCTGGACTTTCAGAAGGCCTTTGACAAGGTCCCGCATAGGAGATTGGTGTACAAACTTAAAGCACATGGTATTGAGGGTTCAGTGTTGAGGTGGATAGAAAATTGGTTGGCGGACAGGAAGCAAAGAGTAGGAATAAACGGGTCCTTTTCGGAATGGCAGGCAGTAACTAGTGGGGTACCGCAAGGCTCAGTGCTGGGACCCCAGTTATTTACAGTGTATATTAATGATTTGGACGAGGGAATTTAATGCAACATCTCTAAGTTTGCGGATGACACGAAGCTGGGTGGCAGTGTTAGCTGCGAGGAGGATGCTAGGAGGCTGCAGAGTGACTTGGATAGATTAGGCGAGTGGGCAAATGCATGGCAGATGCAATATAATGTGGATAAATGTGAGGTTATCCACTTTGGCGGCAAGAACAGGAAAGCAGAGTATTACCTGAATGGTGACTAATTGGGAGAAGGGGAGATGCAACGTGACCTGGGTGTCATGGTGCACCAGTCATTGAAAGCAAGCATGCAGGTGCAGCAAGCAGTGAAGAAAGCGAATGGTATGTTGGCATTCATAGCAAGAGGATTTGAGTTTAGGAGCAGGGAGGTTCTGCTGCAGTTGTACAGGGCTTTGGTGAGACCGCACCTGGAGTATTGTGTGCAGTTTTGGTCTCCTAACCTGAGGAAAGACGTTCTTGCCTTAGAGGGAGTACAGAGAAGGTTCACCAGATTGATCCCTGGGATGGCGGGACTTCCATATGAGGAAAGACTAGATAGACTGGGCTTGTACTCGCTGGAATTTAGAAGACTGAGGGGGGATCTTATAGAAACATATAAAATTCTTAAGGGGTTGGAGAGGCTAGATACGGGAAGATTGTTCCCGGTGTTGGGGGAGTCCAGAACCAGGGGTCACAGCTTAAGGATAAGGGGGAAGTCTTTTAGGACCGAGATGAGAAAACATTTCTTCACACAGAGAGTGGTGAGTCTGTGGAATTCTCTGCCACAGAAGGTAGTTGAGGCCAGTTCATTGGCTATATTTAAGAGGGAGTTAGATGTGGCCCTTTTTGCTAAAGGGATCAGGGGGTATGGAAAGAAGGCAGGTACGGGCTACTGAGCTGAATGATCAGCCATGATCATATTGAATGGCGGTGCAGGCTCGAAGGGCCGAATTGCCTACTCCTGCACCTATTTTCTATGTTTCTATGTTTCTATGACTAGTGGTGGGCCTTCGGGATAAGTGCAGACCCCCTTGCTGTTTGCGGTTTATATCAATGATTTGGATGAGAATGTAGAAGGCATGCACAGATATGCAAATGTCACTAAAGTGGGTGGTGTCATAGACAGCAAAGATAGCTATTAAAAATTACAACAGGACCTTGATAAGTTGGGCAAATGATCGGAGAGATGGTAAATGCAGTTTAATGCAGATAAGCATTAGGTGTGCATTTTGGGTAGTCAAACCAGGGTAGAATCTTCAGTGAATAGTTAATTAGTTTAGTTTATTGTCACATGTACCGAGGTCGAGTGAAAGAAAATAACTGCAGATGCTGGTACAAATCGAAGGTATTTATTCACAAAATGCTGGAGTAACTCAGCAGGCCAGGCAGCATCTCAGGAGAGAAGGAATGGGTGACGTTTCGGGTCAAGACCCTTCTTCAGACTGATGTCAAGGGGGCGGGACAAAGGAAGGATATAGGTGGAGACAGAAAGATAGAGGGAGAACAGGGAAGGGGGGGGGGGGAGAGAGAGACAGAGGAACTATCTAAAGTTGGAGAAGTTGATGTTCATACCGCTGGGCTGCAAACTGCCCAAGCGAAATATGAGGTGCTGTTCCTCCAATTTCCGCTGGCCCTCACTATGGCACTGGAGGAGGCCCATGACTGAAAGGTCAGACTGGGAGTGGGAGGGGGAGTTGAAGTGCTCAGCCACCGGGAGATCAGGTTGGTTAATGCGGACTGAGCGAAGCCTGCGTTTGGTCTTGCCGATGTAAAACCGCTGCCGCCGACCTTCCAGACCTCTTCACCGCCGCTGCCGCCGACGTCCTCCCCAGCCATCTGATGACCGGGCCGACCGGGCCTCCACCAGCGACTATGTCGACCCACACCGCTCCACCACCCAGCAGCAGGCCGCAGCCGTCACTGTACCCGGCTCCCAGGCCCAGCAACAGGTCGCAGCTCCACCCGGCCCACAGACACCGCGCTGGGCCCACAGCCCCCACCAGGCAGAGTCCCACAGCACCGCTGGGTCCTACTGCCCACCCCCTACTACAGGGAACCACAACAAGGTTCCCACTGGGTCTCCCCCTTCCCCCTCTAGCCAGGCTACTCTCAGTTCGGGGATGGGGCCAGTGTACGTCCGGAACAGGGATTGTTCGACGTACCCGACAAAGAGGCAGGCATAGCTAGGGCCCATAGGCACGCCTCTGGTTTGGAGGAAGTGGGAGGAGTCAAAGGAGAAGTTGTTAAGGGTAAGAACCAGCTCTGCTAAGCGGAGGAGGGTGTTAGTAGATGGGGATTGGGTGGTTCTACGGTCGAGGAAGAAATGGAGGGCTTCAAGCCCAGCCTTGTGGGGGATGGAAGTGTCGAGTGACTGGACATCCATGGTAAAGATGAAGGAGTGGGGGCCTGGAAAACTGAAGTTATCGAGGAGACGGAGAGCATGTGAGGTGTCTTGGACGTAGGTGGGGAGGGATTTAATCAGGGGGGATAGGATGGAGTCGAGGTAGGTGGAGATAAGTTCGGTGGGACATGAGCAGGCAGAGACAATGGGTCTGCCAGGACAGTTCTGTTTATGGATTTTAGGTAGGAGGTAAAATCGGGCCGTGCGCGGCTGGGGAACTACAAGTTTGGAGGCATTAGAGGGTAGATCGCTGGAAATGGTGAGGTCCGTGATGGTGTTGATGATAAAGGTCTGGTGTTGGTCGGTGGGTCATGGTCCAAGGATAAGTAGGAGGAGGTGTCTGAGAGTTGTCGTCTGGCCTCGGTCCAGTAGAGGTCAGCACGCCAGACTACCACAGCACCTCCCTTGTCAGCGGGTTTGATGACTAAGTCAGGGTTGTTGCAGAGTGAGTGGAGGGCTGCACGTTCAGGAGGGGAGAGGTTAGAGTTAGTCAGGGGAGTGGAGAATTTGAGGCGGTTAATGTCACGCCGGCAGTTGGAGATGAAAAGTTCTAGTGAAGGTAGTTAGCCAACCGGGGGGGTCCAAGAGGAGGGGGTCCGCTGGAGACGGGAGAAGGGGTCGTCACTGGGGGGTGAGGACTCCTTCCCAAGGAAAAAGGCTCGGAGGCCGAGGCGGCGGAAGAAGAGCTCCACGTCATGGCGGACCCGGAACTCGTTGATGTGGGGGCGGAGGGGAACAAAGGTGAGGCCTCTGCTGAGGACAGACCGTTCGGTGTCAGAGAGGTCAGGGGGGATGGTGAACACCCGGCAAGTGTGGGGGTTGGGGTCGGATGAAGGCAGGGGGGCAGACGGAGGTGGAGGGGATGTATGGTGAAGGGGTGTTGGGGCATGGGGGGGCATGAGGACCGATGTGGGGAGTAGAATTTTAACTTGTACAAGAATTGTATAAGGATGGTACAGTGGGGCAGCTGGTAGAGCTGCTGCCTCACGGAGCCAGAGACCCAGGTTCAATCCTGACCTTAGGTGCTGACTGTGTGGTGTTTGCACGTTCTTTCTGTGAACTTCCCATTGGGCCACAAAGGATACAAGGGTAGACACAAAATGCTGGAGTAACGCAGTGGGACAGGCAACATCTCTGGAAATAAGGAACGAAGAAAGGTCTTGACTGGAAACGTCACCCATTCCTTCTCTCCAGAGATGCCGTCCGACCCGCTGAGTTACTCCAGCTTTTTGAGTCTATCTTCGGTTTAAACCAGCATCTGCAGTTCTTTCCTGCACAAGGATACAATGTTACCTGTTGATACACAATCCTTGTATCACATAAATTACCATAGAGATTGGTAAGTTCTGCCTTCTTCCAAACGCTGTATATCGCTGCCACTTAAAGAGGTGGGGGCAATGCATCAGTATGTCACTCCCTGAAGGAGGACTATTCTGCAAAGGTTGTGGTTTCTGTGCATGTACGGCTTAAAACTTGTGAACTTCTATGTTTAGATTGGGATAGGGTTGAGGTGATGGTCAGGATGAAAGAAAGTGTTAGATTCAAGATGGAAGCCTCCAAACTCATCTCTATTTCCAAACTCCTGACCTAAGAGTCAGCACCTTCTTTATCACTGGATCCTTGGGTTTCTGACCCATAGACCACAATGTGTGAGGATAGGCAACAGAGCAGCCTCCACCATAATTCTCTATACCCATGCCCGGCCAGGATGCATTCTCAGCCCTTAACTATACTCCCCATTAACTTTCGGCTGGGCACTCAAATTCTGCTCAAACTTCATTTGCAACTTTACAGATGGTGTCATAAGGAATAGGAGTAGAATTAGGCCATTTGGCCCATCAAGTCTTTTCAAGGACAAATCTTTTGTTCGTTTGTTTGTTTTTATGTCTTGACTATTTTTGTAAAGCGTCTTTGAGCATTTTGAAAAGCGCTATATAAAATAAATGTTTATTATGTTTATTAAGTCTACTCCATCATTCAATCATGGCTGATCTATCTCTCCCTCCTAACCCCATTCTCCTGCCTTCTCCCCATAACCTCTGACACCCATACGAATCAAGAATCTATTAATCTCTGCCTTAAAAATATCCACAGAGATACACTGAGTATATCCACTGAGTGTCACCATAGTAGGCCGGATTTAAAAACAATGACAAAACGGAGTACAGAAATGAGATAGAGAGCTTAGTAACATAGTGTCAAGCCAACAATTTCTCCCTCTTTATTGAGCTGGTTCTTGACCTCGGGAAGTGACATGCAGTACATGTCCATATTACCCTCAATGGTGCTGAAGTAAAATGGTTGCGAGTTTCAAGTTTCTCGGCGTAAATATCAGTAACAGTTTGTCCTGGACCAACTACGTCAAATCTACGGCCAAAAAACACACCAAAGCCCCTACTTCCTCTGGGGACGAAGAAGGTTTTGCAGGTCTCCAACAATTCCCACCAACTTCTTCAGATGCAACATAGAAAGCATTCTATCAGGTTGCATCAAACCCATTCCTTCTCTCCAGAGATGCTGCCTGTCCCGCTGAGTCGCTTCAGCTTTGTGTGTCTATCTTTAGTTTGGGAACAGTTCTGCTGAGACCAAAAACTTGAAAGCATGTACCACCAGATTCATCAACAGCTTCTTTCCCGCTGTTATCAGCCTACTGAACGGTCCTCCCATCCAGCCAATCTTCCAGCCTACCACATTACAGATGTTGGACTTTTTTCTCTGTTATGCTGCAATGCTGTAACACCATATCCTGAACTCTGGTATTTTTCTCTTTACACTACCTGTTGTTCTCATGTATACCATGATTGTACTCATGTATGGTGTGATTTGATCTGGCTTGATATCATCTAAACACTTTTCACTATATTGTAATACACGTTACAATAGTAAACCAATACCAATACCAGTGCCAAGGCTGAGACCATTAAAGACTTGGTTTGGCCTTGTCTCCATTGGAGACTTGGTTTGGCCTTGTGATGAATCTTGTTGAAGTCCTTGGAAGATTGAGTAATTGATTTTATTGTGAAATTTTCATATTTGCCTTTGAACTACCATCTGTATGTTATAGTTAACACATGACAAATTTAATCTTTAATTATGTTTAGGATGATCCCTAGAGAATTAAAATACAACTGTTTGATGGGCCTTTTCTTCATGAAAGGGAATATTTTTCAGAGATATTGGATAATTGTGTGCTTAGGTTTAGTTATTGAGAAATTTGAGCTAACCAGGATGTATTGTAACCTTTGTATTTATCAAAGAAACATCGCTGTTGACATTAAACTTTGACAAACAGCGCAAACAATTTTTTCTATTGTTTAGTACAACTGTTCCTGCTGCATGGAGATGGAGTTTGTACAGCAGTGTAAATTTCCCAGAGGTTTTGTATCCTTATGTCACCAAAAGCAGAAAATGATAGGTCGGCTTTCCAGTATTATTTACTTAAATTCCCTCTCATGCACAGAAAATTCCCTCTCATGAGCTAGAAAAGCTTTTTAAATTCAGATGGCTTTTCAAGTACAGGCCAAGGTCAGAGAAGAGTGGGCTGCACGGTGACGCAGCGGAAGTGTTGCTGCCTTACAGCGTTCACCACGCTGGAGACCCGGGTTCGATCCTGACTACAGGTCTATCTGTACTGAGTTTGCTACGTTCTCCCCGTGACCGCATGAGTTTTCTCCAAGATCTTCAATTTCCTCCCGCACTTCAGACATTTGTAGGTTAATAGGCTTGGGTTTGCATACTTGGTATAAGTGTAGATTGTCCCTAGTGTGTGTTGCCTTCTGTTAATGTGCAGATTTCGCTGGTCAATGCGGACTCGGTGGGCCAAAGGGCCTGTATCTGCGTTGTATCTCTAAACTAAACTAAACGGTTCGCTTGTTCTGTTCTGACCTGCCAGCCTCTTGTTCTGACCCAGAAAATAACTGGTCTTCCTATAGCTAAGGGCATTAAGACTGAGAGATGTTCCAGGGACATCACTAACAATCCAGAGTTTTAATTTTAGTTCAGAGATAGAGCATGGAAACAGGCCATTTGGTTCACCGAGTCTATGCTGACCATTGATCACCCGTTCACACTAGTTCTATGCATCCCACTTTCACATCCATTCCCTAAGCACTCGGGGCAATTTAGAGAAGCCAGTTAACCTACAAGCACGCACGTCTTTGGATTGTGGGAAACCCACGCGGTCGCAAAGAGAATATGCAAACTCGACATAGGCAGGCATCACCTGGGGTCAGGATCGAACCCGGGTCTCTGGCGCTGTGAGGCAGCAGCTCTACCATGGTGTCACTGTACTGACCCTAATTCAAATCCATGACATCAACTCTGGAGTTTAAATTCAGTTAAGAGTCTGGACTTGGGGGGAAATCGCCACCCAGTCTTAGTAATGATGCAAACTGCCAGAACTATCATTAAAAAACAAGCATCAGGCTCATTAATCATCTTTCATCCTTACTTGGCTGGCCTGACCCCAAGTGGATCACATTTAATGACCCTCATAAGTCACTCAGTTGAACTGTTCCTGCTACCTTTAAACAGAGGAGCAATAAACTACATAGAGCCGCTGGTATTGACATAGGCAACAAACCTGGGTACAGTAAGATCACTGCCAGCATAGTCAAAGTCTTCCTCACAAACAACTGGAGACTGGTGCCTAAACTGGGAGAGTTGTCCCACAGACATCCGGCCCTTCCAGCCCAAATCATCCATGTCGCGAAGATTTCCAATCTAAACTAATCACATTTAACCGCATCTAACCCTTAACCCTCTTATCCTTTCCAATCCATGTACCTGTCCAAATGTCTTTTAAATGCTGTCTTTGTACCACCCTTAACTAGTACCTCTGGCAGCTGGTTCCATACATTATTTGGGCAGGCTACTCTGACAACAACCCTGTCCCACACCCCCATCCCAGACCCATGACCTCCATCACCAATCAAGGCAAGGACCAGTAGATGCATGAGAACATGAGTTTCCCTCCTACTTGCACATCTTATTCCCTCCTATTTGCAAATACATCACTAGTCCTGAGACATCAGCAGTGCTGGATCTAAATCCTGGAACTCCCTGCCCAAAGGCACAGTGATATTACCTTCACTGTTATTGCAGTGGTTCAGGCAGGCAGGACCTTTTCTGGTCCCTTTTCTGGACCCTTATTAAACCCACATAAAATTGGCTAAATATAAAAGAGACCAATTTTAATGAAGGATAAATATCATCCAACATGTTATTCCACACGACACATCTGAGAAGGCTGTAGAGCAAGAAGGTCGGTTGTCCTTGGCAGCCACTGCTGCTCAGGACAGGTTTGCAATGGCTGGCTGATCAATGCAGTTTATTGTGTGCTGATCGATTTCAATGCTGAAAAGGGCAAGTGAAGCCAGTTGTTTCTTCTCATGATTTTGAGAATGTTTCCTAGCCCAGTGGGAAGGCTGTGATGAAGTTACTGCAGTGAAATTCCTCAGGTCCGAAACAAAAGTCAACGTTCAAACTAAATATTTTCTAACAGATGGATGGAAAGTGCAGCTATCCCCATAGAGTCATACAGCACGGTAACAGACTATTCGGCCCAACTTGCCCACGCTGACCAACATGCCCCATCTACACTAGTCCCACCTGCCTGCGTTTGGCCCCTATCCCTCTGAACCTATCCTATAGGTTGCCCCGGAACACAAGATGGTCGACAAGGAGAAGAGAGGGATGATGGTTTGTGGGCCGAGCCAGTCGTGGGCGACGGAGGGGACCGGAAGCCGCTCCAGTCAAGCAAACAGGCGGGAAACCGGACTTTGAACTCGATAAAATGTCGCCACACATGGCTGACACCGGCATTATTAGATGCAAAATGAATTTCACTGTGTAATGTTTAATTGCTATGTGACAATAAATATCCATTGATATCCGTACCTATCGAAACGCTTCTTAAACGTTGCGATAGTACCTGCCTCAACTTCCACATCCACCAGCTCGTTCCATACACCCACCACTTTTGTGCAAAAACGTTATCCCTCAAGCTCCTGTTAAATCTTTTCCCCTTCGCCTTAAACCTATGTCGTCTGGTACTCGATACTCTTACTATGGGCCAGAGACTCTGTGCATTTACCCAAACTATTCCTCTCATGTATCCAACGTGGCAAGAGAAAAACAAGATGGAGAACAGTTGTCATGCAAAATGGACGAATGTTCCTGTTTCAGGGATGGCGGATCAGTGTTCCTATCTCAGAGGCATTATTCAATAGGAAAGTGTCCACACAAAGGATATTACTCCATAATTGACTTTTTGTTAGACATGCAATGATACTCCTCAAGGCATCAGTTTTTGTAATGAATAAGCATGTCCATGTTCTGTGTATGGCTGCCTCGCCAACAGTCTGTCTATCCTTTCCTTCTTTGTGTTTTAATAGTATGTGTTAAATGTATGTTTTTAGCGGTTTTTAGCTTGTTTATTGTAGGGGGTGGGGGGGGGGGGGGTTTGGGGGAAACTTTTTCTCATCTCTTACCTCAGCGGAGATGTAATTTTTTTCCATATCGTCTCTCCGTCCGCACTGCGGCCTAAAATCGAGGAGTTGGCGGCCTTTGCCGGAGACCGACTTTTGAAAGGTCCACCGTGGGGAGCCTACGGGACTTTAACATCGCAGAGCCCGCGATCCCTTTGCCAGGGATCGACCCCGGAGCTCCAACTATGGGTGCTTGTGGACTTAACATCACGGAGCAGTTTATTACAGAAGTCTGAAAGTAGCAGCAAACGTGGGCAGCATGGTAAAGAAGGCATTAGAGGATGCTTGCTTTCATCAGTCAGGGCATTTTTAGATTTTTTTTTAGATTTAGAGATACATTGAGTACAAGTCAGGAGATCCTGTTTTAATATATACTGAACACTTTTGTTGTTTACTATGGGGTTTACAGAGTAATACGTTTACATATCTGTTGTGTTGCTGCAACTAAGAATTTAATTGTTCCGTTTCGGGACATATGACAATAAAATACTCTTGACTCTTGATGAAGGGGTATGGATCATGTGCAGGCAAAAGGGATTTGTTTAATATGACATCGTGTTTGGCACAGGCATTGTGGACTATCGAGCTTTTTCCTGTGTTGGTTAATAATTTGCAAAAGCTTTGCAGACCAATTAAGTGAGGAAGACTTTGTTCAAGAAAAATCTGAAGTAAAATATATACAATTGTTCTTGAATATGCTGCTGTCAATAGTTCAGGAATAAATGTGTCCTGATATTTTATCCATGATACGTAACTTCTTGGTACCAAATCAGGTGTACAACACAGCAGTAATACACAGTAATACAAACCTGACCAAATTTGGAGAAGCACTTTAAAATATCAAGTCAAGAGTGTTTAATTGTCATATATAGTGAAAAGGAACAATTAAATTCTTACCTGCAGCAGCGTAACAGGTCTGTAAACACAATACTCAATAGATAACATGATAAAGCAAACAAAAAAAAGTTCAATAAATGATAAATGTGCTTAACATAGGTTGAGAGACATTTTCCCCGAAATACCTTTGCTTCAGAAAGGTTGAAAGTTAGAATCTGAATCCAAACCCCACTCTTCTACCAAGTAAAGATTGATCACCAGTACTAAGCATCAATAAAACTTGCTCCATATAATCAAATGCATTGTGATTTCTTGAAAAGTGCCTGTATGAACCATGAAGAGGTGGACCAACAGGTGAACATTAACACCGGCAGATAAGAACATTTAACACAAAGGCAAAGATATCAGGAAACTGGAAGTTAAACACAAAATGCTGGAGTAACTCAGCGGGTTAGGCAGCATCTGTGGAGAGAAGGAATGGGTGACATTTCGGTTTGGAAGCCTATTCCTTTTGTCCAGAGATGTTGCATGACATGCCGAATTACTCCAGCACTTTGTGCCTATCTTCTGTGTAAAACAGCATCTGCAGTTCATTCCTACACAACTGGAAGTTAAATGTGTTGCAAGCATTCAGCGATTCCGGTGTTGGTTTGCTGTAAGAATACCAGAACTGGTAGCGACTGGGAAACTCATCATTGAGTTGCTGATGCCACAGTTTCCTTGCATTAGTATTAGTTTAAGCTTGCACACCATCCAACTTTTCAATTCCCTTTGCCACAGCTGCTCTTCAGCAGATTCTCGGGGAATGCTTTGGTCGAGGACCACATTACACGCATCTCTGCAATCTTTAATTTATTTGACAGCCCTTGTGCAAAGGGCTGAACATTGGAAGTGCTGTCTCAGTGCCCCAAAGCTGTACTCAATACATGTCAGTTTACCTAGGGTACCTCATGTGAGATAAGGCAGTGAATGTCAGCCACCAGTTGTACCAACCTCCCAACATTTGTTTTCATGGATTCAATTAAAATGGAGTGACAGCTATTTATTCTCCAAACCACTTGACAATTTTAAAGAGAGTTTCTTTGAGGGTTGCGTGCATAGGGGAGGTGTATGAGATTCATGAGGTGGAATACTTGGGAGATGATGTTTGTTTCCTCTGAGATTTTCAGCCCTGAGGCAGGAAGGGCTCTGTGAACTTTTGATTCCCATTCATGATTTCCGTGTTATTTACACTTTCCTTTCTTTCTGCCTGGTTTGCATGTGTACATGGTTAACGGCTCCAATACAAAGCCTGTACCTTGCCTGGCCCGCTGCAATACTCCCGCACTTTGTGTTTTGCTCAGGATTTGAGCATCTGCGGTTCCACGTGCCTCCATTTTACGACTGTCCGATTTTACGGACAGAACTCTCTCCGATGGGAGTTCTGTGGGACCATCTCTCACTGCTCCCCCTCTGTGATTCCTGCTGCTCTCCTCCTCTTCCACCATCTTCTGTCACTTGCCCACCTTTGTCCCATCCACGTCTCTCTTTTCCAGCTTTCTCCCCACTACTGGGCTGGCACGTTGGCGCAGCGGTAGAGTTGCTGCCTCACAGCGCCAGAGATCCGGGTTCGATCCTGACTACGGGTGCTGTCTGTACAGAACTTGTACATTCTACCTGTGACTACTTGGGTTTTCTCCAGGTGCTCCGGTTTTCTCTTACACTCCGAAGAAGTGCAGGTTGGTAGGTTAATTGGCATCTGTAAATTGTGCAGATGAACACCAGGAATTTACTTGTGAGGTTTCTCCCTTTAAGTTACTTCAAAATAGGGCAGAAATGATTCACCGCCTGTTTGCATCATATTCCTATTGCAGAAATACAATTTTGCAGCATTGTGGATGATAATCAGGCCCCCCTGAGTTGGTACCTGCCAAATAAAGAGCTCTGGGGACTAATCCAGTGCTCAGACTACAGCCTTCTAGGTTACACTGCAAAAGTGCATATCCAAACTATGTTTAAAAGTGTATACAGTTTCTTTTTTGACCAGAGTTCAGTCTTAGAGTGAGAAACTTTCCTTAACTTCCTTTTATTCTGCAACATTTAGTTTAAATCCGACCTGTTTGTTATTCAGAAGATAGACACAAAAAGCTGTAGTAACTCAGCGGGACAGGCAGCATCTCTGGAGAGAAGGAATGGGTGACGTTTCGGGTCGAGACCATTCTTCAGTCTGGACTCGAAGGGTCTCGACCCAAAACGTCACCCATTCCTTCTCTCCAGAGATGCTGCCTGTCCGGCGGAGTAACTCCAGCTTTTTGTGTCCATCTTTGGTGTAAACCAGCACCTGCAGTTCCTTCCGACACATGTTGTCTGCTCCACTGCGAGATCTCCTCAAGGTATGTCTACTTTGAGGAAGTAGACGAGAGTTCTGCAACACCCTCTCTCGCTGCTCCCCCTCTGTGATGCCTCCTGCCCTCTGACTCCACCACCAAGTTTTAACCCAGCCCTTACTAGTGACTCTGCTATTCTGATAGGTGGCATATTACCATGGCAGCCCCACTGCTTAGGTGAACATTACACTTCCTGAGAATCGCTGCTCATTAACCAGTTGAAAGTACGTCATGGCGGCACAGCTGCAGAGTTGCTGCCTTGCAGCGCCCTGATGGCAGCAGTAAGAAGAGGAGATGGCCAAGATGGTGGCGATCTTTAATGGCATATGCCGTCTTCTTAAGGCCGGAGCTCAGAGGGGAGTGCCGGAGGTCAGACGGGCCCATGCAAGTGCCGGAAGTTGGTGGAGGACGTGCCACTGAGGGAACAAAGAGGGACCCGACCATGGGGGAAGGAGGTGGTGAGGACAAAGAGGGACATAGTAGGAACGACATTGAACTCTTTGTGACTTTGTTGCCCCCCTATATGGGGCAACACTTTGCATACCTTGTGTGTGGTAAGCAAAACAGAGAATGTCACTGTGACATTAACCAAACTGATCTCCCGGTGGCTGAGCACTTCAACTCCCCCTCCCATTCCCAGTCTGACCTTTCTGTCATGGGCCTCCTCCAGTGCCATAGTGAGGCCCAGCGGAAATCAGAGGAACAGCACCTCATATTTCGCCTGGGCAGTTTGCAGCCCAGTGGTATGAACATCGACTTCTCCAACTTTAGATAGTCCCTCTGTCCCTCCCGTCCCCTCCTCCTTCCCAGATCTCCCTCTATCTTCCTGTCTCCACCTATATCCTTCCTTTGTCCCGCCCCCCTGACATCAGTCTGAAGAAGGGTCTCGACCCGAAACGTCACCCATTCCTTCTCTCCTGAGATGCTGCCTGACCTGCTGAGTTACTCCAGCACTTTGTGAATAAATACCTTCGATTTGTACCAGCATCTGCAGTTATCTTCTTATGTCACTGTGACATGTTACATGTGATAATAATAAAGTATCATTCGTTCATTCATGTAGATACTTTCATTGCAGGGAGAGCTGTGCACATGACTGGGCTGAACCCACCACTCCCTGCAGTCTCTTGAGTTCCTGTGCATTAGAAATGCCAAACCAGCCCATGATGAACCCAGTCAGGAAACATGTTCTCAATGTTGGGGGAGTCCAGAACAAGGGGCCACAGTTTACGAATAAGGGGTAGGCCATTTAGAACGGAGATGAGGAAAACCTTTTTCAGTCAGAGAGTTGTGAATCTGTGGAATTCTCTGCCTCAGAAGGCAGTGGAGGCCAATTCTCTGAATGCATTCAAGAGAGAGCTAGACGGAGCTCTTAAGGATAGCGGAGTCAGGGGGTATGGGGAGAAGGCAGGAACGGGGTACTGATTGAGAATGATCAGCCATGATCACATTGAATGGCGGTGCTGGCTCGAAGGGCCGAATGGCCTCCTCCTGCACCTATTGTCTATTGTCTATTTGCTACAGTACATCTGTAAAAGTTTGTTAGAAAATTCAGAGAAATGCTGAATGTCTTTAAATTTTTAAGAAAATAGAGCCCCTAGTGTGTTTTCATCGTGACTATATTTATGTACTGGGTCCAGGATATGTGTTTGGACTTTAGAATTTAGATGCGAGAGGTACAGGGCGGAAACAGGCCCACTGAGTCCACGCCGACCTGCGATCACCCCGCACACTAACCTCCACACGCAATGGACAATTTATTTTACAACTTACCAAAGCCAATTAACCTGCAAACATGTCATCCGGCCAGGAATTTGAAGTTGCCGACTCATAACTCGAACTGATGAGTGAATGGGAGAGAGTGTGGGAACCAAGGGCAGTAGAATGGCCGAGTTACAAAATGCAGAACAGGTGGACAAGGTGGCAGGTCAGGAGAGGAAGAACTCTGCTCCCAGAGTAAAAGGGAGATACTCAAGCTGAGCCCATATCATGGATGGATGCCTAGCATATACACTGGTGGAACTGCTGCCTCACTGCCTAGAGACCCAGGTTCGATCCTGACCTCGGATGCTGTCTGTGTGGAGTTTGCATGTTCTCCCTTTGACCGTGTGGGATTCCTCCGGGTGCTCCGGTTTCCTACCACAAGCCATGGATGTGCAGGTCTGCAGATCACTTGGTCTCTCAGTTTAGTCTAGTTTATTGTTGCGTGTACCGAGGTACAGTTAAAAACCTTTTCTGCCGCGTGCTCTCCAGGCAGCGGGAAAATGGTCACTTCTGGGTCGGGAATTGATGAGAAATTGGGATCACCATAGAATTGGTGAATGGGTGATCGATGGTGGCGTGGACTCGGTGGGGCTGAATAACCTGTTTCCATGCTGCACCTCTAAACTCTGAATTCTAAACGAGAAAGCAAGTGAGCTGAGGTTGTGGAACTCAGTGCCGAGTGCAGAAGGCCGCGACGTGCTGTGGTGGCACGTCCTCCCGATCTCTGTCACCGGCAGACAAGCCGGACGAAGCCCGGCTGCCAGAAAACATCGGCACTCTGCAGTAAACTGAGGCCACTGGCAATGAGCCACGGATAGGTCCAATTAATGGTTATTGGACCAATTAATCTCATCCTCGTCAGCCCAATCCCTTATAAATCCAGCCAGGAAGGAGAGGGGAAGCGGGACAGGAAGAAAGCGGGGCAGGAAGACCTCGTATTAATTGTCCCTCCTTAGTGATGATGAAGGGCTATTCCCCCTGTGTGGCCCTGGACCCTCTTGTCACTGGTGTTCGACATCGGAAATAAAGCCTACCGCACGAGTTCACCTTACTACACGTGTCAGTGTGGTCGCTGTCAAAGCTGGTGTTGTCCCCTGATGAAGATATCCATCTGCCTGATCTTCCTTCTCACACTTTCTTTACCTTCGGTCCATGACTTCTTCTGATGTGCAACCTGCAGACAGTGTGGGAACGCACCCTCTCATTTCCCCTACACAATAGACAATAGACAATAGGTGCAGGAGGAGGCCATTCGGCCCTTCGAGCCAGCACCGCCATTCAATGTGATCATGGCTGATCATTCTCAATCAGTTCCCCGTTCCTGCCTTCTCCCCATACCCCCTGACTCCGCTATCCTTAAGAGCTCTATCCAGCTCTCTCTTGAATGCATTCAGAGAATTGGCCTCCACTGCCTTCTGAGGCAGAGAATTCCACAGATTCACAACTCTCTGACTGAAAAAGTTTTTCCTCATCTCAGTTCTAAATGGCCTACCCCTTATTCTGGCCCCTTGTTCTGGACTCCCCCAACATTGGGAACATGTTTCCCCCATCCTTCATGTGCAAGCATTACAATATCACACTTGTCAAGTGTACAGCACATCGTTTCCCTTAAGTTTTGGATCAGTTTTCAAAGATATGATTATATCTTTGAAAACTGATCCAAAACTTAAGGGAAACAATGTACTGTACACTTGACAAGTGTGATATTGTAATGCTAGCATTTTTGGAAAATATGCAACAGATCCAAACATACAGTAAATAATGATTTTTCTTTTCTCTTGCCTTCTCTTCATCAATCCTCACAACTATTGAAAGAATTTGCTGCACTGTTCACTGAGCATCCATCTGCACTTGCTGCTACTGTGTGTTGTCTGATCTGTTCTGATCCCCTGTACATGTGCCTGTCACTTTAAATTCCACAAGGCAGGCATGTGACAGTAAATGCACATCACTTTCACCCTGCACACACTTACCTTTTTAACTTTGGTCATTCCTCTTTATCTGTCATCCATATATTTTTATACAACTTCAATCTGTCACATGCACTCACTTTCAAGTTCACTCCAAAGGGATGTGCATGCCTTGTTGAAGTATCAAAAGATGGACTTGGTGCTTCAGATTGATGCTGTATTCACAGCAAATCAAATTCTGCATTAGATGCCTCTCGGTTTTTCAGATGATCATTGAATGTCACTATTTGGTATTTATTTCTTACCAGAACGCTTTGGTGTTGCTGTAGTCAACAATCCCTTTGATAATTCTCCAGGCAACATGACAGGGAGACATGTACACTCCAAAACATCTTCTTAGGAGGTTTGAATACTATTTACCATCGGACCCTTCAACTGTCGTTTCAATGTTGATGAACTAATCTTTCTGAGGAAGGGTCTCGACCCAAAACGTCACCTATTCCTTTCCTTCAGAGATGCTGCCTGAGTTACTCCAGCATTTTGGGTCTATCTTTGAACTAATCGTTTATGAGCCAGACAAATATCTGCCATGCCTCTGCCTCAAGGTTCCACTGTTTTCCAAGCAAAAGAAAGGATGAAGAAAGGTCTCGACCCAAAACGTCACCCATTCCTTCCCTCCAGAGATGCTGCCTGTCCCGCTGAGTTACTCCAACATTTTGTGTCTATCTTCGGTTTACATAGAAACATAGAAAATAGGTGCAGGAATAGGCCATTCGGCCCATCGAGCCTGCACCGCCATTCAATATGATCATGGCTGATCATCCAACTCAGTATCCCGTACCTGCCTTCTCTCCATACCCCCTGATCCCTTTAGCCACAAGGACCACATCTAACTCCATCTTAAATATAGCCAATGAACTGGCCTCAACCACCTTCTGTGGCAGAGAATTCCATAGATTCACCACTCTCTGTGTGAAAAAAAACGTTCTCATCTCGGTCCTAAAAGACTTCCCCCTTATCCTTAAACTGTGACCCCTGTGACCCCTTGTTCTAGACTTCCCCAACATCGGGAACAATCTTCCTGCATCTAGCCTGTCCAACCCCTTAAGATGATCATTGAATGTCAGTATTTGGTATTTATTTAAACCAGCATCTGCAGATCCTTCCTACACGAAGGATGCGTCGGGGAAATTTGTTGGCAGTGGCTATTGGAACGTTCCCCTTTCAAATCTGAATCCAGCGATCACATTCTAACTCGTGCTGTGCAGATGAACACCAGGAATTTACTTGTGAGGTTTCTCCCTTTAAGTTACTTCAAAATAGGGTAGAAACGATTCACCGCCTGTTTGCATCATATTCCTATTGCTGAAATACAATTTTGCAGCATTGTGGATGATAATCAGGCCCCCCTGAGTTGGTACCTGCCAAATAAAGAGCTCTGGGGACTAATCCAGTGCTCAGACTACAGCCTTCTAGGTTACACTGCAAAAGTGCATATCCAAACTATGTTTAAAAGTGTATACAGTTTCTTTTTTGACCAGAGTCCAGTCTTAGAGTGAGAAACTTTCCTTAACTTCCTTTTATTCTGCAACATTTAGTTTAAATCCGACCTGCTTGTTATTCAGAAGATAGACACAAAAAGCTGGAGTAACTCAGCGGGACAGGCAGCATCTCTGGAGAGAAGGAATGGGTGACGTTTCGGGTCGAGACCCTTCTTCAGACTGGTTAGGGATAAGGGAAACGAAAGATATAGACAATGATGTGGAGAGATAAAGAACAATGAATAAAAGATATGCAAAAAAGTGACGATGATAAAGGAAACAGGCCATTGTTAGTTGTTTGTAGGGTGAAAACGCGAAACTAGTGCGACTTGGGTGGGGGAGAGATAGAGAGAGAGGGAATGCCGGGGCTACCTGAAGTGAGAGAAATCAATATTCATACCACTGGGCTGTTAGCTACCCAAGCAAAATATGAGATGCTGTTCCTCCAATTTGCGTTTAGCGTCACTCTGACAATGGAGGAGACCGAGGACAAAAAGGTCTGTGTGGGAATGGGAAGTAGAATTAAAGTGTCCAGCAACCGGGAGATCAGGTTGGTTCACGTGGGCTGAGCGAAGTAGTTCAGCGAAACAATCGGCGAGTCTACTTTTGGCCTCGCCGATGTATAAGATTCCACATCTTGAACAACGGATACAGTAGATGAGGTTGGAGGAGGTGCAAGTGATCCTCTGCCTAACCTGAAAGGACTGTCGGGGTCCCTGGACAGTCGAGGGAGTCTGCTTGTGATTTACATCTCTTCTAAGGGAAACAGGTAGAAAGCATTTTATCAGGATGCATCACAGCTTGGTTTGGGAACAGATCCATCCAAGACCGAAATAAATTGCAGAGAATTGCAGACCGGCACGGTAGCGCAGCGGTAGAGTTGCTGCTTTACAGCGAATGCAGCGCCGGAGACTCAGGTTCGATCCTGACTACGGGTGCTGTACTGTAAGGAGTTTGTACGTTCTCCCCGTGACCTGCGTGGGTTTTCTCCGAGATCTTCGGTTTCCTCCCACACTCCAAAGACGTACGTATGTAGGTTAATTGGCTGGGTAAATGTAAAAATTGTCCCTAGTGGGTGTAGGATAGTGTTAATGTACGGGGATCACTGGGCGGCATGGACTTGGAGGGCCGAAAAGGCCTGTTTCCGGCTGTATATGTATGTATGATATGATATCACACAAACCAAGTGTAGATGGAGTCAATGGATGTTGGTTTGCCCAATGGTCTGGGCTGCATCCACATTTCTCTGCAATTCCTTGTGGTCTTGGACGGAGCTGTTCCCAATCCACCCTGTGAGGCATCCTGGGGATTGTGGCAAGTGTGATGTGACTCTTCGAAGGGGATGCTAGTTAGAAATGCTGCCTGATAGATCCGGTGACCCTGGGCCTAATGCTCACATATAGTGTTGGCCATATGCACCTAATATTTCTTTGAGCCTCCCCGTTAGCCTTTAATTGTAGCCTGCCCATCAAATGTCATCATTTGAATCCTTGACAGTAAAACTAGAGCATGATCATGCCTTCTGCTGAGATGATGCAGGAGATGAAGGCATCCAAGCTATCCTTGCCATCCATCTGTTTCGGCTGGTAGTGCCTGCTACCCAACACCAACTTCACACCGTTCTCTAACTAATTCACAGTGCCAGCATGGGAGCTGAGTAAAATATCGTCTGGTCTCCCTGCCTTCCCTACCTTGCCAGGGTATGTTGCAGAGCTTGGGTTGAACGGCTGAAAGTTGAAAGGTTCAAGTGTAAGACTGTGGCTCCAGGAGAAAACTTGAGGATCTGTGACTCGTAAATCAAAGGAGATTCTATTTCCACGTGGTTATCAAACAGTACACCTCCTCCCCCTTCTGTCGTGGGGTAAACTAATTCCCCCCCACCCAACCCCCCCATTTTTGCACATCCCCCATTCTGGACTTTTCCACTTGACTATTTACTTTTATGTTTGTGCAATATTACATATGTGCTGTGCAATAACTGGTCACTTAAATTTCATTATTATTATAATGCAACTGCATCTTTTGATTGGTGACAGACCAATTTCCCTCCGGGACAAATAAAGTTGTATTGTATCGCATTGTAAAGGAGAGTGTGGGCTAGGGGTGTGGTACGTTGTGGTAAAAACAATAGGAATCCTGTCATCTCCAGAGTTCAACCCCACCACTGTTCACTGCCTCGGCGAAGCGACCCTTCCAATGGGCAGAGCCATTTCCTCCATGGTTTGGAAGCACTGCCATGCCAGTCCCTTGCCAGCTGGTTCCAGGCACCTCAGCTTCTGCGCCAGCTTGGCCCGCGAGGGAGAAGGAAGTATCCCAGTGGGTGTCCTGGAATCTGCTTAGCTGGCGAATCCATTACAGTGAAAGCTGGAAGCATGTGCAAGTTGTGAGATGAGACTGTGACACTTATTGCCAAGTGCCAAGTGTCTCAGACTGACATGAATCTGATGAGCATGAGGACTGATTGCTTCGTGACGGAGATTGTTGGCAGATGTGTGACAGGTAACAAGCATTGAGCGCCATCAGGTCCCAGGTTTGTGATGGGCAGGATATGCCATTTCAAAATGCATTAATCACCTTGACTACTTGTACAAGGTTGTTAGATTTCTTACTGCTTCTTGCGGCTTGGACCCTATCATTGAGCTTAGCAGCCATCTGCTCTCAATGTCTTCTGAGTGTTTTCCAGAGAGCTGCTCAGAGTCGCTGGAGTGCAAGGCAACCCTGATACACCCCGCAAAGTAAATCTGCAGCAATCTTCCTCTGATATTGTGCCACATTTGCAAATTAGATTCACTTCTTGTGCACCCTTCAGTATATGTTCCCATCACATCTTCCCACCAAGAGACCACAAAGTGCTGGAAAGCTCAGCAGGTCAGGCAGCATCTCTGGAGAAGATGGATAGGTGACGTTTTGGGTCAAGACCCTTCTTGGAAAAAGGGTCTAGACCCAAAGCGTCACCTATCCATGCTCTCCAGAGATGCTGCCTGACCTGCTGAGTTGCTCCAGCACTTCAGATACACACAAAATGCTGGAGTAACGCAGTGGGTCAGGCAGCATCTCTGGAGTAAAGGAATAGGTGACGTTTCCAGTCGAGACCCTTCTTCAGACGCTTTCTTCAGAAAGTGCTGAATTTAAACTCCAGTGACTGTTCATAAGATTGGTCATTAAGATTCTTAAGATTGGTCTGAAGAAGGGTCTCGACCCAAAACATTACCTATTCCTATTCTCCAGAGATGCTGCCTGGCCCACTGAGTTACTCCAGCATTTTGTGTCTATCTTTTGTGAAAACCAGCATCTGGAGTTCCTTCCGACACACTTTGTGTCCTTTTATGTATCAACGCATCTGCAGTTTCTTGTTTTTAAACCTCTGCAGTTCTGGATGGGTGTACTGGCTTTCGGCAGCGTGGACTAACTTTAACTATTATGAGCCAATGGCAATATTTAATCCCCATTTGGTGCAACCAGCCTGTATAATCACACTGCGTCGGAAGGAACTGCAGATGCTGGTCTACACTGAAGATAGACACAAAGTGCTGGAGTAACTCAACAGGTCAGGCAGCGTCTTTGGAGAAAAAGGGTGGGTGAAGTTTTGGGTCGGAAGGTCGGAAGTCTGAAACGTCGCCGATCCTTTTACTCCAGAGATGCAGCCTGACCCTTTGAGTTACTCCAGCACTTTGTGCATAATTACACTGTTTATTGGCAAGATGCTGATATCATTGGAATGAGCAGGCAGTACCAAGTTTGTTTGATTGAACAATTCCTGTACCCGCTTGCAAAAAGTGCTGAATTTGAACTCAATAGACAATAGACAATAGACAATAGACAATAGAAAATAGGTGCAGGAGAAGGCCATTCGGCCCTTCGAGCCAGCACCGCCATTCAATGTGATCATGGCTGATTATTCTCAATCAGTACCCCGTTCCTGCCTTCTCCCCATACCCCCTGACTCTGCTATCCTTAAGAGCTCTATCTGGCTCTCTCTTGAATGTATTCAGAGAATTGGCCTCCACTGCCCTCTGAGACAGAGAATTCCACAGATTCACAACTCTCTGACTAAAAAAGTTTTTCCTCATCTCTGTTCTAAATGGCCTACCCCTTATTCTTAAACTGTGGCCCCTTGTTCTGGACTCCCCCAACATTGGGAACATGTTTCCTGCCTCTAACGTGTCCAACCCCTTAATAATTTTATACGTTTCGATAAGATCCCCTCTCATCCTTCTAAATTCCAGTGTATACAAACCTAGTCGCTCCAGTCTTTCAACATATGACAGTCCCGCCATTCCGGGAATTAACCTAGTAAACCTACGCTGCACGCCCTCAATAGCATCTCCAGTGACTGTCCTTAAGATTGGAAGTTAAGAAAATGAAATAGGTTCACAAATAATAGATTTACAGAGAGCACAGCAGCAGAATGGAAAGGTTTGCATTTGTTAAGGTAATGTGCTTATGTTCTGGAAATGCTTAACTTTAATCTTTACAGACTGATCCCCTATCTCCCATCTGCTCTGCTGTTCTGATGTAGTGGCAGAAGTAACATTCATTTGTACAATAAAAACTTCCACAGCTAAGGTAGATTTTGAAGTAATGTAAAAATTAATGGATGGCTGATTACATTTATATGATCTAGACAAGCCGCCATCTGTCGTTGTCACTATCCCTCCAGCTTCCATTTTACTCCACACATGTGTAACTGAAAACAAATTGAAATCACTTTATTTTCTTCTGTGTTAAAAAAAAAATAGTAATGGGTATTATGCAGATTTCTTGACATTCAGACAAATGTGTGATTGCTTAATGATTGCAATTAAAATTTTTGGCATCTCTACAGGATTTCAGCAGCAAAGTATTGCTTGCAGTATGATGGCAGCTCTCCGCACCAGTCATAGAATTCAGTGACAGAGCAACTTTATTCCGGTGACACCAATGGGCTGTTGAGAGATGGTGGCTTTTGGATGTCGAACATTGGGACCGGTGGATCATTTCTACCCTTGGTTTAGTGATGATGTTTGCTTCAAAGGTTTGAAGGGTTTCAAAGGTATTTTATTGTCACATGTACCACAAGGTACAGTGATGTTCAAATTACCATACAGCCATACGAAAACAAAAAGCAACAAGACACACAACTGCATAAAAGTTTAACTCCTGTTCCAAACATCTGCAGTGACTGGAGATTGAGTCATTAGCTACAAATTCAGGTCAGACATCCCCAAGGATTCTCCCATAATTCAGTGCATTAGTTATAATGGGGAAGAGGTGAGATACGTCCAACAACTGGATTGAGAGTGTTCACCAAAACTGTCCACAACCGTGCTTTGGTGAATTTTATAATCTAGAGATATTTGGTGAATTTATACTATTAATAACTCTGAAGTATTGCATTACCGCATGTTGTTCGAGGAAACATCTGAATTACACTGACTAGTGAAGTTCAGCTCCTTTTTTTATGGAGATGAAACAAAGTCACCAAATAACAGCAGGTTAAATTGTCTGTTGTAAGCTCACCAAATAACACCAGGGTTTAAAGCATGTGGTAAACTCACCAAATAACAGCAGGGTTTAAAGCATGTGGTAAACTCACCAAATAACACCAGGGTTTAAAGCATGTGGTAAACTCACCAAATAACACCAGGGTTTAAAGCATGTGGTAAACTCACCAAATAACACCAGGGTTTAAAGCATGTGGTAAACTCACCAAATAACACCAGGGTTTAAAGCATGTGGTAAACTCACCAAATAACACCAGGGTTTAAAGCATGTGGTAAACTCACCAAATAACACCAGGGTTTAAAGCATGTGGTAAACTCACCAAATAACACCAGGGTTTAAAGCATGTGGTAAACTCACCAAATAACACCAGGGTTTAAAGCATGTGGTAAACTCACCAAATAACACCAGGGTTTAAAGCATGTGGTAAACTCACCAAATAACAGCAGGTTTTAAAGCTTGTAGTAACCTTGTAGGGACACAGGGATTGGTCCAGACCATCGAACCCTCTGATTGGTAGAAGGGGTGAGGTGGTGCGCAGGTAAAGGGACTTGGCAGTCTCGTTTAGTCCTCCGAAGGAGACAGTAAGATTTATGGTTGTCTGTCGTTTGGTGCGTTGATTGTCACGGTTGTTAATGTTATAATAAACGTCTACCTCAACGTACTTCGCCTTCGAATCGCCATAGTGGTGACCCCGACGTGATCACAGATCACCAAGATGTCCCATCGGGAGGCATCGACGCCAAACGCAGTCGGCGTTCATCGGCCCCCGTTCTGGGCCCACCAACCACGCTTGTGGTTCGCCCAAGCGGAGGCACAGTTCCACCTCCGGGGAATACAGGTGGACGCGACCCGGTTCTACCACCTACTGAGCGTCCTGCCGTCGGAAACGTCCGCACGGGTCGCACAGTACGTCACCGACCCGCCAGAAACCGATAAGTATGCGGGCCTCAAGTCGCTGCTGCTGAAAACCTTCGGGCGCAGCCAACAACAGCGGGCCAGCACACTCCTGCACTTACCTGAGCTCGGGGACCGACCGCCGTCGGTCCTCATGACGGAGATGATGACTCTAGCGGGAGAACACACCAAATGCCTCATGTTCAGGAGGCATTCCGTGAAAAGATGCCAGAGGACGTCCGCGTAGTCCTAGCAGACGTTACTTTCGGGGACCCGATGGATTTCGCAGAAAAGGCGGACGCACTGGTCGCGGCAAAGGCGAGGCGCCCCGGGTCAGTAAATCGGGTTTCAACACAGGTGAGCGACCGACCGCGCGGCCAAGATGGCGCCCATCCGCCCGCCACTTTTCAAAAAACCCGCCAAGCTGCTACGTCGACGGCGGCCATTTTGAAACAGGCCCGCGACACAGAAACACACCAGCGCGGCTGGTGTTTCTTTCATAGAAGGTGGGGAGCAGCGGCACGCAACTGTAGAAGCCCCTGCACATTTTCGGGAAATGCCTCGGCCGATCAAAAGTAGAGGCAATCTCGATCGGCCAGAACCATCGCCTCTACCTTGCGGAGCAACATACAGGTACCGTTTTCCTCGTGGACACCGGTGCGATCGTCAGCATTGTGCCTCCATCCTGCCAAGAAGCGCGATCAGGTAAGACCGGCCCCCCACTCATTGCGGTCAACGGCAGCCCTGTCCGTACCTACGGAACACGGGACACGTCCCTGTCCTTTGGTTCCAGGACCTACAACTGGACTTTCATCATCGCGGATGTAGGCCAGGCAATCCTGGGCGCGGATTTCCTTTGGGCTTTCGCGTTAATCCCTGACGTCCGCGGGAAGACCCTGCAGCCGTCGTCCAGTAGCGTTGACCCCCCCGCTCCTTCGGTTTCCGTGTCATCCAGCCCGACCGTCCAGGCCGTCACTACGACCTCCGACCCGTTTGCTGCGATACTCGCTGATTTCCCGGAACTCCTAGTCCAGCGATTCGACACACCTGCCGCCAAGCACGGAGTTTGCTGCGATACTCGCTGATTTCCCGGAACTCCTAGTCCAGCGATTCGACACACCTGCCACCAAGCACGGAGTCGTGCACTTCATCCCCACGGAGGGACCGCCTGTTTTCGCCCGAGCCCGACGCCTACCCCCTGATAAGCTGGCAATCGCTCGCGAAGAGTTCCTCACTTTGGAACGGCTGGGGATCATACGCCCGTCAGACAGCCCGTGGGCCTCACCGTTACACATGGTCCCAAAAGCATCTGGGGGGTGGAGACCATGTGGCGATTACCTACGTCTGAACGCCATCACCATGGCTGACCGATACCCGATCCCGCTTTCTGCCAGCCTAGAGGGTGCCACGGTTTTCTCAAAACTGGACTTAGTCCGAGGGTATCACCAGATCCCGGTTCGCCCCACAGACATCCCTAAGACTGCCACGATCACCCCGTTCGGACTTTTCGAGTGGCTGCGGATGCCTTTCGGCCTCAAAAACGCCGCCCAGGCGTTCCAACGTCTCATGGATCATGTGGGTCGGGGTATGCCTTTTGTATTCATATATCCAGACGATATTCTCGTGGCAAGTCGGTCGGCTCACGAACACCGGTCCCACCAGCGCTCCATATTCCAAAGGTTGCAGGACCACGGCCTGATCCTACACCCGTCCAAATGCCAATTCGGACTATCCTCAGTAGATTTCCTGGGCCATCGGATCACACAGGCCGGTGCCGTTCCCTTGCCCGAGAAGGTGGCTGCTATCCGCTCCTTCCCCCACCCCGACACTATCAAAGGGTTACAAGAGTTTGTAGGCATGGTGAATTTTTACCACCGCTTCGTCCCGGCGGCAGCCCGGATCATGCGCCCCCTTTTCCAATGCCTCGCAGGTAACCCCACCGAGCTCGTGTGGTCCCCTGCTGCCGACGCGGCTTTCGCGGCAGCCAAGCTGGCCCTCGCGATCGCCACCATGCTCGTCCACCTGCGCTCCTCTGCCCCCACCGCCCCCACCGCCCTCACCGTCGATGCCTCTGGCGTGGCGGTGGGGGGCGTCTTAGAACAGCAGGTTAACGGCCTCTGGCACCCTTTGGCCTTTTTCAGCCACCAGCTCACTCGCCCCGAGATAGCTTACAGTGCCTTTGATCGGGAACTCCTGGCCCTCTACCTAGCGATCCGTCATTTTCGCTATTTTTTAGAGGGTCGCTTTTTCGTGGCTTTCCCTGACCACAAGCCACTGACGTTTGCTTTTTCGAAGGTTTCCGATCCGTGGTCGGCCCGCCAGCAGAGACACCTCACTTACGTTTCGGAATTTACCACTGACGTTCGGCACATTGCGGGAAAACTAAACGCCGTGGCGGATGCCCTGTCCAGACCGGCGGTTTCCCCGGTTGCCGAGGTAAGTTCCGGGGTGGATTTCCAGGAGCTCGCGGAGGCTCAGCGCCTGGAAGACACCCCCTCCCTGTACCCCCACACCACCTCGGGGTTGCGGTTGGCACAGGTAGCCTGTGGTCCCACGCGTACTAAACTCTGGTGCGATGTTTCTCTGCCACGCGCCCGCCCGGTAGTACCCACTTCCATGCGGCGTCAGGTTTTTGACACTATTCACGGCCTAGCACATCCGTCCATACGGGCCACTTCGGCTCTGGTTGCGGCTCGCTTTGTCTGGCACGGGCTGCGGAGGCAGGTGGCCGCCTGGGCCCGTTCCTGCATTCCGTGCCAAACCTCCAAGGTCCACCGGCACACTCGGCCCCCCATCCAGCAGTTCACGGTCCCAGCAGTCCGATTCCTCCACATCCATGTGGATCTCGTCGGTCCGTTACCCCACTCCAGGGGCTACACCCACCTCCTCACGGTAGTCGAGCGATTCACCCGGTGGCCAGAGGCGCTCCCGTTGTCCGACATCTCAGCAGCCTCCTGCGCGCGGGCTCTGGCGCTAAATTGGATTGCCCGTTTCAGCGTCCCAGACGTCATCACTAGCGACCGGGGCGCCCAATTCACCTCATCCCTGTGGGTGGCTCTGACTCAGCTGTGCGGGTCCCGATTACAACAAACCACCGCCTATCACCCCCAGGCCAACGGGATGGTGGAACGGTTCCACAGGCAGCTTAAAGCCTCACTCACTGCCCGCCTGTCCGGCCCCGACTGGGCCGAACAGCTCCCATGGGTTCTCCTGGGTATCCGCACGGCTCCAAAGCACGATCTCGGAGCTTCCTCGGCAGACCTGGTCTATGGCTCGCCCCTGCGAGTACCAGGCGACGTTCTCCCCCAATGTTCCACCCCCCCTCCCTCCATGCCAGCACTCTTAGCCGCACTCCGAGCGCGGGTGGGGTCCTTGGCCCCGGTCCCTGCTTCTCGTCACGGGGATCCCCCTTCACACGTCCCGCCGGCCTTGGCCGAATGCGAGTTCGTTTTCAGGCGCATCGATGCCCACCGCCCACCTTTCCGACCAGTTTACCAAGGTCCGTTCAGGGTAGTGAAGAGAGGCACAGTCACCTTCACGTTAGAAGTGGGTACACGACAAGAGGTCGTCTCGGTGTCCCGCCTCAAGCCTGCCTATTTGGACCCAGACCAGCCCGTCACAGCGGCTCAACCTCCTTGCCGGGGCCGCCCTCCGGCCGCGGCTCCCGTACAGCAGTTTTCCCCCTCGCTGCCCCCGTTCGGGACCCCGCTTCCCCCAGTCTCCTTGCCACTGCCGACTCCGGCTCCGGCAATTTCCCCTCCTCCCGCGGTGCCGGTTTCCCCGCCCCCACCCCCGGCAGGGCCCCCCTCTCCTCTCCGCACCCGCTCCGGTCGGGTGGTCCGGGCACCTGCCCGGTACCGCACCGAGGGTTCTGGGGGGGGGGGTCATGTAGGGACACAGGGATTGGTCCAGACCATCAAACCCTCTGATTGGTAGAAGGGGTGAGGTGGTGCGCAGTAAAGGGACTTGGCAGTCTCGTTTAGTCCTCCGAAGGAGACAGTAAGATTTATGGTTGTCTGTCGTTTGGTGCGTTGATTGTCACGGTTGTTAATGTTATAATAAACGTCTACCTCAACGTACTTCGCCTACGACTCGCCATAACCTCACCAAATAACAGCCAGGTTTAAAGCATGTGGTAACCTCACCAAATAACTGCAGGGTTGCAAGCTTGCAGTAATCTCAGCAAATAACAGCTGGGTTAGACAATAGACAATAGACAATAGAAAATAGGTGCAGGAGAAGGCCATTCGGCCCTTCGAGCCAGCACCGCCATTCAATGTGATCATGGCTGATCATTCTCAATCAGTACCCCGTTCCTGCCTTCTCCGCGTACCCCCTGACCGCTATCCTTAAGAGCTCTATCTAGCTCTCTCTTGAATGTATTCAGAGAATTGGCCTCCACTGCCCTCTGAGGCAGAGAATTCCACAGATTCACAACTCTCTGACTAAAAAAGTTTTTCCTCATCTCTGTTCTAAATGGCCTACCCCTTATTCTTAAACTGTGGCCCCTGGTTCTGGACTCCCCCAACATTGGGAACATGTTTCCTGCCTCTAACGTGTCCAACCCCTTAATAATTTTATACGTTTCGATAAGATCCCCTCTCATCCTTCTAAATTCCAGTGTATACAAACCTAGTCGCTCCAGTCTTTCAACATATGACAGTCGCGCCATTCCGGGAAATAACCTAGTAAACCTACGCTGCACGCCCTCAATAGCAAGAATATCCTTCCTCAAATTTGGAGACCAAAACTGCACACAGTATTCCAGGTGCGGTCTCACTAGGGCCCTGTACAACTGCAGAAGGACCTCTTTGCTCCTATACTCAACTCCTCTTGTTATGAAGGCCAACATTCCATTGGCTTTCTTCACTGCCTGCTGTACCTGCATGCTTCCTTTCAATGACTGATGCACTAAGACACCCAGATCACGTTGTACGTCCCCTTTTCCTAACTTGACACCATTCAGATAATAATCTGCCTTCCTATTCTTACCACCAAAGTGGATAACCTCACACTTATCTACATTAAACTGCATCTGCCATGCATCCGCCCACTCACACAACCTGTCCAAGTCACCCTGCAACCTCATAGCATCTTCCTCACAGTTCACACTGCCACCCAGCTTTGTATCATCGGCAAATTTGCTAATGGTACTTTTAATCCCTTCATCCAAGTCATTGATGTATATTGTAAATAGCTGCGGTCCCAACACCGAGCCTTGCGGTACCCCACTAGTCACTACCTGCCATTCTGAAAGGGACCCATTTATCCCCACTCTTTGCTTTCTGTCTGGTTTAAAGCATGTGGTAAGCTCACCAAATAACAGCAGGGTTTAACCATATTGTAAAGTCACCAAATAACACCAAGATTTAAAGCATCTGATAACCTCACCAAATAACAGCGTTATAATGCCTGTTGTAAGCTCCCCAAATAACACCAGGGTATAAAGCATCCAGTAAACTCACCAAAGAACAGCAGGTTATAAAGTACTGCAACTGCATCCCAAATCATATTTTATTGTTAATTGCTGCCATGGAATGCACATCCCCAAAAGGGGAACATCCCAGATACAGAGCACATAGAACAATACTGTACAGGAACAGGCCCTTCGGCCCACATTGTCTGTGCCGGACATGATGTCAGAGAAATCTCCTCTGCCTGCAAATCTGGCTAACATGCACGCACCCAGAGCCTTGAATTTACATACATCCTGTTACCGTACAACCCAAGCAAGGTTAATTTTCATCAACTGAGCGATCACAATCTTCTGGATAGAATGAATAAACCACAAGTAATATGCTACTCTGATGTGAACAAAACCCCGGAACATCAAACAATGGAAACAAATTAAGGAAGAAGATGAGAAACTATATAATCAAACAATATCAATCCCGAATTTTGTTTAGGTTTGTTCTTACAAGATTGGTTTGCGGTATACACGTCTTCCTTGGTTGTGGCATTGAGCACAAACATTGGCAAATAATGCAGTGACTGAGGCATTGGGCGTCACACATGCTGTGTCCAGTGTTGACCTCCTTTAATTCTGCCTAGCCATGACATCATATCCTCTTCCCAGCAGGTACGATGTAATTTCCTCTCACAAGCAGATACAATATCTTACATCTCTCTTCTTTCATAAAAAATACACACCTATAAAACATAACGTATTACAACAAAGCAAAACAACTTCAAATGGATTTCTTTTCCATACTATTAATAAACATTAACCAAACAATTGAAAGAAATGAAATCACTTTTCCTGTGCTTCCAATTTTTTAAATATCTCGACCAACATTAATTTTGTCTAAACACAACATAGCAAGCTTGTCACATATTTACAAGTCCAAACGGTTAGGTTTCTTGCTAATGTGTCCACTCCTGGTCGTGTATTCAGCTGGATGGGGTTGACTTCCTTCTGTTGCGGTTGGCTGTGCAGACCTGGTCTGGCTGGTAGCTGATGACTGACATGGTGAATCGCGTCCTAGCCCTGGACTCGGTTGAATTTCAGCTGATGTACACAGTGCATGACCTGGTCCTGGCTGGGGCGGTGACTTCAACTGTGCCGATGACTCCAGTCTGATGGTAGGCCATGAGGTGGCCATGCAGTCAGTTGACTGGCTGGGGTCTGCGGTTAGCCTGGTGAGTAGCCAGCCACAAGTGTTTGCGATTTCTCCTGTACTTCCAGCCGTTATGGTCAACAACATATGACCTGGGAGTGCAATGATGTTCCAGAACGGTGGCCGGCAACCACTGCTTAGTTCCCGGTAGCGGTGCCATCCTGACTGGATCGCCTGGCTTCAGGTTCTGACCAGCCTTCTGGTTGTAGTAGTGGGCTTGCCTGGCCTGCTCTTTGTCCAAACGTTGCTTGACCTCTGCTGGATTGTAGGGCCTTGGCTGAAGGAGCTTCCTTGCAGTTGGGAGCTTGTTCCTCGACCTGTGTCCCATCAGTAGCTGTAAAAGTGACAGGTTGCAGCTGGCAAGGGGGGTGGTACGGTAGTCCAGTAATGCAAGATGCCTGTCTTTGCATTTCTTCCAGAGACACTTCACCGTCCGTACAGCATGCTCGGCTTCCCCATTGGACTGAGGGTGATGCGGGGAAGACGTCTGGTGGGTTATCTGGTATTCTACACAGAATGCTTCTAATTCAGATGAGACATACTGTGGTCCGTTGTTGGTCCTCAATGTTTCCGGTATGCCATGGCGACTGAATTGTTCCTTCAGGGCATCAATGACTGATGTACTGTTGGTCTTGGAGAGTTGATTTACCTCAATGAATTTGGAATAGTAATCAACTGTCACGATGTAGTGGGACCCTTCCCACTCAAACAGGTCAGATGCTACCTCTGCCCATGGTTGATCAGGATGTTGAGTAGCGTGCATCGTCTCAGAGTGTTGAGTGTTGCATTCAGGGCATCCCTCGATCAGCTCTTCCATCTGCTGGCACATTGATGGCCAATACAAGGCTTCTGGCATCGGGCATCGATGCCACTACCTCCTCCGCGGTTGGTACAGGGTAGTGTTCTCGTCTGATCGCTTTGTTGAGGTCTTTCGGGTCTATGCAGATGCGTACCTTTCCATTCTTCACTACCGTCACCATAGAGTTGACCCAGTCTGACAATCTGCCCATTTCTCTCCATCTCATGTAGCTTCGCTGAGATTTTCTTGGCACGGGCTTGTGATTGTCGCCTTGGTGCATGCACAACCGGTTGGTGAGTTGGGTTGATTTTCAATGTGTACGTCCCAGGGAGTGTGCCAGTAGTGTGCATCAATTCTGGATACTCATCGATGTTGTGGAGCCTTTGTATCAGGTTCAATCTGGCACTGTGTGCCCCTGACATCAGCACTGGCTTGCCATCAGCCTGGACCACATGATACTCAATGTCAAAGGTGCAGTCTTTATATGTTGTGGTCAATGTCACACACCCAATGTGTTCCAGTGTGTGGTTGGAGTAGGACACAGACGGCCTCTTTGCTTTGTGCAGTTTTGGTTTGTTCTCCATCCTTTTGAAGATATGCGCTGACATGATTGAGTACGAGCATCCTGTATCTATCTGTACTCTCATCTCCTGTCCATTGATGTGCAGAGTTCCATACCAGTCATCCCCTGACTGACTGAGTGAATGACTTGTCATGTACAGCATCCATGTGTGCACATTCATAGCCGTCCTCACTATCTTCGTCTGCGGAAGAGTCATCATGGCCTGGTGGAGAGGAAGCTGGTGCCTTCTCCTCAATCATATGTGCTTGCTGCTTTCTCTGTCTGCAGACTGCTGCAAAATGGTTGGGTTTTTTGCAGACTGAACACTTCCGACCTTTGGCAGGGCAACTCTCATGTTTTACATTTAGAGATACAGCGCGGAAACAGGCCCTTCAGCCCACCGAGTCCACGCCGCCCAGCGATCCCCACACACTAACACCATCCAACACACACTAGGGACAATTTTTACATTTGCCCAGCCAATTAACCTGCAAACCTGTACGTCTTTGGAGTGTGGGAGGAAACCGAAGATCTCGGAGAAAACCCACGCAGGTCACGGGGAGAACGTACAAACTCCGTACAGAACAGCACCCGTAGTCAGGATCGAACCTGAGTCTCCGGCGCTGCATTCCCTGTAAGGCAGCAGAGTAGCCACATCTCTTGCACTTTGAGTCGGACTCCTTGCCTGCTCTTTGTTGTTTGCCTTTATCTGGGCTCCTGTAGTGACTCTTATCCAGTCTAGGTTTGAGCCTTTTCTTTTTGGATCCCATGAAATTGCCTCTGCCGACACCTGTGTACATAGCGTGCACTTTATCCTCTTCTTTGTCAATGGCTTCCATACTCCCTTGGGCTGTTTCATAGTTCTGGCCAATACTGATTGCCGCATCCAGTGTTAGTTCATCTCCTTTCTCAAGGCATTTCTCACGTACTATCTGGTGGCGGGAACGGAGCACAATTGCATCTCTGAGCATTATAGTGACAATCCTTGACCAGCAACTTCAGGCCAGTCACAAAGTTGTCGAACTTCTCGGTGTCCAGCTGCCGTCGTCTGTGAAAGTCGACAGTGGCCCTTATCTGATTTTTCTTGGGCTTGACATACATCTCATAGTGCTTGTACACTTCTTGCAGAGTCTCATTCTCAAGGATTTCATTTCCGTTTTGGAGAATAATTGTGTTCCCATTGGAAGGTTAGGTAAATCTCTCTCCCTTTATCGCCTAGTCATGTCATCAGATAATTCACTTTTTCTTTCTCAGACCTACCGGCTAGTGGACCCTCAATCGTAAAGTGGCAGTGCTGTTTGAAACGTTTCCATTCTTGGTGCAGATCTTTCGCCTGCCAGTTCATTATTGGCCTTTCACTCACCGACATCATGCACTCAGGTCACTTCCACCACACTGTATACACGGGACTGTGGTCTAGCGCACTCACTGTGCTTTGAAACACTCGACGCTCGGCGCTCGATTTGTCCCTTTGCAGCTTCAGGATTGCTAATTCCTGTCAGGATTCTCCGTTCACAGGCTTTCCTTCTCCCAATTCATACGTGAATTGAGGACACTGGGACCATTTTGGCGTTTCAGGTTCGAAACTTCTGACACCATGTCACATATTCGAGTCGCACACGCTGTGTCCTGTGTTGAACTCCTTTAATTCTGCCTGGCCGTGACGTCATATTCTCTTACCAGCAGGTACGATGTCATTTCCTCTTACAAGCAGATGCAATATCTTACATTGGGAACTGTGGCAATCCTGACCTTGGGTACAGTCTGTGTGGATTTTGTATAATCTCCCTGTGACTGTGTGGGTTTCCTCCAGGTGCTCCTGTTTCAGCCCACATCCCAAAGATGTGCGGGTTTGTAGATTAATTGGCCTATGTAAAATTGTCTGTAATGTTGAGGGAGTGGAAGAGAAAGTTGGAAAACGTCAAACTATTGTGAACGGTTTTTCATTGCTCAGGATGTACTCAGTAGGCCGAAGGGCCTGTTTCGATGCTGTATCTCTGAAAGAAATTATTGAAATGTGTGAAACTGTGTGGAAAAGACCTCAACAGAGCCCGTGAATTGTTTTCTGCAGGAGTATAATCCCCATTGTTAATTTGCCAGTTTTAAAACAAATTCTATGACAAATTTCATTCGCTGAGATCATATCCAAGAGCTAAGACTAAGTATTTTTGCGGTTGACAAAAAATCTGTTCCGATTTATCTATTCACCATTCATTTTTAAACACCAAATAAGGAAAGTCACTACTGCATAAGGAAAGTTTTTTATTTTTAAGCGTAAACATCAAGTTAAATTCGGCAGCTGCTAAGCCTGTCTTGGGAGTTCCGTACAAGAGGTCCTGGGTGGGAAAACTTCATCAATGCTTCTTTTCCACAAAGTTCTATTATTGGTTGTATAAAATAAGCATCTGAGGGTGATGGAAGATTGGATCTGTGTATGCATTCAGTTCAGCATTTCCTGTCCAAGCACAAACAAAAAGTGGAAACCCAGTTTCCTACCTTGGCAGTTCCCATCACAGATCAGGGAGAATCTACGATTTTTCCACGGCACTTGAAATAAGCTGCAATTCTCTAACCTTTCATAAATTATTGCCAAATATTTTGATGTGCAATCAAGCCTGACATAAATTAGTCGCAAAACAGTGGATTTTTGCACAGAACATGTTAAAAAGTATTGATCATGCAATGGACTGCAGGTGAGACGTCCATAATTGATGACCTGTGCATCTTTTATAAATCATCATGTACATCAGTCAATGAAATATGTATAAGTCACATGAGATACAGGGATGATGCCAAGCAGTATATTCTGTTGATAGAAAAAGAGACTGGCATTTGACATTTAAAGTGAAGGGACTCAAACCATTAAGACTCACTTCAAAGAAAAGTATGGCCATCCTAAGTGCTTATTTTATGTTTTTCTGCTGCATTCTTGAATTATTAAATTATTATTTTTTTAGTGTCCTTGTAAACTCATGGGGGTGAGCTAGTTAAAAGGAATTACTGACTACCAACCTGTAAGGTTGCTGACAGGTGCAATTATTAATGCGAGGTATTTGATTTTGCAATCGTTAACATAGCTCCCTCAAAGGATGCACATGTCTTATGCCATCGGGTTTAATATGTTTAGTGATTTAGTTTAGAGATACAATGCAGAAACTGGCCCTTCGGCCCACCCGTGTCTCTGCCGACCAGTGATCCCTGTACACGAGCACTATCCTACACACTAGGAATAATTTACAATTTTACAAAAGCCAATTAAGAAGGGTCTCAACCCAAAACGTCACCTATTCTTTTTCTCCAGAGATGCTGCCTGACCTGCTGAGTTACTCGAGAATTTTGTGTCTCTCTTCAGTGTAAACCGGCATCTGCAGTTCCCGCGTACACAACCTACAAACCAGTACTTCTTTGGAATGTGGGAGGAAACCGGAGCACCCGGAGAAAACCCACGCGGTCACAGGGAGAACGTATAAACTCTGTATGGACAGTACCCGTAGTCAGAATCGAACCTGGATCACTGGCACTCTAAGGCAGCCAGTCTACTGCTGCGCCACCTCTGGGCAAAGAGACATTTCTGATTACTGCCTCCTGTTTCTCCTTCAGCTGACTAATCAGTGCTGCTCCATAGAGAGAGGTAGACATAGAGAGTTACAGCATGGAATAGGCCCTTTGGGCCACCAAGTCAACACTGATCATTAACCAACCATTTACACTAACCCTACCCTAGAACATAGAACAGTACAGCACAGGAACAGGCGTTTCAGCCAACAATGTCTGTGCCAAAACATGATGTCAAGTTTAACTGATCTCATCTGCTTGCACATGACCCTAATCCCACTTTTCCCTTCATTTCCATGTGTCTATCTACAAACCTCTTAAATCCCACTATTATACCTGCCTCCACCACCACCCCTGGCAATGCATTCCAAGCCACCACAACTCTCTGTGTAAAAACCTTGCCCTGCACATCTTAATTAAACTTACCCCTCACTTTCATTTCACTGCACATTTATGTGTATGTGACAAATAAACTTGACTTGATTTGACCTTATAGCTATGCCCTCCAGTGTTGGACAATTCTACTCTGGGAAAAAAGTTCTGACTGTCTGCCCATAGTCAGGATCAAACCCCGGTGTCTGGCGCTGGAAGGCAACAACTCTACTGTTGCATCACCATAGCGCCCACTTCTAGAACATTTACAATACAAGTATCTACGCGTCAATGTGGAAACTTTCCTAACTCTGACCTGTAAAAGAAAAACAGGACAACTGCAACGCAGCTAATTATACATAGATGCATTGATGCATTGATACATTGATGCATTGATGCATTGATACACAGACAATAGGTGCAGTTTTCAGCCCTTCGGCCCTTCGAGCCAGCACCACCATTCAATGTGATCATGGCTGATCATCCACAATCAGTACCCCGTTCCTGCCTTCTCCCCATACCCCTTGATTCCGCTAGCCCCAAGAACTCTATCAAAGTCTCTTTTGAATGCATCCAGTGAATTGGCCTCCACTGCCTTCTGAGGCAGAGAATTCCACAAATTCGCAACTCTCTGTGTGAAACAGTTTTTCCTCATCTCAGTTCTAAATGGCCTATCCCTTATTCTTAAACTGAGGCCCTTGGTTCTGGACTCCCCCAACATCGGGAACATGTTTCCTGCATCAGCCAGCTTACTCTCAAACATGAGCAAAGGGACACAAGGTGCCACTGCCAATGCTGTCAAACAACACCTCCTCACCAATAGCCCTCATCCACGCCCAGCTTGGGTTTCATCAGGACCACTCAGCTCCAGGTCTCATCACAGACTTAATCCAAACATGGACCAAAGAACTTAGGTGACATTTAGAGCAACATTTGATGGAGAATGGCATCAAGGATTTTTTTTAGAAATACAGCGCGGAAACATGCCCTTCAGCCCACCGAGTCTGCACCAACCAGCAATCCCCGCACATTGGTACTATCCTACACACAATAGGGACAATTTACACATACACCAAACCAAATAACATGCAAACCTGTACATTTTTGGAGCGTGGGAGGAAACCGAAGATCTCAGAGAAAACCCACGCGGTCAAGGGGAGAATGTACAAACTCCGTACAGACAGCACCCAAAGTCGGGATCGAACCCGGGGCTGTGGCGCTGCAAGCGCTGAAAGCAGCAACTCTACCGCTGCGCTGCCACCCTATGAACTTTGTGTTCTACTCAAACTGAAGTCAAGTGAATGGTAGATCTTGCACTAAGGAAGGTGGTTGTGATTGCAGGAGGTCAATTGCCCCAGTTCCAGGACATCACAATGTTTCATAAGGCATTGTCCTTGAACCAAGCTTCGTCAGGTTATTTACCATTGATCTTTCACCAACCTAGGTTTAAAACTGTTCAATTCCATCCGCTAATCCTTAACAAATGAAGCAGCCCATTCTTTGCATTCAGCAGGGATCTAAATAACATTCAGGCATGGGTTGAAATGTTTCAAGTAACATTCACACCCAAACCATAACTCTAACCATACGATGAACATTCAATGGCTTTAACCTGCAAACCTGTACATCTTTGGAGCGTGGGAGGAAACCGAAGATCTCAGAGCAAACCCACGCGGTCAAGGGGAGAACGTACAAACTCCGTACAGACAGCACCCAAAGTCGGGATCGAACCCGGGGCTCCGGCGCTGCAAGTGCTGAAACTCTCATGGTCAATATACAGGAGGCCGCCAATCACCAGAAATTCAATTGATCTCCCAACATGAATGACAAGAGTAGGCAACTCACCTCCTGACGTACTGAAGACTATCCACCATCTGCAAGACAAAGGTATACTCTCCAGTTCCCTAGAAGAGTGTAGCCCCTACTCTTTCTTGATTTGAACGGTTGTCTAGGGTTATGGGGAGAAGGCAGGAAAATGGGACGAGGAGGCTGAGATCAGCCATGATTGAAAGGTGGATTGGACTCGATGGGCCAAATGGCCTAATTCTACTCCTATAACTTGTGAACTTGTGAACTCTCAAGCAGCTCAATACCATTCAGGAGAAAGTAGCCTGTTTGATGACACCTCACCCAGCCCACCCTAAGCATTCTTTCCTCCAAATGCCAGCATTAGGTGACAGCCATGTTCCATGTGCAAAATGGACTACTCAAAGAGTGCTTCCCTTCTCCAACAACATTGTCCCAGGCATACTTTCACCTGCATATTTCTCTTCAAATCATAATCTATCCTGTCTTAGAAATTTGACATTATCCTTTTAATATTGATGAGTCTAAAGGGCCTGTCCCAGTTAGGCGATTTTAAGGTGACTGCTGGCAACTAGGCTGTCGCCGACAGTTCGCCGGGTGTCGCGGGCATGATCGTGAGGAGTCTTCCAAAAATCGTGGTGGATCTCGGCGTGTCGCTGAGAAATCATCTGGAGTGAAATTTTTCGGCGACAGCTGGCTTGTCGCCAGGTATCGTTGCTTATTGCGGGCGCTGTCGCATGCTGTCCCCAGGTTTGCTAGGTTCTCTTAGATGCATTTAGAAGCACATAATATTAAAATAAGTAAAGTCATTTCAAAATACCATAAAATGCTTGTGTTTAACCAATTTATTTACCGTCAGGACATTTGACAGGTAGATTGGAGGCGACAGTTTGACGGTCAGGTAAGCGTGGGAATTTTTGCGATGTTTTTGGCCTCAGCCATTACATTTAAAGTGGGCTCCAAACCCAGTTATGCAACCCAGAAAGCAGATATGCATCTCCCTACATTTTCAAAGAATGCCCACACACATTTCACAAAAATCCACTGAACCACTTAAAAAAATTTTTTTTAACACAGCTATTAGTAAACTGGAAGTAAATCCAGTTTATTCCTTGTTACATTGAAGCTTGGTTTTCAAGTAACCCGGGCAAGATGTTTTATTTCAAAACTCTCAAGTACTTACCGGCTTGTCAGTGATTTCAGCGAAAATTAGGACGCCGGAGAAGCATTGACAGCATGGGAATTTTCGCGATGTTTATGGCCATCAGCCATTACATTTAAAGTGGGCTCCAAACCCAGATATGCAACCCAGAAACCAGATATGCATCTCCCTCTAATTTTCAAAGAACGCCCACACTCTTTTCACAAAAATCCACTTAACCACTTTTAAAATTATGTTTTTTAATACACCTATTAGTAAACTGGAAGTAAATCCAGTTTATGCCTTGTTACAGTGAAGCTTGTTTTTTAAGTAACCCCTACAAGATGTTATAGTTCAAAACTCTCAAGTACTTACCGACTTATCAGTGATTTCAGCGAAAATTAGGACACCAGAGAAGCATTGACAGCGTGGGGAATTTTCGTGATGTTTCAGAAGATGGTGTAATCACGACCTGACTCGGCATTGTCGTGGTCATTGTCGTCGGGTAAAAGAAAATTTTGGCGATCTGCTACGACTTTGACAGTCGCCTAAAAAATCGCCTAAGTGGGACAGGCCCATTAATCTTGGCGCTTCCTACCCAATTGCACTGTGGGAGTACCTTTCAAAAAGGCATTGCACTGTTATATTTTCAATAGCTATCAGTGATGGATAATACATGCTCGCCTTGCTGACATACCAACGTCCTGAAATATTTAATAATAACATTTCTCCAAATTATCCTTGTAATTGATGTTTTCAAAATTCACTATTCACACATTTTAACTTTGATTTTTGAATGGAACCCTGATTCAGTTACTCCCTCTTTAAGCTGTTAACCATCAATCAAAATGTCAGGGGAATAACACAAAAAATTGAACAGATTATATTCATCGTATAGTCTTTATTAAGTCTTTCACCAATTTAAATTTGGTTAGCAACATTAATACTACTTCCTACAATAGCCCTGTCAAAATTAGCTCATTTGTGGCTTTTTATTGTGTGCCAAATTCCTGTAGGTTTTTAGTCAGATGGGAAGCTATCATATGGGAAGTGGTCATTGGCACTCTGGAAAATGGGGGATAGAGTTCCTTGCAGTTCCACCTTTTACTTTAAGAAAGAATTAATTCATTTTTTAAATAAATAAGGTCGTAAGGAATAGGAGTAGAATTAGGCCATTCGACCCATCAAGTTTACTCCGTCATTCAATCACGGCTGATGTATCTCTCCCTCCTAACCCCATTCTCCTGCCTTCTTCCCATAACCTCTGACACCCGTACTAATCAAAAATCTGTCTATCTCTGCCTTAAAAATATCTACTGACTTGGCCTCCACAGCCTTCTGTGGTAAATAATTCCACTGATTCTCCACCGTCTGACTAAAGAAATTTGTCCTCATCTCCTTCCTAAAAGAACGTCCTTTAATTCAGAGGCTATGACCTCTAGTCCTAGACTCTCCCACTAATGGAAACTTCCTCTCCACATCCACTCTGTCCAAGCCTTTCACTATTCTGCATGTTTCAATGTGGTCCCCCCTCATTCTTCTAAATTCCAGCGAATACAGGCCCAGTGCCGACAAACGACAATACTATTTTATGTATTTTTCGGTAAATAAATAAACAAGGTTCTGATGACAATTAAAAACTTCAGATACAGGAAACCTATGACAAAAAGATTCTGATGACAACAATGACAATGAATAATTTAGAGACATTTGTTAGTGCACCATTTGTGGGATCAATATTCATACCTGCAAAGTCAAAGCACATTGTAATTTTTCTTTAGAGATACAGCGTGGAAACAGGCCCTTCAGCCCACCGAGTCTGCACTGATCAGCAATCCCCTTACACCAGTTCTATCCTACAGATTTGGGACAATTTACGGAAGCCAATTAATCTACAAACCTGCATATCTTTGGAGTGTGGAAAGAAACCAGGGCACACGGAGAAAACCCACATGGTCACAGGGAGAACCTACTAAACCCATACAGACATTACCTGTAGTCAGGATCGAACTGGGGGTCTCTGGAGCTGTAAAGCAGTTGCAATACTGCGCCCGCCCCTATTGCTGATGTCAATGCATGAATTGTGTTTATTATTAATGTAATCAATTTATCTTAATTGAAAATGAATTGGAAAAAAATATTGTCCAATTAACTTCTTCACTATTTCTCAGTATTGTGACCACAGCAAAATTCCAGCTGTATTGTTAAACACCAACATCAATAATGTGAAATAAATGAAGAAAATGTTGGAAACAGTCAGCACGTCAGGCAGTATTCGTGGAAAGAGAACCTGTTCTCAGGCTCTTCATCAGAACTAGGAAAGAGAGAAAACAAGTTAGTTTTTGATAGCGGAGAAGATGGAGAAGGCTAGATAGGCAAAGAGAATGTGTCTGAATGATTGAGATTGAATGAGTTACTGTTGCAGTTAGTGCGAGTGCAAAATCAGAAAGGTCTGCCATTTCTCAGCCCATTTCTGTTGATTATTTATATCCCACTTTGTACTCCAACAGCCCTCCTCACTATCTGCAACTCCTCTAATGTTGGTGTCATCTGCAAGGTTACAAACCAACCCATCTACATTTATGTCCAAGTTGTTTAAATATACACATTATACATGTATACATTATATTATATTATTATATTAAATAAGAGTGTGCGTGTGCGTGTGTGTGTGTGTGTGTGTGTGTGTGTGTGTGTGTGTGTGTGTGTGTGTGTGTGTGTGTGTGCGTGTGTGTGTATATAATCACAAACAACAGAGGTCACAGCACCAAACCCTGAGGAACTCCACTGGCTACATGAGTAAGTCAGTTCTGAATCCAAATGACCAAGTCAACATTGACTCCAGACATTTTAATCACCTGGATCAGCCTACCATGAACAACATTATCAAACGCCTCACTAAAATCCATGTTGACCACATCCACTGCCCTACCTTCATTGATCACCTTCGTCACCTCCTCAAAAAATTCAAAAGCAATTTTACTACCTTCTTTATCTGATGCAACATTTTTGCAGACTGAGAATCAAATGGTCCACTGTTGTCCAAGTAGTTGTCACGTGTACCCGCTTTTTTTTGCGTACTGTCCAGTCAAAGAAAATACTATACATGGTTACAATCAAGCTGCCCACGGTGCACAGGTGAAGGATAACGTGTATAACATTTAGTGCAAACTTCTGTACCTCTTGCCTGATGGGAGAGAGGAGAAGAGGGAGTGACCGGAGTGAGACTGGTCCTTGATAGTACTGGTGGCCTTGCCGAGTCAACGAGAAGTGTAGATGGAGTCAATGGAACTGAGGTTGTTTGCGTGATGGTCTGGGCTACGTCTACGCATTGCTGGTCACGTCACATTAAGATGTTGGTTGAAGTTGTAAAATATACTGCCAAAACAGTTATTGGATCAAGGTCTGCCTCAAGCATCTCAGTTCTATTTTATTTTAAATAAATCTGGCTTGATTTATCCTTTCTGATCTGATTGTACAATCTTTTGAAGAAAATAGTTCTTTCTTCTTCATTCACGATGAAGAGTTATTGAGTCATCAAGTTATGCAGCCAGGAAACAGCTCCATCGGCCCAACTCATCCATGTCAGAAGATTCACAAATCTGCAAGTAAGCTTTGAAGTTTGAACAGAAAACCTTGAGTTGGTTTACTCGAGTTTTCACCTTTCCACCTTTATACAAATGATAGCTCATCCTGTGCCTTTCTGTAAGTGATTGCTAGACTTGGAATTCTCTGCCTCAGAAGGCAGTGGAGGCCAGTTCGTTGGATGCTTTCAAGAGAGAGCTGGATAGAGCTCTTAAGGATAGCGGAGTGAGGGGGTATGGGGAGAAGGCAGGAACGGGGTACTGATTGAGAGTGATCAGCCATGATCGCATTGAATGGCAGTGATGGCTCGAAGGGCTGAATGGCCTACTCCTGCACCTATTGTCTATTGTCTATTGTCTATATTGGATGTTGATTGAACATTAGAAATGCTGGTGAAAGCTACAGCTGGATTTTAATGGCGTAAGTTCCTTTAAAAAAATGATTATTGTTCTTCTGAAGTCAAATTGCCGTTAATGGCCCAGAATTGCAACGATTTAATTCATTCACTCTCAATCCTATCATTGGATATTGTCGCTTGAGAGTTTGGAAGTGCCAAGTTATTTTTCTTTTGGTTCTTCTTATCTCATTTTGCTCTTACTGTACCTAATTAGACTGTAGTCCATCCTCTTCTGTTATTCTGATATTTTCTCTTTCTCCTCTGTTCCGATGTTTATTTACCCCTCCATTCACCACTGTCCCAGACGTTTCACAGAATTGGGCTTAAGGTTTCCAACCTGCACCTACCAGGAAAGTCATGCCGTGGCACCTTTCAACCGGAAGAACACAGGGAAGATGTGTTCATCTCTTAGCCATGACGTGAATGTCCCACCAAGATCTGGAAAACCACATCCACGTCTCCCTAGCATCCATTGCTTGCAATGGTATTGTGTCTTTGAATTTGGTTGATTAGCAGCTCTGTTCCCCCTGTGGCCTCTGATATAAAATAAATGCAACAATTTCCTTAGTTTAGTTCGGATTAACATTGGAATTGTTGTACCTACTAGCAAGAATGTCCTCATTAAATGTCCATGGAAAGGTCCTTCATTCAAAATCAGTCCAGTCCAACAAAATGTGAATTAAATACTTTTAACAAAGGGTCTTTTTTTAACACGTTCCATAATTCTTTTATCTTTTTTGTTTTGCTTTTTGTGCATTTACTTTCTTGCGATACATGAATGCATTTCAGTTCTATCTTATTTTAAATAAATCTGGCTTGATTTATCCTTTCTGATCTGATTGTACAATCTTTTGAAGAAAATAATTCTTTCTTCTTCATTCACATGGATTTGCCAGCATATATTATTCAAATCCAATCGCTCCTGAACCATGAAGACAAGTATATTTATCAGTGGATGGACTAGGTAAAGATAACAAATTTCCTTTGAAAAATGCAGGTATACAATTTATACTTAATGATATAACGTTTTTAATTCTAGATTTATTTAAATTCCCCAATATCTCCATCTGCTCTGCTAGATAATATTAAAGAAAACTCAAAGAGATTGTATGTACATTAAGGGAAAGTGGGTAATTAGAGAGAAAATAGGGCCCTTCAGAGAGTGGCCACCTCTGCGTGGAGCTGCAGGAGATGGGCACGAACCTCAATGAGTATTTCTTTGTTTTTACCATGGAGAAAGACGCGAAGACTGGGGAACTTGGGACAGTTAATGAAGATGTCTTGAGAACAGTCGGTATTACAGTCGAGGAGGTGCTGGATGTCCTAAAGTGTATGAAGGCAGATAAATCTCCAGGCCTGATCAGATAAATCCGAGGATACTGTGGGAAGCTAGAGAAAGAATTGCAGGCACCCTGGCTGAAATACATTAATGATCATTAGACATGGGTGAGGTGCGGGATGACTGGATGGTGGCTAAAGTTGTGTCCCTATTCAGGAAGGGCTGCAAGGAAAAGCCTGGGAAATATAGACTAGCGAGCCTAACATTTGTGGTAGGCAAGTTGCTGGAGAGGATAAGATATATATGTGTTTGGATAGGGATAGTCAACATGGTCTTTATTCATGGGAGATTGTGTATCATGAATCTGATTGAGTTTTGGATGAGAATGTACAAGGCATGATTAGTAAGTTTACAGATGATACTAAAGTGGGTGGTATGGTCGATGGAGATTATGGTTATCAAAAATTACAGCAGGATCTTGATCAGCTGAGTAAGTGGTCTGAGGAATGGAGTTTAATGTAGTTAAGCGCGAGGCATTGCATTTGGGAAGTCAAACGAGGGCAGGACTTTCACAGTGAATTGCAAGGCCCTGGGAAGTGTTGTAGAGCAGAGGGACCAAGGACTGCATGTACGTAGTGTCCTGAAAGTGGCCTCTCAGGTAGCTAGGGTGGTTAAGAAGGCTTTTGGTACATTAGCTTTTTTCAGCCAGGGTACTGGGTAGAGAGGTTTGGGGGTCATGTTACAGTTGTACAACTGTACATTGGTGAGGTCATCTTAAGAGTATTGTGTTCAGTTTTGGTCACCCTGCTTTTGGAAGGATGTTGTTAAGATGTAAATAGTGCACAGAAGGTTCATAAGGATATTGCTAAGACCTGAGGACCTGGAGCTGTGGGGAAAGGCTGGGCAGGCAAGAACTTTGTTCCTTGGAGTGCAGGAGGCTGAGTAATGATCCTTGGAAGGTGTATAGAGCGGCACGGTAGCGCAGCGGTAGAGTTGCTGCTTTACAGCGAATGCAGCGCCGGAGACTCAGGTTCGATCCTGACTACGGGTGCTGCACTGTAAGGAGTTTGTACGTTCTCCCCGTGACCTGCGTGGGTTTTCTCCGAGATCTTCGGTTTCCTCCCACACTCCAAAGACGTACGGGTATGTAGGTTAATTGGCTGGGCAAATGTAAAATGTAAAAATTGTCCCTAGTGGGTGTAGGATAGTGTTAATGTACGGGGATCACTGGGCGGCACGGACTTGGAGGGCCGAAAAGGCCTGTTTCCGGCTGTATATATATGATATGATGATATGATATAGGATCATGAGAGGAAGAGATAGGGCGAATCAGGGCAGGGGAATCAAGAACCAGAGGATATAGATTTAATGTGAGGGGGAAAAAATTTAATAGGCACCTGAGGGCCAACTTTTTCACGCCACAAGTGGAGATATATGGATGTATTTGACACAGGTACTACAACATTTAAAATACATTTGAACAGGTACATGGATAGGAAAGGGTTAGAGGGATGTAGGCCAAACATGGGCAGATGGGATTAGTGTGGATGGGGAACCTTGGACGGCATTGGGCAAGTTGGTCTGAAGGTCTTATTTCCATGCTGTATGACTCTATGACTCTATAACTCTAATTAGTTTTGAGATACAGCACCCAAATACACTCTTCGTTCCACCTAGTCCGTGCCGACCAGCAATCCCCATACACGAACGCTATCTTATATACACGGGACAATTTACAATTATACCAAGCCAATTAACCTACAAACCTCTATGTCTTTTGAGTACTGGAGGAAACGGTAGATCCTGGAAAAAAATCCAGGCAGGTCATGGAGAGAACATACGAACTTTGTAAAGATAAGCACCCGTAATCTGGATTAAACACAGGTCTCTGGCGCTATAAGGCAGCAACTCTACCACTGCACCACCATGCTGGAAAATTGCCATGGTCGTATTCAAACTCATTACTTCAGGCTAATACTTTAGGTGCCCGACATTAATTCTTTACATGAGTGACCCTGCTAGCAATGGCTGAAGAAGGGCCTCGACCCGAAACATCACCCATTCCTTCTCTCCTGAGATGCTGCCTGAACTGCTGAGTTACTCCAGCATTTTGTGAAATAAATACCTTCGATTTGTACCAGCATCTGCAGTTATTTTCTTACACTGCTAACAATGGCAATCAGCTTTGGCTTTGGTATATCATATACCAGAATTAGAGGTAATTGTTAATTGTACTATGCAAGACACAATACCCCATCTATTATACTGGGAAAGAGACACCAACTATAGAACATGAACTCAAGTAAGATTATTAAATATTATGATAAAATAGTAATGTGGATCGTACGTTTCACAGAAGTGATATTGAAAACGTCCTTTAGTTGCAGTGCGTTAAACCTGCGAAGAATATTAAGGAGACTTCTGATGTATGAATTACAGATTTCCTATCAGCTGGAAAACGAACGCTGCTTTCTGATATCTTAATTATAACCTAGTTATTCTGTCTTTTGCAAAGGAAGTAACAGCAGGAGCTGGAACAGTCAATTTGATTGAACACATGCCAATTCCAGGATTGTGACAATGGGGAATACTTCTTCAACCGCGGGTTCAAAAGGTTAAAGCATGGATGGATGACATTCTGCCCATCAAGTCTGGGCCAGCTTTTTGAAAGAGCAATTGAGAATGAGTAGACCATAGAGTCGTGGTGTGAGACTGCACAGAAAGATCACTTCAGTCCAATTTATCCATGCCAACTAAGTTGCCTATCTAAGCAAGTCCCATTTGCCTACCCCTCTCTACCTCCTTCTACCTCTCTCTACCTCTCTCTGTTTCTCTCTGCCTCTGAACCTTTCTGACCCATGTACTGTCCAGATTTATTTTAAGTGTAACTGTACCCATCTCTAAAGCTTCCTCTGGCAGCTCATTCCACATACTCACCACCGTCCGCCATTCCTCGGCCCATTGACCAAGATGATCCACATCCCACTGTAATCCTCTTCATTCTCCACTAGACCATGAATGTTGGTGTCATCTGCAAACGTACTAGCCATAGCACTTTGTTCATATCCAAATTGTTAATATAAATAACAAACAAAGGGCAAAATTTGAACACAGCAATCTCCAGAAACAGCATTGGAATGACAATAGTTGAGAATGAACTTCAGAGACGGAAAACACTGCATTTGTCACCATAGTTAATGCTACTGAGGAGGAATCCATTTAGTTGAAAATGTGTTTTTAGTGAAAGGGGTCTCAGTTTCTGTACCGCGAGTTCACTCCATCTTTGGAGAATATAATTTAAAACCTCTTGATTCATTGATAACGTATCTGCAGAATTACAAGTTCACAAGTTATAGGAGTAGAATTAGGTCATTCGGCTATCGAGTCCACTCTGCCATTCAATCATGGTTGATCTCTGCCTCCTAATCCCATTTGCCTGCCTTCTCCCCATAACCCTTGACACCCATTCTAATCAAGAATTACAACAAAAAAAGAGAGAGGTTGAAGAAGATTCCTACCCATAGTTGCCAGGAAAATAATTTTTTGTCTGTAATGTTATTAAATTCCCTTCTAGCACTGATTCCATTGGTGCTTCCATTGTTGGCAACACATCTTCAGCTCAAATGAAGTACCAATGCATTTAAACAAAGGATCCCAAGTTCTCTCATCACACAGAAAGCAAAAAGCCATCAGTGCATTTACAATACATCATTCAGTGGAAGGAAGCAAATATCTTAAGACAAGCAGAATAGAAAGTTAAAGAAGATGAATCGTGTGGAGAAATCATTGCTGTCTTAGAATGACACAGGAGATACTACATCTTCACTATCATAATGGATATGATGCATTCCACATTGTAACAAGCACAGACAGCGCAAAGTTGGAGTTAAGTACCAGAATTGACGATGAATCAGGAAAAAAAAGTTATTTGAGACAAAATACATCAAGACTGTAAGTGGCTAGCTGAGCTGAAAAACACTGCTACTTCATGATTCAGCGTTTATTTCTTGATTGAGTTAAGAAAATGCAAAATGTCGATATTCATTCATGTTGGACAAAGATTTTTTCTGAACACGTCGTCTTGTTGGAAGTAGGGCTGATATTAGCTTCCAATATGTACTCGGCATGAATGAATCCTTGTGCATTAGACATTATTTGAAATCAGTGTTTTTGGTAACTTTGTATCCAGCTGCCGAAAATGAGCAAGAAACCAGCAGCGAGGAAAATTGGGGAAAATGCACATTGATGTCTGGGAATGGAGAAAAGCTTGATTTCTCAACCTTTCCGGGCTGCAAGAATGATGCCAAAGGATAGGAGAATTACGAATGCTATATTGTTTTAAAAAGGGATGAACAGGTAACTTAGTCATTGCAAGCAAGCTTAAGTTTAGTGGTGAGTAATATTTTGGAATCCACGCTAAGGAACAATATAAACCTTCGCTTAGAAAGCACAAATTAATCAGGCAGAGTCGGTTTGGATTTGTTAAGGGAACTAGATTGAAGTGTTTGAGACAATAGCATGGGGCCAGGGTTACCCAGGGCAGGGCATTTGAGGCAGTCCTCACAGAGTTTAGCATGATCTTTCATCTGGTCCCATTCTGCAAACTGGTCAAAAAAGTAAAATCCATGGGATCCAAGGGAAAGATATAAATTGGAAACAAAATTGGCTCTGTGGTCGAAAGCAAAGGGTATGGTTGGCAAGTGATTCTATCAATTATCAAAACAATAGTTTGATGGCAACCATTGCTAACCATGGCATTAGAATCATAGAGTTCACTGGTTCAATGGTCCTTTATTGTCACGTGTACCGAGGTACAGTGAAATTTGATTTAACATACAGTCATACAAAAAAAGCAACAAGATACATAACTAGATAAAGATTAAACAGAGACTTAAACAGCCACCACAGCAGCGTGTGAGAATCCCCAGGCACACAGCATAAGCAGAGACCCACAGCCATCAGTCCAATGTCCGGGCCACACACACGTTCCTTCACCGTGATGTGACCAGAGTTGTACCGACCGCTGTCACTCTCTCTGCAGTCCTTGTCCGTCCGAACAGTCGGAAAGCCGTCCACACTCGCACTAGACTCCGGGATGTCCTCATGGAACCATGTCCCCGCAAACACTGAGATCACTGCAAGCACGGCACTCCCTCCGAGTCCTCACCAGTGCTGGCAGCACATCCATCTTGTTGTTTGGCGACCTCACATCCCCTACTGTGATGGAAGGCAAATAACGTATACCTTCTTTCCTCCTTTCATAGAGTGATACAGTGTGGAAACAGCCCCTTTAGCCCAACTTGCCCACACCAGCAAACATGTCCCAGCTACACTAGTCCCACCTGCCCATGTTTGGTCCATATCCCTCCAAAACTGTCCTATCCACATATGTGTCTAATTGTTTCTGAAATGGCAGGTTAGTCCCAGCCTCAACTACCTCCTTTGGCAGCTCGTTCCATACATCCACAACCCCTTGTGTGAAAAGGTTATCCCTCGGATTCCCATTAAATCTCTTCCCCTTCACCTCAAACCTATGTCCTCTGGTCCTCTACCCACCCACTCTGGGCAAGAGACTATGTGCATCCACCTGATATAAGGGAATGTGCAATGAAGCAAGGAATAAACAATTGAGGACTGTAGTTTTTAGAGATTTGGAGAAACAGTTATACCATGGAATATATACCCATGGACATTCAAAAGTGGCAGGATAAGAAAATAATGTAGTTAAGAAGTCCTCATGGATGCATTTCTCTATTAGCCAATATATGGAATATGAGAGCAGATAGGTTGTGCTGGAACTTGTTAGATCAAAGCTTGGGTACTGTGTACAGTTCTGGTCGCCACATTACAGGAGAATTGTAACCATGATGAAAGATTTGGATGAGATCAGACTGTTTTCTTTGGAACTGGGGAGGTTAAGAGGAAACTACATGGAAGTGTCCAAAAGAATGAGAGCCGTGGATAGTAAATAGGAAGAAATAATTTCCCTCAACAGAAAGATCAAAACCAAAATGTAAGATAATTGGTTGAAGAATTGGAAGGGGATTGAAAAATAATTCATCCAGATGGGTGTTTGGATCTCAGAGGCTGAAAAGGGGGATTGAGACAGAAACCGTAGGAGGAATGTAGACACAATGAGGTGTGATTTGCAGAGCTATGGACTACTGGTAGCTCAGCAGACTGAGTGGTTCATTTTGACCAACACAGGTACAATGAACAGAATGGAGTCCTTCCACATGGTACATTTTTCCATGATCCTATGACTGAAATCCCTGGAGTGGGATATTTAGTGCCTGCTCAAATCATATCATATCATATCATATATCATATCATATACATATCATATACATACAGCCGGAAACAGGCCTTTTCGGCCCTCCAAGTCCGTGCCGCCCAGTGATCCCCGTACATTAACACTATCCTACACCCACTAGGGACAATTTTTACATTTACCCAGCCAATTAACCTACATACCTGTACGTCTTTGGAGTGTGGGAGGAAACCGAAGACAAGAAGAAACACCAAATTCATTCGATCCTCTGTCAGTTGCCTTGTACAATTTCTGGTGTAATTAAAACAAACAGACAGCTGTTATTGCTTCCATTTTAGTCCGTCTAATTGCCCTTTGCAACAACCCGTAAAGCATTTCTCCTGGAAGCTGTGATTACTGCCAATCTTTTTTCTTAGCACTCCTTTTCTATTTCCAGACTGGCTTTCTCACACTGAACAAAATCCACAGCACACATTTTACAGTTGTGAAACTCAAGAATATATTTTCCTTGGTGCCGTAATCATTTTTCTTTGATTAATGCTGCAATTCTGAGCCTTCCGCCCTAATTAATGGGACATGGCCATTTTGTTTTTCTCAAACTATATTTTTACGTAATATCATTATCCTTACACAGGGCGCTTAAATAAGATTAACGTTTTCTGTTTCAACCAACATTTTATTCCAGCTACTTGACAAGATATGCAAAATGAGAGGCACTTTAGGAACAGTATAAGTTGATAAATATTCATTGATTTCTTCAACAGCAAGCACACAACTGCCCCAGAGCTAATACTTCAAGCTTATGGCACAAGGAATTCCTGTTCAGCTCATTCTCACATTAATAACAATGAGCAATGGCTGTATCAAATTAACCTAAAACTGTAAGCACCTTTATGATCTGACTCGAAAACAAAACATCAAATTAATTGCGCCATTTATCAAGTGCTCCAGAATAATGCATTGCCTCCTACTCCTCATATATTAAAAGCCAAGGAAAAGCATTACTTAGCGAGATTTTAAAAAACATACATGATGACAGCCCAGTTTGTGCAGCAAAAGGCTTATTATGTAGGTTATAAAAGGTAAGTAATAACCATTATATTGTTAAATGAGCAGGGTGACAAGTGTTATTTGTTATTAAATTGCTGAGTCATGTTCCAAAAGGAACATTAATTAAGGGTATCAAAAAGTGAACAATATTCGCATTTTAGGTTCAATTAAGATTTTGCACATGATCTTCTTACCGTAACTTTTTATAACTACTCAGAGGTATGTTCCGTGCATGTGGAAGGATGTGCCTTCATACCACATCACTAACGTGGCATGGTCGCGCCTATAACCCTGGCGACAGCAAACGAGGCTCACTTCAGGTAGCCCCAGCATTCCAACTTTCTCTATCCCTCCCCCACCCGAGTGGCTCTAGCTTCTCGTTTTCACCAAAACAAACAGCTAACAATGGCCTGTTTCCTTTATCATCATTACTTTTTTGCATATCTTTTTTGCGTTCATCGTTCTTTATCTCTCCGCATCATCATCTATATCTCTCGTTTCCCTTATCCCTAATCAGTCTGAAGAAGGGTCTCGACCCGAAACATCACCCATTCCTCTCCAAAGATGCTGCCTGTCCCGCTGAGTTACTCCAGCTTTTTGTGTCTATCTTCGGTTTAAACCCGCATCTGCAGTTCCTTCTTTCACAGGCTCATTTTACTGCAAACGATTAATAACATTTGAAAGTACAAATGGCAGAGCTACTTCACATTAAGCTGTGCCAGGCTAATTCATCTGTTCAATTTCAAAGAATCAATATTATGACTGATGTGGATAGTTATTCCATCTCTTGCTTACAATGCATTTGCTGCTCTGTTTCAAACTTATTTCACCCCTCTCTATCTAAATTTTGGAATAACCGGATATTTTAATGATCATCTTCATCTTCCTGAACCACTTTTAGCACGGGTATTTATAACCATTTGTTATAGCATTGAGCAGGCCAGAATAATAGCTTCCATTGAGAGCTGCGATGTTTTCAAAAGTCAGGCACAGTAATTTTTTCAGAAAGTATTTCAAGCTTGGTTACAGTAAATGGGAGCCCAAGTTCACAATTTGAAATTGGTAACCATGGCCGCTGTCGATTGGAGGGATCAGCCATTCATTCTTTATGTTAGAGTATGTTTATATTCTATGAGGCTTTTTTGGATTTATAGTCATACAGCATTGAAGCAGGCCATTCGGCCCACCATTTCCACAGCGACCATTGGGCATCCATCAATAATAAACTGCATCAGTATATTTCAGCACCTAGCTCAGTGTCTTGTATGCATGGGTGATATAAGTGCTTGTTCTAGATACTTCTTACATGCTGTCAGCAACTCTGCTTCCATCCTCTACTGCAGTGTATTCCAAGTACTCACCACTTTCTGGGTGAAGAAGGTTCCCTCTAAGATTCCCTCTGAATCTCTTATCCCTTAACCTAAAACTAGATCCTCCAGCCAAACACTTGGGTTCGGTCAGCCAAAACTTACAGGGTCTCCCCCTTCCACTTCCCATTCCCACACTGACCTTTGTGTCCTGAGCCTCCTCTGTTGCCAGAACGAAGCCACACGTAAACTGGAGGAACAGCACCTCATATTCCGCTTGGGTAGCTTACAACCAACGTTATGAACATTGAATTCTCCAATTTTAGGTAACTACACAACTACTCTCCCTTCACTAACACCCCCCCCCCCCCCCCGCCTTCCTTCCCCCCAACTCTCCCCTGTGTCCCACCTGAACTTGCACCTTTTATTCCCCTCCCCTCCTTTCCTACCTACATTTTTTGTTCTAGTTTCACAATCTGCAACTCTTCAATCCTCTTGTCTCACACTTTCTGTCTATTCACCTCTAGCCTTTGTCCACATCTGCCTATTACCACCCCCCCCAACCTCACCGATATCAGCCTATTACCCGCCAGACTTTGTCCTGCCTCACTTTTCTTTCAGATTTCCTTCCCCAATCTCCCCCCACCCCCCTCCTCAATCAGCCTGAAGAAGGGTCCCGACACAAAACGTCACCTATCCATGTTCTCCAGAGATGCTACCTGAACCACTGCTTTACTCCAGCACTTTGTGTCTACCTTTGGTATATACCGGCATCTGCAGCTCCTTTCTACACATAGTTTAGGAGATGTGTCACCTAGTGATTCCCGCTAAAGTTCATAAAGAACAGTGATTCCTGGGGAAGATATGGCTTCACGTTACGAACCATTAACAAAGTTCCGATTCCACACTCTCTTGCCAGTTATATCCTGCTCTTGTTTTGTGAACCAGCATCTGCATTTCCTTGTATCCTCCAGGTGTAACCCTAATTAAAGAAGGCCTGCAAGTCTCCTTGAACCCAGTAAGACAATGCTGTAAAAATATATGAATGCACGCAAGGGAATGAACCTCAGTCAGCGAGAAGAATTATCATAGTTTACAAGGTTGAATCCATAATCTGTATTGTAAGTTGCAGGAAAACCAACAGAAAAGATTTCTTAAATTTGAGTTCTCAAAACGAAAAGGGAATTCTAATAAAATGTGATGATATAATCATGCACTTTTACTATCCATATTCTGCCCACAGACTATAATCCAATTTTTTGTTTATTATATTTCATATATTTCAGACAGCAGTGCCACACTATTGTCTGGGAATGGCACTTCATAATTAATGAGAATCAGCCACATTTTGTGCTAAAGACCAAAAAAAAGACCTAATATATCTGCAATTTATGCAGTTTAAAGTTCTCAGCTAAATTAAGGGGAGGCCTGAAATCAATTGGGAGTGAAATTTAATTTGATTAAACCTTAAAAGGTGTTTTACTATTTAAAAATGAAATTTTTATGACTCTTTCTACCTGCATGTTTTATTAAAATCATGATGGCAAACTGCAGACACGCAAAATAGCTCATCAATTTGCAGCTCGGACGCTGTGACCCTGGAGAATCATTTATGGATAACTTTCTTTTTCTGCTGGTACCTGCAAGTTGGATTTTAGCTTTATGTTTATCCAAAATGTTGTTCGGACAATAGTTCAGCGGCATGGTGTTTGGGCAGCAGACGTCACAGTGGTAGAGTTGCTGCCTTACAGTGCCAGAGACCCGCGTTCGATCCTGGCAACGGGAGCTGTCTGAACGGAGTTTGTACGTTCTCCTCGTGACCTGCATAGCACTTCTCCAGGAGCACCGGTTTCCTCCCACACTCCAAAGACGTACAGGTTTGTAAGTTATTAGGCTTCTGTACATTGTCCGTATTGTGTGAGGGGATTACAGGTCGGCGTGGACTCGGTGGGCCTGTTTCCATGCTGTATCTCTAAACTAAACTAAACGAATTCATCTTCTTGAACGGTGACTGTTCTGTTATTGTTTTATTTAGTTTGATCTGAAGTTATTCACAACAATGAAATGGATCATCAAGAGGCTTTTGTGCTTCATGTATCTCTGGCTAAAATAAGCAGACATGTTGGAAACAGGGGAAAAGCTTAAATGTTTGAGAAAAATGAGTCACAATGAACAATTCCACATTATCTGTAAATGAAGACAGAGTGCAGACATTAATGGAACAAAATCTTTTCTTATGAAATCATTGGGGATTGGAATTATTAGTTTAGCTGCATTTGAATAAAACCAGAGAGTTAAACCATAGGCATCCAACATTTTCTGTCATCTTTTAAACTATATTCATTATTTCTTTATTTATCACTTTTTAAAGTTTTGCAATAGAATTTATTTCAGTTAATAAGTTTTAAGACAAATAATTAAGGTAAACAGGAAAATAACTTAATTTAGTTATAGGTCGATCTTTAAATTTCAAATTCCAAGGATAATGTATTTTCTATGCATGAAACTGTAGCATAATCCCATTTATAAAGAATAGATTTAGGAGTTTGAAGCAAATTGCACGTTGACATTTTTAAAATTAAATTGATGTAATCATTAAAATACCTTAGAGCCGACTATCATCGGTGACACTGCAAAATGGAATGGGTGAGGCTTAGTGTCTATGACTCGGAACATTCCTTTGAAGCTGTGACTTCCTGAAACATCTGGACATTGTGAAAGAGGAGGGGTGATGGTGAGGACGCGCATAAAGGTGGATAAATACACAGGGCCCAACCTGATGTATCCTCAGAAGTCGTGGGAACCAATGGAAGAAATTGCTAGATCATGGCAGAGATCTCTTTGCTAGCCATGGGTGAGAATTTAGACATACAGCGCAGAAACAGACCCTTTGGCCCACCAAGTGCATGCCAACCAGCAAGCACCCCATATACTAGCACTATCATGCACACTAGGAACAGTTTTTACAATTTTACCAAAGCCAATTAACCTACAAAACTGTAGAACTTTGGAGTATCGGAGGAACCCGGGCCACCCAGAAAAATATCCACGTAGTCACAGGGAGAACGGACAAACTCCGTACAGACAGCACCCATTCTCAGGTTCGAGCCCAGGTCTCTGGCACTGTAAGGCAGCAAATCTACTGTGCCGCCACTTATTGCAACACAAAAACGCAAGGTGAGGGTGAGGTACCAGAAGAATGGAGGGTAGCTAATGTTGTGCCTTTATTGACGAATAGCTGCAAGGACAAGCCAGGAAGCTTCAGGCCCATGAACCTTACACTCATGGTGGGAAAGTTACTGGAAAGGTTTCTAAGAGACAGGCCTTCTTTCACTTTGGAAAGCCGAGGACTGATTAGCAATAGTGAGCTTGGCTTTGTGCATGGGAAATAATGTCTCACAAATTTGATTGAGAGTTTTGAAGATTTGATTCAGAGGATTGACCAGGGCAGGGCAGGGCATTGTCTATATGGACTTTAGCAAGGCCTTTGACCAGGTTCCACAGGGTGGGCTGGGCAGAAGGTTAGAACACAGGAGATCCAGGGTGAGTTGGCCAATTGGATACAAAATTGACTTTGGTGTAAGAATTAGAGAGATGTAGAGAGAGTAGATAACCAGGTAATGCAGGGTACAGGCATAGGACTTCTCCAGATTGCCCGAGAGCTTCAAACAGTAATCAAATCAAATAAAACAGTAATCAAATTTATTGAGCCAGCATTGTGATCTGAACTAGTGCAGGAACATCAATAACTAAGAAATTCTACTTTTTTGTCATTGGGCTGTTTGTGGGAGTTTATTATGGGTAAATTAGCCACCAGGTTTCTTATATAACATCAGTGATTATAATTCGTAGAGTCATGCAGCACAGAATCAGGCCCTTTGGCCCAATTTGTTCATGCCGACCAAGATACCCCATCTATGCTGGTCTCATTGACCTGCGTTTGGCCCATATACCTCGAAACCTTTTGCATCCATGTACCTGCCTAAGTGTGTATACACTGGAATTTAGAAGGATGAGGGGGGATCTTATTGAAACGTATAAGATAATTAGGGGATTGGACACATTAGAGGCAGGAAACATGTTCCCAATGTTGGGGGAGTCCAGAACAAGGGGCCGCAGTTTAAGAATAAGGGGTAGGCCATTTAGAACGGAGATGAGGAAGAACGTTTTCAGTCAGAGAGTGGTGAAGGTGTGGAATTCTCTGCCTCAGAAGGCAGTGGAGGCCAGTTCGTTGGATGCTTTCAAAAGAGAGCTGGATAGAGCTCTTAAGGATAGCGGAGTGAGGGGGTATGGGGAGAAGGCAGGAACGGGGTACTGATTGAGAGTGATCAGCCATGATCGCATTGAATGGCGGTGCTGGCTCGAAGGGCTGAATGGCCTACTCCTGCACCTATTGTCTATTGTCTATTGTCTAAATGCTGTTATTGTCCCTACCTAAACTATCTCCTCTGACAGCACGTTCCATATACCCACCACCCTCTAAGTGAAAAAGTTGGCCCTTAGGTTGCCCCTATCAATGGAAATAAAACACTCTCCTGAAAGTATGTGAAAGGCATTGGAGAGGTACAAATCTTTCTTTTAATCTGTCTGTGTTCTTTGTTCTACTTAATCCACTGATTGGTCTCAATGAAAACTCAAGTCAAGTCAAGTTTATTGTCATGTGCACCAGTACGGTGAAGTGCAGATACATTGAAATCTTGCTTCTGGCAGCATCACAGGCACGTGGACTCGGACAAACATACAAAAAAACATAAATTATACATAAATTATACATAAATTATACATAAAATTCTGCAGAAAGGAAAACAGTAAAAAAAAGAAGGCTGCAAAAAATGAGACATTAGTACAAAACACAATGAGTATAAAAACAAGCCCTGGTGGTGCAAAAGGTGTTCCCTCGTGTTCCATTTATGTTGTCGGGTTAGGGTTGTGCAGGTTGGTTCAAGAACCTGGTGATTGCAGGACATTAGCTGTTCCTGAACCCGGTGGTATTGGACTTCAGGCTTCTGTACCTCCTGCCTGTTGGCTTTCTCTCTGATACTGCGCAACATTCTTTTCCCCTCGTTCTTGCCTTAGTAGCACAATTTTATCTTTAATCGCATATTTAATAAAGCTAATATTCAGACAAATCACTGAGCGGGTATTTAGGTAGTTACATACCATTGCCCTAAATTGCTGCTGCAACTCTTTGCCCCCATTTCCAAAGTTAGTGCTATATTTCCACACACTATCACCTCGTCCCGACCCCATGGCCTGCTCCAATTTCCTTTTCCCGAGTTGTACTAGGACATAGAGTGCAGACTAAGGTGGAAATTGTACCTTGAGAAAGCTGCAGCAGAGGTAGCTTGCTCTGAACATTAAAGTCAATTATCTTTGATGCTTTGGCCTTTCGTTCTGGGTGGATGCTAGGCTTGGAGCTATGCCAAATCAAATCTTCCTTTAATTATGCATGCCAAAAGTATCAAAACTGTTCCTGCCAATTTATTCCTATGTTGAGATTCTTCCAAAAGCATTTTCAAGCCGGAAAATTACAAAAATTATGAGAGGCAGAGATAGGTTAGAGGGTCAGAATCTTTTCCCCAGGATGGAAATGTCAAAGTAGATTTAGGGTGAGAGGGGAAACACTTAAAGGAGGTGTGTGGGGGAAGTTTTTCCACACAGTGGTTAGTGCCTGGAACGTACCTCCAGGGACGGTGGGTGAAGGCAGAAATGATTTTAAAGGCTTTTAGATAGGCATTTGCATATGCAGGGAATGTAGGAATAATGACCATGTGCGACAGAAGAAATTAGTTTAACTTGACATCATGTTCGGTGTGGGCATTGCTGGCCAAAGGGCCTGATCCCGTGCTATCCCATTCTATGTTCTAAATCTATGTTCTGGTTTTATCCATTTTCTTACTTTATCAACTTATTTCAAATCGTCGTCGACCTCAAATTTAAGTTTACTAAAGTAACTATTAAGCCTGCAAGTGGCTCAAACCACTGAGAAGTTCACCTAAGATGATGCAAGGTTAGATTTCTCTCCCTCAGCAAAGCAATTAATCCAAACCTTGGGTGTAAAGTTAAAAGTAAAAGCTGAAAATTGTAGAACTTCACAATGAATTGAAATATCCTTGAAGCAAATACTGTAGGTCATTGGTTCAAAATAAAAGATAGATCAATGTTTCAATGCGCTGTTGCTGCCACTTATTTCGAAGATTCGGTGCTTTCATTTCAAATCATTGTAACTTAAAGCAGTCATGTAATTTTAAGCTTAATCCATAAGACTGCATGTAATGGGAAAAGGTCAGAGATAAGGTAGAGCTTGGAGTTTGTCCGTTCGCGATGTGTTCACGTCGGTTTTCTCTGAGTGCTCCGGTTTCCTCCTACATTCCAAAAATGTGAAGGATTGCAGATTAATTGGCTTCAGTAAATTGCCCCTAGTGCACAGGACATAGAGCAAGTGTGAATGGGTGATCGATGGTCGGCGTGAAATCGTTGGGCCCAAGGACCCGTTTCCACGCTGTATCTCTAAACTAAACCAAAGGTATCCAGGGTCAGAAACCTACCTCATCAGATTATCTCTCATGTTCAACTCCATCTTGAACATCTTTCTTACAATGCTTATTTTAACCATATTCAACATTGCAAGAGAATGTTAGAGTTACATTCTCTTCTGCCAGTTTAACTAAATCAAGACTGTGGTAAGTTCATCAGAAGTACAAAAGCATGAATGCCTGGGGTAGGAGGGAGAGAGGATGGAGGTTTTGGATGGAAAACAGGTTAAATGGTTCCTCCAATATTTTGTGGACCAACGGGATCTTTCTATTGACAGACTCCAGCATCTTGTGATACCTTCGTTTTGAACCAGCATCTGCAGTTATTTTCCTACACAAAGATTTGAAGGGAGCGTGAGGTGTCTTGGACCTTGGTGGGAAGGGATTGGACCAGATGGGACAGGAGCTACACATGATTCTATTTACTCTCCACTATCTCCAAAGCAAGGTACAATAACTAAAGCAAGAGTTCAGATGTTTTTTGCTTATTTTTTTCTCACTGAGGTTCAAGTGGGAAATTCATTCTCTAAAAAAACAGCTGAGAAATCTTTGTATCTTTTCACTCTCTTCCCCCATCAGCTTTTCCTGCCCAGTGTCAATCTGCAACTAGTCTTCAAGAGGAGACAGATGAAATCGGGGTGACACGGTGGCACAGTGGTGGAGTTGCTGCCTCCCACGCCAGAGGCCCAGGTTCAATCCTAACTACGGGTACTGTCTGTACACAGTTTGTATATTCTCCCTGTGACCACGTGGGTCTTTTCTAGGTGCTCCGGTTTCCTCCCACATTCCACAGATGTGCAGGTTTGTAGGTTAATTGGCTTCTGCAACTTGTCCCCAGTGTAGGGTAGAACTGGTGTATGGGTGATCGTTGGTTAGTGCAGACTCGGTGGGCCGAAGGGCCTGTTTCCATGCTGCATCTCTAAACTAAACGAAACTAAACTAAACTGCAGATGCTGGAATCTTGTGTAGAACAGAAAGTGTTGGAGTTACTCAACGGATCAGACAGCATCTCTGGAGGGCACAATAGGTGACGTTTCAAGTCGTGACCCTTCTTCAATCACCCACCCATGTCTTCCTCCTTGACCGACTGATATACTCCGGCACTTGGTGTTCTTGTCTACGCGGCATTTCTTTTCTGCTGTTGACTGCATATTCAGCAGAATGCAGCTGCTGCTTTGTGCAGAGAGCATCAGAATGGCAGTGCAGCCGTCCATTCAGTGATGCACATGCTAAATATGCTAACCAATAATAAAGAGTACTTACAGCTCGCACTGCAAGTGGACATCAGTCATATGTGGAGCCAGCTTGACAATCAGACATTGCAGAACAACAAATACTGCAGCTTTGCATCTGTGCTTTTTTTTTACGTAAGAAAGATGCTTTGTTTTAATAGAGGGCTATTATATTGTTCATGATTTTGTAATGAGCCCCCTTTTGCACCTCAAATAGTATAAAATTCCACTTGAACGACTGTAACGGCCACTGTTCCCCATTCCAATTTCAAGAAGGGGACAGAAAAGCATTTTTTGTTTATTGAAAAAAAGACAAACCGAGATAAAAGGTGCAATATGGCCAGTTAATGTAATGTACAGAAGACTACGGTGCCTGACATAACATATTGCAAAGTGCTTTTTTGCAAATTTACAGTAGATGCTTCCATCATGAAATTTTGTCCGCGTCAGCAAAATTCCTCTTCGATCAGAAACTTCAAAACATGAGGAGGTAGCATTATTGACTGACAGTCTGATGAAAGAGTGGGAGCACAATGCTCGCTTTCAATTAAAATATGCAGCCAGCTCAACGTCAAAATCGCTGGATTTAGCACTCATTCGAAACTCTGGATGCCTCCAGCAATGGAAAAACCTGAATCACGCCAAGGTTTAACCCAGAATAAAGAAGCAAGCAATTGGAGAAGCCGTAGAAATACAGTTAAAACACAGCAGGAAATGCTGGACGTGCAGAGCAGATATTTTTTCATCATAGATTCTCTCATCTTCATTTAAGCTGCTGAGTATTACCTGCATTTTGTTTTTTTATATCCGATTTCAAGCTTCGTTGCTTTTAAAGCAAAAAGTGGCACGTTGTGAGGTATTTTGATGAAAGCCGCTCATTGCAAAAGAAATATAGAACAGTACAGAACAGGAACGGCCCTTTGTACATAATGACCATGCCGAACATGATGCTAAGTTACACTAAGCTCCTCTGACTCCATGTGATCCATATCCCTCCATTCCGCGCATATCCATGTGCCCATCAAAAAGCTCTTCAACACCACTTTCATATCTGCCTACACCACAGGACATGGTGGGGCGGCACAGTGGTGCAGCGGTAGAGACGCCGCCTTACAGCGCCGGAGAGCCGGGTTCGATCCTCACTACGGGCGCTGTCTGTACAGAGTTTGTACCTTCTCCCTGGGTGCTCTGGTTTCCTCCCACACTCGGCGGCACAGTGGCGCAGCGGTAGAGTTGCTGCCTTACAGCGAATGCAGTGTCGAAGACTCAGGTTCGATCCCGACTACGGGCGCCGTCTGTACGGAGTTTGTACGTTCTCCCCGTGACCTGCGTGGGTTTTCTCCAAGATCTTCGGTTTCCTCTCACACTCCAAAGACGTACAGGTATGTAGGTTAATTGACTGGGTAAATGTAAAAATTGTCCCTAGTGTATGTAGGATAGTGTTAGTGTGCGGGGATCGCTGGGCGGCGCGCTCTCGGTGGGCCGAAGGGCCTGTTTCTGCGCTGTATCTCTAAATCTAAATCTAAATCTAATAAAATCTAAATCCAAAGATGTACAGATTTGCAGGTTAATTTGGCTGTGGTAAAGATTGTAAATTGTCCCTAGTGTGTGTGTGTGTGTGTGTGTGTGTGTGTGTGTGTGTGTGTGTGTGTGTGTGTGTGTGTGTGTGTGTGTGTGTGTGTGTGTGTGTGTGTGTGTGTGTGTGTAGGATAGTGTTAGTGTGCGGGGATCGCTGGTCGATGCGGATTCAGTGGGTCACCACGCCTAGCAGCTCGCTCCAGGCAGCCACCACTCTCTGTGTAAAAAAAATATGCCCGGCACATTCTTTCCAATGACATGCCTGAAACATCCGGCAAATGGAATTCTCCACATGCTTCAGAGTTCATGGGATTATTGGAACAGAGGTAGGTCACTCAACTCCTCTGCTGTATCTTGCCACTCATAGAATAAAGAACATAGACCATTACAGCACAACAAACAGGCCCTTCAGCCCACAATGTCTATGCCGAACATGATGCCAAGACCATCTCTATCTGCCTGCACATAATCTATATCCTCCATTGTGTGCATATCCCCTGTGCCTATCTAAAAGACTGTTAAATGCCACTGTTATATCTGCTGCTACCACCAACCCCCAGCAGTGCAGTGCAGTCCAGGCACTCACCACCCTTTGTGTAAAAAAAAAAATGTATTGTAGTGGCCACCAATGTGGGGGTCACCAATGTAGTGACCTGGCGGTGGCCAGAGAAAAGGTTGGACGCCAGGCAGGTTTAGTAAAGGTCTTTATTTGGCTGTGAGCTTCTACTCACAGCGAAGTCCACCTAGGAATAAACCACACCCCCCCCAACGGGCTGACTCTTAACCCTTTAAGCCTGTCCATCAAGTGACGAGGGGGCTGACCCAAGGAGTGGCCTGATACCCAGGGACCGCCACAGTATATTCAATATTAATTCAATTCAACTGAGTCTGAAGAAGGATCCTGACCTGAAACATCACCTGTCTATTCCCACCACAGATGCTGCCTGACTTGCTGAGTTACTCCAGCACTTTGGGTTTTGCTCAAGATTCCAGTATCTGCAGTTCCTTGTGTCTCTGCCGTTCAATTAGATCTCATAGGCTCCATTTATCTGATTCTTAAAACAAATCCTTTCCAGAAGCAAAAAAAAATGCTTGCATCGGAAATCTGAAATAAAAACTGAAAATGTTGGAAATATTCATCAAATCATGCAGCATCTGTGCAGAGAGAAACAATATTCCACCTTTCATCAGAACAAGGGAACAAGAGAGCAAACAAAAAAAGACACAAAGTTCCGGAGTAACTCAGCGGGTCAGGCAGCAAGTTTGGAGAACATGGATAGGTGACGTTTCAGGTCGGGACCCTTCTTCAGTCGGAAGAAATGGAACCTATCCATGTTTTCCAGAGATGCTGCCTGGCCTGCTGAGTTACTCAAGCACTTTGCGTCTTTTTTTTTGGGTAAACCAGCATCTGCAGTTCTTTGTTTCTAAAGTTAAGAAAGTTTTCTTTATCGCTGATGATCTGTCCGGAGGAGATATCAGTAGAAAGGGATGAATGAGAATAGAAAAAGAACACAAAAAAAGATATACGCTGGAATTGTCAGATACAATAATAGAGAAAGCGGCACGGTGGCGCTGCGGTAGAGTTGCTGCCTTACAGCGAATGCAGCGCTGGAGACCTGAGTTCCATCCTGACACGGGTGCTATCTGTACGGAGTTTGTACCTTCTCCCTGTGACCTGCGTGGGTTTTCTCCGAGTTCTTCGGTTTCCTCCCACACTCCAAAGACGTGCAGGTTTGTAGGTTAATTGGCTTGGTAAAATTGTCCCTAGTGGGTGTAGGATCGTGTTAATGTGCGGGGATCACTGGTCGGTGCAGACCCGGTGGGCCGAAGGGCCTGTTTCCGCGCTGTATCTCTAAACTAAACTAGAATGCTGGAAAAATCCTGCAGGTCGGGCAGCATCTTGGTATCCTTACTCAGTTAAAAAAAAACGTATTCCTCTCAGAGTTTATTTTCAAGTAGCCTAGTATTCACAAACATTTGGGGAATAGAATTCTTCTGAAGAAAGGAGCTGACCCGAAACGTCACCTATCCATGTCATCCAGACATGCTGCCCGACCCGCTGAGTTTCTCCAGCATTTTGCGTTCCAAATGATAAAATTCTTGGATTAACTTTCCATGGAGATGTTTCAATTTAAAAAGATCAAACAAGAGAAATTGTACACTAATTTTAGCTTCCATTATTTTGGCTGTGAAGTTCATTTGCTGAATCAGCCATTAGTAAATGAATGCTACCGAGCCAGGAGCTTACTGTAGCTCATAACTTCTGATTTATAGGATTGCTTTTTTCACAATGTGCACAAGGAAAGGCAATCAATAATAATCCCCCATCTCTCTTCCGGCAATTATCCATAAAATGTATAAGATGTGGTTTTGGATGCATTCATCTAGTAAATCTTCTGGTAGCCCCTTTAAAAATATTAAATTTAAATCCTTGTAGATGTCTGTGAACTACATATTTGAAAAAAAAAGTTTAAATAGATACTCAGTGGGTCAGGCAGCATCTCTGGAGTAAAGGAGTAGGTCGAGCCCGGTCTGAGACCTGAAACATCACCCTCTCTCCAGAGATGCTGCCTGACTCGCTGAGTTACTCCAGCATTTTGTGACTGTCTTCAGTGTAAACCAACATCTGCAGATCCTTCCTGCAGGTAAAATGGACACTTTCAGTGTTGATTCAACAGGCAAAAGTACAAGTGAAAGGTCACTGACATAGACACAAAAAGCTGGAGTAACTCAGCGGGACAGGCAGCATCTCTGGAGAGAAGGAATAAATGATGTTTCGGGTCGAGACCCTTCTTCAGACTGATTAGAGATATGCGAAACGAGCTATGTAGACGGTGATGTGGAGAGATAAAGAACAATGAATGAAAGATATGCAAAAAAGTAACGATGATAAAGGAAACAGGCCCTTGTTAGCTGTTTGTAGGTTGAAAATGAGAAGCTAGTGCGACTTGGATGGGGAGGGATAGAGAAAGAGGGAAGGCCGGGGTTACCTGAAGTGAGAGAAATCAATATTCATACCACTGGGCTGTTAGCTGCCCAAGCAAAATATGAGATGCTGTTCCTCCAATTTGCATTTAGCCTCAATCTGACAATGGAGGAGACCGAGGGCAGAAAGGTCTGTGCAGGAATGGGGAGGAGAATTAATGTCTAGCAACCGGAAGATCAGGTTGGTTCACATGGGCTGAGCGAAGGTGTTCTGCGAAACGAGCGCCCAGTCTGCGATTGGTCTCGCCGATGTATAAGAGTCCACATCTTGAACAATGATTACAGTAGATGAGGTTGGAGGAGGTACAAGTGGACCTCTGCCGAACCTGAAAGGACTGTCTGGGTCCCTGGACAGAGTCGAGGGAAGGAGAAGTTGCTGAGAGTGAGGACCAGCTCTGCTAGGCGGAGTAGAGTGTTAGGGAAATTAGATGGTTCTGCAGTCGAGGAATAAACTGAGGGCTTTAAGGCCTTCCTGGTAGGGGATGGAGGTGTAGAGTGACTGAACTGACTGAGTCCATCGTAAAGATGAGGGAGTGGGGGCTCAGAAAGCAGGTCATTAAAGAGACGTAGGGCATGTGAGGTATCTTGGACATAGGTCAGGAGAGATTGGACCAGGGGGGATAGGATGGAGTCAAGGTACGTGGGCATTATTTCCGTGGGACAGGAGCAGGCAGAAACAATGGGTCTGCCAGGGCAGTTGTCAAGTCAAGTCAAGTCAAGTCAATTTTATTTGTATAGCACATTTAAACACAACCGACGTTGACCAAAGTGCTGTACATCAGTGCAGGTACTAAAAAAGAATATACAATAGCACACAAACCTAGCAAACAGACATAAACAGTTTACAGCGCCCCCTCAGAGGGCCAGTTGTGCTCGTGGATTTTCGGGAAAAGCTAAAAACGGGCTGTGCGGGGCTCTGAAACGATAAGATTGGAGGCTGTGGAAGGCAGACAGTTAACATGTAAACAGTATACTGACATGATACAATCGGAATTCCAGAATCGGCTCAATATTGTTTCTGGATTCAAAACACTTGTCATTGGCTGGTAAATTGCCTGGTATTGAAATCTTTGTCACATAGTGTTGCTATTTGTGGAAACAAGAAATCAGATGTTTGCATGTTCTCCCTGGGACCACGTGGATTTTCATTGTGTGCTCAGGTTTCCTCACACATTCCAAAAGCGTACAGGATTGTAGGTTAATTGGCTTCAGTAAACAGCGCCCAGTGTGCAGGATATAAAAGCGGGATAACATAGAATTAGTGTGCAGGTGATATATGGTCGGCATGGTCCTGGTGGGCCGAAGGCCCTGTTTCCATGCTGCATTGCTAAACTCTAAACTGAAATGATTTCTTCTCAACATTTCTTCTTATCAACATTCAGTCAACGGGAGTATACATGCAAAAGCAGATTTGTAAATAAATCAGTAATATTCTTGAAGCCAAAGAAAGGTTGTCTCTTTTTTCCGAACTTCTGGCAAAAAGATTTTACCATACCTGTAATGCTTTCTCACAATCTAATGGCAAAAAAAAGGCAAACAAATAATAGTTCACTCACCTAACACCAATGGCTTAATCCCTTAACAAAGAGGAATTTTGAAAGGGCATATTTGCTGTTGGCATATTGCTATCCCAGAGAGAATTTCAGGGATGTTATGCTTTACAGCACATCAATGAAATGATAATGCAAATGTCAAAGTAAAATTGTTGTCAGCAGCTTCCACAGATGAAGATTGATGAAGATTTACTGTTCTTCTGGCACATAGATATAGTGTGCTTCCCACTACTTTAATCGAACTCACATATAATATTACCACTTTGAAGATACCATTTTGAAGATAATGTTATACAGAATGCTTTTGATTTATATTAAACTATTCATTTAATTGAAAGTAATTTTAGTTCATAATGTATCTATCTGGTTTCCTCGGCAAAGAGATCAGTTGTATTTTCTTGCCCAATATTCTTATGGGTATCTTTATGGCAATTGAAGGGTCATGAAGGATCTTCACCAGGATTTAGTCATCTGCTTGCTGCAGTCATGTCTCTCTGAATGAAGCCTGGTATGTCAGCTTTGGTGGCAAGGTTGATTGATTGATTGATCGATTGATTGAATGAGCGATTGATTGATTGAGCCATTGATTCATTGAGCCATTGATTGATTGAATGAGAGACAGCATGGAAACAGATCAAACCCTCCATCGATCTCCCATTCACACTAATTATATGTTATCCACTCCCTACACACTAGGGGCAATCATTGATTGAATGATTGAGCGATTGGTTGATTGAGCGATTGATTGATTGATTGATTGAGTGATTGATTGATTGAGTGTTTGATTGATTGAGCGATTGTTTGATTGATTGAGCGATTGATTAATTGAACGATTCAGTGATTGAGCGATTAATAGATTGATTGATTAAGCAATTGATCGAGCGATTGATTGATCGATTTCATGAGAGACAGCATGGAGGCAGATCCATCCATCCATCAATCTCCCATTCACACTAGTTCTATGTTATCCCATTTATATGTCCACTCCCTACACACTAGGGGCACTTCACAGAAGGCAATTAATCTACAAACCCACATGCCTTTGGGATGTGGAAGGAAGCTGGAGTACCCGGAGGAAACCCATGTGGTCACAGGTAGAATGTGCAAACTCCACACAGACAACACACGGAGGGTGCAGAGAAGATTCACAAGGATGTTGCCAGAAGAGGAAGGCTTGAGCTATGAGAAGGAACTGGATATCATATCATATATCATATCATATCATATCATATATATACAGCCGGAAACAGGCCTTTTCGGCCCTCCAAGTCCGTGCCGCCCAGTGATCCCCGTACATTAACACTATCCTACACCCACTAGGGACAATTTTTACATTTACCCAGCCAATTAACCTACATACCTGTACGTCTTTGGAGTGTGGGAGGAAACCGAAGATCTCGGAGAAAACCCACGCAGGTCACAGGGAGAACGTACAAACTCCTTACAGTGCAGCACCCGTAGTCAGGATCGAACCTGAGTCTCCGGCGCTGCATTTGCTGTAAAGCAGCAACTCTACCGCTGCGCTACCGTGCCGCCCATAGGTTGGGACTGTTTTCCTTGGAGTGAAGGAGGCTGAGAGGTGACCTTATAGAGGTTCATAAAATCACAAGAGGCATAGATAAAGTAGATGGTCACAGTCTTTTTCCCAGGGTGCATGATTCAAAATTCCAGACATAGGTCATAGGTTTAACGCGAGAAGTAAAAGATTTAAAGACAACATGGGAGTAGATCAGGAACACCTTTAGTCAGCACGGATGAGTTAGACTGAAGGGTCCGTTTCTGTGCTGTACAACTCTGTTGTTCTCTGATGCCACTGGTCCTGAATAATAAAGTATCAGTAAATGCAGACAAAGGTTCACATGCACCTCTTCAAACTTTGTCTGTTGCGTTCAGTGCTCCCAATGTGGCCTTCTTTACATCAGAGAGTTCAAGCGCAGACCAGTTAACCATTTCGTCAAACGCTTGCGCTTGGTCTGCCGAGGCCCATCGAACCTCCCAGCCACTAACCATTTTAATTCCCATTCCCATAACAACCTTATTGTCCTGGGCCTCCTCCATTGCCAGAGAGAGCCCACTTTGAAACTGGAGGAACAGCACCTTGTATTCCACTTGGGCAGCTTGAAACCCAATGGTATGAACACTGAATTTTCCAATTGTAAGTAACATCACCTCTTTCCCCTCTCTCTTTCCTGCCTCCCACCCACCCTGGTGTGCACCAACTTCTCCCACTATCTACCCCTTTGCCCCTCCCCCGTCCATCCACTCTGGCTTTACATTGCACTCCTCTTCTCTCCCATCTGACACCCTTTTGGCTCCTTTTCATCTCTAATCAGCGTAAGGGATTCTATGGGATTCTAAGCATAGGTCATAGGTTTAAGGTGTGAAGGGAAAGATCTAAAGAGGATCTGTAAAGTACTTACTCCTCCCATCTACCAATCAAGCCCCCTCACCCGTATCCACCTATCACTGACTTTGTCCCATCCCCACCAGCCTTTTCCAGCTTTCTCCCCCTTCCTAAAATCAGTCTGAAGAAGGGTACTGAGCCTAAAGATCACCTATTTGTTCCTTCCACAGATAGTGCCTGACCTGCTGATTTACTCCAGCACTGTGTTTTGCTCAAGAATCAATAAAATTGGTACATATTCCACCACAGAGAGACAGTGGGGGGGGGGGAAGCAAAAGTGGGTCACTTTACCTAAAAGCACGGAGTAAATCAGACAACACTGGATCAGTCTCAGACTTCATAGGAAATGAAAATATGGAGCGATAAATCCTATAAATATGATTACAGCTGCTGATTTTCCCTGTGAGATGAGAAAACTCAAGTGAAGTGTTAGCTATGTGAAGTAAAGTTACATCTTTAAGATTGGACCACAATAGCCTACAGCACATGAGAACCAGAAAGACAAAGACCTGGAATTACCAGCTATGCTGACAAATGTGCATGTACGTAGGGTAGATCTGTCAAGGGAACCAGTGATTTTTGCTTTGTTTGGATGGCTTTACAAACCCTACACTGAGCACAGCACAATCAGGGAATCTTAACAGTAGTTTAGTTTTGTTTAGTTTAGAGACACGGCACGGAAACAGGCCCTTCGGCCCACCGAGCTCACGCCGTCCAGCGATCCCCGCACACTAACACTATCCTAGACACACCAGGGACAATTTACAATTTTACCAAGCCAATCAGCCTACAAACTTGTATGTTTTGGGTCGAGACCCTTCTTCTGTTCCTGGAAGGAACACCCCATTCACCACAATGGGCATTGCCATCCTCATTCGACTCCGAGGTTGCAGTTGTCACTGCTGTAAGTCGTGCTTTAGAGGGATAGGTACAGAGTGCTGGAGTAGCTCAGCGGGTCAGGCAGCATCTCTGGAGCATAAGGATGGGTGACGTTTCAGGTTGGGACCCTTGTTCAGACTGGAGAAGGGTCCCGACCTGAAACATCGCCCATCCTTTTTCTCCAGCGATGCTGCCAGACCCACTGAGTTATTCCAGCTCTTTGTGTCGCTCTTTGGTATAGACCAGCATCTGCAGCTCCTTTCCACACATGGTTTTGAAGATGTGTCATCTAGTGATTCCCGTTAAAATTCATAAAGAAGAATGATTCCTGGAGAAGGTATGGCTTCACGTTGTGAACCATTAAGAAACTTCCTATTCCACACTTGCCAGCCATATCCTACTCTAGATACTCACTACTCATTCTCCCAATCGTGCTGTATTCCAAGGTTTAGTCTATACCAGTGCAGTCATGTACCAGTGCTAACATGACGTTAGGACAGCCCTTCCACATCAGCCTTGCCAGTCCTGGTAGATTCTCGCAACAAGACGACAAGAATTGGGCAGTACAGTGACACCGCTCGTAAACCTGTGACTCACAGCTCCAATCGGCGGCACGATGGTGCAGCGGTAGCGTTGCTGCCTTACAGCGAATGCAGCGCCGGAGACTCAGGTTCGATCCTGACTATGGGCGCCGTCTGTACGGAGTTTGTACGTTCTCCCCGTGACCTGCGTGGTTTTCTCCGAGATCTTCGGTTTCCTCCCACACTCCAAAGACGTACAGATATGTAGGTTAATTGGCTACATACATAGGTTAATTGGCTAGATACATATTGGCTCCCATAATTGGCTGGGCAAATGTAAAAATTGTCCCTAGTGTGTGTAGGATAATGTTAATGTGCGGGGATCGCTGGGCGGCGCGGACCCGGTGGGCTGTATCTCTAAATCTAAATCTAAATCAAATGACACGGGTGGAATCCTCGCCTTTGAGTGCTGCATGTGTGGAGTTTGCATGTTTTCACTGTGACCATATGGGTTTCCTCAGGGTGCACTAGTTTCCTCCCATGTTTAGTTTAGTTTGGTTTAGAGATGCAGCGCGGAAACAGGCCCTTCAGCCCATCGAGTCCGCGCCGCCCAGTGATCACCCAGTGCACTAGCACTATCCTACACACTAGGGACAATTTACAGTTTTTACCAAAGCCAATTAACCTACAAACCTGTACATCTTTGGAGTGTGGGTGGACACTGGAGCACCCGGGGAAAGCCCACGTGGTCACGGGGAGAACGTATAAACTCCATACAGTCAGCAGCCGTAGCCAGGTTCGAACCCGGATCTCTGGCACTGTAAGGCAGCAATCCTACCACTTCGCCACCATGCCGCCATCCCAAAGATGTTGGGATTAGTAGGTTAATGGACCACAGAAAAATTGACTTAGTGTGATGATGAATGATAGAATCTGGTATGGGGGGAGGAAGTCAATGGGAACGTGACGAGAATAAGATAGGTTACAGTAGGATTAGTTTAAAAATGGATCCTTAATGTTTGGCATCGAGTCAGTGGGCCAAAGGGCCTGTTTCCATGCCATGTCTCTTTATAGCTCAAAGACATCATAATATTTATAGGCATAACCAGTGGAAAGTAAATATTTGATGATCACTTGAAATAGTAATGGTGAGGTTTGTTAATTCCAGGCCTGTAAAAGAGTGATGATGGAATCACTGAAGGCAGGTACAGGCATAATCAAGTAAATATTTTATCGTCCATGCAAAGGAAACTAAGTAAGTGTTCTGATATAAGAGATTGCCATGGCTTTTGCTATTACCTTCACTTTTACAATAAATTACACATTAGCTTCTGTTGCAGATATTTGGGTGCAGGCAAGTGATGGAGTTCAGTCTCATACATCCATGTTTCTTGTGCACCATTGGGGGGGATTTTTCATTTTTTTACTATTCAAGCTTATATATATCCTGTCTCCAAAAATACCTAAATTATATTCAATGTCATTCTGGTCAGGTGCTTTAGTCACCAGCTGCTTTGAACTTTCCTTCAGCAAATCAGGTAATCGATGGATCGCCTGGACTCGGTGGGCTGAAGGGTTTGTTTCTGTGGTCTCTCTCTCTCTCTCCCTCTCTCTCTCTCACACATACATACACACACTCTCACAAACACACTCTCTCACAATCTCTCTCTCTCACACACACTCTCTCACACATGTCCTCTCACACGATCTCTCTCTCACACACACATTCTCTCTCTCTTTCTCTCTCTCTCTCACACTCTCTCATACACTCTCTCTCACATATTCTCTCTCACGTAATCTCTCCCACACTCTCTCACACAATCTCTCTCATGCACCCTCGCTCACACACTCACACACTCTCTCACACTCTCACACACATACACATTCTCTCTCACACACACATAAACTCTCTCACAAACACACACACACTCCCACACACACAATCTCTCCCACACACACACACTCTCTCTCTCTCTCTCTCTCTCTCTCTCTCTCTCTCTCTCTCAATAATAACTCTCACAGGATGGCTCAGAAATTCATTTGTATTGAGAGTGGGTCTGATCCACTCAGATCAGTGAGGTTAAAACAATGATCTGTGGAGACGGTTATGAAGACAAGCAACTGACACCTGTTTTAACTTAGCTGGACTGGGCCCAGGAGGTGCAGGAAGGTCACACTTCTGCAGACTGCTGTCAGCCCGACCACTCCCACCCACACTCCCACTGGAATGGTATTCCTGGTGCCGTGACCAAATCTAATGCCTCTGACCTACAGGTGAGCTGTCTGTGTGTGAACGATCGTCACCCGCACATCAACAGAAATATCTTATGGACCAAAGGCCAAATTTAGGCTTTTACTCTTAAGGGTGTTGCATAGTGCAGGCTCAAAAATGGAGTTACGCTATTTTATCAACCTTAGTTCAGTCACTTGCTCAGTCTTAACCATCTCCCAATCAGTCTGCTGTGACTAGTTTATTCACATGTATTAAACTGCTGCCTCACAGCGCCCGAGTCACAGGTTCAATCCTGACTGTGGATGAGGTCTGTGAGGAGTTTGCACGTTCTTCCTGTGCCCTCGTGGGTTTCCTCCTGCATCCCAAAGACGCGTGGGTTTGTAGGCTAATTGCCCTCTGCGAATTGCTCCTGATGTGTTGGCAGTGGGTGAGAAAGTGGGATAACATGGAACTCTTTTGAATGATGATCAGTGGTCAGCATGGACCTGGTGTGCTGAAGGGTCGGAGACTGCAGAGGCAGGCATAGCTGGGGCCCATGTGAGTGCCCATAGCTGTGCCTTGGATTTTGAGGAAGTGGGAGGAGTCGAAGGAAAAGTTGTTGAGGGTAAGGCCCAGTTATGTCTGAATAGGGGTCTCGACCCGAAACGTCACCCATTCCTTCTCTCCAGAGATACGGCCTGTCCCACTGAATTACTCCAGCATTTTGTGACTATCATTGATGGGCTGAAGAGTCTGTTTTTATGCAGCATCTGTGAAATAAAAGTGACTAGGAATCCACTATGGATCCTGTATGATAGATTGTTGTCAACATAATTCTACCGTTAAGTAAAGACAAGGTACTCATTGTTCATCATTGAGATAACCTTTTTCCGTGTTTAAATAGTACTTCCTGACCCTTCTATTTAGAGCAACGAATCTTAGACACATTGTTAGGCTGACCATGAACAAGAATGACATTTAAAAAACAAAGATGTCAATTAACTTTGTGACTGGTATTGTAACATAATCAATGCCATGAAATTATTTTTTAAAACACTGCAACAACGAATGAAATCAGCTATTCAGACAAATGTTAATGCTCCTACAAATATTTATAATGAAAAATTACTCTGTCTAAAATAGTGCATTTTCTATTCAATCCTTAATTTTGAAATAACCAACACAATTTAAAAAACATTTACTGAGAAGTTGTGGGACAATATGCTACTCACTTCTATTCAATTCTTAATTTTCTCCTCATGAAGGAATCAAATGTTTCCTTGATGCTGAAGCTTCTCCTGGTCATAGTACATGCATGCCGTTCACAGCTGGGTACCATCTGTTACATTAAGATTATGAGGCCATCATCAATATTCTCTGATCTTAAGATAGCAAGGCAGCTAAAACATTTAATCACACGTGAAAGACTGCTGCTGATATTTGCTACACTGTGTAACTCAGTAGACACCATCATAGATAGATCTTTAACCTGGCTTTAGTTTAGTTTAGGAACTGCACATGCTAAGATAGAGACAAAATGCTGGAGTAACTCAGCCTTCACCCATTCCTTCCATCCAAAGATGCTGCCTATCCCGCTGAGTTACTCCAGCATTTTGTGTCTATCTATTAGTTTAGTTTAGTGCAGTTTAGAGATACAGTGCGGAAACAGGCCCTTCAGCCCACCATCTACACCAACCGGCCATCCCTGTACACTAACACTATCCGACACGCTAGGAACAATGTACCAAAGTCAATTATCCTACAAACCTGTATGTCTTTGGAGTGTGGGAGGAAACAGGAGTACCTGGGGAAAGCCCACACAGTCATGGGAAGAACGTACAAACTCCATACAGACAGCACCTGTAGTCAGGATCGAACCCAGATCTCTGGCGCTGTAAGGCAGCAACTCCACTGCTGTGCTATTCTGCCACCCTATGCTTGAAGGTTTGTTACATCAGTGGACGTAGATGTTTCTACCTTAAATAAACTATTGTTTTGGCTAAATTTTGGCTAAATTTACCCAGTTGCAAATGCACACCTCTCTTAAAGGAAGAGCTATTCTCAAAGGAAAAACTCTTTGAATGAATGTCCCTCATTTTTGCCACAGTCATATCTAACTAAATTATAGTCCTCTCCCTCACAGTTACAAACCAAGACCTTATGAAATGCCATGAGTATATTAACATATTTTTATTCAATTCACTGAGTTTAACAGTCTGAAACAAGGGTACCCACCCAAAACATGAGTCTGAAGAAGGGTTCTGACCCAAAACATCACCTATTCGTTTTATCCACAGATGCTGCCTGATGCACTGAGTTACTCCAGCATTTTGTGTCTATCTAATGTTTTCAAGTTATCTACGCAGAAAGCATAGTTTAAACATAGATTATTGAATCAAGCAGAATTAGTAATGTAAGGAATGCAGGACCAAAACATGGTTTACTTTCTACAGCTGTTTAATAACACTATTGCAGGTCACCCAGGTACTGCTTGTGAAAGATAGACACAAAGTGCTGGAGTAACTCAGCGTGCCAGGCAGCATTTCTGGAGGAAAAAGGATGGGTGACGTTTCGAGTCAGGACCTGCACATCTTTGGAGTGTGGGAGGAAACCAGAGATCCCAGAGAAAATCCATGCAGGTCATGGGGAGAAGGTGCAAACTCATAGCACCCTGGGACTCTGGCACTGTGAGGTAGCAACTCTACCACTGCACCACTATGCCGGTCTTACATACTTGCTCATAAATTCTATTCACCAGCTAATGAAGGCAAGCATCTTCTAGGCCTCATTTCCCACCTTGTCTATTGGTTCTGGCACCTTCGGAGATCTTTCGACCTGTACAGCAATGTCCTTCTACCCTCTAATTCTCCCAGGGCCCTGTGTATGACCCATCCCTATTGTTTCCTCCCAAAATGGATCATTTCACCCTTGTCAGGATTAAGTTCCATATGACATTCCTCTGACCAATTCACAAGCTGACCAATATCACTGAAGCCTGAGAGCCTATCCTCATTGTCCAACTTTTCCTCCTTATCGTAGGGCATTGAGATGAGACCTCCAGTGCAACAGAGGTCTGTAAACTCTGAGAAGCGACACAGATCAGCAGCAGCATTTCAGAATATTCCTGTGGTCAGGAGTCTGAGAAATGACCGTGATACTGACCTCCATCGGGCCGAACCGTCAAGGCAAGCACGTCAGGTTGTAATTGACATTGCAGGTCTCGGGTGCAGCAAAGCACGCAGTTTGGCTGTTGGCCCTGTAAACATCACGGTTTCAGGGGAAATCTCATTGAAAAGTACAACTTTCTGACAGAACTTGACAGGCTGCATGCAAGGAGGATGATTCCCCTGGCCACAGATTCCAGGTCCAGAGGTCACAGAGTGTAGGGTAAGATGTTTGGTACAGGAATGGGGAGAGATATATTCTCCCTGAGGGTGGTGAATCTGTGGAATTCGTATCCACAGACAGGTGTGGAGGCCAGGTCACAGAGTATACTCAGGAAACAGGTAGATTTTCTTTCTAAATATAAAAGGCCTCAAGGGGTATGATGAGAGCACAGGAACATAACACTGAGACAGGACCGAGCAATGGCAGACTAACTAACCTCAATGTGCTGAATGGTCCTCTCCTACTCCGATGCTTCTATGTTTCCTTATCTCTATTGGATTAATGGTGGCACAGGTGGAGCTGCTGCCTTACAGCGGCAGAGACCCGGGTTCGATCTTGACTACGGGTGCTGCCTGTGCAGAGTTTGCATGTTCTCCCCGTGACCAACGTGGGTTTTCTCCGGGTGTTCCAGTTTCCTCTCACATCCCAAAGAAGTTCAGGTTTGTAGGTTAATTGACCTCTACAAAATTGCCCCTCGTGTGTAGGATGCGAAAGTGGGACAACATGCAGTAGAACTCGTTCATGGGTGTTTGATGGGTAATGTGGATTCGGTGGGCCAAAGTGCCGGGTTCCACCTATAAATCTAAACTCTAAACTCTAAAGTAGAATCTGGTTGTTTCATAAGTAGATAAGAACTGTTTTGTTTCTGATGAGTCAGTTTAAAAATCATGCCGATGTTGAATTTAGTGTCTTGCAGTAAATCGACTTCACTTGAGGGAGTTTGAATATTAGAAGAAAGGCACTGAGCCCAACAAAAGTCTTGCTGAAATGGAAGCTGTTAAATTTCCTGACAGCCAAAACTGTGTGCAAAATTGTAATATAAAGGAACTGCAGATGCTGGTTTATCCCAAAGATAGGCACAAAGTGCTGGAGTAACTCAGCAGGTCAGGCACCATCTCCGGAAAACATGGATAGATAACGTTTCAGGAAGGGACCCTTCTTCTGACCTTGATTGTACAGCACTTTCTTTTTGAGAGTTTGCAAAAGAATTTCTAGGCCACAGTCAAAATAGATCATGAGAGGAATAAACCGGGTAGATGCACAGAATCTCTTGCCCAGAGTAGGTGAATCAAGGACCAGAGGACATACCTGTAGTTTCAAGGTGAAGGGGAAAAGAGTTCATAGGAATCTGAGGGGTAACTTTTTCACACAAAGGGTGGTGGGTGTATGGAACAAGCTGCCAGAGGAGGTAGTTGAGGCTGGGACTATCTCAATGTTTAAGAAACAGTTAGACAGGTACATGGATAGGACATGTTTGGAGGGATATGGACCAAACACAGGCAGGTGGGACTAGCGTCGCTAGCAATGTTGGCCCGTGTGGGCAAGTTGGGCCGAAGGGCCTGTTTCCACACTGTATCACTCTATGACTCTACTTCCTTTTAACTGATTGATTTCTAAATGATGTGGTTTTCACGTTGTTTTGTCAATTCAACTGGCATTATGAATGCTGCAACATCACATTGGTTTGGTGAAATACACTCTTGTTTTTCAACAGCTCATTGAGCTGTAGGACACAGTGATGCAAATAAAGCGATCTTGTAATATTTAACAGTGAAGGTAGAATACAATGTCGTCTCATTGTTGCTTGGTTTTGCTTCCTTCCTGAAGTAATGAAGTCCCAAATTACTGTTGCATGTATTATGTAGAAAATAACAGATGGCTGGAAATGTGTTACGAGGTTGTACAACACCTCAGTGGTTTGACTGATATTATAGGTTGTGAATCTTGAGATAAAGAAGTTTAGCAATGTCACACAGCATATGAAGAGTTCAATAGTCTTAAATAAATTCCCAAGCAATGTATAATATTCATGATGCCTTTTCGAAGATGTGGAATAAGTTCAGCTAATTTTTCAGTGAATATTGAGATGGGCAATTAAGAAAACTTTGGGACGTAAGACGTAGGAGCAGGAGTGAACCATAGAAAGATTCCTGAAACACTGCACAGAAGGAGCCCATTTCCCAATGATAAAGCTGTTTTAGTTACCCTCAATTCCCAATTCTCAGTCCATATATCAGAGCTTTAAAGTGTTCATCCAGATGCCTCTTAAATGCAGTGAGGTTTTCTGCATCCATTACACTTTCAGGCACTTAGTTTTATTCAGCACAACCATTTTGATGAAAACGTTTTTCTCAACCTTTGTCTAATTGTTCCATCAATTAACATTGATCAACATCCCCCCCCCCACCATCACATCCTTCCTGTGGTACCCCTTGAGCCTCCTCTGACAGCCAGAGTGAGCAGTTAGGACAAGTCCAAGATGACCAACACCTCCTCACTATTGATTGTCATTTGAAATAAACCATATTACGTAAATTCATGTACTTACTATGACTAAACAGGCCCTCAGCCCAACGGGTCTACGCCGACCAGCAATCACCCATATGCTAGTTCTACCCTACACACTCCAGACAATTTACAGAAGACAATTAGCCTACAAACCTGTACGTCTTTGGAATATGTGAGGAAACCGGAGCACCCAGAGAAAACCCACGTGGTCACAGGGAGAATGTACAAACTACATACAGACAACACTCGTAGTCCGAATCAAACCTGGGTCTCTGGTGCTGTCTGGCAGCAACTCTACCGCTGCGCCACTGTGCTGCCCATAAGTGGAGCCGGTGTCATCCCTGACACAACAGCCCTCTTGTAATTTTGCATTCCTGAGTTAAGTTCTGGTATCTCCCTCCCCTCCCTCCCCCCACCCCCCCCCTCCCCCCCCTCCCCCCCCTCCCCCCCCCCTCCCCCCCCCCTCCCCCCCCCTCCCCCCCCCTCCCCCCCCCTCCCTCCCCCCCCCCCTCCCCCCCCTCCCCCCCCACCCCCCCCCACCCCCCCCCCACCCCCCCCCCACCACCCCCCAAGCCACATTGTTCCAAATAAAATAATTCTGGCCTAGATTGTCTTTCCTCATAACTCCAAGTACCCTCTGTACCCACTCATATACCATCACATCCTTCCTGTGGTACAGCCCCTTGAGCCTGGTGAAGCTATGAGGTGCAACTATGTTCAGAGGCAATGGCTCACCAGCCAGGATTCATGCTGGACGACGAGACAATCGAATCAATTGAAGAGGAGTCCAGCCCTGAATTCAGCAGAGAAGTTGGAAGTGTTAACAGCTACAGCCAGCCAGAAGTGCTGAGTGGATAACCAATCCTGACCTCTTCCTGACAGCATGGTCTCCAACACATTCAATTCACTCCGGGATATGTTGAGGAATGGTTGAGTGAACAGGCAGCAGCAAAGGCTTTGGACTCTGACACCATCTGAGGTGAAACCCGCAGCTCCACAACTAATCATATTTCCAACCAAGCTGCTTCAGCACAGATACAACAGGAATAAACAAGATCCAAATACCTCTAAACGCAGGGCAAACTGAACCTGGCTGCAGTCATCCACTAAATGATACAAAGGGTTAAAGAAGCATTATCAATTAGAACTATCAGCAGCTGTGAGCAGGTCATTGATAGGTTAGTGTGCTGTCAAGCCACTAGGGGCAGCACGGTGGCACAGGGGTAGAATTGCTGCCTGACAGCAGCAGAGTCCCAGGATCCTGGCTGCAGGTGCTGTCTGTATGGAGTTTGCATGTTCTCCCCGTGACCGCGAGGGTTTTCTTCAGATGCTCCAGTTTCCTCACGCATTCCCAAGATGAGCAGTTGGTTAATTGGCCTCTGTAAATCGTCCCGAGTGTGTAGGATAGAACTAGTATATGGGTGATCGATGATCGCCGTGGGCTTGGTGGGCCAAAGGGCATGTTTCCATGCTGTATCTCTAAACTAAGCTAAACTAAACTTGGCCTTGCATCCGTTTCAGCTAGAGTCCAGATAAGAACAAAATAATTGAACTCTATTAGTGAATTGGAGACTGCTCTTGATCAAGTACAAGTAGCACTTCCAGAACATGACTTGCTGCAACATTCTCAAGGGCAATCAGGGATGGATAGTAAATACTAGCCTTGTCAACAACTCTCAAATCCTGAGCAGGAATTGATTTTTAAAAAGTCTACTCTAATCCTGACAGCGGAGCAAACTACATTCAATGTAGTTGAACAGAGACACAAGGAACTGCAGATGCTGGAATCTGGAGTAAAGCACAAAGTGCTGGAGTAAATCAGTGCATCAGGCAGCATCGCTGGAGTACGTGGATAGGTGATGTTTTGGGTTGGGGACCTTCTTTAGAATCCTGGCACAAAACAACACCTATCTAAGCTGGAAAGTCAGACAAGATTTATGAGGGTATTGCCATAAATGGGGACCTGAGCTTTAGGGAGAGGTTGTGCAACCTAGGACTTTATTCTTTGGAGCACAGGAAGATGAGGTGCAATCTTATGAACTTATAGAAGTGTATAAGATTATGAGGGGAATAGATGGAGTAAATGCACAGTTTTTTTTACCCAGACTAGGGGAATCAAGAACCAGGGGACATAGGTTTAAGGTGAGGGGGAAAGATTTATTAGGAATCTGAGGGGCAGCCTTTTTCCACAGAAGGCGGTGGGTATATGGAATGAGCTGCCAGAGGAGGTAGGTGAGTCAGGTACTAAAACAATATTTAAAAGACATTTGGACATGTACATGGATAGGAAAGGCTGGGCCAAATGTGGGCAGGTGGGACTAGCATACATGGGGCTTATTGGTCGGCGTAGGCAAGTTGGGCCAAAGGGCCTGTTTTCATGCTGTATAACTCTATGACTATCCATGTTCTCCAGAGATGCTGCCTGACCTGCTCATTACTCCATCACTTTGTGTTTTACTCAACGTAATTTAGCACTTGACCTCATCTGTTCCAAACCTAATAACCAACCGTCCATTCAATATTGCGGAGGTCCAGAGTCACTGGGCCAAGTTCATAGTGTTTATTTTACACTATCTGAATATTACAGAAGCCTGTTCTGCAAATTGATCCAGGACTCTTAACGACACCATTCAACATAGGAGCAACACGTTCCACCACTAAACCAGTCAAACAAAAGGGTTGAGATAAGAGCCTGACCTTTTTTGGCCACAGGCATATTCAACCACGTTTGCATCCTATCTGACTTCATAAGTTCAGAAGTTATAGGAGTAGAATTAGGCCATGTGGCCCATCAAGTCTACATTCAATCATGGCTGATCTCTCCTTCCCGCTCAACCCCATTCTCCTGCCTTCCCCCCATAACCCCTGACCAACGAACTAGGATTTTGATTCTTATATGTCATTGAGACTTCCACCTCAGTCAATGAAAATCGCAAATTCAAACGCCGGAAACCTGAAAGAGAAACAAAAAGAGAAAATACTGAAAAAAACTCAGAATCTGCTGGAAGAGAAACTGTTACGCTTTCAAGTTTGAGACCCTTCATTAGAGCTAATTGTGTGCTTGTCCACCACCACTTTAGTTTTTAGTTTTAGGGATACAGCATGGAAACAGGCCCTTTAGCCCACCAAGTCCATGCTGACCATCGATTGCCTGTCAAACTAGTTCTATGTTACCCACATTTGCATCCACTCCCTAAACAATAGGGGCAATTTACAGAGGTCAATTAACCTACAAACCGGATCCCACCTTTGGGATGTGCGAGGAAACCGGAGCACCCAGAAGAAACCCACTCATTCACAGGGAGAACGTGCCAACTCCACACAGACTGGCGTGGCACTGCATCTGATCACAGTTGTGCCTCATGGGGTAAATATCCCTCCTTAAAAAGTTCTCGTCTTACCTTAAAAGAACTCCAAAAATATAGAACTAGTCTTGCTGCAACAAGAACTTATCTATAATCCATCCTCCAAAACTATTCAGGAGTATTTAAGTAATCCAGGTTAGTACACAGATGGCAAATTATTCCAGCTTTGGTGGCAAAAGTTGAAAACATATTGAAGCTCATTGTTAGTTTGCTCAAAGTTTTGATATATGAGGTGGCTTGACCTCTGTTTAGAAGGCAAAAGTTAAGCTTGGGGCCACAACGGTGACACTTTCTAAGTCAAGTCAAGTCAAGTCAAGTCAAGTCAATTTTATTTGTATAGCACATTTAAAAACAACCCACGTTGACCAAAGTGCTGTACATCTGATTAGGTACTGCATTCACGCCGGTGACTGCATTCATACAGAGTGAACCTACAAGACTTGAAATCAGCTCATCCCAATACGGATCAAGATTCACTGAGCTATGGAAACAGCTGAATCCCATGCAATTCAATGTGATGTTTCCCGGTCATACATCTGCTATGCAGCTACTATATCTGCAGGCAATATGTTTACTTGTCACTATAAATTGAATCTCATGGGTTTAGTAGACGTGAACTTTAAATGTACTGCTATCTAGGTAAAGTGTACAGGTTTCCATTTACTTATATCAGCAGCTGAGTAGCCACACATCCTTGTATCATTTTCTTTCTGCTGAAGAATAAGAATATCAGATTACATAAAGGACATTTAATAAGGAAATATTTTTGATAATATTCTTCTTATCGTCATCCCCCAAGTGGCATTGCTGGGACTGATGCAGGGCTCAGAGGTTACGATCATAACCAATGTATGTTTTTCAGCAAAGGACAGCGCAGGTGCATTTAAATTTAATTGCTCCAACTTCATGATAATAATACTGCATGAAGACAGTGTTGATTCAACTAATTTCATTTTCCCTTTGTGGGCAATTACAAGACATTCCTGCCATTACTTCTTTTGATGAGGGTGTGTGTTTGTGAGAGTATGTCTGTGTGAGTGAGTGTGTGTGTGAGTGTGTCTGTGTGTGTCTGTGTGAGTGTGTCTGGGTGAGTGTGTCTGGGAGTGTCTGTGTGAGTGTGTCCCTGAGTGTGTCTGTGTCTCTGAGTGTGTCTGTGTGAGTGTGTCTGTGTGAGTGTGTCTGTGAGTGTGTGTGTGTGTGTGTGTGAGTGTGTCTGAATGTGTGCGTGTGTCTGTGTGAGTGTGTCTGGGTGAGTGTGTGTGTCTGAGTGTGTCTGTGTCAGTGTGTCTGTGTGAGTGTGTCCCTGTGTGGGTCTGTGTCAGTGTGTCTGTGTGTGTCTGTGTGAGTGTGTGAGTGTGTCTGTGTGAGTGTGTCTCTGAGTATGAGTGTGTGTGTGTGTGAGTGTGTCTGTGTGAGTGTGTCTGTGTGAGTGTGTCTGTGTGAGTGTGTGTGTGTCTGTGTGAGTGTGTCTGAGTATGAGTGTGTGTGTGAGTGTGTCTGTGCGAGTATATCTGTGTGAGTGTGTCTGTGTGAGTGTGTCTGCGTGAGTGTGGCTGGGTGAGTGTGTCAGTGTGTCTGTGTGAGTGTGTCTGTGTGAGTGTGTGTCTGTGCGAGTGTGTCTGTGTGAGTGTGTGTCTCTGAGTGTGTGTCTCTGAGTGTGTCTGTGTGAGTGTGTGTGTGTGTGAGTGTGTGTCTGTGTGAGTGTGTCTGTGTGAGTGTGTCTGGGTGAGTGTGTCTGTGTGAGTGTGTCTGTGTGAGTGTGTCTGGGTGAGTGTGTCTGTGTGAGTGTGTCTGTGTGAGTGTGTCTGGGTGAGTGTGTCTGTGTGTGTGTCTGTGTGAGTGTGTCTGTGTGAGTGTGTGTGAGTGTGTCTGTGTGAGTGTGTCTGTGTGAGTGTGTCTGTGTGAGTGTGTCTGTGAGTGTGTCTGTGTGAGTGTGTGTCTCTGAGTGTGTCTGTGTGAGTGTGTGTGTGTGAGTGTGGCTGTGTGAGTGTGTGTCTGTGTGAGTGTGTCTGTGAGTGTGTCTGTGTGAGTGTGACTGGGTGAGTGTGTCTGTGTGAGTGTGTCTGGGTGAGTGTGTCTGTGTGAGTGTGTCTGTGTGAGTGTGTCTGTGTGAGTGTGTCTGTGTGTGTGTGAGTGTGCCTGAATGTGTGAGTGTGTCTGTGTGAGTGTGTCTGGGTGAGTGTGTCTGTGTGAGTGTGTCTGTGTGAGTGTGTCTGTGTGCGTGTGTGAGTGTGTGTGAGTGTGTCTGTGTGTGTGTGAGAGTGTGTCTGAATGTGTGAGCGTGTCTGTGTGAGTGTGTCTGTGTGAGTGTGTCTGTGAGTGTGTCTGTGTGAGTGTGTCTGTGTGAGTGTGTGTGAGTGTGTCTGTGTGAGTGTGGCTGTGTGAGTGTGTCTGTGTGAGAGTGTGTCTGAATGTGTGAGTGTGTCTGTGTGAGAGTGTGTCTGAATGTGTGAGTGTGTCTGTGTGAGAGTGTGTCTGAATGTGTGAGTGTGTCTGTGTGAGTGTGTCTGTGTGAGAGTGTCTGAATGTGTGAGTGTGTCTGTGTGAGTGTCTCTGTGTGAGTGTGTCTGTGAGTGTGTCTGTGTGAGTGTGTCTGTGTGAGTGTGTCTGGGTGAGTGTGTCTGTGTGAGAGTGTCTGAATGTGTGAGTGTGTCTGTGTGAGTGTGTCTGAATGTGTGAGTGTGTCTGTGAGTGTGTCTGTGTGAGTGTGTCTGTGTGAGTGTGTGTCTCTGAGTGTGTCTGTGTGAGTGTGTGTGCGTGTGAGTGTGTCTGTGTGAGTGTGTCTGTGTGAGTGTATCTGAGGTGAGGGTGTGTCTGAATGTGTATGTGTATCTCTGAGTGTGTGCATCTAAATGTGGATGTGTGCGTGTGCATCTGAATGTAGATGGGTGCGTGTGTGTGCGTGTGTGTGCGTGTGCGTCTGAATGTAGATGTGTGTGTGCATGTGCATGTGCGTCTTAATGTGGGTGTGCATGTGTGCATCTTAATGTGGGTGTGCGTGTGCACATGCATCTGAATGTGGATGTGTGTGTGTGTGTTCTATCTTTAACTTTCTTTTGCTTTCTTCCAGAATTATCCATAAAGCTCTCATTGCCTGCAAAATTCCTTGTATATGACATGGCATCATTAGTTTAAAAAATACAGCCGAACAAGTTCCAGTTATTGATGATGTCATTTATTCCTTGTGTCTTTCTCAAGAATCATAGGAAGAAAACATTTAAAAATCAATGCAAATGTCCTGAAATCTGATGGAGTTTAATACCTAAAAGATGGCCCATCAATCCTGAAAATGATCCGTCTTATGATCACTGAAGGGGAATAAGTAAGAACCATTGAACACTCCATCTCCAGTTATTTCACTTCATTGGGGAATCTTAGCAGTATCATTTAGTGTTGAGAAAAATCAGGATATTCTATTTTATAATGATAATGGTTTACCACTCAATGCATCAGAAGAAATACTCTGCTATAAGAATGGCAGTTGCATAAGTTCATAAATTATAGGAGCAGAATTAGGCCCTTCAGCCCATCAAGTCTACTCTGCCATTCAATCATGGCCGATCTATCTTTCCCTTTCAACCCCATTCTCCTGCCTTCTCCCCAGAACCCCTGACACCCGTACTAATCAGGAATTTGTCAATCTCTGCCTTAAAAATATCCATGGAAATTAGAAGTTTCCTGGCATATTTTCAAAGACAAGGGTGGGAGAATGTGGGAGAGATTGTTCTGCGGTCACCCACCCTGCAGCAAGTTCTGTCATCTAGGATTTTATGCATTACATAAGGAGTGGGATTGTGTATGCATTGACGTAATCATAATAATGTATGTACATGATATCAATTTATTAAATAACAATATATTCCCTTGTGGACACAAGAGATTGGAGATCGTTGAATGTGGAGCAAAGGAAAGAGAGCTGCTCGGAGGAACGCAGTGGGTTAGGCAGCATCTCTAGACTTTAGACTTTAGACTTTGTAGATACAGTGCGGAAACAAGCCCCTCAGCCCACCAAGTCCACGCCGACCAGCGATCACCCTATACATCAGCACTACACACTAGCATCTCAGGATGACATGGAGGGTGACGTTTCGGGTCTTCCGTGATGCTGCCTGACCTGACCAGACCTACAAAACCCATACGTTTTTGGAGTATGGGAGGAAACCGGAGCACCCGGAAAAAAACCCACATAGTCATGGGGAGAATGTTCATACTCCATACAGACAGTACCCATGGCCAGGATTAAACCTGGGTCTCCGGTGCTGTAAGGCAACAATACCGCTGCGCCATTGTGTCGACTGTGGAGGGAAATGGACAGTCGACATTTTGGGCCGAGATCCTTAATCTGGACTGAGAGGAATAGTGAAACGGAAACATTGCAGACTTTGGGAATTAGTTACACCCTTGTGTGGTCTTCCAGAAAATTCTGTTGGCTTGATTAATGCAATAACAGACTAGGAGTCCCACCACTAGTGACTTCAATGGATAATAAGTCTGGGGGAAGTTTTAGATCCAATCCTCCAATTTAGGGAGGAAACCAAGGCTCCAATCAGAGTCCCAGCAAACCAAGGCTCCAATCAGAGTCCCAGCAAAAACCAAGGGTCCAATCGGTCTATTTCTCCGTTGTTTCTCTATCCTGGACCAATACTTACGTTGAATATGCAACCACCAGCTTGTGATCAGAAATACTACTTTCTAAGTGATTGCATTCATTTAGAATGAACCTACAAGACTTGCAATCAGCTCATCCCAACATGGAACAAGGTTGACTGAGCTATGGGTATAGCTAAATCCCATGCAAGTCAATGTGATAATAATATCATTAGCCTGTGAGTTCAGACCGAATGTCTGACCCAACTAGATTTGACATGAATTCAGATTTTCCACTCATCTAAGCTTGGCCAACCTTTTCATGAATCAAAGCTTCTCTGTTCTGGGAACTTGCTTGGCCACAAGACCCTTAATTTGGGACACAAAGGGCTGGAGCAACTCAGTAGGTCAGGCATCATCTCTGGAGGACACGTATGGGTGACGTTTCGGGTTAAGACCCGAAACATCACCTATCCATGTTCTTCCGTGATGCTGCCTGACCTGCTGAGTTAGACTTTAGACTTTAGAGACACAGCACAGAAACAGGCCCTTCGGCCCACCGAGTCCGCGCCGACCAGCAGTCGTACACTAGAACTATCCTATACACTACGGACAATTTACAATTTTCACTGAAGCCAATTAAACTACAAAACTATACATCTTCGGAGTGTGTGGGAGGAAACCAGAGAACCCAGAGAAAACCCACGCGGTCACAGGGAGAACGTACAAACTCTATACAGTCTGCTCCCATGTCAGGATGGAACCCGGGTCTCTGGCGCTGTAATACAGCAGCTCTACTGCTGCACCTCTGTGCCCCCCAGTTACATTTCATTGTTTCTACTCTTAATTTGGGCTTTTTCTTCCCTCCAAATTCCAGCAACTGCCATCTCCACTGTCTCCATTTTACTACTCCAGCCAGTCCAGATCAAGGATCCCCACCAGAAACATCTACTGCCCATTTCCCTTCACAGATGCTGCCTGACCTGATGAGTTCCTACATCAACTCACATTTTTTGAATAGAAAAAAAAAAAATCAATGGATTCTAAAATTGAGTTACTCAGTCATCCGTGAATTCCTTTTCATTTCACTGCTGTGTGCTGGTTTATTAATACCTATATAAATAAATCAACTCACAGAGATCAGATGCACTCTGTATATAATACAAATTTCATCACTGAATATTATCATGCAAGAATAACACGAAGAAACAATTCTCAACCAATCAGCACAGAACATGCTGCATTCAAGGTTTTTAACTTTCTTACCACTATTTCATAAGTTCATAAATTCATGGGTTATAGGAGCAGAATAAAAGCCGACCAGCGATCCCCAAACATTAACACTATCCTACACGCATTAGGGACAATTTACAATTTCACCAAACCAATTAGCCTACAAACCTGTACGTCTTTGGAATGTGGGAGGAGTGTGTCACAAACTCCATACAGAGAGCACCTGTAGTCAGAATCGAACCCACATCTCTGGCGTTGTAAGGCAGTAACGGTACCGCTGTGCCACCATGCAACAAATAGACTTGGCCTCCACAGCCTTCTGTGGCAATGAATTTTTTACTCGTCCCCAAACTCGTTTGTCCTGGTCAGCAATTTCAAGGGTGGTTAAGATTTAACTAGATTGCCCAGACTGGATTAGGGTGGCAGATTTCCAATTCTGGTGGATGTTAGTCAACAAGGTGGCTTTTACAGTAAACCTAATATGAACTTTTTATTCCACTTTTGTGAATCTAAGCTAAGTCACCCGTCAAGGGATTTGTCCAACATTAGTCCTGTCATTTGGAATATTAGTTTATTAACACAACTGTTATGCCAACAAGCTTGTTTATTTTTTTGCTTTATAGCTCCTTTTGAAAACCATTGCAGTATAATAAGAAACGTTAAGCATAGTCTGGTTGATTTTTTTTTTTTTAATTCTTTTTTTTTGGGGATAAAAAAAAAAAAAAAAAAAAAAAAAAAAAAAAAAAAAGCATAGTCTGGTTGAATGATTGCTTATGAAAAATAGTGAGGAGAAATTATAGCCAATTAATTCCATAGATTTTGACCCATGCACGTAGCTACCACCAAGCAGAAACAATAATTCCGAATGCAGTTTGATTGAGTGTGACAGTGGTTCGGAAACTTGTACAGGTCAAACATATCAATTGGAAGCTTCCTGGTTTAGTTGGTGGTAATGTGCAAGAAGATATTGTAAACATTCAGGGGGAATGAAATGGCATCTAGAAGGAATAATATTAAAATAAAACAAGATTGTTCAGATGTCCCTCTTCCCTCTCAAGGGTGGTTGGGACAGGACCACAGTCCAAACCTTGATATGACCCAGCTTTGAGTCTGACGTGATTACTTACAGCAACCCATTTCTCAACACAGTCCCCAGAACCCCTAATGATGTAAGGAGAATTGGACTGAATACTGTGAAGGTTAGAAAGTCCCAACTGCATCAATTGTTGATATCCAAAATTCTTCGGCATCCTCTGAATCCCTGGGCATTCCAGACTAACGGGTAAAATGCATGAACAATATTAAAGTGGACTGGTCTCCCACAATGATGGGCAATCTCAGGTCAAGTTCAACCAGCGCCTGAGGAATATTTGCCTGTTCCAGTTCCACTGTACCAGCAAGAGATTTGTAAACAGGGGCAATATACAGTCCACCATCATTATTACCAGCCTCTTTATCACGGATATCAGTAATAGCGGACAAAATGTTTTTCGTGTTTTTATTGTGTTTTTATCCTTTTGCGAGCAAAAGCACCAAGGCAAATTCGTTGTATGTACACATTCTTGGCCAATAAAATTATTATTATTATTATTATTATTAAATGTGTTGTAACCTAGGTGTCCGTTCGTATCCGGAACAAGGGATCATAAACGTCCAACAACGGACCAAAGAAGTTTGTGTAGGAAGGAACTGCAGATGCTGGTTTAAACCGAAGATAGACACAAAAAGAGGGAGTAACTCAGCGGGACAGGCTGAGAGAGAAGGAATGTGTGACATTTTGGGTCGAGACCCTTCATCAGACTTTGTTGTTTCACTGAGTGACCACTAGGTGGTTGATGCAAATCTTGTCTCACTCTGTGTTTACCGCTAGGTAGTGTCACGATCATTCTGTAGTATTATATATTTTGTGTTCTTTCCTGTTTATTGTGTGTCTTGCTTAGTGTGTGTTTAATGTCTGTTTTTTTCAATACTGTGCACATTTACCCTCCCTTACTCTATTATAGTGGACAATCGGCAATAACGGACACCATGCCACCTCTATGGTCCATTATAACAGGAATTATCTCTACTGCAGATATTGGAAATCCAGAATAAAAACAAGGGATTTGTCCTTCATTAGTCCTTTGGAATATTAGTTCATTTATACAACCGTTATGCCAACACACTTGTTTCTTTTTTGCTTTATATCTCCACTTAAAAATCATTGCAGTATAATGAGAAATGTTAAGCATAGTCTAAAAAAAGACTAAGCATAAAAAAAACAAGAAATACTCGGCAACGTCAGTGAAGACAAAAACAGTTAATTAGGGCTAATTTACAACACCTCATCCAACTCAAATAAAAATTGGATGGGAAAACAAAAAATCACAACAATCCCAAATCGCTTTGTGGGATGACCTGAATCGTAACAGCATCTGGGAATTTGATCCATAGTTTAACAGTTTTAATGAAGCTGAATGCCTATGAATGTAATACTGGCTGGCTGGTTTCCCCAAATCTTCCAAAATCTGTCAGCTGAAGAAAACCAAAGTTTGTTTGTTGGAGAACAGGCAAGATCCTTTCTAGCACTGCCTCTAGGCCAAGAAAGGTGGGAGGACCTCCATGGATTATCTAGCTGCCTCATTGTCCTCCCCAGCAATTAAACTTACCATAACACCCCACCATCATTTTCTCTGTGCATCTACAAGAGCATTCAATTGCTTCCCCAGATACCTTTGCACCAAGACTATATATTCACCAGCACCCCATCATTTCCCACTTCACCACTGATCTCTGCACACATTTACTCACAGCAAAACCTCCCCCACTCCAACACTACCGCCACCTCATACCCCTCAGCAACACCATTTTGGGCCCCATATCTGAGGCCTGCCGTTGGACAGGGTCCAGAGGAGGTTGACGAGAATAATCCCAGGAATGATTGGGTTAACATACGATGAGCGTTTGTCGGCACTGGGCCTGTACTCGCTGGAGTTTAGAAGGATGAGGGGGGGGAGCCTCATTGAAAATTACTGAATAGTGAAAGACCTGGATAGAGTGGATGTGGAGAAGATGTTTGCACTTGTGGGAGAGTCTAGGACCAGACGCCACAGCCTCAGAATAAAAGGATGTACCTTTAGAAAGGAGATGAGGAGGAATTTCTTTAGTCAGATGGTGGTGAATCTGTGGAATTCATTGTAACAGATGGCTGTGGAAGCCAAGTCAATGGATATTTAAAAGGCGGGGATTGACAGATACTTGATTAGTAAGGGTGTCAGGGGTTATGGGGTGAAGGCAGGAGAATGGAGTTGAGAGGGAAAGAAAGATCAGACATGACTGAAGGATGGAAGATGGGCCAAATGGCCTAATTCTGCTCCTAGAACTTATGAACCACTGTCTACTTCCTACCTGGAGATTGAGGCAGCTAGCGTAAAGGACAGAGAGGATTTCTATCTTCCAGGCCAACTACCTTACCTCGTAGAAAGATACAAAACCCCTATACGGCAGGTCAGGCAGCATCTCTGGAGAACGTGGGTGGGTGACATTTTGTGTTGGGACACTTCTTCAGACTGATTGCAGGAGTGGGAGGGGAGCAGGGCTGGAGAGGAAATAGGAGGAGCAGGACAGAGCATGGCTGGTAATAGATGAACATAGGCGAGGGGAGATTGATTAGGCGGCACGGTAGCGCAGCGGTAGAGTTGCTGCTTTACAGCGAATGCAGCGCCGGAGACTCAGGTTCGATCCTGACTATGGGTGCTGCACTGTAAGGAGTTTGTACGTTCTCCCCGTGACCTGCGTGGGTTTTCTCCGAAATCTTCGGTTTCCTCCCACACTCCAAAGACATACAGGTATGTAGGTTTATTGGCTGGGTAAATGTAAAAAAAATTGTCCCTAGTGGGTGTAGGATAGTGTTAATGTACGGGGATCACTGGGCGGCACGGACTTGGAGGGCCGAAAAGGCCTGTTTCCGGCTGTATATATATGATATGATATGATTGGCAGATTGTTGGACAAATGCCTGAGATGAAAAGACAGGGCGTGCGAGCCCAAAAATGATAAAGAGTCGCGGATTGGGAAACTCGTGGGTAGAATAGTTGTGAATTGTGCAGCCATTGGAATGGATGCTGGTGGAGGGGAGGGGGAGAGGAGAAAGGAGAAGAAGAGGGGGAGGAGGAGAGGAGAAAAGGGAGAGGGGGTGCAAAGGTCAGCAAGGCTTCAGGGGAGGAGAGTGGGAAGGGGAAATGGGAGGACCTTGGGGGAGAAAGAGGAGGGGCAAGGCAGTGCCAGCATTCTGGTGGGGGAGTGGGGGTTAAAGAAAGGTGGGGGGAGTTGGGTTGTGGGGAGAAAGGGGAGGGGAGGGTTGCCAAGGTTCAGGGCAGGGGAGTGACCTTGCACCAATATTTCAATGAGTTGCCATTAAACCAATAATTTAATGCTGCTTCCCTTTCTCAAATAATGTCTGTCCTACTAGATGTTTCCAGGTATGTTGTTTCCACCTCACCTTCAACCCTGCTTTTCAAAGATTATTCTTTAAGCAACTGAAGATAGACAAAAAAATAAGCTGGACTAACTCAGGGGGTCAGGCAGCATCTCTGGAGAAAATGAATAGGTGATGTTTCTAGTTGGAACCCTTCTTCACTACCCAACCCAACCCAAAACATCATCTCTTACTTTTCTCCAGAGATGCTGCCTGTCCCGGTAAGATATTCCAGCATTTTGTGTCTACCTTCAGTATGCACCAGCATCTGCAGTTCCTTCCTACACATTCTTTAGGCAACAGATTTTTCAAAAATATTTTTTTCATTATATCAGCCTTTAGATATAATGATATGGCCCCTTTACAAGCTTTTGGAAAATCCGTTTTATTTTCTCAACCTATCATTAAGGAGATGGAAGTTCAGAGCAAAAAAAAACGCGGCCTGAATTTTATTGGTGATGTTACAGAGTTAAGGGTTCAGTCCGATCACTGATCAAATGCATTAACAGATTGGTAGACCTTAATGCTTCAGTGAACCTGCAATAAATGCACTGCAGATGAAAGTAATGCAATTTGGCCAGGGTATTGATTGGAACAAGCTGGCTGGATAATACTAATCTGTTAGAAATAGGGTATCACTTACCCACTCTCGACTTCATAATATCCAATGATGAAATGCTTGCAAAGAATTGGATTGCAGAATCGAAAAAGATCAGCAGTTCCAGTGGCCATCGAGAAAAAAAAACAGATGAGAAAAAGATAGGGAAGTGGTGTTTTTAATCTATATATAAGATACTTTCAGGGACATATAAGACATACAAGGCAAATGAAAAGGCCCTGCCTTATGAGATACGCTAAACACCAATATCCACGTAATAAATCACCATTTGTTGTGATGGAGTAATTGTCATCAAGACATTTGAGACAGAGTTTCCTTGATTCACTGCCTGATTCACACATGGTGTTCGGATGGATGAAGGACAGAAAATGTAGTGTTCACTCAAGGGGCCTGTTTCCGCACTGTATGACTGTATGACTCTGTTAGTGGCATAGCAGAGGATTTTAGGTAGGCACATGGGTGTGCAGGTAATGGAAGGATATGGATTATGTGCAGGCAGATGAAATTAGTTTGCCTTGGCTTCATGTTTGGCACAGACATTGTGGGTCAAAGGGCCTGTTCCTGTGCCATACTTTTCTATGTTCTATGTTCTTATGCCTGCTAAAAAAAAAATCAAGAACAAATTGCAGATATTGGAAATATACACATAAACAAATAATGCTGGAAATACTCAGTAGGTCAGGCCACCTCCATGGGAACAGAGTTAATGTTTCAGGTCGGGGTCCCTCAAATGACACAGTGGCGTAACGGTAGAGCTGCTGCCTTACAGCGCCAGAGAGCCATGTTCGATCCTGACTACGAGTGCTGTCTGTATGGAGTTTATACGTTCTCCCTGTGACCGCTTGGGTTTTCTCCGGGTGATCCGGTTTCCTCCCACATTCCAAAGACGTACAGGTTTGTAGGTTATTTATCATATCATATCATATATATACAGCCGGAAACAGGCCTTTTCGGCCCTCCAAGTCCGTGCCGCCCCGTGATCCCCGTACATTAACACTATCCTACACAATTTGGGGACAATTTTTACATTTACCCAGCCAATTAACCGACATACCTGTACGTCTTTGGAGTGTGGGAGGAAACCGAAGATCTCAGAGAAAACCCACGCAGGTCACGGGGAGAACGTACAAACTCCTTACAGTGCAGCACCCGTAGTCAGGATCGAACCTGAGTCTCCGGCGCTGCATTCGCTGCATTCGCTGTAAAGCAGCAACTCTACCGCTGCGCTACCGTGCCGCCCAATATTTACATATTTGTCTTCAGTAAATATGTAAATTGTCCCTAGTGTGCAGGACAGTGTTAGTGTGCAGGGTGATCACTGGTCAGCGCGGACTCGGTGGGCCGAAGGGCCTGTTTCCGCACTGTATCTCTAAATTCTAAAGTCAAAATAGGAACTGACTGAGGTCCTTGTGAGAAAGAGTCCTTGACATGAAACATTAAATCTGTTTCTCTTCTCTCGGATGTGTTCCTGGCCTGCTGAGTAATTTGCAGCATTTTCTGTTTTTGCTTTACGTCTGCTGGAATTTTTGCTTCACGTTGTTCATAATTCCAAATATCCAAGTAAAATATACCTGCTGTAAACCAATAGCAAGAGAACCTAATGCACACATCCGAATGGCACTGCCTGTTTTATTAGTAAATGATACACTTACCCACAGAATACAACTGTCGAGTGCACAGATTAGAATAAACCCAGCAAGAATTTTTTGAATATTCCAATTACTCCAAATTGTAAGTGTGACTGACTTCATTTCAGAGTCGCTTTCTGCTTCACCATGCTCTGCATACCAAACTCATTGAAAGTATGGGCCTCCCAGTGGAACTGAATTGGAAAGGATTGCTTGAGGGTACAGTTTTTCCAATTGGTAATTTAACGTACCAGTATGACTGCAAAACAGGATATTCATCCATTAAGTCCAGCTCACCTGCAGTGTAAAACTCATGCTGTGTAATTAGCATGTTGCATTCAATTTATTTCAACGATGACTTTCTCCAATGTAGATTACTTGCAATTTGTTAGGTTGTAAAATCATTCTCTTCCTTAATTTGACCATTCCTCCCATCCCAATGATTCCCAATATTATTTTTTGAACCCATATCTAAGCAAACCAACCATTTTTTTCTTTTCTACAGTATATACTGAATTGAATTTACTTGAAACTGCAACTCTCTTATTTTTTAAGTGTATTGATTTCTAAAACACCACTCGAATCAGGGAATAAATATAACCTATCCCATTTTTCAGTTATGAAGACAATCACTTCTGAAATGCTTCAACTCAGGCTTAAAAGAAAACAGTATAAACAATTGTTTTCATGGAAATAATAGCTTGATATTTTTCACTGGGAGGTAATCAGCATTGGGAGTAGAGTTGGGGGGGGGGGGGTTGTGATTTGGATAATGTAGATAAATATCAACATGGATAGGATAGGTTTGGAGGGATATGGACCAAATGTGGGCAGGTGGGACTAGTGTAGCCTGGACATGTTGGCCGGAGTGAGGAAATTGGGCCAAAGGGCTTGTTTCCATGCTGCATCACTCTACGATTCTATGAGTCTATAACAAAACCATACCTTAGATTACGTGTTGGGTGGGGAAGGTCATCAAATGAAAAGGGGACAGATTAGGATTCAGAACACCTTGTCAGAAAATCTGCACCTTAATAGATAGAAATAGAAAGAATGAACCACCATGAACCACCATAATCATGAACATGATTATAGAAAATATATCCTTCATAGAAGAGGCCTTTCTGCCAACTGAAAGCAATTTAATGCCTAAGGTAACATTTGACAGATTCAGTCGTAGAATTGCCAACTAGGCTTGTGAGGAAAGAACAAATCAGGAAGAAGTCTGACAAGGGTCCCAACCCGAATCAACACCAACCCATGCCATCCACGGATGCTGCCTGACCTGCTGAGTTACTCCAGCACTTTGTCTATTTACTTCAGTTTCCAGCAGTTCCTTGTGTTCCAAATCAGGAACATTACAATTTCTACCAGATTATCTGCTCATGCTCGGCCTGCAATATAATTAAATTTAAAATAAACTTGCAATCTGTTTCTACCGGAGGACAGATTGCTCAGCAGGTATTTTTATCTTTACCACTCACAATAATGAACCATATATATAGAAACAGTTCCACTTTTATGTAGAATGTGCTCAGAACTGCACATGTTTCCCTGCAGAACTGCCAGTATTTCTCCTTGAATGGCAAGAGTCTAGAATTAAGTGTCATACTGGACCAAGTGGACCCGTTGGGCCCAAACCTCTCCTGCATTGGTGCAGCACCCTCTGCTCCCCCTCCCTCCACCTCCCCTCTCCCCTCCCCTCCTCCCTTCCCCCCTCCCTCCCCCTCCCTCCTCCTCCCCTTCTCCCCCACTCCATCACCCTCAACCCCCCCTTAACCTCCCTCCTCCCCCTCCCTCCCTAGGAGATAGATTTAAACTTTAAAATGTGAATAACTTTAAAAATATAACACCGATTTCAATGAAACTTCTTCCATTAGCACCAAAGGGACGACGGTGAGTAAGGTGGGCCTAACATTGCCGTGCTATCATGTACCGTTTTGGCTGTAGTTCAGGAACAAACAAACAAACAAACAAACAAATGAGAGTTTTAGTATTTAGATGTCCCAGGCAGAACAATTAAATTCTTACTTGCAGCAGCACAACAGAATATGTGAACAGAGTACACTGTAAACAGCATAATAAACAAGAAATAAATGTGTGTGTGTATTTATATATATATATATACACACATATATATATGAGTGTGTGTGTGTGTGTGTGCATACACATGTGTATATGCTCTGTAAATGTAAACAGTATAGTAGACAAGAAAAAAGTTCAGTGTATTTATTTATGAGTGTGTATGTATGTATATGCATATATAGATATATATATATATCTATATATACATACGCATATGAATGTAGGTAGGTAGGAAAGAACTGCAGATGCTGGTTTAAATCGAGGATAGGCACAAAATGCTTCAGACTGAAGAAGGGTCTCGTCCTGAAACGTCACCCATTCCTTCTCTCCAGAGATGCTGCCAGTCCCACTGCAGCATTTTGTGTCTATCTTCGCATATGTATATTTGTGTGAATATATATATGCATATGTAAACATATGTGAACATACAAGCATACACACACATAAAAACAAACAAACAAACAAAAATAGTGCAAAAAGCCAAAACCAATGCCCCCAAGTCTATGTAATTCAGAGCTTATTTGGAGGTTGTAGTGTTTAATAGCCCGATGGCTGTAGGGAAAAAGCTGTACCTGAACCTGGACGTTATAGTTTTCAGGCTCCGATGTCTTCTTCCCAATGGCAGGAGTGTCATCAACGTTGAGATTGCCATGTGAATGGGAAGTTTCGAACGTTGCTCACCACTTTCCACCAATAATTCCGTGACGACAGTTGGATGTTGCAAGCATCACGGACGGAGCAAAATTCCTCCGATCTTACAAGTGGAATCTGTCTGCTGAGCCTGGGGCAGGAACAGTGAACCCACACATCTCAAAGGAGGGAAACAGCTACAACCAACCTGCGTAAACATAAACTGCTGAGGGAACTCAGCAGGCCAGGCAGCATCTTGGAGGTATATAGACAGGCAATGGTTCTTCAGACTGATGGTGTAGAGGAAAGAAAGTTCATAGAGAGATATGAGGGGAAGGGGTGGGGTAAGAATTAGATTGTTCAATAATGAATGGGAAGATGTGAACTGTGCAGAGCCCAGTTGAATAGAACCCGGGTCTTTGGCGCTGCAAGGAAGCAATTCTACCGCTGCACCACCGTGCCTGCCCAAAATGGACTTGTATTAAGGACATGGGAAAGAAGAGGAGAGGTCTGGATTTTGTTGGATTTTACTTGAGCAGACTGTGAGCCTGGCATGAATTAGGTGACATCACCCATTCCTTCTATCCAGAGATGCTGCCTGTCCCGCTGAGTTACTCCAGCTTTTTTTGTCTATCTTTGGTTTAAACCAGCATCTGCAGTTCCTTCCTACACGTGAATTAAGGTATCCTGAGAGAGCCGAGGTTTCTTCCAACGCTTCTGACACCACATGTTCCAGGGAGGCCTGGGCTCTCTGCTGTGTTTCTCTTGAATGTCCAAGTATCAGTGATACAGCATTGTCCAGGGCACAATATTCAGTCAACAGAAGCAATGGTAGGGCTCTCTGTGGAGTGTTGTAGAGCAGAGGGATCTAGGAGTGCAGGTGCATGGTTCCTTGAAGGTGGAATTGCAGATATATAGGGTGGTCAAACAGGCTTCTGGCACATTGGCCATCATTCATAGACTTTGGGAGTTCATGTGTAGGAACTGCAAATGCTGGTTTAGACCGAAGGTAGACTCAACGGGACAGGCAGCACCTCTGGAGAGAAGGAAGAGGTGATATTTTTGGTCAAGCCCCATCTTCAGATGTGTTGCAGTTGTATAAGGCGTTTGTGAGGCTGCATTTAGAGTATTGTGTTCAGTTCTGGGCACCCATGCTATAGGTCAGATGCTATCAAGCTGGGAAGGGTACAGAGAAGATTTACGAGGATGTGGTCAGGACTCGAGGGTCTGAACCAGAGAGAGAGGTTGTGTAGGCTGGGACTCTATTCCTTGGAGCGCAGGATGACGAGGGGCGATCTTATTGAGGTGTTTCAAATCATGAGAGGAATAGATCGGGTAGATGCACAGAGTTTCTTGCCCAGAGTAGGTGAATCGAGGTCCAGAGGACATAGGTTTAAGATGAGGGGGAAATGGTTTAATAGGAATCTGAGGGGTAGCTTTTTCACACAAAGGGTGGTGGATGTATGGAACAAGCTGCCAGAGGAGGTAGTTGAGGCAAGGACTATCGCTTAGCTACCAAGAAACCCTTTCCCACCATCAAGCAAGAAATAGTCTATGGTACAGTATACTAATGGTATCAATGTTGAAATTGCTTTGTTTTCCTAAGTTCATAAATCATAGGAGCAGAATTAGGCCATTCGGACCATTGAGTCTACACCACCATTCAATCATGGCTGATCTATCTCTCCCTCTTGACCTCATTCTCCTGCCTTCTCACCATAACCCCTGGCGCCTGTACTAATCAAGTATCTATCAATTTGTGCCTTAAAAATATCCATTGACTTGGCCTCCACTACCATCTGTGGCAATTAATTCCACAGATGCACCACACTCTGACTATAGAAAATTCTCCTCATCTTCTTTCTAAAGGTATGTCTTTTTATTCTAGCCTTTCACTATTTGGTAAGTTTCCCCTCATCCTTCTAAACTCTGGCAAGTACAGTCCCAGTGCCTTCAAACACTCTGGATTCTCTGGTGAGTTTCTAAAAGCCCAGGACACCCACAGAGGGCAGAATTAATTTCAGAAGTATGTGTGGGCATTCCTTTAACTGACAATTAACGTGTGCATATCCTTTCTATCCCAAAGGTTTGTATGCAGATAGAGTCATAGAGTCATAGAGTCTGAAGAAGGGCTCAACCCGAAACATCACCCATTCCTTCTCTCCAGAGATGCTGCCTGACCCGCTGAGTTACTCCAGCATTTTGTGTCTATCTTCGATTTAAAACAGCATCTGCAGTCTTTTTTCCTAGAGTCATTGAGTCATAGTCATAGAGTCATAGAGTCACACAGCATGGAAACAGGCCCTTCAGCCTAACTTGCCTACACCCACCAACATGCCCTGTTTACACGAGTCCCACCTGCTTCTGTTTGCCTTATAAATTTACCCATGTCCCTCTAAATCTATCCTGCCCGTGTATATGTCCAAATGTTCTTTACATGTTTAGTTTAGTTTAGGTTAGTTTATTGTCACGTGTACCAAGGTACAGTAAAACATTTTTGGTGCGTGCCTCAACTACCTCCTTTGGCAGCTCATTCCATATACTTATCACCCCTTGTGTAATAAAGGTGCCCCTCAGGTTCCTATTAAATCTTCCCCCCTTCACCTTAAAATGAGGATGGAACAAGAAGTGTAAACTGACAGGATGGAGACAAGTTCCCTGGTTTAAGACCACACACACACACACACACACACACGTGTTAAACTTTGACCCTGCCCTGAAGCACCACCCTGCAAGTGTGGGGAGGTTGAGAACTGTTCTTTTACTCACCTTTTGCCCACTCTGACCCACAGGACACAAAATAAACCCAAATACTGGGCAAGCTGCTGCAAGACACCCTTTGTTCAGAGCTTTTCCTGCTACATGTCGCATGCAAGATACATCAACAGAGCAAGTACAAAGAGGGATGCGATATAAGAATACAATATCACATGCCATTCTTCCATTTTAGAGTTATGCAAGAAATTAATAGCTTCTCTCCTATAGGAACGATGGATGTCACTTCTGGAATGATGGATTTCTCATTTCTAAACCGCCTGTTCCTTCACATTATGAATCATATTCTCAAAGAAATTTGAGAGGTTCTAATTCAAAGACATTTGACCAGCCTCGAGCTCTCGGTTTGTGTATCTGTGCATGACTAATGATTGTATGGGATTAAAATGGATGCAACCATAAGTAATTTAACAGTGTAGGCAGCGGCCTACCTCAATCTACACGTGTGCTTGGGGCAATGTTAAATTAGTCCGGACCTTAGTTTTAGGTGCCCGTGTTACCTGCCTGAAATGCGTATAGGGGCAAGTTTCAATATTGAACATTTCTCGTTTGCTGAGAAAATTTAATTCACCACTGATCTGAATATCAATTGACCCTTTCACTCTGTAAACTGTCTTTGCTTTGGTTTCGGTTTTGCTTATTCAGTTTTATGGAGCCCCTTCCAAACAGATTGAATACATTTTCTATGATCCAAATATGAACACATTCAAGGAATGTGTCTTGGTGCTTTGCTCGCAAGTAACAACACAATATACAGAAGACAATTAAAAATAAAACATAATAATTTAAACATGTGAAGAATGAAATAAAATACCAGAGCAAAATGAAGCTACAGACTTTTGGCTGTTGAGTAGAGCTACTGGCTGTGGCTGCTTTGACAGTCCAGAGTCACCTTCCAGAGGGATGTGCTTCAAAGAGTTTGTGGCCAGGGTGAGAGGGGTCAGAGTTGATCTTCCCCTCTCGCTTCCTGGCCCTTGCAGTGTACAGTCCGTCAATGCAGCCAACAACCTTTTCGGCTGATCGAACGATTCGTTGCAGCCTCCGGATGTCGTGCTTGGTGGCTGAGTCAAACCAGACCATGATGGAGAAGGTGAGGACAGACGATGATAGCAGTATAAAACTGGCCCATCATTGCCTGTGGCAGATTGTGTTTTCTCAGCTGCCGCAGGAAGTACATCCTCTGTTGGGCCTTTTTGACTGTGGAGTCGATGGCGGCCTTCCATTTAAGGTCGCTAGAGATAATGGTTCCAAGGAACTTAAATGGTGAGTGGGAGGAGGAGCTCTCCTAAATTAAACAGGTTGTTGCGATGGCATCAGGACGCCAGCTGTGTCACTTCCCATCTGTAGGCAGATTCCTCCCCATCCTGGATCAGTCCAATCAGGGTCATGTCATCCGCAAACTTAAGAAGCTTGACTGTGGAGGTGCAGTCGTTGGTGTAGAGAGAGTTAAAGGAGAGGGGGGAGTACGCAGCCTCGCGGTGCTCCTATGTTAAGGGTCTGCGGGTCCGAGATGTGCTTTCCCAGCCTCACATGCTGCTTCCTGTCTGTCAGGAAGTTGGTGATCCACTGATAGAGGGGTTCAGGCACAGTCAACTGAGAGAGTTTGGAGTGTAGTAGCTCTGGCACAATGGTGTTGAATGCAGAGCTAAAATCCACAAACAAAGTCCTTGCACAGGTCCCATGGCGGTCTAGGTGCTGGAGGATGAAGTGTAGGCCTAGGTTGACTGCGTCATCCACTGATCTATTGGCCCGGTATGCAAACTGTAGGCGGTCCAGCAGGAGGTTTGTGATATTTTTCAGGTGGGCCAACAGATGTTGGCAAACGTAAAAGATTACTACTGTAACAGTATTTTAATCTAGAGATTTTTTCACAAACGCAAAGTACTCCCTTTCATTTCCATGAGATTATCATGGTCATTAATCCCTTTGCAACTCAGGTATTATGGAACCCACAGAAAGTTTTAATCCTGACAAGCAACTGAACACTGATCACCAGTCAAACACTGGGTATTGCTGAAAATCTGCAGTAACTAATTAATTTGACGTGTGGCTCCACAGATTTCGCTGCAAAACACGTTTGAAATGAAAACCATGATCAGATGTGCTCTCTATACTTACCTAATTAACCAACAATATAACTTTTATTTGAATGCCAGGTAAAATCTCCCAGGTCTTTCTGAGGCATCAATTCACATCATGGAGCCGATTGAAAATGATAAGTGACAGTTAAAATCTTGGAAATTTGCCCGGATGACTTATTGGGTAATGACACTGTCTGGTAAATGTGCTAAATTATGCAAATAATAAGCACCGATCCAATTTGTACTTTCTCAGCTAATGAGTGCGAGAACATTAGTAGTCAGTAATCTGAATATTTAATCTGAGGAAGCAGAAAATAGAGTGGGCCAATCTCTTCTAATGCTGCAGCTTGGACTTTACACTCATTGCTCCTTATTGCCATTAAGCAGCCCTTCCGAAAGACACTTAAAGTGACCACATTGGAGAAAATGGTTAAGGATAATACAGTAAGAGTATGCAAACGTAATTGCAGCACTATCAAATGCAATTCAAGCAACCAGGAAGATACAATCTCCATTTTATTTTCTTTGGTCATTTTTCCCTGGGGCTTTTAACTATTCCAAGCAAACATCAGAGTTGGCACACTAGAAAGACCAAGTCTTGCACATGAAAATGAATGTTTTGTTCAAAATCTACATGAGACACTGAATCTGCTGTGGCCGTTCCCAAATAAGTCAGCAGCACCTTTTGGAGAAAACGGAAGGGAACTGGAGGACAAACTTGGAATCCCCAAGTCATTAAACCAGAAATTGAGCTTGTGTTTAGGACAATCCCACACTGGAGCTGCAGTGCAACCACCTATAACTTACACAATGAGGGGTTTGCGAAGCTCAGCTAGCAATTTTCAGAGGAACAAATAAGGCCTGGTGTCTACTCTAAAACCACCTGTATTCTCAGAATGTCATTTTTTTGCCCTTTAAGACTCAGCAACAAGCTTGTAACTCTTCATTTTTGCTAGCAAGCAGCAATCTCTACATTCTTGCAAAAATAAGCATTGAGGTTGTTGAACTTCTCTGAATTGAAAGAAGGCAAACGTTTATCATTCAATTCCTCAATGTTTAATTTTAGTTTACCCAATGATTTCACTCTGCATTGACTGCGTGGCAGCATGAAAACAAATCCATCGGCCTAGTGTGCCCTTGCTGACCAAAGATCACCCCTTCCCACTCGTTCGATGTTATCGTGCTTTATCACCCATTCCATACATATTAAGGGCAATTTTACAGAGGCCAATTAATCTGCAAACCTACACGTATTTGGGTTGTGTGAGGAAAACAGAGCACTTGGAGAAAGCCCATGCAGTCATTTGGAGAACGCACAAACTCCAAACAGAGAGCACCTGAGGCTCAACAATTTTGATTATTTCTTTCCTGGGCATTGCAGAAATATTGGCAAATAAATACCCAACAACATTTTTTTTGGTCTTAAGTACGGATACCCTTTTGAACAAAATAGATTTCAGCTGGGCCATTCTGAATGGAGCGGTGAAAATATACAATGAGGAAAAATTATTAATGGAAATATCGTACCAGCATATTAAATGGTCATTGCCTATTTCCCAGCACTAACATATAACCTTCTAGTTTAAACATGGAGACGATCTCATTTGGTTTCAAATTCCTTGTGACCTCAGTTTCTGTAATCTGATTAGGTCGGTAACAACAACACAACCATAGGCCTACTGCCTTACTGCTCCAGAGTCCCGGGTTCGATCTAGGGGGTTGAGGGGGATGGAGTGGGGGGAAAGGGGAAGGGGAAGGGGAGAGGGGAGGGATTGAACCCGGGTCCCTGGTGCTTTGAGGCAACAGCTCTACCAGCTGCTCCACTGTGTACTGAGGGTGAACTATTTAATGGTGTTGCTTTTATTTAAGGATGGTAGTATAATAGCCTGACGTTTGTTGAACCAGGCCATCTTACGGCAAGTTTCCTTGGTTAGACTTTCTCCCTTGCCTCAACCTCAAAAATGTTTTCATTGCAAACTGCAGGAAAAGTAAGTCAGTAAGCAATTGGCAAAGTCAACAAAACGCTCATGTTCCTTGAGTGAATAAGAGGATTACAAGTATAACTTCTAACAGTGCTTTTTTGTCGACATAAATGTGCTAGTACGCGCGATTAATTCAAGTGACCAGGAAACAAAATAACGATGTTTAAATTTATATAGATGCCGGTACTCTGTTTGGTGCATGTCATCACAAAGAGAGCACTAACTTCTTAATCAATGGGATTTAAGGAATAAGAAAGTAACGGTGGAGCAATGGAGAAAGAAATGCAGTCATTAGAAATACAGAAAGCAAATTAATGGGAGAATGCAAATTAGACGTAGCCAGAGAGAGAAAAATGAGACAACAGAAGATGATTTGCAAATCTAAAATGTTCAAGAATCTAGCGATTTCGTGTGTGTCGGACCAAGGCTCAACAATTTTGATTATTTCTTTCCTGGGGATTGCAGAAATATTGGCAAATAAATACCAAACAACATTTTTTTTGGTCTTAAGTACGGATACCCTTTTGGGCAAAATAGATTTCAGCTGGGCCATTCTGAAAGGAGCGGTGAAAATATACGATGAGGAAAAATTATTAATGGAAATATCGTACCAGCATATTAATTGGTCATTGCCTATTTCCCAGCACTAACATATAACCTTCTAGTTTAAACATGGAGGCGATCTCATTTGGTTTCAAATTCCTTGTGACCTCAATTTCTGTAATCTGATTGGGTCGGTAACAACAACACAACAATAGGCCTACTGCCTTACTACTCCAGAGTCCCGGGTTCGATCCTGACTACGGTTACTGTCTGTACAGAGTTTGTATGTCCTCCACGTAACCATGTGGGTTTTCTCCAGGTGCTCTGGTTTCCTCCTACATTCCCAAGATGTATAGATTTGCAGGTTAATTGACTTCTGTAAATTGTCCCTAGGGTGCAGGAGAGAACGAATGTAAGGTTGACCATTGGTTTGCATGGACTCTGTGGGCCGAAGGGCCTGTTTCACACTGGATCTCTAAACTAAACTAAACAGATTTCTCAAAGATTTTTGTGCTCCTCCAGTGCTGATTGATCAATTTGATCAATTTTCCTCATGGGATAAATAAAGTTCTATCGTATCGTATCATCTCATGCTGGCCTCCTCCGTGTATTTGCTCTGACACTAGTGAACAGACCTAAATTCTGGAATTCCCCTCATCTAAACCCCATCTTCCATCCTTTAAAGGAGCAGCTTAAATGTCTTGGCCCAAGCTTGTGATCTTTTGCCCAAACGTGTCCCCTGTGTTGACTTTTATTTGATAACACTCTTGGTGAAGCCACTTGAAATGTTTTTCTATATTAAATGTATTCTATAAATATGTTGCCGCTGTTTTAATGTTTCAACCCCCTCAATCTTGAATTTGTCATTTTCTAGAATTTTAAAACTAACAATTCTTCGGTTTTTAATATCAGAAATAAACTTTATTCAGAATAAAAATAAATATTCAAAACAATAACTGTGCAAAAACATTTCACACATTCTCAGTGTTTATATATTCTATAGTATCGTACTCAGTAGTGTTCATAACCTATCTTTAAAGAATTCCCTTTCACCATATTGGGGTGACTTTGAAGTTAGTTTGTTGTTGCCTAGTTACTGCCCGTTAAACTAAGGGTGACGCATTGTTGATAACGATAATACAAGTTCTATTTATTTCTCAAAGCATTAAAATGGTTGCTTTACCTCACCGAGATGTTCTGAGTTGATCAATAATGTTCTAACAATTTATAGTCAGAGTAATGCAAGGGTTTTTATTCTGCCATATTTTTATTTTTGGGCAGTGGGCAAGTCCTAAATGGGACTTGCAGGGGAGTTGGACAACCCCACCCCCACGATGTCCCCACTGTCTTGTGTGTATGCCACATGTACAGTCGGCAAGTCGTTGGTTCCAGCGGCTTTCGGGCTTGTCTACCTAGCACGTGAAGCCTGGTTTGGGCGGATTGCGCGGAGGAAATCACCAGAAGGTTCAACGGGCAGAAAGACGATCCCAGCAAAGCACCGTGGAGCGCAAACAGGGCAGAGTGAGATACATAGGACACTTCTGACCATCCACTGCATCCTGACCTGTCCCCAGCCGTCCCGACTATGTCTTGCTGCTGGAACCCGATAGGCCAGGATGACAGAGTGAGGCCGACCATCTGCGCAACTCCCCCTCACTTAAATCCAAGTCAAGCGCAAGTCATGACTTCAACCCCATACCGTGCAACCTCAAGTCCTGTGGCGATGGGAGAGTGGCGAAGCAGCAGGTGTGGATACACTGGAAGCTGTAGTCCCGAACCTGCACACAGGCGGCCCAGAGCATAGGGTCGCCCTCTACTGGACCGAAGCAGCAGTGGAGTTCGGCAGCCCCCCGGGTGGCTGAGCAGCCCTCTTTAGGATTCGCTCTGCTCACCTCCATGGAGGAAGGGGCTAGAAAAGGTGCCTCAAACATAGCCTGCTTCACTTCACCTTGGCCAGCATACCGCGGCTGGCGGGAATCCAAATCAGCGGTCGAAATAATAAGAAAAACAAGTTAAAGGTGCTCAACCTGGGCACGTGGAACGTGCGAACCCTGCTGGATAACATCAAGGCTGATAGATGCACTGCAGAGGCCCAGAGGAAACGCACCGCGCGCAAGGCCCGGGCAACCTCCACTTCCACTGCAGCAGCCATCCACTTGTGTCCTACGTGTGGGCGTGCCTTCCGGGCCCGGATTGGCCTCACCAGTCACTTCCGGACCCACAGTCACCAATCCTCCAACTGAAAGTGAAGTCATGGTCATCTTCGAACCCGAAGGATGAACAACAAGAGTTTTATTTTTGCTCTTACTTTGGCTTGTACATGAAATGCAATAATCAACTCCATTAAGAAGTCAGATTGCAGTCAATGCAGAGTGAAATCAAAATCATTAAGTGCATTTTTTTAAATTTAAGTCTGACCATGAACTATTAAACATAAATTCCATTTATGTATTATATGGCATCTAAAGTACAATACATTATCAAAAGCAAACTGGATTCAATTATGCTACAAATAGGGAAGAGGCTTTTGAAAGCATTCCAACTGCAGAAATGCTAAGGTTGCTAAAATACCAATGAATTCATTAGTTTATAGACAATGGCCTCTCCATTAATCTCCACCTTTACTATTGAGTAATCATAGCCAGCAGAATATTTGGATAGAACCTGAAAAGTTGTTCATGTTAGCTATTAATAATTCCAGTACATCTTATCCCTTCTTCCCCAGAAAAGAAAAGGAGAAATTATTCTTATTTTAAAGCTCTTAAAGCGTTATCGGTCCTTACAACGAGTGTGTTCATAAAATAACCAAAGCATGTCAAAAAAATTGATATCCAAATATTTTTTATCTTCTCTGCTCACGAGAACTAACATTGTTAGTCTGACCTGATCTAATGCCCAACAAAAAAATTCTGTCGGGATTTTAGTTCTATGATTCGTGGTGATGAGGAGCAGATTAAATGGCACTTTAACTCACCAATAGATCAAGACTGCAGATGAGCTGAAAGCTCATTTACTTTAATTATGATTTTAATTAGCCATCCTAACCTACCTATTTTAATTAATGGAATTACTGTTAAGAAAATTAGATTCAGGCATGACAAGACTGCACTTTAAGCAGGAGCAGTACAATCAATACTTGTGCTCAGGCTGTGTGTTCCATTATTGCATTAGACTTGGGCTAAAAAAAAATATTCTCCTTAAAATCGTGCATTAAAATTGTGCTTCACAGAGTCATAGAATCATAGAGTCATACAGCATGGTAACAGGCCCCCAAGGCCCAACTTGCCAACACCAACCAACATGTCCCATCTGCACTGGTCCCACCTGCCTGCATTTGGCCAATATCCCTCTAAACCTGTCCTATCCATGAACCTATCTAATTGTTTCTTAAACGTTGCGATAGCACCTGCCTCAACTACCTCCTCCGGCAGCATGTTCAAACCGTGCAGCTCGTGCCGACCGACATGTCCCGTCCACACTCGTCCCACTTGCCTGCGTTTGGCCCCTAGACCTCTAAACCTTTCCTATTTTCTATCCATGTACCTGTTCAATTGTCTTTGAAATGCTGTTATTGTATCTGGCTCAACCACCCCCTCATTGGGAAACATGCAAATGGTTCTCTTCCACCCACCCCGTGCTCCTTCCGGTGTGGAGTTTGCACATTCACCCTCTGGCCACATGTGTTTAGTCCAGATGTTCTGCTTTCCTTCTTCATCCCAAAGATGTTGGGGGCGGCAGGTTGATTAGCCACTGAAAATTGCTCCAACTGAGAGGTGAGTGGTGAAAATAATGAGAAGAGGTGGGGTGGGGTGGGGGAGGGACTGGGGATAGGTTGCACAGATAATTAATGGAGGAGCATGGTTGCTCTATCGGTCAGCTTAGACTCTTTTTTTTTTAAATTGCCAAAAATAAACATGATTCTGAAAAAATATAAACAAGAAAAACAAGAACAGTTGAAAATCTCTTCCAACAATCTCGGTGCCGATACTTTCAGTGGTGTCATATTCTGTAGTGTGTGCAGTTGCCCTTAAACCAAGCACACGTGTCTCTCTTGTTGTAGCCCTTCTCTTGTTTGTGGGGTGTCTCCACCAGACTCTGCCCCTCACTGGGCTGAATGGCCTCCCATGTGGTAAGGAAATATGAAATAGAAACAAAACATGGCCTCTCTATATACCTGTCCAAATGTCTCTTAAATGTTAGGTTAATAGCTGCCACAATCACCTCCTCTGGCAGCTCGTTTCATATGACCACCACCCTTTGTGCAAAAGATATTACCCTTCAGGTTCCTATTAAATCTTTCCCTCACCTTAAACCTATGTCTTCTGGTTCTCGATTCCCCTACTCTGTGCAAATGACTGCGCATTTACCCGATCTATTCCTCTCATGATTTTGACACCTCTATAAGATCACCCCTCATCCTCCTGTGCACCAGGGAATAGAGACCTAGCCTACTCAATTTCTCCCTATACCTCAGGCCTTTTCCTGGAAACATCCTCTTATTATATCTTCTGCCTTTGATCATTCTCAACTTTCTCAAAAGGCCTACTTAGTTTCCCTCCCTCCTCTATCATGTTTCCGTGATATCATCATTGCCGATTGACAAGGTTACACACTTGCCTCATTAGCGAGATCTTCTGTCCTGCTGAGGAACCAGCCTCTGAGGAGGAAGAGAGGGAACTGCATCATTGCATCTGGCATTCCCATCCAGGCTGTGCTTACTGCCAGCCAGGCATGGACTGCTGTCATCATGCACCTTGTGGCCATGACGTTAGTGTTGTGATCTAGCCTCCAGCAGATTGCTTGGCCAATTGTAGCCAAAGCCAAGCAGACAGCCAGTGAGTCTGACAAACAAGAATCTGCTGACCTCCAGAAGATAGCAGTCAAGTGTTGAAGGAGAGTTCAGCATGTAAAATATTCCTACCTCCCGCATTAAATGCATTCAACAGCAAACAAACTTCTACTCCCAAAAGCAAACTTTGTTGTTTCCACACGTGCCCCATGCTATTTCCTTGTTTTTTTCATCCAAAAACGTTAGCTCCTCTTATTAAGTAACAATGTGCATTCTGTGTAGGAAAGAACTGCAGGTGCTGGTTTAAATCGAAGGTAGACACAAAATGCTGGAGTAACTCAGTGGGACAGGCAGCATCTCTGGAGAGAAGGAATGGGTGACATTTCGGGTCGAGACCCTTCTTCAGACTGAAGAAGGGTCTCGACCCAAAACGTCACCCACTCCTTCTCTCCAGAGATGCTGCCTGGCCCGCTAATATGCATTCTGTTCTCACTACCTGATTAAGTTAGGGCAAGCCATTTTTTCAATCAAGTCTTGCGCACATTCATGGAGACACGGTCATACAGCACGGAAACTGGCCCTTCGGTCCAACTCATTCATGCCAACCAAGATGCCCCATCTAAACTAGTCTCATTTGCTTGTGTTTGGCCCTCTAAACCTTTCCTATCCATGCACCTGTCCAAGTATCTTTTAAATGTTGTTATAGTACCTGCCTCGGTTACCTCCTCTGGCAGCTCGTTCCATATACCCATCAAGTGAAAAAGTTACCCCTCAAGTTCTTATTAAATCTTTCCCCTCTCACCATCTTTGGGGTGACCTTCTACCAGCTAACAATGATCTATTTGCCATTTTCTTTGATCCCCATCCCCTTTGTCCTGTTTTCACACCTTACACATCCTTATCTATGTATATCCCTCTCCCCTGACATAAATCTGAAGAAGGGTCAAATGTGCTTCTTAAAAGGTAGAAAGGTTAAATGGAAGAAAAGGTAGTAAGAAAGGTACCTCGGCACACATGACGATAAACTAAACTAAGCTGAAAGCTGAAAACAGTTTCAGCTTTTATATACGACTTTATGGAATTCCCCACTTGGCAGAAAATATTAATATTTGATCATCAATCAAAAAGTGCCAAATAATTCTTTCCATGAGTCGTAAAAAAACATGGTAATGGAATTAGCCCTTACAACTAATTAAGTTAGCAACAAGAACAGGCAGTGTGGTATTGATTTTCATTAAGACAAGGAAGTTGCTTTTTTATCTAAAAATCAAAAAAAAAGCTCCAAATGTTGGAGTTGAGGCTGCATACTGCCAAAGTGGCTGCTCAAAGATAGAAAAGCACAAACAATGTCACTGGTTTGCAGTGAGAAAGATATCTTGTAATGCATTTACTCCGTGGGTTTTCTCCAGGTGTAGGAGCCATTTATGTTTCGGCTAGCTACTGTTGGCATATTATATTATTTTGTCTAGATATATCTTGCCGTATTATTTTGGACACTTGGGGGCTCTCATTAGATGTACAGGGTGGTGTGTATATATGGGCATAAGGGACTGGGAGGAGCAGGATACAAGGAGGGAGAGTATCCAGTTCTTACCAGACCTGGACAGAACTGGACAGACCATTGACTGGAAAGACCTGAGACCTGGGACCAGACCAGGGACCGAGCAGCCAGCTACAACTTCTATGCAAAATAAGTATAGCCTGGTATGTTTATCTCCTTGTTTGTACAACTACTTCAATAAACAACTAATTAAACTGGGAAAACGACTGGAAGATCTGTTCTGTTGGGTCTGTGTAGATCACTCCGACTCCCTGTGTAGTAATGGCAATTGGAAAAGAAGTCACTGAAAAAGTCGGAAAGTTGCCATTACGTCTTAAGTAAGAACTAGCTCTATGAGTGAGACTGGATCTTGTGAATCAACCGGACGGAACAAGGATTGTTTTATTTCACAAGCCTGACGCCGAATCCCACAGACTGGACAAGGTTGCCACCTGCGCTAATCTGACTAACGGAGATTGAAAACCTCGAAAGTCAACGCACTGGGAAAGTGAGTACGTACAGCATTAAGCTTTATTGGAGAAGCTACATGTGATAAGTTGTATTGGAAAACGTCTGCTGTAATGGAGAATTGAGAACAAAGAAGTGATCTTGAGAATCACATGATATCAGTTGTTTTGAATACTTGTGCTAATACAACATTTATGTCAACACGCCTTAAAGGGGTAGTGTACAAGTATGTCTGTGGTCAGATCTGATGCTCAGTCACAAGATGGCGACGTGGGAAAGGATTCTGAAAAGGAAAAAAGGGTTATTAAAATCACTGACAAAGGCTTGGAATTGCTCAATGAAAAGCAGCAGAAGAGAAAAAACGAGATGTAAACAAGTTATCAAGTTAATGGAAATGCTGAAGGAGCTCATGGAATCAAAGAAAAATGTAAATGAAGTACAATCTAACCTGATTCAATTAATCAAGCTCTGTGATGAAGTCAAAGAAAATTACGAGTCATTGGTGAAGTTACCACTGCCTGAAGATGAACTCGAAAAGCAAAATCAGTGGGTTCAACAAACAATGGAAGCTTTTATGGGTTTTATACAAGATATAAAGGTGTGGTTGGTCAGCAAACTACACATTCCATCACTGGAAGTCCCATACAACAGAGTGTTGTAAACTCAGATGACATTGGACCTGATGACAGTGCTTCAAATATCTTAAAGCCTAAATTAAGCCACAAATCTAGTTCTTCATCGTGTCCATCTTCAATGTTCTCTGCCCACATTAAAGCTCGGGCAGATAAGCTGCCGCCCTGAAAGGCAAGCATGAGATTGAGGCACAAGAAGAACAATTGAAAGAAGAACAATTGAAAACTGAGGAAGAACAGAAGAGACAAGATAGACAATTGAAAATGAAAGAAGAACAACTGAGAAGAAAGAAGTAACGACTGGAACGAGATGCTGAATTGGCAGCAACCAATGCAAGAATCAATGTACTTGAGGCCACAAGATCAAGAAGCAGCTGTAGAGTATCTGATGGGATGAACTCTTATTTGAGAAAAAGAACTGCTCAAAACCGTGGATATCGAGCTAGATTTTCTGACCTGGTAGACTTCATGGAGAAACAAGTGAAGATACTATCAGATCTACTTTTTGGAAACATCCAGGATGCTAATCCAGTTGCAATTGTCAAAAGCTTTACTTTTGTTAAGGCAAAAGAAAGGCAGCAACTAAGAGGAAGCAGTTTTGCAACAACTGTAATACCTGTAAAAGCACAGGTGCGAGAAAACCTGACAACAAATGGAATGAAAAGAGATGCATCTACCACCAAGCCACACGGTCCTTGTTTGTTCAGTATCAAAAGTGGTCACACATCGGGGCCCACAGATCAAGAAGATCAAAGTGGTCCACAGATCAAGAACAAGGGGCACAAAGAAAACATAGACTTCTTAAAGGAGAAGGGAGTCTGTTTTGGAGGTTTGAAAATAGGTCACATGAGCAAAGACTGCAAGGGTCATTTGATGTGATGTGTGCAACCAAAATCATCCTGAAATACTTCACATTGAACAAAAGGACAAAGAAAAGAAGCCAGAACATACAGAACATAATGAAAAGCCAATTGCGAGTGATGCTGTTCACTCATCTCAAATGTGTGGGCATATTGGGGCCGGTGATGAAACCTACATCTTCTCCATTGTACCAGTACAAGTGAAGAGCCACAAGGGTTTGCAAACATATGCATTTTTGGATCATGGAAGTTCATCTATCTTTTGCACAGAAAGCTTGATGAGAAGGCTGAACATTACAGGACAAAAGACCAAAGTTCTCTTGTGTACCATGAACCAAGTGAAGCCTGTGATCAGTCGTCTTATCTCAGGTTTGGAAATATCGAGTCTGGATAAAGACGATTTTATTCAACTATCGGATGTGTTCACGTATAAGACCATGCCTGTTTCTCAGCTAAACATTCCCAAACACGAAGACCTGAAACAATGGCCTTACTTGAAGGATATCAAGATTTCTGAAATAGACTCTGGCATTGACCTACTCATCGGGATAAATGCTTCAGAGGTATTGGAACCTTGGGAGCTGGTCAACAGCCGAGGGGACGGACCATACGCTGTGAAAACCCTACTGGGATGGGTCATTTATGGTCCACTGAGAAGAGACCACGACAGCAGGGATGGAAATGGCTGCCCTGTTGCTGCGATCAATCGAATATCCATTGCAAACCGAGAGGAGCTACTGGTTAAACAAGATAATCATGACTTCAGTGAAAGAACCAGCAAGGAAACAGGAAATATCCAGAGAAGATGTCAAGTTCTTGGATATTGTGAATCGCTCAGCAAGGATGGCAGATGGACACTATTGTCTAGACTTACCTTTCAAACAAGAAAACGCCAGCATGCCAAATAACCGTTGCATTGATGAGCAGCATATCCAGAACCTGATACGCAAGTTTGGCAAGAATGAGAAGTTTTACAATGAGTATACATCTTTCCTCACAGAAATGATTGGCAATGGTAATGCTGAAAGGGGACCAGTGGACCAGCTGAATCGAAGTGATGGAGAACTCTGGTACATCCCTCAGCACGGGGTGTATCACTCAAAGAAAGGAACTTTAAGGGTGGTCTTTGACTGTGGGGCAGTCTTCAAAGGAACATCACTTAACTGCCAACTGACTTAACGGCCAACTGCCAACAGACCAAACCAACTCACTCATTGGAATTCTCATCAGATTCAGACAAGAACCGGTTGCTTTGATGGGTGACATCAAAGCAATGTTTAATCAGGTCAAGGTATCAGAAAAGTATATTGACTATCGGCGATTTCTGTGGTGGCCCAATGGTGATGTGCAGCAAGATCTTGTTGAATACTGGATGAAGGTACATCTTTTTGGAGCCGTGTCGTCACCAAGTTGTGCAAACTTTGCATCAAGGAAAACTGCTGAGGACAACAAAGCTCGCTTTCCAACAGAGGTGATAAACACAATAAAGAACAACTTCTACGTAGATGATTGTTTAAAATCCATGCCTTCGGAACACGAAGCAGTTCAGAGGGTAAAAGACCTGACTGCAATCTGCCAAATGGGAGGATTCATGCTGTCAAAGTGGATCAGCAACAGCTGTGCTATATTGGCATCCATTCCTCCAGAAAGCAGAACCAAAGAGATCAAGGATTTGGACTTGGACAAAGAAAATCTGCCGGTAGAGAGAGCACTGGGATTGCGCTGGTGCATTGAAACAGATGTGTTCAAGTTCAGAATTGCTGCACAGGAACGACCATACACTCGACGTGGCATCTCGTCCATGGTCGGCTCTATATACAACCCTTTAGGATTTCTAGCACCATTTACTCTGCCAGCCAAGCTGATTATGCAGGAACTTGGATGGGATGAAAGCATACCCCAAACCTCAACGATGGGCAGGATGTTTAACAGATCTCAACAAGATTGCGGAGTTTAAAGTGGACCGATGCATGAAGCCCACATCCTTTGGTCAAATCAGATATGCACAGCTGCACCACTTTTCAGACGCCAGCAAAAGTGGCTACGATGCTGTTTCAAATCAAAGACTGAAAACCGATACAAAGATATGTCTGCTCCAAGAAGCTGAGACTGGTGGCCCTAAAGATTGAAGAATCACTAAAATAGATTAGATGCCAACACATTTTTTGATAACTTGTAAAGTTTTTATAGCTCCTTTTAATGTTTATTGATAATTGTTTCGTTATATACGTAGAACAATTAGGGGCCGGTATGTAGGAGCCATTTATGTTTAGGCTAGCTACTGTTGGCATATTATATTATTTGGTTTAAATATATCTTGCTGTATTATTTTGGACACTTGAGGAATCTGGCGTTGTAAGACAGCAACTTTGCTACTGCGCCACAGTGGAGTGCAGGAGGATGAGGGGTGATCTTATAGAGATGTACAAAATTGTGAGAGAAATAGATCAGGTCTTTTGATAGCACAAAGTCTTTTGCCCTGAGCTGGAGAATTGAGAACCAGAGGACTTAGGTTTAAGGTGAGAGGAAAGATTTAATGGGAACCTGAAGGGGAACATTTTTGACAATGGGTACATGGAACAAGCTGTCGGAGGAGAAAGTTAAGGCAGATATAATGCTAACATTTGAGAGACATTTGGACAGGTACATGGATAGGATAGGTGTAGAGGGTTACGGGCCAAGCACAGGCAGTGGGACTAATGTAGATGAGGCTGTTGGTCAGCGTGGGCAAGTTGGACCAAAGGGCTTGTTTCCACACTGTATAACTCTCTGACTTGTTATTCTACTCAGAGTTTCATCTTCTTGAAGTACATTCTTACTAATAAGATTATTCTGTGAAATGACAAAAATCAGAAAATGAATATATTTCCAAATATTAAAAAATATCAGCTGGCATCAGTATCCTGTCAACTCGTGTCATATATCATATTTTAAATAAAAATTGTATTGTTTCTTAAAAAGTTATAGAATCTGAAGACTGCTTTAATGTTTCCTTCTTTTGTCCCCTAGGTGAATATGCAGCCACGTTAGGTATATTGATGATGGACGTTGGGTGTGAATGTTTCAGTAGCTTTAGACTTTATTACTTCTGCAATATTATCATGGAATTTTCACATTTCATTTTATTAAATTGTTTCTCTACTGGGATATGGCTACCTATGGAGGAAAATGGTAGCAAGCATGAAATTTAGTCAAGCGGTATAATATATCCTAAAAATAGCTCCAAGGAAACATAGTACCATATTGATATAATTTCACAGCCCAAGGCCACGCATTATATATATCTACCGATTCAATTACACCTAGCAATCAAATCAAGGTAACAAGTTTAATCAACCTCAGACAAATTAAACCAAACTAGATTTGATTATCTTTATAATCATGTATAACTTGGAGACTTTGTTATTGCAGTTAATGTTATAGCATTTATGGACACAGCAAGCATATTATCATAGAGAAACTTTTTGATTGTCAACTTTTCAACTTTTTTTCCTTACCTTTAAATCATGCTTTTTCTTTCTCTGGCTCAAGCTGCACATACAAATGAGGTAAAACAGTTTAAATAAAGATAAAGGTACCTCTCGTTTAGAACTTTGGAAAGTAAGCAAGATGAAGGTCGTGAAATTTAAATGTATGCCATGGTACAAATCAAACGCCGAATAGTTCAACATTCTTACTTCACTACTGTAAAAATAGCAAACCTGGAAATAGTTATGGCATTTGTTGCTAGTGTTTATGATGTACACAAATTATTGCAGTAGACTACAAGTGAGGAAACCAGAATTTGCAGTCCTCCACGTCAAAGTTTTGCACTTACCTTATGTGGATCTGTCAGCACTAACTTGTGGGACCAAAGCCATCAGCAATCCATGCATCTACAAGGAAAGACGATTATAAAGGAGTGGGTGGAAAAGGCAGTGCAGACTCCTTCCACAAAAATACTGAACCGTATTTTTGACAGTTGGGTCAGCATGTCTCAGCCATGTCAGCTGTTAAATAATCCCAAAGATATTGGATATCTCTGGCATTTGGAAATTACCAACAAATATTAAACACCAAAAAAATGTATGTATCCATTTTGTTTTTTATCAACAATTAAAGATAGTGAATTGAACAAAAAGAATTTAAATCATCTAAGAAAACGAATACTTTGTTGAGACCCATACAGCTGCTCCAAGACACTTCCTGCACCAGATCTAACTGAGCACGTGGATTTCCCAGTGTTAGTGGATTTTGTTCATCAATGGACACATACACAAGGATTGTGTATATACCTGAATGCTGCCTGAATTAGAAGGTTTCAGCAACACGGAGCAGTTGGATAGTCTTGAATTGTTTTCTCTGGAACGTCAGAGACTGAGGGGAGACTTGAGAGAAATACATAGAATTATAAGAGCAATTGGATAGGGTAGGGCAGTCAGAACCTTTTTTTGAAGGTTGGAATGTCCAACAATGCAGGGCATAGCTATAAGGTGTAAGTATAAACATTTAGTTGAATAGTGTGGGGAAGGTTTTTTTACACAGAGAATGGTGGGGACCCGGAACATATTGTCAGGGGTGCTGGTGAAGGCAGATACGATAGTGGCATTTAAGAGGCATTTGGATAGGCACATGGAAATGCAGGGAATAGAAGGATATGGATCATGTACACACAGATGATACCAGTTTAATATGATCGGCACAAACATTGTGGGCCGAAGGGCCCGTTCTGGTGCTATACTATTCTGTGTCCTGTGTTAATTCTGAACTTGTGTGCGAAGTGACAGCAGCTTCATATAAAACAATTGGCCTTTTCCCTCTAAATCTGGGTAAGGTTTGTCATTGCTGGTTCCAGCCTCCCCGGTGTCTGGTCTTCAGGGGCGAGCAGGGGCCGGCTAGGCGGGCCCCTTGCTCCAGGCCGCAGTGCACCATCTCCTGTGAGCAGAGAACTGGCTCGGAGGCTAACCCTGTATCTTGCGTTCAGCCACGGGGTACCAGCTCAGCAGCATCCCCCTGTCGACCACAGCCCCATCCGATGACTCGAGCTCACCATCGAAAATAATTTTCAGACCACATTCAACTCAGTCTTTGAAGTCCGCAGCCACAGAAAGAAAGTATGACGTTCTTAAACATTTCAGACAAAGACCATTAAAGTAGATTAACTTACCATTATAGAATCTTGGGCAGAATCTAAGTACAGTCTTTATTACTTTTATGTATCGGGGAGAGTCCGGAATTGTCTCAACCTGCCTACTTAAATCTACCCTAAATAAAACCAACAGTGGTTAAAAGTCTTTGAGTTAAAATATATATATTCACTCTGAAATATTCACTCAGGCTTCATAATTGACTCAATCGTGAATTCCAGCAATTGATTTTTTTTACAGAACTAACGTTATTTAATTATTTACAATAATATTCGCACAACGAACGATAACAGAGCACCCACCACCAGGACACAATATTATCAAGTATTCCTTGCTACTAAACGTTACTATATTATAATCCTGATCCAGGATACAGACAATCGAAGTAGTGCCCAGCGGTCCCGGAACCCCTCCATGGTGCCCGCGGACATTATGTGTTCTTTATCAAGGGTCACCCGGGCACGGTCATAACCCCAGAAAAGGGGCAGGCAGTCAGCTCGGGCAGAGCCCTCGTATGTCTGACACCGTGACCCACGAATGGCCAGCTTGGCCAGGCCCAGGAGCAAACCAACCAGGGCATCCTCTGATCTACCCACTCCCCTATGCACTGGGTGCCCCAACGGTGGGACAAAAGTGGAGCCAGAAAGCCAGGAACAGCCGCTGTAAATATTCATGCAGCCTCACGCACTCCATGTATGCGTGGAACACAGACTCTTCCAGCCCGCAGAAGTGCCAGGTGACTGGCGAGTCTGTGAACTGGCTCAGAAAGCTGTTGCATGGAACTGCTTGGTGTAGCACCCTCCACCGTAAGTCCCTTTCAGCAACTGATGTACTGATTTAAGCTCATCTCATATTATCCTTGGGTATCACCATTGTTTATCTGGTTACTGGAGCTTTGAGGATTGCAAGTTTTTCTACCATCAAAGCTGTGACTGTCCCATTGCCTCTACAACAACCCTTTAAAGAAATCACACAAACAAGGGTAGGGTGAGTCAGCAGGTTTGTTTGTTAGCTCCATAAATACAAACTGGCAAAGTCAAAATCTAAAATGTGAATGAGTTACAGAGAAAACCATCGAGTTTAGTTTTTTTTTTAACCAAATCCTTTTGCTCAGTGTGTAAGAAAGAACTGCAGATGCTGGTTTAAATAGAAGATAGACACAAAATGCTGGTGTAACTCAGTGGGACGGGCAGCATCTCTGAAGAGAAGGAATGGGTGACGTTTCAGGTCTGAAGAAGAGTCTCGACTTGAAAGGTCCCCCATTTGAGAAAATGGGTAGGTGAGGTTTCAGATGGGGACCCTTCTCAGACCAGCATCTGCAGCTCCTTTTTATTACTTCTGGAATATTGTATACAGGTCTGGGCTTGTGATTGAGGGAGTGGCACCGAGATTAATCAGGTTGATTCTCTTTACATGGTGTCAGAGCGGTAGACTTGCGTCTCCTGTTTATCGGGTTTTTATTTTTAGCATTTGTTCGTCCCAGTTGTGTCCCATCCTTCCACTTTGCCATGGCTCCCTCGTGTCGTCGTCCGGACACGCTTGTTTTTGATGAGGACATAGTGCACCGCTGGACTGTCTTCCAGCGGGACTACGAGCACTATATAGCGATTGCCCATCCTGATGCAACTGCTGCGATAAAAACTCACCTGCTCCTCAACCTGGCTGGTCCGGAGGCAATGGAACGCTATGCGTCGTTCGAATTCATCCCTCCGGAGGACCGCAACGACCCGGTATGTCTCATGGCTAAGTTCACTGCCCTGTGCGATATACCCACCAATAACATTATCGAACGTTTCAACTTTTTCTCGCGGCGTCAGACTCCAGGGGAGCACGTTGACGCCTTCATTGCATCTTTAAGACATATGGCTCGGCGGTGCCGCCTTCAAACGATTACACCCGACGAGATGATCAGGGACGTCCTGGTCAACGGTCTCCTAAACTCTAAGCTGCGGGATGAGCTCCTGATGAAGCCTGACCTGTCGCTAACGGACGCCATACATGCCGCACGCATGGCCTCTGCTGTTGGCTCAGTATCTCGGCCGGCGCCCCAGGACATAAATTTCACCGGCCGCCGGCGATTGAATGACCCGCAGACCAGGGTCACCCCCTCCGCGCCCACTATGGTCACCCCTCGCAGATGCCCAAACTGCAACTTCTCGTCACACAGGTATAACGTTTGCCCAGCGCAGGGCAAAACTTGTAATTCCTGCGGGAGGCAGAACCATTTTTCTGCAGCTTGTCGTTCTCGTGGGAGACCTGTCCCTGCTCCTAGAAGGAGTCTAAACAACCTTGCGACCGATGATAGCGCAACCGGTTCCCGGTACCAACATGAGGAACTCCATGGCTCAGATACGACTTCCTCCCATGGAGACTCTATGCTGTTTTCGCTTTTGGGTGCACCTGCATTGATAACGGATCCATCCGTGCATGTTACAGTCAATGGACACTCCTTCCCTGCCAAGGTCGATACTGGGGCTTTTGCAAATGTTATGTCTGTGGGCCTCTTCGAGCAGATAAGCTCGGGGGAGAGGGTTACTCCTGACAACTCCCGCCTCCATGCCTATGGGGGAGGCGTTCTGATTGCCGTGGGAAAGGCAACGGTTATCTGTACTGTTCTGGAGACCTCTCGGCCCCTCACGTTCCTCCTGCTAGCATCCGACAACGTCACCCTGCTGGGCGCCCGTGCATGCCAGGACTTTGGTTTGGTCTCATTCCACCGCGACATCCACCTGGTGCAGGCCCCCATGGACCCCCTGATCGAGTACCCTGACCGATTTGATGACGTCCTGGGGAAGCTGCCCTGTGCCTACAAGATCGTTGTGGACCCGGGGGTCGACCCAGTGGTCAGACCGGCCCACCGTGTGTCTTTTGCCATGAAGGGCCGCGTGGAGTCCACACTACGTGGCATGGTGGACATGGGCATCCTCAAGGAGGTGAGTGCCCCCACCCAGTGGGTCTCCACCATGGTGGTCGCTGCCAAGAAGGACGCGAGCGAGATCAGGATCTGCATCAACCCCAAGGACCTGAACCTGGCTATTAAACGCCCGCACTACCCCATGCGGACGGTGGAGGACGTCGCGGCACAGGTCGGTCCAGCCACAGTTTTCTCGGTCCTGGATGCCAAGAGCTCCTTTTGGCAGATCCCGCTGGATGCACGTTCCTCCTTCCTGACCACCTTCAGCACACCGTTCGGCAGGTTCCGTTTCCTCCGCATGCCTTTTGGGATCAACTCGGCAAGCGAGGTTTTTCAGCGTACGATGGAGCAGCTGTTTGCTGGGTTGCCGTGCGCCATCATTGTGGATGACATCCTGGTGTACGGGAGGGACGTCGCTGAGCATGACCGACACCTCCGCCAAGTCCTGGACAAGGCTCGTGAGATCAACCTCAAGCTTAATCGAAGGAAGTGTCGGTTCCGCGTTGAGGAAGTCACCTACGTCGGCCACGTTTTCACGGCGGGGGGCCTGAAGCCAGACCCCGAGAAGACGGCGGCGATCACCAAAATGCCCACTCCCACTGACGTGCCCGGCCTGCAGCGCTTCCTGGGCATGGTCAACTACTTGGGTAAGTTCATACCCGACCTCAGCGAACTGAGTGCCCCCCTGAGGGAGCTGACCAAGAAGGACAATGCCTGGGTCTGGCTCCCGCACCACCAATCGGCCTTCGTGGCCCTGAGGTCCAGACTCGCACGGACCCCCACTTTGCAGTTCTTCGACCTGAACAGGCCAATCGTCCTCACCTGCGATGCATCTCGGTTCGGCCTTGGTGCTGCCTGCCTGCAGCTCTACGACGACCGACAGCTGCCCGTCTCCTATGCCTCTCGCACAATGACCCCTGCTGAACAGCGCTACGCCCAGATAGAAAAGGAGCTCCTTGCCGTGGTGTTCGCGTGCTCCAAATTCAGAGACTACGTTCTTGGAAAAACTTTCACCATCGAAACTGACCACCAGCCGCTGGTCTCTATTTTAAACAAGCCCATCCACGCAGCCTCGTCCCGCTTGCAGCGAATGATGCTGCAGCTGCAGCGTTTCACATTCAAAATCGTGTACCGCAAAGGCAAGGAGATGTTCGTGGCAGACACTTTGTCCCGTGCCCCACTACCTTCCACTTCCCGCCATCCGTACGAATCGGCTGACCTGATGGTGTTGAACGTCAACATCGTTCCATCTTGGCAGATGCAGTCACTGGTCACACACACTGCCGCTGATCCGAACCTTCAACAGCTTGAGGGCGTCATCCGCCGTGGCTGGCCTGAACGACGGTCTTCCCTGCCGGCTGGTGCCGTGCCCTACTTCCTGGTTCGGGATGAACTGGTGCTGCACGCGGGCGTGGTGGTGAAGGGTCACAAGGTTGTGGTGCCGGCTGCGCTGCGAGATCACTACTTCCAGACTGCCCACAACGGACACCCAGGGGTGGAGGCCACGTTATCCCAGGCCCAAGCACAGTTTTACTGGCCTGGCATGGTCAAGGACATCCGGGACAGGGTCTCCGCCTGCGCTGCCTGCAACAGCCTATTACCTCATCAGCAGCGCCAGCCTCTCCTGCAGCAGCCGGCTCCCGAGTTGCCGTGGATGGCTGTTGCCGCTGATATTTTCGAGTGGCGTGGCAAACACTACCTGGTCCTGGTGGACTCCTACTCCAGCTGGTTCGAGGTGGACCTGCTGCCGTCCCTCACGTCTGCTGCCGTCATCGGGAAGCTTCGCCGCCACTTCTCTACCTTTGGTTCCCCGGCATCCCTCCAGTCCGACAACGGCAGCCAGTTTACCAGCGCGGAGTTTGCTGCTTTCGCCACCCGGTGGAACTTTCGCCACATCACCAGCAGCCCCGAGTACCCGCAAAGCAATGGACTTGCAGAGCGCGCTGTCCGCAGCGCTAAGGAACTGATGGAACGTTGCCGGCTTGACAGTTCGGACTTGTACCTTGCCCTCCTCAACCTCCGCAACATCTCCCGGGACCCCGCGCTCGGTTCCCCTGCCCAGCGCCTCATGTCCCGCACCACTAGACCCCCTATCCCCGTCTCCCAGCAATCCCTGCAACCCACGGCTCGGAGCCCTGCCGCTGTCAGGGAGCGCTTCACTGAAAAGCAGCTCATTCAGAAGCGCTCCTTTGACAAATCGTCCCGTCCCCTTCCACCTCTGTTCGCTGGCCAGGTTGTCCGGATGGAGTCCACCTCCGGTCACCACCGGCTGGCCGTGGTCGTCGGCAATGCTGACTCTCCACGGTCGTACCTGGTCAACTACGAGGGCACCGTGTATCGTCGTACCCGCCAGCACCTGATGCTGGTAAACGAGCCTGCACCGCCTCCCGCGGTCCCGTATTCACCTCCCGTCCAGTCCCCGGTGCCTGATGTGCCTCCTGCTCCGGTACATCCGCAGTCGCCCCAGCCCCCTTCCCCTCCCTCGCCTGCGCGTGTATCGCTTCCCAGTCCTCCTCCTTCCCCTGGTTCCCCAGCCTCTGTACCCGCACCCGTCCATGCTGTTCCTTCGACCGGAGGGGATGGTGCGTTGCGCACCCGCTCTGGGAGAGTGGTCAGGCCGCCTGTCCGGTACGGTGTGTACGAGTAGTCTGTGTTGTGCTGCATTCTATCTGCTCCCTGCTTGTAGTTTGAGCCTAGCGCATGAGCCGTGGTCACTTTTGTTTCCAAGAGGAAGGATGTAGATCAGTGCATGTTCCTTTAACATAGTGACCTCACCACTACTAACCACTCCCCATTGTCTCTTGTATAATTGTAGCTTCCCCACCTCCAGCTCGCTCTCTAGTTCCAGTGATGACCACGGACAGCTAGGGCACAACATGTGTGTAGTGAAATTAATAAACAATATCCAGTAAAAGACTCTGTGTGCAAAGGACGTCTCTTTACAGTGGGTATGTCACATGTAAAGAGATTCAGTAAACTGGGATGGACACAAAACTCTGCAGTAACTCAGTAACTGCAGTAACAGGCAGCTTCTCTGGAAAAAGGGAATGGGTGGCGTTTCGAGTCGAGATCGAGATCTGAAGAAAGGTCACGACCCAAAACGTCACCCATTCCTTCTCTCCAGAGATGCTGCCTGTCCCTCTGAGTTACTCCAGCATTTGTGTCTGTCTTCCTTTTGCTCAGTGTCATGATTTCAATCACCTAAATCAAACAGAAACATCCCCAATTCAAGATGCTGCTGACTCTGTTTATTTATGCAAATTACGTTTTGTTTCTCAGAATTAGATTATAGAATCATTCTCTTGTCATGAAATCTTGAAATTACTGAGCAAGTCATTGATGAAACTATTAAATGATTCAATATGTTTTTTTCTGGAAATGATTTTCAGTACTAATCAGTTTAGCCTCAGGTAGGGGAATAGCCACCTTAATTAAAATGACTTATTTTTAATGATGAACTAATTTCAACTGTATTAATAAACTGATAACATTACTTCTCATAACTGCAACAGGGAGTAACTTATTAATGGAAAACAATACTCCAGTGCTTCATAAAATTAGCTTTTATGAAGCTAAACTTGATGGCCCCTGGAAGAGGCACATGCATTGTGATGTGAGATTAACCTGCATTAATGTAGACAGGGCTCCAAATATGTGCGACTAACGCATTATAATGCATTCCACATCTACCTGGAGTAACTGCACTCTTCATTTGCTGAACGCTTCAGTAGCATTCCCCTTCATGAATGCCAAGCAACAGTTAAAGTTAGCTGCAACTCCTAAAGGGAAGGTGTGCCATGATAGAGGGTTCTACAACCGAAGGCAACCTGGGAAACCATATTGAATAGGACAAACAAGAGCACAGGAACAGGCTCTTCGACCCACAACGCCTGTGCCAATCATGATGCCAAGACCAACTCTTATCTGCTTGCACATATTCCATATCCCTCGTCATGTCCATTTGCTCATCTAAAAATCTCTTAAATGCCACTATCATATCTGAAACCACTACCACCCCTTGGCAAAGAAACTTCCTCCCACATTCCCTTTAAACTTTGCCCATTTCATCTTAAAGCTATGTCCACTAATACTTAATATTTCCATCCTGGGTAAAAGGTTCTGACTGTCTACCCTATTTATGCCTCACATAATTTTATATATCTCTATCAGGTCTCCCCACAACCTGCGGCGTTTGCAGAGAAAACAATCCAAGTCTGCCAATGTCTCCCTGTAGCTAATAGCGCCCTCACCTCAGAGAGAAGTTGAGTCCCACAGCCTTTGGACACAGCACGGGATCGTTGGTGGAGGAAGGGAAATGGGCAGAGATGATTTGTAACACCAGGGAATGTGGACACCTTCCATAAATTCACACAAAAGACAGTGGAAGCAGATATTCCTATAGATGAACATCAGGAGTCATGTCTTGGGGACCTGGATGCCAAGCAAATTCAATGATCCCACATGATAGGCTACGATCAGTGAATATACCCCAAGCACAACAAAGCACATCTTCTAACGGACTGCCAGCAATAACTCTCAGCACTTGCATGGTAAACGATTTGTCCATCCACGGTGCTCAATATTCTAACTGTACCTCAGTTCCCTGTGTAGTTCTTTTCTCCAAACACACATCATTTCCAGCAGCACAGGCCCAGTTCGTACACCAGAGAGGCAGGAGCACGTCCACGGACTGCGATGAAGTTTGTGGGGCAGATTTTCCGTGCTGGGGCAGCGAGCCCTTTATTATGAACCTCTGGTCACATTATGCCTGCCAGCTGAGCATCAGACTTCAACAAGACATTCTAACCCACCGGGCAAAGTTAAAGCCTCACAGAGGAGCTGTGGCGGCATGAGGGAGGCAAGTTCATCATGGCTGCAGCGGGTCGGAGAGCATCTATGGAGAGAGAAAAACAGCATTCAAAGGAGCTTACCACCCAAATCACCCCCTCCACAGGTTCACTCACCCCTTCCCACCCAAAGTACCCCCCTCCCCAGATACCTTCCCTCGCAACTGCAGGAGATGCAGCACCTGTCCCTATATGTCCTCCCTCAACTCTGTCCAGGGACCCCAGCAGTCCTCTCAGGTGAGGCACACGTTCACTTGCACCTCCTCCAACCGCTTCAAGCATATCCGCTGTTCCAGGTTTGGACTCCTATGTATCGGGGCGAGACCAAGTGCAGGCTGGGCGGCCATTTTGCTGAACACCTATGCTCAGAACGCCTTGGCCTACGCAATTTCCCAGTTGCCAAACACTTTAAGTCCCCTTCCCTTTCCCACACTGACCTTTCTATCCTGGGACACCTCAACTGTCAGAGTGAGGCCAAACGCAAATTGGAGGAACAGCACCTCATAGTTTGCTTGGGCGGCTTACAACCCAGCGATATGAATATTGATTTCTCTATCTTCAAGTAACCCTTGCATTCCCTCTCTCTCTCTCTCTCTCGTCATCCTGCTAGTTTCACTATCTGTATCCCTTTGTTATCACTTCCACAGCCAACAATGGACCATTGTGGGCTCCACCTTTCCTTGGTCATCAATGCCAGCTCTGATTTGTTCTGTACCTGTTCATACCTCTCGTTTCCCTCGCCCCTGACTCGCAGTCAGAAGAAGAGTCTTGATCCGAAATGTCACCTATTCCTTTTTCCCAGAGATGCTGCCTAACCCATTGAGTTACTCCAGCATTTTAACATCTCTGAAGCTGAACAAAGATTGAACATGAAAGGTCTGACCTGGTCCTATCCAAAATGAACCTGATAGGGCAGGTTGAGAGGGATATGGGCCAAACGCAGGCAGGTGGGACAAGTGTATGTGAGGCATGTCGGTTGGTGTGGGACAATTGGGCCAAAGGTCTGTTTCCATGCTGGATGACTCTATGGCTTTGAAATAGGAATTGAAATTTTAACATTAAAGTAAAATACAAAAATAAAGTAGGTTTTAACGGACTGGGTAGTTTTTCTAGAGATTGCAATGGCATTGAGCAGACTTCCATCCTGTCTCGACCCCTTGCTGTTTGTGCACTTCTTCAAGCTGATCCACACTTATGCCTTCCCGGTCTCGGTTAATTAGAAACTGCCCCCCTGCTAAAAGTTCATTACCGTTTTCACTCAAACCTGCTGCTACTAAAATCAGGATGATAACGTGTGCTTTGAGCAAAGCAAAGTTTGCTAAGCCATGGGTAAATCTTGGATTAACCACCAGCCTGTTGTAGTAGAGCCATTGAAGACAAGATATGATCAACACAATCTAATTAAATGGTAGAAGTGGTTTGGGAGACCAAACAGCCTGCCCCCGCATCAATGCTGATTGCAACATTTTTCAAGAAGGTGGTTAAATCTATTTTAGAAGTCCAACTTGCAATCCTAAATCTCTGAAGTGAGCTCAGGTTTAAGTTTGCCGGGTGACATAAGAAGATTCATAGAACCACCAACTCCTAATCTGCACAAACTCAGAAATTGCAATTGAAAAATTGCTAGATTTTCTGCAATTTTTAGCTAAAAAATTAGCAGAATTTTTCAGCTAGATTTTCCAGTATTGTAGATATTTCACACGAGCTCACACACACACACTCTCTCTCTCGTGAGAAATAATCAGCCGTGTTAAGACAAGTCCAAGCATAAATTAGCTGGGAATGTATAATCAGTAATAAACAGATTGTTATTCCAAATAAAAACAATGGAAACACCCCACAGGTCAATCAGCATCTGTGGAAAGAGAAATGGAATTAATGTTTCAGGTTGAAGGCCTTTTATCAAAACAGACTGCCATTGCATCTTGAACTTTAGTTCCTAACAAAAAAGAAAATACCTCCATATTTTGTGCTCAATCAACTTGCAAATGTTGTAAATTTAGTTGGTAAATTCAGAATTTTAAAAATAGCTGCTGAATCTAAAGATTTATTAGAAAGCTACAACCAGGCCATCAACAGTATTTGTGTGTGTGAAGGAACTGCAGATGCTGGTTTAAACCGAAGATAGACGCAAAATAATGGAGAAACTCAGCGGGACAAGCAGCATCTCTGGAGAGAAGGAATGGGTAACGTTTCGGATCGAGATCCTTCTTCAGTATTTGTGTAGCAGGAATCACAGAGGGGGAGCAGTGAGGGAGGGTCTCACAGAACCCCAGTCAGAGGGAGGAGGAGAACCTCTTTAAAGTAGTCATACCTTGAGGAGTGAAGCAGTAAAGTGTGGTCACAAGGAACTGTAATTGCCCGTTTATTAAAAATAAGACAAATTGCTGGAGTAACTCAGCAGGTCAGACAGGTCTATCCAGGACACGCGTAGGTGATGTTTCAGGTGGTGACCCTCATTTAGACTGGGCCATCAGGTCTGGGAGCTGGGACACACTGGCAGTCATTTCATTGCTGGAGCCTCACAAGCTTTCAAGACCATTTCAGAGACAGGGCCAGCCACGTGTGCTGCGGAAGAAATCACCAATTAGCATCCCATTGGGAGACTGTGCCTAACATAGAAACATAGAAACAAAGTGGGAGACTGTGCCTAACATAGAATCATAAAAACATAGAAAATAGGTGCAGGAGTAGGCCATTCGGCCCTTCGAGCCAGCACCGCCATTCATTATGATCATGGCTGATCATCCTAAATCAGTACCCCGTTCCTCATATCCCTTGATTCCTTTAGCCCTAAGAGCTAAATCTAACTCTCTCTTGAATACATCCAGTGAATTGGCCTCCACTGCCTTCTGTGACAGAGAATTCCACAGATTCACAACTCTCTGGGTGAAAAGGTTTTTCCTCACCTCAGTCCTAAATAGCCTACCCCGTATTTTTGAACTGTGACCCCTGGTTCTGGACGCCCTCAACATCGGGAAAATATTTCCTGCATCTAGAAGAATCTTACAAGAAATACCTTTTATTCTGATGAAGATCTACTTCCATATTCCAACTGCTAGGTAATTAACCAACGGGAGTATTTAATTCCACAAACCACCAAGTCATTAACCACCAACAATCTCCAATACTCATGATTTATAGCTAACCACAGATACACCAGATTCATAGATTTAAGGTTCAGTAACATATTCTCCCATGTTAGCTGGACAAGGAGCTACACAGCATAGATTTTAAAGTCTGAAGAAGAGTCCCAACCCAAAACAATACCTATCCGTGTTCTAGAAACATAGAAACCAGTACCCTGTTCCTGCTTTTTCCCCATATCCTTTGATTCCTTCAGCCCTAAGAGCTAAATCTAACTCTCTCTTGAAATCTCCAGCATCTCCAGACGCTGCCTGACCCGCTGAGTTAATCCAGCACTTTCTGTCCCTTTTTGAGACAAAGTCACATCTACTTGTGGTGACTCCCACAAGATCCACAATGCTGCTAATCATTAGGATGTAGGTTGCTGAGACTGTAACCAGAGGAGATGTTAAAACCATCTAGGATGAAGGTGTCCTCTTCCTTAATCCACCTGCCCTCAGAGGAGCCAAAAATTCAATGAGTGAATTTCCATTCAACTTTAGTTTAGTTTGCTTTAGTTTAGTTTAGTTTAGAGACACAGGGCGGAAACAGGCCCTTTCGGCCCACTGGGTCTGCACCGACCAGCGATCCCCGCAAATTAACACTATCCCAAACCCATTAGGGACAATTACCAAGCCAATTAACCTACATACCTGTACGTCTTTGGAGTGTCGGAGGAAACCGAAGGTCTCGGAGAAAACCCACGCAGGTCACGGAGAGAACGTACAAACTGCGTACAGATAGCACCCATAGTCGGGATCGAACCCGGGTAAGGCAGCAACTCTACCACTGCGCCACCGTGCCGCACAAATCCCCCGAAAATCAGGGAAAAGAGCTGGCTAGAAAGAGTATAACGATTGCTATAGCAACAGAAACTGCTGCAAATTCCCAGTAGGGCACTTAGCATCTGTAATGAGTAAAAGAGAGTGATGAACGGACATCAACCTGAAACAATACTCCTGTTTCTCTCGCCATCCAAGGGTAGCACAGTGATGCAGCGGTAGTGCTGCCTCACAGTGCCAGAGACCTGGGTTTGATCCTCCAGTAACTACGGATACTGTCTGTAAGGAATTTGTATGTTCTCCCAGTGACCGCGTGGGCTTTCTCCGGGTGATCCAGTCTCCTACCACATTCCAAAGACGTGCAAGTTTATAGGTTAATTGGCTTCCGTAAGTTGTGCCTACAGTACGGGTGTACTGGTGTACAGTGTGATCGCTGGTCGGTGCGGACTCGGTGGGCCGAGGGGCATGTTTCCACGTTGTATCTATAAATTAAACTAAACTAAACCTTTGACTACTGCCCTCGTTTTTCGGTATTCCACTGTTCCAAGTGGCCTTGAGGGTATCAGAAAACTCCAGAAACTACAGAGAATTACCTAGGGAATGGCAACTGCTCAGAATCATCTCGTGATACTGTTTATTATTCCACCTTCCACCTGCGTCACACCCCCCTCCTCCTCAAAGTTCCAGCCAAATCAGACCTTGCAGCTCCATTAAAGTCAACATTATGCAATTACGTTTCTCCCTCATGCTGTTTAGCTGTTTAGGGAGCTTGGTGGGCCCTCTTTAGGGGCCATTTAACAAGTAGAACGAGTGACTAAATTTAAGCAGCAGGAGCATGATGTAAAGAGAAAGAGTTTGTCGCAGAATCTTTACCTTGAAATTGTAATGTATTGATTGATTTATTGTTTCAAAGATACAGCATGGAAACAGGCCTTTCGGTCCACAGAGTCCTCACCATCCATCCATCACCTGCTCCCACTAGTTCTATGTTATCCCACTTTCACATCCACCAACAACATACTAGGGCCAATTTAGCGGGGCCAATTAACCATGTGTCTTTGGTATATGGGAGGAATCTGGAGCACGCGAAGGAAATCTATGCAGTCACAGGGAGAATGTGCAAACTCCTCACAGACAGCTCCCAAGGTCAGGATCAAACCCGGGTCACTGACACTGTGAGGCAGCAGCTCTACAAACTGCGCCACTGTGCTATCACAGAGCATACATATAATGTAATGTATGCTGTGCAGTGTTGCCCGGTAGACGATATTCTGATTTGAATGGATATGCCAGGCTAGGTATCCATGGGACATCATTCCCACAAAGGGAACTAATTCTCTTGAAAGAAAAGGTTCAATGGTACTTTATTGTCACATGTACCAAGGTACAGTAAAATTACTTTTTAGCATACAGTTCAGTAAAAATATTACTATACATAAGCATAATCATAGTTAAGTACAAGTGTATGTGAATAGTACACTATGGCAGTATATAATAGTCGCCAAGTTTCTGACACTATTTCTCATGATTCGGGTCTAAAGTTGTTATAAATGGTTATATATAATTCACACACACATATATATATATACACACACACACACATATATATATACATATATATATGTATACATATATATAAGTATAAGAAAATAACTGCAGATGCTGGTACAAATCGAAGGTATTTATTCACAAAATGCTGGAGTAACTCAGCAGTTCAGGCAGCATCTCAGGAGAGAAGGAATGGGTGACGTTTCGGGTCGAGACCCTTCTTCAAACATATATACATATATATACATATATACATATATATACATATATATATACATACATATAATAATAATAATAATAATACATTTTATTTATATACGCATATAAATTTTATTTATATATTTATAAACATATAATAATAAGTTTTATTTATATATTTATATATACATATAAATTTTATTTATATATTTATATATACACATATATATACATATATACGTGTATATATATATACATATACATATACATATACATACATATAATAATAATAATAAATTTTATTTGTCATATGTAGGTTGGCACTGGGTCAACGGTACAATGAAATGTATTTGACAAGACAACAATGCACCTCAGCAGTAATATTCCAAGGATAAATAAGATTAAAAATGACATTAGTAAGCTAAAAAGACAATACTATAAATAGTTTAAAAAATAATATTAAAAAATAATAGTCAATAGTCAATTTATTCAATAGTCAATTTATTTGTCACATACACATAAATGTGCAGTGAAATGAAAGATTACCCACAGTCCAACAAAAGACCAATAAAAAGAGGAATAAAAATATGCAATAACACCCACAATCATAAACCAACACCAAACAAAAAGAAACATGCATCACAGTGAGTCTCCTCCAGTCCCCTCCTCACTGTGATGGAACATGCCACGTCGGGGCAGTCGGGGATCCCGACATTGAAGCCCCCGCCGGGCAGAGAAAGTCCTGCGGCCTATTCCAGGCCGTGCCGTATGGTGATAGGTCCGCAGCGGGCCGACCCAAGCCGCGCGATTCAGGGCAAACGAGGACGCTGCTGCTGCCGGAGCTCCCGAAGTCGGCCACCACCCAGGGGCCTGTGAGCTTCCGACGTCCACGCGGCCCGCGGCCCGCGGCCCGCGGCCGAAGTAGCCTCCGGAGACGAGTTTCAGCCGCTCCCGCAGCGCCAACACAGCCTCCGAAGGCAGCCAGCGCCGCAGATGGTGAGTCCGGTCCACGGGCTCTGCGAACCACAGCCCAGGTGGTCCCAGGTGTTTGGCCGATGGTAGGCCGCAGCGGGAACAGAGACACCACCCAGAAAACAAAGGTCGCGTCTCCGTTCGGAAGAGACAATTTTACAGTTCCCCCCCACATAACACACAACCACAAAAAATACTACATCATATATGAACATATATCAACATATATGATTTGAAATGTGTCTATGAGTTCAGAAGCCTGATGGCCTGATGGTAGAAACTGTTCTTAACTGTTCTTAAGAGCCATACTCCTGTATTGTCTGCCTGATGGTAACAAGGAGAACTGCCTGCGTCCTGGGTGGCTGTGGTCCTTGATGATGCTGCGTGCCTTCCGCAGCCGGTAGAAAATGTCCTGAATGGCCGGGAGACATATATACATACATATACATATATATGTACCCACATATACACATACACACACAATACAGTAGGATATATATCTATCCGCCCTTATCGTATTATATATATATATTTTATATAAAATATATATATATAATACGATATCACTGGCACCTGGGCTCTGGTTCACAGAGCCCGCGGACCGGACTCACCATCTGCGGCGCTGGCTGCCTTCGGAGGCTGTGTTGGCGCTGCGGGAACGGCTGAAACTCATCTCCGGAGGCTACTTCGGCCGCGGGCCGCGTGGACGTCGGAAGCTCACAGGCCCCTGGGTAGTGGCCGACATCGGGAGCTCCGGCAGCAGCAGCGTCCTCACTTGCCCCGAATCGCGCGGCTTCGGTCGGCCCGCTGCAGACCTATCACCATACGGCGCGGCCTGGAATAGGCTGCAGGACTTTCTCTGCCCGGCGGGGGCTTCAATGTCGGGAGCCCCGACCGCCCCGACGTGGCATGTTCAACAGCCTGACCGTGGGAGAAGACGGCAGGGGAAGAGAAAAGACATTCTGACCTTCCATCACAGTGAGGAGGGGACTGGAGGAGACTCACTGTGATGCATGTTTCTTTTTGTTTGCTGTTGGTTTATGATTGTGGGTGTTATTGCATATTTTTATTCCTCTTTTTATTGGTCTTTTGTTGGACTGTGGGTAATCTTTCATTTCACTGCACATTTATGTGTATATATATATATAGGTAAGACGGTACCTAAACTGAACTATATTTTTGTTTAATTTGGTTTAGTTTAATTTCGGTTTAATTTTGGTTTAGTTTAGTTTAGTTTAGTTTCGAGATACAGCACTGAAACAGGCCCTTCGGCCCACTGAGTCCACACACAAACACTAACATTATCCAACTCACACGATGGTTATTTTACAATTTTACCAAGCCAATTAGCCTACAAACATCTACATCTTTGGAATGTGGGAGGAAACCGGAGCACCCAGAGAAAACCCACGGAGGTCACGAGGAGAAAGTACAAACTCTGTACAGACAACACCCATGGTCAGGATAGAACCCAGGTCTCTGGCGCTGTAAGGCATCAACTCTACCACTGCGCCACCATGCTGTCCTCATTTGATAGACAATACTGGCCTCTCTCTCATATATAAATTGTTATATATAATTCTTAACGGCCATAAAGGCCCGTGGTTTGCCAGTTTTGCAGGGTTGGCCTGGCCAAGCAAGGATGACATCCGATTCTCACAGGTCTCCATGACATTTGTCATCTGAAGGAATAATGATGGCTTTCACAAGACCATCTTGGGCTTTGCTATTCTAGTGTTGGACAGAGAATTTTTTCTCCTTATCATTGAACTGTCCTGGCAAATAACACTGTAATTATGCTGTAGTGACATTAGTCTCTTCAATGGATCAATAATACATGTTAGTGATTGTCATAATTTCTGCCAATTAGTTTTCCAGTCAGTAGCAAGTCGTGAAAATCCTTTACCTCCTTTCCCAATAGAGCAACATAATGACCTTTACTTCACAGGGATTTCAATATGCAGAGCTTTTATCTACTGTTAACTTGTTTTAAATATACAGTTCTGCTAATATTAATGCCAATAAATCTTCCTGCAGAGAAAATAGAGAAGAAACACTGAAGTGATAGAAACTAAGAATAGCCTAGCTGTCAGGAAGTTCTGTGGTGCTGGCATTAACAATACTTTGAGAAAGTTCAAATCTTTTCTATTCTGTATTTGGTGTTCACAATGTGGTCTCCACTGCACTGGAGATTGGGTGGCCATTTTGCAGAGAGTCGCTGGTGGCCTCCACTTTAATTCTCCATCCTGTTCCCACGCGGTCCCTATCTCTCTGTGGCCTCAAGCTGTGCTGTGATATAGCCCGATGTAAGCTTGGTGTCTCGTCTGGGCATGTCGCAGCCTTCCAGACTCAAGAACAAATTCTATACCTTTAACTAACTCTTTTTCTCCATCTGTATCACCGTCTTTGATATTAGCTCCACATCTCTCTCCCTCCAGTAACACATCCAACAGTGTCACATTTCCCACAATCCCTTTTTTACTATTCTCACTCACCAACTGTTCTCAGCTCAGAGTTTTAATTAATTTTCTCGCTCTTTAATTGCCCCCAATTAACCCATTGGCCATTCTTCCTATAACTTATTCCAAAAACAACCTTGACCTCACCCTATTAGTGATATTAATTTCACCCACCTGAGGGACTGTAGGGAAACATGCTCTTCTGAGTCCACACCAACCATCAACACCCCATATACAATAATCTACATCAATATTTTATTTTTAACTTCTCCCTACGTTCTCATCAACTCTCCTCACACACTGCAGGCAACTAACAGTGACCAATTAACTCACCAACCAGCACATCTTTGAGATGTGGAAGGAACCGGAGCACCCAGAGAAAACCCATGCCGTCACAGGAAGAACATGCAAACTCCTCATCGGGAGCACCCTTGGTCAGGATTGAACCCAGTGGCGCAGAGGTAGAGTCGCTACCGGTCAGCACCAGAGACCTGGGTTCGATCCCGACTGCGGGTGCTGTTTGTACGTAGTTTGTACGTTCTCCCCATGACCTTCCACACTCCAAAGATGTACAGGTTTGTAGGTAAATTGGCTTGGTACAAGTGTAAATTGTCCCTGATGTGTGTTGGGTAGTGTTAATGTGCGAGGATCATTGGTCGGTTGTTTCCACGCTGTATCTCTAAAGTCCAAAGTCTAAATCTTCCAATGGTGGATGCTTTCCTGAATTTACCAATTTCCTGATTATTCCAGGTAGTGGTAGCTAAATTACTGCATCTTGCCCAGTTTGATGCTCTTTGTGTTGCCGAACGAGGCAGTGATGTAACCAGTCAATATGCTCTCCACTATACACCTGTAGAAGTTCAAGAGACTATCCAACAACATGCTGAATCTCCTCAATCTTCTAAGGAAGTAGAGGTGTTGATGGGCTAGATGTAGCACTGGAAAGCAATCCAAAGGTCCTCAGTGCTCTCTGTTCAAGGAACACAAGCCATCACACAGAATGGTTACACAGATTAGCTTCAACTCTCTGGAATGGCTCAGATTAATTAATAAATCAATAAAATGGATCCATCTTGAGAACTTTGTTCTATTTCAGTCTGCATTTGACAGGTCAAGAAAACCTCACTGCTGGTACAAGTCCAAGAGAGGGGTCCTGCTGTGTGTTTCTTCTGAGGGGTGCTAAACTTGTTGTCCCAGAAATGATAAAGGACAAGAAAGAATAATTCATTGACTCAGATAATGAGGTATTGTGAGATACCAATGACATTTAAGCTACTTGGCCCTGATTAGTTTAGTTTAGTTTAGTTTCTTTACTTTACTTTACTTTACTTTAGTTTAGTTTAGAGATACAATGTGGAAACAGGTCCTTCAGCCCACTGAGTCCACACGGGCCAGTGATCACACCTACACTGGGTCTCTCCAACACACTAGAGGCAATTTAAGAAGTGGGTAACTTCCGGTGGGGGGGGATTTCAAATGCGCTCTTGTAATTTTGTCTGGTTTAAAGGACCACCAGGTGCTGGAAATTGGTGGTGGACCTGTATTGCCAGGAGAAAAAATATGTTTCTAGACATACACTGAACACACAGTATCATGAGTTAAGGGAACATATTAACAATTCCATAGATACTTGTATTATGCCCTTAAACTTAAACTTAAACTTTCTACACATGTGACATTGTGACTGATGAACCTTTGGCATGTACTTTTGAGATGTACTCCAAAGATATACAGGTTTGTAGGTTAATTGGCTTCGAGCTGCCAAAGGAGGTAGTTGAGGCGGGGACTATAACAACATTTAAAAGACATTTGGACAGGTACATGGATAGGAAACGTTTAGAGGAATGTGGGCCAAATACAGGCAGGTGGGACTGGTGTAGATGGGGCATCTTGGTCAGCATGGGCAAGTTGGGCTGAAGGCCTGATTCTGTGCTGCATGACACCGCCTCCATCTATGACTTGCAGGTTAACAGTTCTTTTCATTTCTTGGTACTCTTCATGTTCAGAGATATTTACCAACTCCGATAGTACTCCAACTGCACTTCATGCGACCGGTTGCCCAACACTTCAACTCCCCCTCCCATACCCACATGGACCTTTCTGTCCTGGGCCTCCTCCATTGTCAGAGTGAGGCCCAGCGCAAATTGAAGGAACAGCACCTCATATTTCACTTGGGTAACTTAAACCCCAGCGGTAAGAACATTGACTTCGCTAACTTCAAGTAGCCCATGCTTTCCTTCTCTCTCCATCCCTCCCCCTTCCCAGTTCTCCTACCAGTCTTACTGTCTCTTTTATTTCTGTACCACCCACTCCCCTGACATCAGTCTGAAGAAGGGTCTCGACTCGAAACGTCATCTATTCCTTCCCTCCAGAGATGCTGCCTGTCCCGCTGAGTTACTCCAGCATTTTATGTCAAACGTCTACTATAGTCAGACTTCTCCATGCACTCTTAAAGAATCTAGAAGAGACAGCAATGGTGCTATTATGCTTATTTAATAATTCATAAGGAAAAAGTATAGTGCCATGAGCTTCTGCTGAATAGCTAATAATATACGTATTTAAGAAGGAAGATAGGTCCAGGGAACAATAAACTGTTAGTTCAGTTTAGTTTATTTTGAGATGCAGTGTGGAAACAGGCCCTTCGACACACAAAGTCCACGCTGACCAGCGGTCACCCATACACTGGTTTCATCCTACACACTTGGGACAATTTTACAGAAGCCAATTAACCTCCAAACCTGCAAGTCTTTGGAGTGCAGGAAGAAACCAGAGCGCCTGGAGAAAACCCACATGGTCACAGGGAGAACGTACAAACGGCGTACAGACAGTACCCCTTATCAGGATCGAACCCGGGTCTCTGGCGCTGCAAGGCAGTACCTCTATCTGCAGTTCTTTCCTACACATAGTTTAGCACCATATCTATAGCATGTGAAATGGTCCGGGGGAGATGATAAGAGGCGTGACTTTTCTACAGTGTACTGCCACAAAGTCAAATCTCATATAGAGCAGCATCTTGTCTTGTTTATTAACCTTAATCACTGTTCGATTCACTCTTCAACGAACCATCCTATCAACAACTGGAGAGCAGTCCTGAGCTACTATCTACCTCATTGGAGACCCTTGGACTACCTTCAATCGGACTTTACTGCACTTTATCTTGCGTTAAACGCCATTCCCTTTATCATGTATTTGTACACTGTGGAAGGCTCAATTGTAATCATATAGTCTTTTCGTTGACTGATTAGCACGCAACAAAAGCTTTAAACTGTACCTTTTTACACGCGACAATAAAGTGAACTATCTAACTAATTTAACCGCAATAACTGTTCAATTTATAACTTGTTTAAAATAATAAAGTAACATTTCATTATATCACGGGACATGTGAAAATAATAATAAAACAAACAATACCAACTTGCACTTGTCAAAATTCAATTCCATCTGTCACTGTTCTGCCCATCATATCAGCTGATTAATATTATCCTGTGGCTCTAGACTATTCTCTTCATTTCCAGCAGCCAATTTTCACATTATTCGCAAGCTTATTAATATTTCCCCTGCTTTCATATCCAAATTATTAATGTACATGATAAACAGTCAGGATCTCAACATTGTGTAAGAAGGAACTGCAGATGCTGGTTTAAACCGTAGACACAAAAAGCTGGAGCAACTCAGTGGGGCAGGCAGCATCTCTGGAGAGAAGGAATGGGTGGCGTTTCGGGTTGAGACCCTTCTTCAGACATCTCAACATTGCTCCCTGTGGTAAACCACTGATCACCAGCTTCCAGCCAGCACAACCCTCCACCATCACTCACTCCCTCCTAGTACCAAGCCAATTTTACATTCAATATAAAACAAAAACAGAAAATTATAACAAAGCGTCTTTGAGCAAAAAAATGGATTGTGTTTCTCTTCCCAAAGGGGTGGCGCGGTGGCGTAACGATAGGGCTACTGCCTTACCGCGCCAGAAACCCGGGTTCCATTCCAACTACGTGTGCTTGTTTGTACGTTCTCCCCGTGACCTGCATGGGTTTTCTCCAAGATCATCAGTTTCCTTCCACACTCCAAGAACATACCGGTTGATGGGTTAATTGGCTTGGTATAAATGTAAAATTGTCTCTAGTGTGTACAGGGTAGTGTTAATGTGCGGGGATCGCTGGTCGGTGCGGACTCAGTGGGCCGAAGGGCCTGTTTCTGTGCTGTATCTATGAACTAAAACTAAACTAGGATGTGGCCAAACCTGCTGAGCATTTCCAAACATTTGCTCTTTTGGTTTTAGATTTGCATGATCTGCAGATTTAAAAATAATTAGATCCAATTTGCCAATTTGTTCTGGAACGCACAGCTTTCACCTTTAGGACAAGCATACAATATGGGATCTTGTCAAAGGCCTTAATCAAATCCATATAGATGCTGGTACAAATCGAAGGTATCACAAAATGCTGGAGTAACTCAACAGGTCAGGCAGCATCTCGGAGAGAAGGAATGGGTGACGTTTCAGGTCAAGACCCTTCTTCAGACTCCAGTTCCCCACGGGCCTCCACCAGTGCCCGGTTCACAGACTCCGCGCTGGGCCCACAGTCCACACGACGCAGAGTCCCACAGCGCATGGTCTGACTCCGCTGGGTCCTACTGCCCACCCCCTCCTACAGGGAACCTCAGCAGGGGTTCCACTGGGTCTCCCCCTCCCCCCTCGGCCAGGCGGCCCTAGCTACTCCCCACCCATACATCGGTCCTCATGCCCCCCTCTGCTCTGTCAACCTACCACCACCCCCCCCACCATACATCGCCTCCACCTCCGTCTGCCCCCCTGCCTCCATCTGACCCCAACCCCCACACTTGCCGGGTGTTCACCATCCCCCCCCCTGACCTCCCCCTTTCAGACACCAAACGGTCTGTCCTCAGCAGAGGCCTCACCTTTGTTCCCCTCCGCCCCCACATCAACGAGTTCCGGGTCCGCCATGACGTGGAGCTCTTCTTCCGCCGCCTCCGAGCCTTTTTCCAAGGGAAGGAGTCCTCACCCCCCAGTGATGACCCCTTCTCCCGTCTCCAATGGACCCCCTCCTCTTGGACCCCCCCCCCCTGTTGGCAAACTACCCACACTAGAACTTTTCATCTCCAACTGCCGGCGTGACATTAACTGCCTCAAATTCTTCACTCCCCTGACTAACTCTAACCTCTCCCCTCCTGAACGTGCAGCCCTCCACTCACTCTGCAACAACCCGGACTTAATCATCAAACCCGCTGACAAGGGAGGTGCTGTGGTAGTCTGGCGTGCTGACCTCTACCGGACCGAGGCCAGAAGACAACTCTCAGACACCTCTTCCTACTTATCCTTGGACCATGACCCCACCGACGAGCACCAGACCTTAATCACCAACACCATCACTGCCCTCACCAATTCCGGCGCTCTGCCCTCTAATGCCTCCAACCTTATTGTTCCCCAGCCCCGCACGGCCCGATTTTACCTTCTCCCTAAAATCCATAAACAGAACTGTCCTGGCAGACCCATTGTTTCTGCCTGTTCATGTCCCACCGAACGTATGTCCTACCTCGACTCCATCCTATCCCCCCATGTCAAATCCCTCCCCACATATGTCCAAGACACCTCACATGTTCACCGTCTCCTCAATAACGTCCGGTTTCCAGGCCCCCGCTCCCTCATCTTTACCATGGATGTCCAGTCACTCTACACCTCCATCCCACAAGGATGGTCTTGAAGCCCTCCGTTAAAAAGACATCAGTCTGAAGAAGGGTCTCGACTCGAAACGTCACCCATTCCTTCTCTCCAAGCTGCTGCCTGACCTACTGAGTTACTCCAGCATTTTGTGATGTACCAGCATCTGCAGTTATTTTCCTACACAACCATAGTGCTCTCATCAACTCATTTTATAATCTCTGAAAAAAAATCCTCAGATAAGGGCCTGTCCCACTTTAGGCAATTTTAAGGTGACTGCCGGCGACTGTCAAAGTCGTAACAGATCGCCAAACTTTTCTTTTACCCGACGCCAATGACCACGGCAATGCCAAGTCAGGTCGAGATTACAGTGTCTTCGGAAACATCGCGTAATTCCCCACGCTGTCAATGCTTCTCCGGCGTCCTGATTTCCGCTGAAATCACTGACAAGTCGGTAAGTACTTGCGAGCTTTGAACTATAACATCTTGTATGGGTTACTTAAAAACCAAGCTTCACTGTAACAAGGCATAAACTGGATTTACTTCCAGTTTACACTTAGCGGTGTTAAAAAAAAATATTTAAAAAGTGGTTAAGTGGATTTTTGTGAAAAATGTGTGGGCATTCTTTGAAAATGTACAGGAGATGCATATCTGGTTGATGGGTTGCATATCTGGGTTGGGAGCCCACTTTAAATGTAATGGCTGATGGCCAAAAACATCGAAAAATTCCCACGCTTACCTGACCGTCAAATTGTCGCCTCCAATCTGCCTGTCAAATATCCTGACGGTAAATAAATTGGTTAAACACAAGCATTTTATGGTATTTTGAAATGACTTTACTTATTTTAATATAATGTGCTTCTAAATGCATCTAAGAGAACCTAGCAACCATGGGGACAGCATGCGACAGCGCCCGCAATAAGCTACAATACCTGGCGACAAGCCAGCAGTCGCCGAGAGATTTCACTCCGGATGATTTCTCAGCGACGGGCTGAGATCCACTACGATTCTTGGAAGACTCCTCACGATCATGCCCGCCACACCCGGCGAACTGTCGGCGACAGCCTAGTCGCCAGCAGTCGCCTTAAAATCGCCTAAAGTGGGACAGGCCCTATAGGATCCCCTCCCCCCCACAAAAATATTGCTGGTTGGTTTTTAATTATTATTTTTTTCAACGTTTCAATGGTTCTTTATTGCCACGTGTGCACTGCACAGTGAGATTCTTGCACCTGTCGCCATATTTTGGTGCCGTTTACAAAAGAATAAGAAGAAGTCCAAAGTCAGGCCCACATGCTGCATGTACTGGAGTGCCCCTGGCCCAGGTAAGCCCAGGTAAGCCCCATGCTGCTGCAGTGCGTCCTCCATCGTTAATTCCCTGCCTTTCCAAGTGCAGATTAATGTTGACCCTAAGAACTTTTCCTAACAACTTCCCTACAAGTGGCATTAGCTGCATAGGCCTGGCCGACACCTGCTGCCTTTCCTGAATAAAGATACCACATTTGCTGTCCTGCAGTCCCTGGCACCCCACCCTTGCCAGCGAAGGTTTAAATATCTTGTCTGTACCCCGAGCCACATCCTCCCTTGCATCCCATATGACACATCCCATTAAGCCCTGGGGATTTATGAACTCACTAAGAGTTATATTGGTAACATGTTCCACAGTTTCATCCCACCCCACCAACCATAATATCCTCCCCCCGGTCACTTTCTATGGTTTAATCCCTGGTAGAACTGTGGGGAAAATAAGGTTAAGAATGCTGTAGATAGACATAAATAGCTGGAGTAACTCAGCAGGACAGGTAGCATTTCTGGAGAGAAGGAATGGGTGATGTTTTTTTAATTTTTAATTTTACACAAATTTACACAGGACACCAACAAACAGTACAAGACATACATACCCCCCTCCCCATCACCAAGGCTCAAAAAACAAACAAAAACAGTCTTTTTGTTCAAATGTTAAATGTTAGCAACAGCAGCATTCAAATATAAATAAATTATTATGACTGTGTAGACAATATTTTCAGTTAAAGGAAAAATCTTTAATAAAATCTATAAAAGGGTTCCAGGTCAGAACGAAGTTTCTGCGGGCCTTGCACCGTTTGTACCTGATCTTTTCCAGGGGTAAAAAGGAGAGCACCTCCTTTAACCACTGCAAAACGGATGGAGCTTTTTTTGACTTCTAGTAAAAAGAATAAGCCTGCGAACAAGCAATGATGCTAAAGCATTTGCTTGTAAATTTGTAAGCTTACAGTTTGGGGGTGGTATTCCAAAGATAGCTGTGTGCAAATCAGGATTTATAGTCTGTCTGCAGATATGGGAGAATACCTCAAATATATTTCCCCAGAAGCTGTTGAGAGAGGGACATGGGAGGAGTTGGCTGCGCCTAACGGCTGCGGCTCTCTGGCAGTCTGTTTGCTTTTTTTCTTTTTTTTTGTTTGTGTCGGTGTTGGGATGGTTTTTGTTTCTGTTTTTGGCTGTGTATGTGTGGTGGGGGGGTGGGGTGTGGGTGTGGGGTGTGGGGGTGGGGTGGGGCGGGGGAAATCTTTCTTTTATTAGGTCTCTTCCCCGGGGCGCAGCTCGCCCGCGGGGCCTTCCATCGCCGGCGCAGCTCGGCTGCGGGACTTAACATCGCCAGCGCGGCTCGGCCGCGGGACGTTTCAGTGCCCGGTGCGGCTCGGCCGCTGGACTTAACATCGCCAGCGCGGCTCGGCCGCGGGACGTTTCGGTGCCCGGCGCGGCTTGGCCGTTGGACTTAACATCGCCAGCGCGGCTCGGCCGCGGGACGTTTCAGTGCCCGGTGCGGCTCGGCCGCTGGACTTAACATCGCCCGGTGCGGTTCGGCCGCGGGACGTTTCGGTGCCCGGTGCGGCTCGGCCGCGGGACGTTTCAGTGCCCGGTGCGGCTCGGCCGCTGGACTTAACATCGCCCGGTGCGGCTCGGCTGCGGGACGTTTCGGTGCCCGGTGCGGCCCGGCCGCGGGACGTTTCAGTGCCCGGTGCAGCTCGGCCGCGGGACGTTTCGGTGCCCAGTGCGGCTCAGCCGCTGGACTTAACATCGCCCGGTGCGGCCGCGGGACGTTTCGGTGCCCAGGGCGGCTCGGCCGCGGGACGTTTCGGTGCCCAGGGCGGCTCGGCCGCGGGGCCTTCCATCCCCTTGCGGGGGCTGTGCGTGTCGTTTGCCTCGGTAGGGGTCGAGCTGCCTGTCCGTGGGTGCGGGGGGAGGAGAGGGGAAGTTTTGTTGCCTCCATCACAGTGAGGGGGTGTTTGGAGTCACTGTGTTGGATGTTTGTGTTGGGGTCGGGTGTCCTGTGTTCTTTTCTTTTTTGCTGTGTTTTGTGTTACTGCTGAAATTTCGTTCGGTGTAAAAAGCCGAGTGACAATAAAGTGTTGTTATGTTATGTTATGTTATGTTATGTGTCCTAAAGAGGCTGGGCTATGACCACATCTAGGGCAGCCAGGATCTGTAATAGCAAAGATTCTGGCAAGTTTGTCTCTTGAATAATGAAGACGGTGAAGCAACTTAAATTGGATCAACCCATGGCGTATACACAGCGACGAGGTGTGTATACGAATTAAGCTCTCTCGCCACGCCTCATCAGAAAGCTCTATACCCAGGTCCCTCTCCCATGCCGTTTTTGTTTTGTCCCAGGTTCTGTTTTAATTCCTGCATTAATGTGTAAATTGTTGAAACACGTTTCCTGTCAAAGGGGTCCAGCTCCAGAATAGTGTCTAATTGACTCTTAGTGGACAGATGAGGAAATGAGGGAAACACTATTTTAGCAAAGCTACGTATTTGAAGATACCTAAAGGAATGAGATCTGGGTATATTATGGTTTTCAGCAAGCGTTTCAAAGGAAGCGAACATTCCGTCAGTAAACAAGTCACAAACATATATCAGTCCATTCATATGCCAATATGGAAATGCAGTGTCTAGCAAGGAGGGTGTAAAAAATTGATTATTTGCCACCTGAAAAAGCCTGCTGATACCTTTTAGTCCAAACTATTTCCTGAACTGTAGCCATATTTTAAGCAAGGTTTTAACCACCAGGTTTGTCATTTGTATTTTACGATTATAAGGTAGCGAGCAGGTAATTATCGGTAGAGGATCAGATAAGAGTTCCATCCGTGCCCAGCCTGTGCTCTGTTTACTCTTATGTCCAATGTAAAAGTTTTACAATATTTGCAGCCCAGTAGTAATAAATAAAGTTAGGTAAATCTAGACCACTCGCCTCCTTAGGAACTTCCAAGTATATTTTCTTCATCCTGGGATTTGAATTGTTCCAGATAAATGATGAGATTAGTCTAATTGCTGAAAAGTTGTCCTAGGTATAAATATGGGGATCATTTGAAAAAGATAAAGAAATCTAGGTAAAACCATCATTTTAACGATATTGATGCGGCCTACTAATGAGAGTGGTAGTGTCGACCACTTTTTGAAGTCCTGTGTTGTTCGTTCTAATAATGATTTAAAGTTATGGCTGTATAAACCTCCCATTGTATGGGTGACTTTAATTACCAGATAAGTAAATACATTTTTCTCAAGTTTAAATGGGAAGCTGGAGTAGTTGCCGTCTGTGTGATTGATTGGGAACAGCAAGCTCTTTGAATAATTTATCTTATAACCTGACAGGCGGCCAAAAATCTCTAATATATGCAATAGCTTTGGTATGGAGTCAGTTGGATTGTATATATATACCAGCAGGTCGTCCGCGTACAGCAATACTTTATGAGATTTACCATTTCGAAAGATACCTCTGATACCATCTTCTGTCCTAAAAGCTATAGCAAGTAGTTCTATTGCCAAATCAAATAAGTGGAGAGAGAGGCTTGTCTGCAGCCCCTGTGGAGCTGGAAGTAGTCAGAGATTATATTGTTGGTCCGCACAGCTGCCATTGGGGCAAAATATAATATTTTAATCCATAACAAGAATGATGGGCCGAAGCCAAATCTTTTGAGAACAGCAAACAAATATTGCCATTCGACACAGTCGAATGCTTTCTCGGCGTCTAAAGAAATAATTACTTCCGATTGTTCTATGGTGTGAGGTGTTTACAATGCATTAAGTAGGCGCCGCATGTTATAGAATGACTGCCTGCCCAGTATAAATCCAGTTTGGTCAGGGTTAATAACTTTGAAAACTACTGTTTCAAGACGGGTGGCTAGAAATTTTGTGAGGATTTTATAATCACAATTCAACAAGCTTATAGGGCGGTATGAACCACACAATAGTGGGTCTTTTTTAAGTAGCCCTAAACAGGGCGAACCATAATCTTATAAAGATTATATTACAACGGGTGACGTTTTGAGACAGTCTGAAGAAGGGTCTTGACCGAAATGTCACCCATTCCTTCTCTCCAGAGATGCTGTCTGTCCCGCTACTCTAGCTTTTTGTGTCTACCTTTGGTCTAAACCAGCATCTGCAGTTCCTTCCCACACATTAAGAATTCTGTTTTGTGTATGCACAACAATAGCATAGCAAACTGCATTTTGGTCGATCTACCCAAGAAACCCTCATGTTAACTTGAAGCACGGGTAGACAGCGTTAAGAACAGTATCTAAAATGAATGTAAGAAGCTGAATGGAAATATTTTCTCAAACCTCCTAGCAAACAGCTTCATTTTCTCACACACATGGGTACTTTTTTCACACGGAGAGTGATGGATATATAGAAGGAGCTGCCAGAGGAGTTGTTTGTGGCAGGTACTATAACTGCGGCACAGTGGCGCAGCGGTAGAGTTGCTGCCTTACAACGCTTACAGGGCCAGAGACCCAGGTTCAATCGTAACTACAGGTGTTGTACTGTGTGGGTTTTCTTTGAGAACTTCGGTTTCCTCCCACATTCCAAAGATGTACAGGTTTGTAGGTTAATTTATTTTGGTATAAATGTTAATTATCCCTAGCATGTGTAAGATAGTGTTAATGTGCGGGGATCGCTGGTCGCTGCGGACTCGGTGGGCCGAAGGCCCTGTTTCCGCACTAGATTTCTAAACTAAACTAAACTACATTTAAAAGACATTTGGACAGATACATGGATAGGGAAGGTTTAGAGGGATTTGGGCCAAACGTGGAAACGTAGGACTAGTGTAGATGGGACGTCTTAGTCGACATGGGCAAGTTGGCTGAAGGGCCTGTTTCCATGCTGTATGATTCTATAACACTATATCACAATTGCCTTTTTGAAGTGTATAGATGGGAGTAATGCAAAAACACAGCAGCTAATTCACCCACATGAATTCATCTATGACTATCACGCACACTTGCATGCAGGCACGCACGCACACCCATTGGGAGAGGACATTAGACATCCAAGTATGGATAGTCATTTTTCTGCATATCCGGTATATCTTTTAAGGGAAATGATACTTTAATTTGTGATTAATAAATGAAAATTTATGTAATGAGTCTGCCCTAATTAACGCAAACTTAAATCTTTCAGAAGCACTGTAATTCAATTTCAATTTTAGCTATCTAAAATCTTGGTGACACACATCATTACAGGGCAGAGCCATTTTTCCCCCAGGTTCCTGCACTTATTGGTTCAAAGATTCAACTGGATGATTTAATTGCCATTCTAATTGTGCAGCAAATTAACCGCAGAGACTGCACCATTACCTTCCTCTTTTACCAAAATTGCATCAGCAATGATTTTGAACCTCTGCATGATCCCTTGATCTATGAGACAAATTTTGTTTGTTGTTTAGAGGCAGCTGATGTACTTCCAATTTACCATTGTATGACTTCAATTGTACAGTTGATGAATGGGCAGACACTGGCCAAGGAGCCGATCACGTTTAAAATTGGAAGAAATGCAATTGGTCACGTAACTAAGTAACATAAATTATTTATTTTTAATTTTGTTGTAGATCTGGAACATCACAGAAAGGCCGAACACATGTTTATCTTCCTTCTGTACATTAACCACAGTTTACTTGTAATAAAAATAGGATTGTTTCACATTCTTAATGTGGCTCTCAATACACCCTTAAAAATTACTGTTTCGGCGATTATCTGTTTTTACAGCTTTACCAATTAGCCGGTATTAAAATACCAGCAGCAGGGTTTTTAAACCGTTTTTTGGGGGGAAACAACCATTTAACAGGAAACATTCAGACTCGGACTGATAAGCAATGATAGTGCTACAAAAGTGCCAATCAATGGCCATATATAACAAGAGGGAATCTAATCACTTTTCCTTGACATTCAATAGCATCACCAACATCATCATCATCCTCGGAGTCACCTTGAACCAAAAACTCAACTAAACCAGCCACATAAATGCTATTTACTATTAGACTATTTTTGAAATAGAAATCGGAGGTGCAAAGGGAGTTGGAAGAGCTGGTGCAGGATTCCCAAAAAGTTCATTTGCAAGTCGACTGGGTAGCAAGGAAGGTGAATGCAGTGCTAGTATTTATTTTGAGAGGGCTCGAATACAAAAACAGGAATGTAATGCTGAGGCTTTATAAGACACTGATCAGACTGCATTTGGAGTATTGTGAGCAGTTCTGGGCCCCATATCTGAGGAAGGATGTGCTGGCGTTGGAGAGGGTTCAGAGGAGATTTACGAGAATGACCCCAGGAATGATTGGGTTAACATGCTTGAAGGCACTGGGCCTCTCGCTGGAGTTTACTCTTACTCAATGCCTTTCTAAAATCTACATGGCACAAGTCAGAAATGTGACGGGGTTTAACCCAAGCAAGTGCGAGGTGTTGCACTTTGAGAGGTTGAATGTAAGGGGAGAGTTTACATTGTGTTCCTGTGCTGTATTGTTCTATATTCCATGAATACTCTCCATTTATTTAAACAAGTGCAGCTCCAACAACCCACCAGAAGTCCAACATCGTCAAGGACAAAGCTACCCATTTGATTAACTCATTCAGTCCCCTACGTATACAGGAAATAGTGTTATCAAGAGGCCTATGAGGATCTGTGGTTCGTTTGCTGAACACTGATTGCTGACCCCATCCCCTGAGATTGAGAAAGAAAGCCGAGAAAGGGAAGAGAAGAGTCAGAGATGCATCAAGTGAAAATGAGAGCAGGAAGCAGCAGCAATACAATGGCTATATTTAAGAGGGAGTTAGATGTGGCCCTTCTGGCTAAAGGGATCAGGGGGTATGGAGAGAAGGCAGGTACGGGATACTGAGTTGGATGATCAGCCATGATCATATTGAATGGCGGTGCATGCTCGAAGGGCCGAATGGCCTACTCCTGCTCCTATTTTCTATGTTTCTATGTTTCTAATTATCAAAGGAGAATGAAGGAAGTAGAATGAAGTGGGGAACCAGGAGATATGATCCGTAGATGTCATGATACCATTGCCTCTGTAGAGGATCAAATCATCCTTTCGACTTTAGACTTTACTTTATATTTTAGACATACAGTGCAGAATCAGGCCCTTCGGCCCATCGAGTCTGCGACGACCAGCAATCACCACATACACTAACAAAATCCTACACGCTAGCGACAATTTGACCATTTTTTTCACTGAAGCCCGTCTTCCTACAAATCGTATGTCCACTCCAAACCCCCCACAACGTGTGAGACAAGGAATGAGGACATCCGTGGCTTGCATGAATTATGGATTGAAAGAGTTTACCCCCCCGGAAAACGTTGATGCAACCTTGCTATTCCAGAAGGTGCCTGAATACTCCCCACTCTGGGAAGCGACAAATGGCATGGACTGGTTTGTGTGGAAAAATGTCAAAGACGAAAACTTTTGCGAATGAGTGAGAGCGCAGTTGAACAGATGAAAATAATGACCTAACTGTACATCAAAAAATAAAATAACCTGTCATGTTTGCATCTTGTGAATTCTTGTAAAACAGCAAATTGTGGTGTCTTGCCTATTGCCCTGGGAGATTCTCCAAATGTTGAAGCAGAACTGCACATTGACCAGTTAGACCCTGTATATGAAATAGCCACCGCAAGCTAACTGAAGCTGAATTCATCAAATGCTTTCAGTAGGTCCCACAGCGGTACACACATTACACATGGGATCTATTTCTTAGATGGGTTGCCTACAGATGGAGAATTAAATTGGAAAAGAGACTGAAAAATAAATTAAGAATAAAATGATCAAGGGACCTTTTCCCGACAGCCTTCCACCAAAGTCACAAGGTTGGCGTTCCACCTCCTGAAGTTTTGTTATTCGTAGCTGCATCAAGGAAAATGGATCATCCTTGTTAAAGCTCAAGGCCTTTGTTTTAATCCGCCTCGCAAAAATGAGGACAGGATACAGTATTATTATATCGCTGCTCCTCAAACGATTCCACCTGCGTCTGGGAGAGAAAGTGGGATGGCAACAGATGGCAGAGTCGAGAGGTTGAACGGCAATGCAAAATGGTGGAAATTCATCCCTGAAACCATCTAAGTAGAGCGATCAGCTATACAGGGTGTCTTGTCCCTTGACTCGCAGAGGAAAACAAGTGAAGGGAGTAGCAGCAGTCTAAAGAAGGGTTCTGACCCAAAACGTCATCTATCCATGTTCTCCAGAGATGCTGCCTGACTCATTGAGTTACTCCAGTACTTTGTGGCTTTCTTTGGACCATTAGCATGTTTTCCTTGTCCAATCCAGAGGTGTGCCTGTGTCTGCCATTATCCTGTCAGGGAGGTGTTTTTGATATAATACAATACAATACAATATATCTTTATTGTCATTGTACAGGGGTACAACGAGATTGGGAATGCGCCTCCCATACAATGCAATAATTTAATTAATTTAAACAACAACAACCCAACGAAAGAAATTGTAACAGTCTCAAGACAGAATAAAGTGCAAGTAGATCTGTGCCGGATCACTGTACGATATGTGCTTTTATTGGTCTCAATCTACTTCATTGTTGAATTGCTCTACTACTTGGGCCACTTGTTAACATATTCCATTTGCACCCCCAGTGACGTCACAGGAAGTTGATATGCCTGTGTTATATAAGACCCCTGCCAGTTGCACCAAACCATCGCACTGCCTCCTCTGGGACGGAGGTGCAAATTGCAGCCAAATTCAAAGCGAGTAAGCATCGTAACCTGATCAATTTAACCACTCATCTGTCTGCCTTCTGCCAACCAGCTAAAATAAAATCAACCCATTAATATATTGATGAAGCTCCAATTGCAAATGAGATCATGAGGTCATAAGGTCATAAGTGATAGGAGTATAATTAGGCCATTCAGCCCATCAAATCTACTCCGCCATTCAATCATGGTTGATCTATCTCTCCCGCCAAACCCCATTCTCCTGCCTTCTCCCCGTAATCTCTGACACCTGTACTAATCAATAATCTATCTATCACTGCCTTAAAAATATCCACTGACTTGGCCCCTACAGCCTTCTGTGGCAAAGAATTCCACAGATTCACCCCACTGACTAAAGAAATTTCTCCTCATCTTCCTAAAAGAACATCCTTTAATTCTGAGGCTATGACCTCTAGTCCTACACTCCCGCACTAGTGGAAACATCCTCTCCACATCCACTCTATCCAAGCCTTTCACAATTCAGTACGTTTCAATGAGACCCCCCCCCCCCTCATTCTTCTAAACTCCAGCGAGTACAGGCCCAGTGCCATCAAACGCTCAGCATAGGTTAACCTACTCATTCCTGGATCATTCTTGTAAACCTCCTCTGGATCCTCTCCAGAGGCAGCACATCCTTCCCCGGATATGGTGCCCAAAATTGCTCACAATATAATGCAATAGATGGTTTTAACCCAGAAATCAGAAAGAAAAGAGCAACATTATCCAGGAGGATAATGAAGATCAAATGTACTGTTAGTGCACAATCATCATCTAGTCAAGCCAGACATCAATGAAACCAAAATAGATATTTTGCTATTGTGGGTCCACAATTTCCTTTCCAATTTCAGTACTTGAAAAGCAACAATCTTCCGTACTTATACCAATTCAATAGAAATAGTATATGGCCTTGTGAATTTAAAAATCGGTGGTACTGGCACTTAACAGAAAGCCACATAAAAATGTCAATACCTAGAAATGCAGTTCAAATGCACATCACAGAAAGGAAGTAATGCAAGCACTTAATGAAAAGGATAACTTGATTATACTGAAAACACAAGAGACTACAGATGCTGGAATCTTAAGCAAAAAAACAAACTGATGGTTGACTCAGTCTGGTCTATCAGGAGAACAGCTCTCGCCTACATCGAAAGCATCAACATGAGGCGCTGTCTCAAAAAGGCGGCATCTGTTATCAAGGATGCCTACTATCCGGACCATGCTCTCTTCTCACTGCTCCACAGGGCAGGAGGTACAGAAGTCTGAAGTCCAATACCACCAGGTTCAGGAACAGCTACATTTCCTGAACCATCCTGCACAATCGGCACAGTGGCGCTGTGGTAGACTTGCTGCCTTACAGCGCCAGGTTCGATCCTGACCACGGGTGCTGTCTGTACGGAGTTTGTCCGTTCTCCCAGTGACCACATGGGTTTCCCCAGGTGCTCCAGTTTCCTCCCACACTCCAAAGACGTACAGGTTTATAGGTCAATTGTAAATTGTCCTTAGTGTGTAGATAGTGCGGGGATTGCTGGTCAGTGCGGACTTGTGGGCCAAAGGGTCCATTTCAGCTCTGTATCTCTAAACTAAACCAAACAAAACTAAAAAAACCCTAACCCTTGACGATGGAACACCATGGCCCATCTCTTGCACCACCCTGAGTTTGTTATATGTTTTCTGGTTATGTTTTTGCACTAATGTCTTGTTTTTTTGAAGCTTTCTTCCCTTTAGAATTTTGCATGTAACTTATGTATAATTCACGTATGATTTGCTTTTTGTATGTTTGTCTGAGACTACCTGCCTGTGATGCTGCAGCAAGCAAAATACTTCATTGTACCTGTACCTCACTGAACTCATGTGTGTGACAACGAACCTGAACCTGAAGACGGACACAAAAGCTGGAGTCACTCAGCGGGACAGGCAGCATCTCTGGAGAAAAGGAGTAGGTGACATTTCAGGTCGAGACCCTTCTTCAGACCTTCTGCCTCGACCCGAAACATCACCTGTTCCTTTTTTCCAGAGATGCTGTCTGACTGAGTTACTCCAGCTTTTTGTGTCCATCTTCAGTTTAAACCAGCATCTGCAGTTCCTCCCTACAAACCTGAACTTGAACTTTACTCTTACTCCTTTTCCCAGTGTTTTTATATCACTAAAGACTATCTTCCCCACAGAAGATACAGAACATCTTTCTTTCTCTCTGCACCTTCACCAAGACCTGCGATACCTTGTCAGAAAACGTGGGTGCCTATTCCTCCACAATTTGGCCATATAAAATAAATTCCAACCATTGCCCGCAGCTATAACATCTCTCCCTGTCAAGTGTGATAGACTGTCTAAAGTCATGCTAGGCATTCACATTGTCAAGCCCCCCAGCGTTTACTGCAGCTAACAACAACATAGGTACAACTAACTACCAGTAGTAATTATCTGAAACAGCAGGCACCATGAATTTAACACCATGAATGTGTTTGGCTTGATGACGTACGAGAATTCCCAAGTCCAATTCAGGGTTTATCCAATTTAACACCCCAGAACTTCCATTTATGTTGCTAATGAAATGTTTTTGTTTCTATTCTTTTCCTTCAGTACCTATGGTTCGCCTTAAAAGTGCAGTTTGTAGGATGATTTAAAGTTCCCGTTCTTTTCCGGATCTCCTCAAATGCAGAAATATTCAAGGTTGCTCTAGTGTTAGCTCTTTGCAAACAAGTTTAAATTATCTCTTGTCACTTCTAAATAAATACTATTGTGATCCATTTCATGAACTTTGTTGATGTCCGCTTTGCCCTGACTTGGCGATTGTGACAATGGTCAGCGGTCATAGCCAAAAGGGATTTTTTTTTTTCCGGTTCGGAGGGTGACTAGTGTTAAATGAATGGAACAGGCAAACAGGTTACATTTTGCAGAATCCCATTGCCAATTAAACTGCCCTCAGTTATCCGAATCAGCAAACTTTTGAGTGCTGTGTAAAAAGTTCAGCTTAGTTTATTATTGTCATGTCTAACCAGATAGTGTGAAAAACTTTTTTGCTGCATACTGTCCAGTCAGCAAAGAGACTATACATGATTACAATCATGCCAAAGATACAGGATAAGGGAATAATGTTTAGCGCAATTTTTTGTTTTATTATTACGATGAGGTCATGATGCAGCTTTATAGGATTTTGGTTAGGCCGCATTTGGAGTATTGTGTGCAGTTCTGGTAGCCCTAATACAGGAAGGATGTGGAAACCTTGGAAGAGGTGCAGAGGTTGACCAGAATGATGTCGGAATTAGGGCGTATTAGCTACAGGGAGAGGTTGGACAGACTTGGATGGTTTTCTCTGGAACTCTGGAAGTTGCAGGGAGACCTCATATCATATCATATATATACAGCGCGGAAACAGGCCTTTTCGGCCCACCAAGTCCGCGCCCCCCAGCGATCCCCGCACATTAACACTATCCTACACCCACTAGGGACAATTTTTACATTTACCCAGTCAATTAACCTACATACCTGTAAGTCTTTGGAGTGTGGGAGGAAACCGAAGATCTCGGAGAAAACCCACGCAGGTCACGGGGAGAACGTACAAACTCCTTACAGTGCAGCACCCGTAGTCAGGATCGAACCTGAGTCTCCGGCGCTGCATTCGCTGTAAAGCAGCAACTCTACTGCTGCGCTACCGTGCCGCCCGTTTCTGATAGAAGTATATAAAATTCTGAGAGGTATAGATAGGGTAGACAGACAGAATCGTTTTCCAAGGATGGAAAAATCAAATACGAGAAGGCATAACTTTAAGATGAGAGGGGCAAGTTTCAAGGAGATGTACGGAGCAAGTAATTTACACAGAGGGTGGTGAGCACCTGAAATGTGCTGCCTGGGTTGTGGTTGAAGCATGTATGTTAGTGGCATTTGGCTAGGCACATGGATATGCAGGGAATGGAGGAATGTGTAGGAAGGAACTGCAGATGCTGGTTTACACCGAAGATAAACACAAAATGCTGGAGTAACTCAGCGGGACAGGCACCATCTCTGGAGAGAGGTCCCAAAACATCACCCTAATGCAGACATCACCAGATGCTGCCTTTCTCACTGAGTTACTCCAGCATTTTGTGTCTATCTTTAAGGAATAGAGGGATATAGGTTATTTGCAGGTAGATAATTGATGGTCTTGGCAGCATTTTCGGCACAGACATTGTGGGCCAAAGGGCCTGTTCGTGTGCTATACTGTTTTATGTTCTATATTCACTGATATTTGGCCTTACGATAGTGTCAGTTATGCAGTAGTGAAAGCACAGCGAAAGAACAGTTCAAGTCCCATTGCAGACTCTTGGGCCTTGGCATTGGTGGGGAGGTGAGGGCAGAGTCAGACCTCTGTTAAAAGCTGGCAGATCTGGAAATACCAGGAAGGAAAAGTTGCTGCCAAATCCAACAGTGGAACCTCCATAATGTTGTTTATCTCTCCTCTCTCTGCCTGGCTGTTTGGTTGGCAGACTGCTGGCAGTGTCAGAGGCTGTCACATGTTGACTGGTCCCAACAGTGAAACGATCTTGTGAAAAGAAACTTTAACTTTGGATTTAACAATTCCCATTCCCCTTCAACTATTGTGCATCAGCAGCCCGAAGAATCTTTTAGCTCATGGTGACTAAATGTAGTCAAAGAGTCATTGAGTCATAGAGTCATACAACGTGGAAACAGGCCCTTCGACCCAACGTTCCCACACCGACCAACAATAGTCCTACCTGCCTGCATTTGGCCCATATCCTGCTAAACCTGTCCTATCCATGTAACCTGCCTAATCGTTTCTTAAATGTTGTGATAGTCCCTGCCTCAACTACCTCCTCTGTCAACTCGTTCCATACACCTACCACCCTTTGTGTGAAGAAGTTACACGTCAGATTCCTATTATATCTTTCCCCCTTCACCTTAAACCTACATCCGTTGGTTCTCAATTCCCCTACGCTGGACAAGAGACTCTGTGTATCTACCTGGTCTATTAGAGTCATAGAGAGTCATAGAGTGATACAGTGTGGAAACAGGCCCTTTGGCCCAACTTGCCCACACCAGCCAACATGTCCCAGCCATTCCTCTCAAGATTTTATACATCTCATCCAAGGAATAATCTTCACTAAATCTAAGGCATGAAATCTCAGGTACTTAAAATCAGTGAAAAGATTTGGTTATAGTTTATAATAATGTTCTTTGCAACAAATCCTTCTAATGGGGTTCCTGGTGGCAGGTGCAGTGAAGTGCTTTGATGAAAGATGTTAATGGAAGCCTCTGGGGATGGATGTGGTCCTGTGTAGCTTTAAAAAATACTAATAGGTATCAGCGTGCCACACACAACATAACACCCATTCGCTTATCCTTGTCACTTATCTTACACATATTCTATGAGTTAGGGAGTGGCTATAGCAGCTATGTTTGCAATAAATTGAATAGCAGAGAAAAGGAACTGCAGATACTTACAGTACAGTACAGAACTTTATTGTCATTCGGTACAAATACCGAACGAAATTACAGCAGTCACAAAACACAACAAAAAAAAGAAAAAAGTACACAGGACACACGACCCCAAGACAAACATCCATCACAGTGAGTCCAAACACCCCCTCACTGTGATGGAGGACACAGGGACACAAAAGGACAGCACGGTGGTACAGCAGTAGAGTTGCTGCCTGAACGAGCCAGAGACCCAGGTTCGATCCTGACTACATGTGCTGTCTGTATGGAGTTTGTACATTCTCCCTATGACCACATGGGCTTTCTCCGGGTGCTCACGTTTCCTCCCACACTCCAAAGACGTACAGGTTTGTACATTGGCTTCAGTCAAATTGTAAATTGCCACTAGTGTGTAGGATAATGCCAGTGTACAGGGTGGTCGCTAGTCGGCATGGACTCAGTGAGCCAAACAACCTGTTTCCACGTTGTATCTCCAAACTCTAAAGTCTAAAGTAAAGACACAAAGATCAGGAATAACACAGCGGGTTAGGCAGCATCTCTGGAGAACATGCGTAGGTGATGTTTTGGGTCAGGACCCTTCTTCGGACCAGCAGTTTTATTTGTGTTGGTCCCTCTGTTACAAGTAAGGTCCATTGTGTTGGAGCCACTCAGCAGGTCAAGCAGCGTCTCTGGAGGACATGGATAAGCACATTTTGGGTCGGGACCTTCTTCAGACTGATTGTAATGGGGGGAGAAGTCAGCTATGGGAACGGATCTGTTGGCTACGGCTGGGCCGGAATTCCAGTGTCCCGGCCTCCAGTGGCAAATTCAACCCTCCGATCGGTGCAGAAGTCCCGATGGGGTCGAGATCGGCTGCCTCACCGGGCCAGGGCACCACATTTCCAGGGGGAATTTTGTCTGGATTAAAGGAGGACCGCCAGTTGCTGGAAAATCTGTGGTGGACCTGTCGTACAAGTGCCTGGAGCTCGCTGCCAGGGAGGGTAGTGGAAGCAGATACAATAGTGGCATTTAAGAGGCTTTTAGATAGGCATGTGCCTATGCAGAAAATGGAGCGATATGGATCACGTGCTGGCATCAACTTGACATCATGTTCAGGATGGACACAGTGGGCTAAGAATGTATTCCTGTACTGGTTTATATTCTATATTCTAACATTGCATAGCTCCTATCCAGCACAAGCACAAAGTGAAAAGTCTGCTTCAGTTTTCTCTGCAAAATACTGCCCCCCCTCAACAGCCTTTACAACTAAAAATGCAAGTGCAGCACTAATGAGCAGTAAGTCTGGGAAAATCGCCAGAATCTTTGGCATTTACCCAGAACTTCACACTAACCTGATTCAAAAGGAAAAATATACCTTGCCAAATATGTCTTCAACATCCCTGAAAAACAGATTTACCGCAAAAGCCCGGCACCATTGCAAAGTGTTATCTATTCTGAATCTAGGAAAACCACTCGCCCATCCCAATAGGAGAGGGTCTTCAACCCAAAATGTAATCTCTGTTTCCCATTCCACAGAATGCATCACATGCTGGGTGATTCCAGAATTTTCTATTTAAATTTTGGATTTTCAGCATCTGCAGTCATTTCCAATTTTCAATCCCAATAATCCCGTTTGTTCACAACCTACAAGGTGTTCATTCAGTTCACCCAATAAAAAGAACTTCCCAAATGAGCGGGCGGTCTTCATGGGGGGTCAGAAGAAGGGTCTCAACCCGAAATGTCACCTCTTCCTTTTCTCCAGAGATGTCCCCTGACCTGCCGAGCTACTTCAGCATTTTGTGTCTACCTTCGGTGGAAACCAGCATCTGCAGTTCCTTCCTACACATTTTGTCCGCTCCACTGCGAAATCTCCTCAAGGTATGTCTACTTTGGAGGTTCTCCTCCTCTCTCCAACGAGAGTTCTGCGACATGCTCTCTCGCTGCTCACCCTCTGTGATGCCCCCTGCCCTCCGGCTCCACCACCACGTTTTAACCCAGACTCGCTACCACAGCCAACGGGTCTGAAGAAGGGTCTCAACCCAAAACAACACCCATTCCTTTTCTCCAAAGATGCTGGCAGACCCGCTGAGTTGCTCCAGCATTTTGTGTCGATTTTCAGAGGGAAGATGTTACTCTGACCAGGCCTCAAACTCACAGACAACATTGTGGCGAGCTGTGCCCATCTAAAAGCCTCTTAAACATCACTATTGTATCTGCCTCCACCACCACCACCCTTAACAGTGCGTTCCAAGCACCCACCACACTCTGTGTAAGAAATTTGCCTTTCACATCACCTTTAAACTTTGCTCCTCTCATCTTCATCCCACAGCTCCATTCAGTGACAGGATCAGAAAAGTTACAGCTTTGTTGAAGGCCATTCAGCCCATTGAATGTGGGTCAGCAGCATGTAAGTGCCATCCAGTCAGTCCCATAGGTTGAGCCTTTATAGCTGTTACCAGATATATCTAACATTCGTTTTACGCTTTGGGAAAAAGAGTTGCCAAGCATCTTCACAATTTTTCACAATTAATTGAAACATACAAAGCAATTTTGTGACAAAACTAACCCGTTAAAAATATCAGGCTCCAGAAACAAGTTAGTGACAAAACAAAGATATGGCAATATTCGGAACAACAAATCCATTTTGACATTACTTCAGTGTGTTTTTCAGACATTAAAAGAAAGCTTAACAACTGTTCTCTGGCATCTTTGATAGTTATTGCTTAATATCAATTCAATGATCGTTTTCAAGAAAGACTATGTTGTTGCAGGCTGTAGCAAAATTTAGTGTAGTCTGCAAGCAATTTCATTAAAATGCAGATTAAATTATTTCCATGTATACGATAATTGTTAATTGTTTTATCCTACTGTAAAAAGTATGGGATTACTTCCTGCACATGCCTAAAGATACAGATTGGAAAATAAAATATAGGTCTTGTGTTTCTTGCCTTTTGGTCTCCATCAGGGGAGAAGGCAGGAGAACAGGATTAGGAGGGAGAGCCATGATTGAATGGTGGAGTGGACTTGATGGGCCGAATGATCCAATTCTGCTCCTATCTGATCTTCTGATCAGTACTTTAACAAAAGATAACAAACCTCAAAGATTTCAAGATTGTGACTGACCAAAAACATACCTTATTGCGACGGATTCACAAGAACGAATGTAAAGATCTAAATTCTCATTCCCTTATATCTAAATCATCAGAACAATTCATTGTCTCTCTGTGACACTATGATTATGAACAATTCAGGCAATCCTATGCATGATAAGATTTAAGGACAGTAACAACCCAATAATTCTGTTTGTTCTAATTGTATAACAACTCTGGAAACAATTTCACGAAGATGATCACTGCAAAATTAGGCTTCATGAGATAAAAATAGATTGAATGAGATTTTCAGTTCTAAGTGCCAAATGATTGTGAGCTCCATTACACTGTTAAATTACTATCGGTCCACATCTTATCTAAAGCACAAATCTATTAGGTAGTTTGGTGCAGTGAGGAGATTGCAAAGTCTGAAATATAAGATCTACCTGAACTCTACAGATTGAGCTCTAATGTGTTTGTAAGTTTTCAATGCATTGTTTTCAATCCTCACCACCATAATGCATTGAAAATTTTAAGGACTATCAAATTAAAAATGAAATCACTAATTATTCTTTACATGTTCAATCAGCCGACAACTACAGCTTTCAAAGATTGTTCAATTCAAGTGAGCAAAAGCTCATTCATTTTTATTCGTGCGGGAAAGGTTAACTCCTTTATCCTATGGAACATTTTAAGGTTTCAAGGTTTCAAGGTTTCAAGGTTTCAAGGTCAGTTTATTGTCACGTGTACCAATTCAGGCACAATGAAATTCGAATTACCATACAGCCATACTAAAAAAAAGCAACAAGACACACAACTACATAAAAGTTAACATAAACATCCACCACAGCGGATTCCCCACGTTCCTCACTGTGATGGAAGGCAATAAAGTCCAAACTTCTTCCTCTTTTATTCTCCCGCGGTCAGGGCACTCGAACAATCTGCAGTCGGGGCGATCGAAGCTCCCGCGTCGGGGCGATCAAAGCTCAGCGTCGGGGCGATCGAAGCTCAGCGTCGGGGCGATCGAAGCTCAGCATCGGGGCGATCAAAGCTCAGCGTCGGGGCGATCGAAGCTCAGCGTCGGGGCGATCGAAGCTCCAGCGTCGGGGCGATCGAAGCTCAGCGTCGGGGCGATCGAAGCTCCAGCGTCAGGGTGATTGAAGCTCCACGTCGGGGCGATCGAAGCTCAGCGTCGGGGTGATTGAAGCTCCACGTCGGGGCGATCGAAGCTCAGCGTCGGGGTGATCAAAGCTCCACATCGGGGCGATCGAAGCTCAGCGTCGGGGCGATCGAAGCTCAGCGTCGGGGCGATCGAAGCTCAGCGTCGGGCCGATTGAAGCTCTCGCATCAGAGCGGTCGGAGCTCCTGTGGCTTGGAGTTCCCGAAGTCAGTCTCTGACCAGAGACCGCGAGCTCCGTGATGTTATAGTCCCGCAGATTCCCGCGGTAGTAGAGCTCAGAGGTTGATCCCTGGCAAAGGGATTGCGAGCTCCACGATGTTAAGTATACAGGCACCCATGGTTGGAGCTCTCGAAGTCGGTCTCCAGCAAAAGCCGCAACTCCTCAATGTTAGGCCGCAGGCCGGACAGAAATGTGATACCAAAAAAAAAATCGCAACTCCGTCGAGGTAAGAGATTGGAAAAAGTTTTACTCCCAATTGTTAGGATTAAACTCCATCACCTAGTTTCTATTTATTCTGATTTTAGACTACTCCCAGCATAGTCCAATCTTCCTTCATCATGCAGCTCCATAAAGACCAAATTAAACCTGACAACACAAAGCTATACATCCTTCACGGTTCATGCAATCTCCTGCGGTCGAAGCTCTTTGACTTGATTGCCCAATGTTATAAATCACTGCAAAACTTACTCAATCTGGTTACTTTTCCAAACAGCACAGGTTCCGATTTAAATCAAACTACAGGAAAACGGGTTTTCCCACTGAAAGAGTAAAGGAGCTCCCATTAAAACTGAACCAAAATAACATTGGAAAAATATGGATTTACACTCTTCATTTGTGATGTTAAAAAAAATTGTGTATCTGGCCTTCTTTTGTCATTTTTCAGTCAACAAGTTTAGTTTAGTTTAGTTTAGTTTAGTTTAGTTTAGAGATACTGCTTGGAAACGGGCCTTTAGCCCACCGAGTCCACAACAACCAGTGATCCTCGTACACGAGCACTATCCTGCACACTAGGGACAATTTACAATTTTTATTGAAGCCAATTAACCTACAAATGTGTATGTCTTTGGAGTGTGGGAGGAAACCGGAGCACTTGGGGAATACCCACGCTGTTAATGTGGAGCATGTACACTCTGTACATGTAGCACCCGTAGTCAGGATCATACTCAGGTCTCTTGCAAAAAGGCCGCAAAAGCTGGTTGGTTTTCCCAACAGCACAGTTTCCTATTTAAATTAAAGTACAGGAAAACAAGTTTTCCCACTGAAAGAGTAAAGATGCTCCCATTGAAACACAACCAAAATAACAATGGAAAAATATGGATTTAGACTCTTCATTTGAGATGTTAAAAATCTTTGTACATCTAGCCTTCTTTTGCCATTTTTCAGTCAGCCAGTTGGCACTTGCCAATTTCTAACAACTAATTTCAAAATTAAAATTTGGTTAGTTTCTAATCTTGTTTTTAAACAATCATCATTATTAATACACTTTTTACTCGTCTCTTAAGTCATGAACCTTTGCTCAGAATTATTATTGGGTAAATTTGGTCCAAATAGTATCTATACGACACTTCCAACAATTTTGAGAAACTGAGGCCTGGATTAATCTTTATTTAGAAATAAATATGAATGTTCATTTTTTGCATTGTATTATGTGTGGGTTGGGAAAGTGTCAGCATGCATAAGAAGTTACACGTTTACCAGAAAAAGTCATTGGCAGTAGTTTTCGTAATTCCATCCATATTTCAATTAATTCGTGGAACAATCTAACAACTGAAACATCTCTTTACAAACCATACAGGATCTGCTTAAAAGAAAAAAACAATTATAAATATATTAAACATTCATTAATTATACCAATTAGAAATAATTTTCAATATGACAATTAGTTTAGTTTCCTAATGACCTTTCTTCTACATGTAACATGCCATAAATCCTTCCTTTTCAAAACTCGCAGGAAGTATTAACCGTAGTATAATTTAATGCAATTAAAATATGCCAATTAGGCTTCATTTCCATTTGTAAATTGTATTCATTATAACTTAAAATTAACTTTAAAAATTCTATGATAATAAAGTAATGTCGGCATCATTATTTGATGAGTAACAAAGTGAAACAGTGCGCGGATGAAACATTTATATTAGAGGTCTATTTTTTTCAATCATATCAGCATTCACATTTCTGTCATAAACCACACAATGTTTTAAACCATAATTTGTTCATATCTCACCTTATATCCTGGATATCAAAAACGTAGACTTACAACATAATTCCAATTATAACCTTAAAATACGATTATAGTACGAATCATTCAGCTCTAACCTAATAAATTACATCAACGAGTCTGCACTGTTGACCTTGGTTGGAATTATTTATCCATATCAAGAACAGAAATCCACTATAAACAAGAACCCTGTGCTGAGAAGGTTAATCTTTACCAATAGAGCATTAGAGGATATAAAAATAGCCACAGCATCATTTGGTTAGGAGAGGAACAGAATCAGACAGATTTTTTGCATCTTGATCTATCCACTGCTTTTACTGTTATGATCTTCTTTGGAATGTCACCAGCCCTGCTAGATGTGTACCTACTTTTGGTAAAGCATATGGACAGCTAATGAAAAGAGAACTAGTCACAAATCTGGCGAGGTCATTTTTAATTTTGTGCAATGTTATAAAATGGGAGGAAAGTTATGAAGTGCCCCTGGTTATTATTTCACTTAACAACTGTGCCATTGGCAGCTAATCCAGTGAAAAGCAGTGAGATGTTAAATGAACAGTAAAGTCACTGCATCTTGTTTTATTGCACAAACAGAAGCAAAGTTACCCCAGTGGAACCTGTTGCAACTTTGTCTGAGCTTTGCATCTCCAGTTTGGCGCTGAAAACTGACACCATTTGCAATGAGGTTCTTTTAACAAGATGGGAATGTTAATTTCCTTAGTTCAAATACTTAACATCTGTTCCAGGGTGTATTCTGTGCAATTAAAAGTTTCCTGAACCAAAACAATACTGAGGGTGCTTCTAGTCTCGATCAACAGACGCGAGGCATAATTCAGTGGCCAAGTGTCCATTTTGGAAGCACGGCGATCTATTGGTTGAATTTTCCCTTTTAATTTCCTTATTGGACATCAATGATCATTTTCTCTTGCTTCATTTGTTCATGATAAATTTTATATAATACTAAACGGTAATATAATTGACTTAATTTTTTTGCTTTTGAGGTAATAGCTTAACTTTATTGTATCCACCATTTATTTAAGACAAAATAAACGTTGATTAAATATGCTTTATCCGTGACCAAATTAGTTTTTATCAAGTTGTTTGTTTTTTTATTTAATTGTCGCTTTTCTGGTGTTATAAAAGCATTAAAAGGCATTGGTTTACAATGTTCCATTGTACAATAATATTCACCCTCCAGAAGGTAAAATAAGCACCGTGATAGTGTCCTAACTAAGGCAGCTTTGACAAAATCCCACTCTGCCTACCCTCTTATTCTGTCCCTCAATATAAATTTGTTTGCATTTCACAAACTATTTCATTTCCCATCTGACAATCTACACATCCATCTGCCACATTATCTTTGAACCCGTAATAGTAAATCTCTATTTACTTTTCATTATTTAGCAGCGTCGGCAAACTGTAATGGTTGCAATTTACTCATGTTTCTCCTGGTGAGAGGAGAGAGATTCAAAAGGGACTCGAGGAGAACCTTTCTCACACAGAGGGTGGTGCGTACATGGGATGAATTGCCAGAGGAAATGGTAGAGATAGGTACAATTACGACATTTAATGGCTGTACACTGGCGCGATGGTAGAGTTGCTGCCTTACAGCGCCAGAAACCCGGATTCGATCCTGACTACGGGTGCTGCCTGTTCGGAGTTTGTACATTCTCCTTGTGACCATGTGGGTTTTCTCCAGGTGGTCTGGTTTTCTCGCACATTCCAAAGACGTGCAGGTCGATAGGCCAATTGGCATCTGTAAATTGTCCCTAGTGTGTAGGATAGAAGTGATTGCTGGTCGCCATGGATTTGGCAGGTCAAAGGGCCTGTTTCCACGCTGCATCTCTAAAACTAAAACGACAATTGGATAGGTACATGGATAGGGAGGGATTAGAGGTGTACAGGCTCGTGGGACTAGCTCGGTTAAGCAACTTGGTCAACACGGACAAGTTGGCTGAAGGCTCTGTTTCCATTCTGTGCAGCCAAGTGATTCTCTGACTCGATAGTGCAGTGGCCATAATCAAAAGTGGACTCTTTAAGGTTTTCACCGATATCATAATGCACGTTGGGCATGATTAATTTACGCACTCTCTTGCTTTGTGACTCATTCCCTCACACAATTATTCTTATTCAGTGCAGGAAGTGGTGGAGGCTGGCTCGATTTTATTATTTAAGAGTAAATTGGATAGGTATATGGATAGGAGGGGATTGGAGGGTTATGGTCTGAGTGCAGGTAGATGAGACTAGGTCAGGGAGAATGGTCGGCGTGGACTGGTAGGGCCGGACAGGCCTGTTTCCATGCTGTAGTTGTTATATGTGTTATATGTGAGCTGGCACAAAGATGAGTTCCAAACCCAGAACATCAAACCACCTGTGTTCTTGTAGGAGATAGCAAGCTGATTTCATCGTCACTTGCTCAGAAGAGCAGGTTAACATTAAAGTATGGACTAGTATGTTGGAAATGAGGTCTTTTAGCCATTCAGTTTCAGCCACCTAAGTAGAGAGAAGAGTTACCTCCAGGCCGTTTGATTCTGGGTATAAGAAAATAAAATGGTACATGTTACCATTTACATAATTAATGCATTAAAGGTATTTTCTGGATCAGTGAGTTTACTTTATTGCTCATCTTCAGTTTAGAGATATGGCACGGAAACAGGCCCTTCAGCCCATCAAGTCCACACCGTCATCAATCACCCATTCACACTAGGTTTATGTTTTTCCACTTTCTCATTCACTCATCATAATCATTATCATAATCATAATAGTAATTTATTAGCCAAGTACGTTTTGCAACATACGAGGAATTTGATTTGTCATACAGTTACACCATTGAAGAGCAACAAGACACCCAAATAAATTTTTATTATGAAATATAAATTTTAATTATGAAAACCTTAAAGAGTCCAGTTTTGACTATGGCTACTGCATGGTGGCGCAGCGGTAGAGTTGCTGCCTTACAGCGAATGCAGCGCCGGAGACTCAGGTTCGATCCTGACTACGGGCGCCGTCTGTACGGAGTTTGTACGTTCTCCCCGTGACCTGCGTGGGTTTTCTCCGAGATCTTCAGTTTCCTCCCACACTCCAAAGACGTACAGGTATGTAGATTAATTGACTGGGTAAATGTAAAAATTGTCCCTGGTGTGTGTAGGATAGTGTTAATGTGCGGCTATCGCTGGGCGGCGCGGACTCGGTGGGCCGAATGGCCTGTTTCCGCGCTGTATCTCTAAATCTTAAAAAAAATCTTTAAAATATCCACCACAGTGACTCCCCCACATTCCTCACTGTGATGGAAGGCAAAAAAAGTTCAATCTTCTTCCCTTCTTTGTTCTCCCACAGTCGAGCCTTCCATTGTCATGGGCGATCTTGGCTCCCGCAGCCGGCTGTCGAGCACTTCGCATCGGGGCGATCAAGCTCCCGCATCGGGGGGGTCTCAGCTCCCCGGTGCCGGACGATCGGACTCCTGAGTCGGGGCTGGTTGAACCTCCTGCGGCTTGGAGCTCCCCGACATCAGTCTCTACCCGAAACTGTGAGCTCCTCGATGTTGAAATCCGCAGGCCGTGGTTGGAGCGTCGATCCCAGGCAAGAGATCGCAGACTCCGAAGTTAAGTCCACGGCCCCACGGTGAGGCTCAAAGTCAGTCTCAAGCAAGGCCGCCAGCTCCACGATGTTAGGCCGCAGAGCGACCAGAAATATGATCCGGAAAACAATCGCATCTCCGGCAAGATCAGAGATTGAAAAAAAGGTTTCCCCCGACCCCACCCCCAACATAAACCATACCAGAGAACATTAACAGGTACTTTTTAAAACACACTAAAAATAGCAAAAAAGACAAAAAGACTGACAGACTGTTGGCGAGGCTGCCACGCGGCATACTAGGGACAATCTACAGAGGATAGGATGGTGCAGACAAACCCACATAGTCACAGGGAAAACGTGGATACTCCACACAACATGGAAACAGGCCCTTCAGCCCACCTGGTGTGCACTGGCCACCAACCACCAGGTTACACTAATCCAACACTAATCACCATGTTTATATTCACCCCGCATGTTTATGATGCATATTAATGACTTTAATGTCACTATACCTTAGAAGGAAGAATTAGTAAATTTCCGCATGACACAAAAGTTTGTGGCATTGTGTTTAGTGAAGAGGGTTGTCCAAAGCAGGATTTAGATGATATGGAAAGTTCTGTGGAGATTTGACCAATGGAATTTAATCCTGACAAGTGTGATATGATACATTTTACGAAATCAAATAGGGGCAGGATATATACAGAAAATGGTAGGGGTCCCCAGGAATGTTGATGAACAGAGAGGCCTTGGAGCTCAAGTCCACAACGCCCTGAAAGTTGCAACGCAGGTAGATAGGATGGTGAAGAAGATATATGACATGTTTGCCTTCATTGGGTAGGGCACAGAATGTAAAATTTGGGACATTACATTACAACTTTACAAATCACTGGTCAGGCTGAACTTGTGGAGTACGATGTTCAGTTCTAGTCACCACACTGCAGGGAGGATGTGGTTACGCTGGAGTGAATGGAGTGAAGATTCCTTCCTTGACCTTACCTGTCCACCTATGTTCCCCGAGTGTGCCTCCCGCAGCCGATCAAGAGGGAGCGATAGGCCAGACCCCCATTCCCACTCCTCTCCTACTGGCCTTGCTCCTCGCCCGTCGCATCCGTCACCACTGGCCCCTCCCTACTGGTCCTATACAACCATCTGATCAGTCTGAAGAAGGGTCTCGACCCAAAATGTCACCCATTCCTTCTCTCCAGAGATGCTGCCTGTCCCACTGAGTTACTCCGGCTTTTTTTCTGTCTACCATCTGATCAATCATGCAGTTGGCACTGGCTGGATGATGGAAGCAATGAGTGAGAGGTCAAAAGTTTGCATGCTGCCTGCATGGCAATTATTTGGCATAATCAATCATGCGTTGCACCCACGCATCCATTACAGCGCATCAAATTTAGCCGCCATTCAATCCTGAGCTTTATTTACATGCTCTGATTTTGACTCCTTCCCAGAATGACTTCACTGCCAATGAGCTGAAGCCATACCACCAATCAATTGTAAAGAAGATTTTATTCTTTTTACAAGAAATACGCTTCTTTAGCTTAAAATATTTTAAAATGCAATCGATTAAAAGTTTTTAAAACTCTCAAAGTATTTTTTGTTCCAAAAACAATTATTGAAAGGATAAAATATCAAAATTAATACAATTAGAAGCACAAATTATCCATAAGAAATATTTTTACAGCGTAAGTACTGTATTAATTGCCCTGCATTAGGTGTAAAACCCACTTTGGGCAACCAAGGCTGGCAGGAACTCTTGATCTAATACAATTTCTACTAATAGCCTAAAAGCTTTACAGGGCTAGTATATTACGAGTTAAATCACAGCACTATGTTGTAAAGTACTGCCACCATTCAGAAGTTAATTAACTGAACACTCTCCAGGGTAGCCATTAACAAAATAAAACTGATGTGATAGCTTATACTTCATTGCATAGCCTAAAGGCTACAAGCAATTGATCCAGTCAGAGCAAATTCATATAACTTCTACCAGATTTTCTTGTTGGAATTTAAATACTGAAAGACAATGTATTAGCTTGCTATAATATGGGTAAATAATTTTCTCAATTACCTCTAGATTGAGAACTTACAGAGCATTTTACTACATCTCTTGATTTATATTGATGTAGGTATGGTAACCTACCCTGGCAGGTGCTAAACAATTGGTTTTGTGTGCTTTATTCACCCCATTTCACCTGCCTTCTTCCTTAAAGATTTATTTTTCTCTCACCCCTCTCTCTCTCTCTCCCCCACTCACTCACTCTCTCTCTCTCTCTCTCTGTCTCTCTCTCTCTCTCTCTCTCTCTCTCTCTCTCTCTCTCTCTCTCTCTCTCTCTCTCTCTCTCTCTCTCTCTCTCTCTCTCTCTCTCTCTCTCTCTCTCTCTCTCTCTCTCTCTCTCTCTCTCTCTCTCTCTCTCTCTCTCTCTCTCTCTCTCTCTCTCTCTCTCTCTCTCTCTCTCTCTCTCTCTCTCTCTCTCTCTCTCATGAGTGTGTATTAAGACATTTGTTAATGAAGTAATACATTTAGGTAGAATCAAAAGCGCTCAATGAAACAAGGATTTAATTCAAGATTTAACTGCTCCTTTGTTTCACCATCCTTGAAGGATATAATATGGAGTTGCTGCTTCACAGCTTCAGGGACCCAGATTCCATCCTGGCCTCTATGTGTAGGAAGGAACTGTAGATGCCGGTTTACATTGAAGATAGACATAAAATGCTGCAGTAACTCAGCGGGACAGGCAGGGCCGTTTTTACAGCATTATGGGCCCCCGGGCAAAGCAGTGTACTGGGGCCCCTACTGTTACTCTCCCCCACCCCCCTTTCCCTACCAGCCCCCCCCCCTGTCATGCCGGTGAAAAGCACTTACCGAAAAGCACTTAGCGATGGACTTAGGGTGCTACATTGTTGCGAAAAGCACTTACAGATCGCTGTGAGAAGCACTTAGGGACCGAAAATGTTGCGAAAAAAGCACTTATTGAACCTACATTTTTAAAGTAGTATTTATTTATTGCAAGTCACTTAACATACACAGATCAGCATGGGGCCCCTATGTTCGTGGGGCCCCGGGCAAGTGCCCATCAGGCCCATGCGTTAAGACGGCCCTGGGGACAGGCAGCAGCTCCGAAGAAAAGGAATAGGTGACGTTTCGACCCAAAACGTCACCTATTCCATGGTCTCTCTGTCTGCTTGTACATTCTTCCTCTGGCTGCATGGGTTTCCTCCGGGTCCCTGGTTTTCCGCTGCATCCCATGACTGTGCTGGTTGGTGGGTAGGTTGGCCATTGTAGATTGCCCCTAAGGTGTGAGTGAGTGTCATTGTCATGGAGTGGTACAGTGTGAAAACGGCAAGGATGAGACGGAGTTTCTTCCCACATGCTGTAACTGTAATTCTTTTTTTGCACAATCCGCAGGCATTGCCACTTTCATTTCACTGCACATCTTGTATGTGTATGTGACAAATAAACTTGACTTGACTTGGCTTGTGACAAACCCTACCTTCGGCCCAACTTGCCCATGCTAACCTAGATGCCTATCTGAAAACTATACAAAATGCTGTAGTAACTCAGTGGGTCAGGCAACATCTCTGGAGATGTTCAGACTTCAGTGAATCCAAAACATCACCTATCCACGCTCTCCGGAAATACTGCCTGACCCACTGAGTAACTCCAGTACTATGTGTCTTTTTTGGTAAACCACCATCTGCAGTTCCTTTTGTCTCTAGTTGCCCACCTGAGCTAGTCTCGTTTGTCAGCTTGTGCTCATATTCCTCTCAATCTTTCACACCCGTAAACCTGTTCAAGATTTATTAAAACATTTCTTATTGTTCCCATCTCTCCAGCTTCATCTGGCAGTTCATTCCACATGCTCAACACCCTGTGTGAAAAAGTGCTTCTCAGTGGCAGAGCCTGGAGGGAACTGATGAGAGTGTGGGGGGAAATTTAAAAAATGGGACTAATATAGAGCTTGTGTACAGACAGTGGGGCAGGCAGCATCTCTGGAGAGAAGGAATGGGTGACGTTTTGGGACGAGACCCTTCTGCAGACTGAAGTTGACGTAGTCAACACAAACGCTTTGTGGGGAAGGACTGCAATTTGAGGTCCTACCGCTACTGAACTCTGAGGGGCCGGCTCTTTATGTCTCTGGGAACAGGCCTATGAACAGAGATAACAACCCTGCAAACACTTGCAGGGTGTATTGTTCCAAGTGACCATACGGATGGCTTTGGTGCTGTGTGCATAAAATGTATTACATAGATGACATTATGAATGTATAGATGGACAATGTAAAGAAAGCCATATACTGTTGATTATTTCTTGCCTATATTTTTGATGATGAAAGTTTATTTTTTACATTTTAAAAAATCAGAAGAGTAAAATACAGCAGGGGTCTCCAGCGAATGTATAGTCAGATACAGCAGGGGATTATCATATCATATCATATATATACAGCCGGAAACAGGCCTTTTCGGCCCACCAAGTCCGTGCCGCCCGGCGATCCCCGTACATTAACACTATCCTACACCCACTAGGGACAATTTTTACATTTACCCAGCCAATTAACCTACATACCTGTACGTCTTTGGAGTGTGGGAGGAAACCGAAGATCTCGGAGAAAATCCACGCAGGTCACGGGGAGAACGTACAAACTCCTTACAGTGCAGCACCCGTAGTCAGGATCGAACCTGCGTCTCCGGCGCTGCATTCGCTGTAAAGCAGCAACTCTACCACTGCGCTACCGTGCCGCCCAGGGAATGCAAAGGATGTGTAGGAAGGAACTACAGATGCTGGTTTACAATGAAGATAAACACAAAGTGCTGGAGTAACTCAGCGGGTCAGGCAGCATGCCCAGAAAAAAGGAATGGGTGATTTTTCAGGTCGAGACCCTTCTTCAGACTGTCAGGGCTTGTTACCCTCTCCCCTGACTCTCAGTCTGACGAAGTGTCTCAACCCGAAACGTCATCCACATTCACGAATTTTGGGTCTATCAGAGGTGAACATTGTTGTACTTCAGACTATTTTTTATGTTTTTATAATTCTGCTGAACATGTTCTCCTTCACTGCATTTTGCACCTTCTACATTTGTTTGTCAATATTCCCACCCTCTAACCATTCCCATTCACTCATCGATCAGGTAACTTTGGTTACAGTCTATCTGTAGAGTTTACTATAGACTTGAGAGATATAGAATGGAAACAGGCCCTTCAGCCCACCATGTCCACACCGACCAGCCGTCACCCTGAACACCAGTACTATGCTACACGCCAGGGACAAGTTACAATTTACAGAGTCCAATTAACCTACAAATCTGTACATCTTTGGAGTGTGGGAGGAAACCGGAACACCCGGTTAAAAACTCACTCAGTCACAGGGAGAACGTGCAAGTTCTGTACAGAGAGCACCCATAGAAAGGATCAAACGCAGGTCTCTGGCACTGTAAGGCAGCAACTCTACCGCTGCTCCACCGTGCCAACCCTCAACAACTGATCACTTCTCTGATTATTAATACCCTCCAGACCAGTGAGTTCACTGCTGACTATGGATGCAGCCACCAACCCTGACTCCTGGCTCTCCTTTACCCCTCATGTTACCCATCCCTCCTAAGCAACTGACAATTGCCTCGGATTCTCTGCTAAAGGGGTTGTCCCAATCCCTCTGCCAATCTTCCTGCAACCTGCTTATTAACCCTAGCCACAACCTCTCCCTATCAGTCTTTAATCCCTCTGCTCCTTCCACTCCAAAGTATTAATGTTTCACAAGTTAGCTATTGCTGATCTAATGTCATTCCTCGGTATAAATTCATATTCTGCCATGGCCATGACCTGTACCTTCGTGACTCATGCCATTCAGATTTAAGCCCCCGGTTTCAGAGTGAACTAAATCGCTTTCAGTCTTTACATAAAATTCAACCGTGTTGCGATCACTGTTCCCCAAAGACCCTTACCGATGAGATCATAGTAATCCTTTCTCACAACACAGTAATAGATTTAAAATAGCCTATTCCCTCATTGGTGCCTCAACATCTTGTTTTAAAAAACACATTCTTTATGCCATCCATGAGTTCATCCTGCACAACATTGCTGCCAATTTGGTTTGCCCAGTCAACAAATAGACTAAAGCTCTCCCTGTGCTGCAAAGAGCACCTCAGGTTCCAAATTTTCACAATGCCCTGCTACCATTTGCCTACATACAAGTCCACCAATTTTTTCTGCCTCTTAGTATTTTTTAACTCCACTAAAATGATTCTACCGTTTGATTTTCCACATCAAGATCCTTTTTCTCTATTCCCTTTATCCCATTCTTTAAATTCAATACACCCTGCCTGCTTTATCACCTTGCCCGTCTCTTCTAAAAGATATGTATTCTGGTCACTTTGCCACAATGTCTTTGTAATGGTCATTAAATTGTACCCAATTGTTTCTATCTGTGCCATTAATTCACCCAGCTCATTATAACTGCCCTTCATTCAGATAAAGAGCCTTTAATTTTGTCTTTGTAGCATTTTCCCTGCACATACTCGGCAGCCCCATTCAAAACTGCAGCTGTAGTTACCTACATGTATAATAACAAGGAACTGCAGATGCTGCTTAATGCCAAAGAACGACACAAACTGCTGGAGTAATCCAACGGGTCAGGCAGCATCTCTGGTGAACATGGGTAGGTGATGTACCAATTATACTATGTGAATATACCTGCATCCTGCTCTCCATTCACCTATATGTGATTCTGTTGAACAGGAGAGTCATGTGTGGAGAAGAGGGATGATGCTGGTGGGGTGGAAACATGTGCAGATAACTTAAAGAGATACTAACTCTCGATTGATCTGACACCTTGTCTCAGATGTGGTTACACGTGTTTATCCATATGTGAGCCTCATACTTTGAACCTGATGCATCGCCTGTTTAATATTCCCCAATACGGAACAGTTTCTGGACCATGGCTTCAGTTTAGCAATTCATTTGACAAATACAACGGGCGCAGCGCTAGAGTAGTTGCCTTACAGCGCCAGAGACCCAGGTTCGATCCTAACTATGGGTGCTGTCTGTATGGAGTTTGTACATTCTCCCTGTGACCTCGTGGGTTTTCTCCGGGTGTTCCGGTTTCCTCCCACATTCCAAAGTCAAGCAGGTCTGTTGGTTAATTGGCTTCTTTACATTGTCCCCAGTGTGTAGAACAGAAATAGTCTAATGGGTGATCACTCTTTTAAAGAGCAACAGAAGATGACTAAAAGGCAATATGGGGAGAAAAGATGAGGTACGAGGGTAAACTAGCCAATAATATAAAGGAGGATAGTAAAAGCTTTTTTAGGTATGTAAAGAGGAAAAAAATAGTCAAGTCAAATGTGGGTCCCTTGAAGACAGAAGCAGGGGAATTTATTATGGGGAACAAGGAAATGGCAGACGAGTTGAACCGGTACTTTGGATCTGTCTTCAATAAGCAATCTCCCAGATGTTCTAGTGGCAAGAGATCCTAGGGTGATGGAGGAACTGAAGGAAATCCACATTAGGCAGGAAATGGTGTTGGGTAGACTGATGGGACTGAAGGCCGATAAATTCCCAGGGCCTGATAGTCTGCATCCCAGGGTACTTAAGGAGGTGGCGCTAGAAATTGTGGATGCATTGGTGATCATTTTCCAATGTTCTATAGATTCAGGATCTATAGAATTGTGGATTGGAGGGTAGCTAATGTTGTCCAACTTTTTAAGAAAGGAGGGAGAGAGAAAACGGGAAATTATAGACCAGTTAGTCTGACATCAGTGGTGGGGAAGATGCTGGAGTCAATTATAAAAGACGAAATTGCGGAGCATTTGGATAGTAGTAACAGGATCGTTCTGAGTCAGCATGGATTTACGAAGGGGAAATCATGCTTGACGAATCTTCTGGAATTCTTTGAGGATGTAACCAGGAAAATTGACAGTGGAGAGCCCGTGGATGTGGTGTACCTTGACTTTCAGAAAGCCTTCGACAAGGTCCCACATAGGAGATTAGTGGGCAAAATTAGAGCACATGGTATTGGAGGTAGGGTACTGACATGGATAGAAAATTGGTTGACAGACAGAAAGCAAAGAGTGGGGATAAATGGGTCCCTTTCAGAATGGCAGGCAGTGACTAGTGGGGAACCGCAAGGCTCGGTGCTGGGACCGCAGCTATTTACAATATACATTAATGACTTGGATGAAGGGATTAAAAGTACCATTATCAAATTTGCAGATGATACAAAGCTGGGTGGCAGTGTGAACTGTGAGGAAGATCTATGAGGTTGCAGGGTGACTTGGACAGGTTGTGTGAGTGGGTGGATGCATGGCAGATGCAGTTTAATATGGATAAGTGTGAGGTTATCCACTTTGGTGGTAAGAATAGGAAGGCAGATTATTATCTGAATGGTGTCAAGTTATGAAAAGGGTACATACAACGAGATCTGGGTGTCCTAGTGCATCAGTCACTGAAAGGAAGCATGCAGGTACAGCAGGCAGTGAAGAAAGCCAATGGAATGTTGGCCTTTATGACAAGAGGAGTTGAGTATAGGAGCAAAGAGGTCCTTCTACAGTTGTACCGGGCCCTGGTGAGACCGCACCTGGAGTACTGTGTGCAGTTTTGGTCTCCAAATTTGAGGAAGGATATTCTTGCTATGGAGGGCGTGCAGCGTAGGTTCACTAGGTTAATTCCCGGAATGGCGGGACTGTCGTATGTTGAAAGGCTGGAGCGATTGGGCTTGTATACACTGGAATTTAGAAGGATGAGGGGGGATCTTATTGAAACATATAAGATCATTAGGGGATTGGACACATTAGAGGCAGGAAACATGTTCCCAATGTTGGGGGAGTCCAGAACAAGGGGCCACAGTTTAAGAATAAGGGGTAGGCCATTTAGAACGGAGATGAGGAGGAACTTTTTCAGTCAGAGAGTGGTGAAGGTGTGGAATTCTCTGCCTCAGAAGGCAGTGGAGGCCAGTTCGTTGGATGCTTTCAAGAGCGAGCTTGATAGAGCTCTTAAGGATAGCGGAGTGAGGGGGTATGGGGAGAAGGCAGGAACGGGGTACTGATGAGAGTGATCAGCCATGATCGCATTGAATGGCGGTGCTGGTTCGAAGGGCTGAATGGCCTACTCCTGCACCTATTATCTATTGTCTATTGTCTATTGAATGGCGGTGCTGGCTCGAAGGGCCGAATGGCCTACTCCTGCACCTATTGTCTATTGTCTATTTCCACGATGTATCTCAAAAAAAAGTTAGCAGTGCGATTCACACACACTCCAATCCCGCTCCTCAATACCATGTGGAATTGTCAGCCTTTCATAGTGCTCAGTTCTAAACTAGACCTAATTCAAGAGCCAAATAAATGATTAAAGTGCCTCATTTATCAGCATTACTAATAGCATTAAAAAACATGATACACGCTGGGAAACTGTTAAAGGCTGTAATTGAATTTTAAAGTTCAGATGATTTTTGACCATAAGTCACTCAGAGATGTTTATGAGTGTTTATCTGATCACAGCTTTCTGCCTGTCAGGCTGCTCTGGTTTCCTCCCACACTCCAAAGACGTGCAGGTTTGTCGGTTAATTGGCTTCAGTAAAATTGTAAATTGGCTCTTGTGTGTAGGATAGTGCTAGAACAGGGATCGCTGGTCAGCGCAGATTCGGTGCGCCGAAGGGCTTGTTTCCACACTGTATCTCTCAACTAAACTAAAAACCTGGGTGGGCATTAGTATCTACGAAGAGCACATCTCAGTCATTCTTCGTGAGGAAGCTCCAAGTGGCCAGATCATGGTAGGCCATTTGATGACCTGGGATCACCTGCCCAACCTGTACCTGAAGCAGGAAGTGAGACTCTCACTGGGAGGTCTCACTGGAATTGTGTAATCTGTGCCATCTTTGACCCAAAGAAATGAGTCACATCAAGGTCGGATTAAAACTAGCGGGATGAAGCAACTGGAGAAAACTTAGAGATGCGGCATAAACAAGTGAGCATCGAACTTAATCATCTCAGACCATTCACCAAGTCAAGGGTGGTGGGTGTATGGAACAAGCTGCCAAACAAGAGGAGGTAGTTGAGGCAGGGACTATCCCAACGTTTAAGAAACAGTTAAACACGTACATGGATAGGACAAGTTTGAAGGGATATGGACCAAGTGCAGGCAGGTGGGACTAGTGTAGCTGGGACATGTTGGCTGGTGTGGGCAAGTTAGGCTGAAGGGCCTGTTTCCACACTGTATCACTCTATGACTCTATGACTCCAAGCGTAGCCAATACTTTCTCACACTTGGCTTATAGAAAACTAAATATGGCCCAAAGAGTTTTTCTAACTATTAATTATACTTTATTTGAGGTTGTAGGATAAACCTTTGAACCTCCTCTGTGGAGCCTTCAGCTCTGTTTCCACTCTGAACCAGGTCATACCTTGTTATCTTAAATCTGAAACTATGGCAGGATAACCACTTAGAAAGGTGATCCCAAATCCCAGACTTATTACCTCAACTGCGCTACTAATTGGCTCAGAAACAAAAAGAGAAACAGCTGTTTGTGCTGTCTCTCGAGAGTTTTCTTTGGAAACAGCACATGATGAGAATGGAAATTATGGCACTTCATTAAGTGAAAAAACAAATGTATTAGCGATGCCTTCAGACACCACTTTTTTAGTTTAAGTTATTAGAGATACTGCTTGGAAACAGGCAGTTCGGCCCACTGAGTCCGCACCGACAAACGATCCCCGTACACTAGCACTATCCTATAGGGACACTTTACCATTTTACTGAAGCCAATTAAGCTGCAAACCTGCACATACTTGGAGTGTGGGAGGAAACACCGGAGAAAACCCAGGCGATCACGGGGAGAACGTACAGACTCCGTACAGACAGCACCGGTAGTCAGGATCGAACCCGGGACTCTGGCGCTAAAGGGCAGCAACTCCACCGCTGTGTCACCCTGCCACCGTTGACGACATGGAGGGAATTATTGTTCAGACCAGCAGTGACAACCTCTATTTCCACCGGTGTAATTTTGACAACTCCAGTCCTGCTTCAACTCACCTAGCAATTCAATCATCAACCGACCTTTGGACATGAAAATTCAAACACATTGTCCTTCCTTGCACCTTCTATAATGTGGACCCCATCAGGGCTCCATGCCATCCCTTGCCCTAGGTCCTGCTTGCATGGCATTTCAGTTCCTGCTGACTTGTGTTACCTCTCAGCCTAGCAATGACCAGTTTTGAAAATTTTCAACCATGTTTTTAAATCCATCTTTCACGCTGCCTTTTAATCTGTGACTACCTCTGGCCTTCTAACCCACCAAGATTTCTATGAAAGGCACACAATGCCAGTAAACCAGCATCTGCAGACCCTTGTTTCTAAGATTTCTATGGTTCGGGTCAGTTTAGTTTAGAGATGCAACTTGGAAAGAGGCCCTTCGGCCCAATGTCCACGCTGACCATTGATCACCCATTCACACTAGCTCTATGTTATCCCATTGCTGACACATTAAGGGCAATTAACAGAGGCCAAATAACCGACAAACCCACAGTCTTTGGGATGTGGAAGGAAACCTGAAGCACCTGAAGTAAAAGCCCATCCAGAACTCCAAACAATCGGCACCCAGGGTCAGGATCGAACCCGGGTCTCTGGCACTGTGAGGCAGCAGCTCTACCATTAAAGTCAAAGTCATGGTCACCCTCGGGGTCAGGAACCTTGGGATCCTTGCAAGCTTTCTCCGCTGAAATATGCCATTTCTCTCTCACTGCTGCAATGAAGGGATACAAAACCCCTCCACCAGCAGAGCAAGAAAGCTCTGATTTTCAACCAACCTCATCTGAAAGAAGCATTTTGCCACAGCACTTGCCAACATTAGCCACGAGGAACTGCAGATGCTAGCTTGCAAAAACAAAAAAGACAAAGTGCTGGAGAAACTCAGCGTGTCAGACAGCATCTGTGGAAAAAATAGATAGGTGACATTTCGGGTTGGGACCCTTCTTAAGACTGATTGTAGTAGGGGGGGGAAAGTGGGAAAAGAGGTGGGCAAAGGCCAAAGCCTGACAAGTGATAGGTGGATACAGGCGGGAGGGGTTTTGATCGGCATTTGAGTGAACAAAGGAGAAAGATATTTGACAACGGTGTTGACACCCAGATCCAATTTTCTATCAGCAGATGAGTGGACAAAGGCTAGAGATGAAAAGAAGACAAAATAATGTGCGATAAGGAGCGAAGTGGAGTGAAATGTGAAGCCTGAGGAAGAAATGTAGGTGGAAAGGGATGGGGGGGAGAAGGGGAAAGGGAGACGGGATAGTGGGAGAAAAGGTGTACATGTGGGTGGGGGCACAGGGAAGAGAGATGGAAAAGGCGGGTGAGAGTTTGGATTGTTACCTAAAATTGGAGAATTCAATGTTCATACTGTTGGGTAGTTAGTCAACATTCGCAGTGGTTACATTGTGGTGTGACCCTTCAAAGGCTACCTCCTGATATCAGCGGCTTGATGAAAGATGGTAAGGCTCTTGGTGCCAACTCTTTTGTCAAGTATCTTTCTGCTTTTTTGCTAATTTCTGCCCTGATGGACTCAGGGTCTTTTTTTTTTCTCGCAGGATTCTTTCTGGCATTCCTGGCCACTTAGTTTTGAGGGGGACAAAGCCCCAAGAGATGTGGTGAACGGGATTTCTGTTTGTGCTGCACTATTTAAGGTTTGTTTTGCAGAGCGTTGCACAGCACCCTGCCTACATGAAAGACGTATCTGGCTCTTTAAACAATATTTTGTTTGAGCTCTTATAAAAAGGTGGTTCTTCTGCAAGTGAAAACACCAGTTGTGATTCAGTCTCAAGTGGTTGCAAATCTTGCTGGAGATGAACTTTGGGCATTGCACAGCAGTTGATGTGATACAGCCGTGCGAGATGGCAGGAAAACAACACAAAGGAAGAGTGAAATTGTGCACCAATGAGTAGCATGGTGGTGCAGCTAAAAGTGCTTCTGCCTTAGACAGTATATCCAGTTACCCAGCTTCAATCCTGACCTGCGGTTCTGTCTAGATGGAGTCTGCAGGTTCTCGCTGTGACTGCACTGGTTTCCCACAGATCTGCAGTGACATCCCACATCCAAAACCACACCCAGGCTGGTTGGTTAATTGGCCAAGGTAAATTGCCTCCTATGTGTAGGTGAGTGGTAGAATCTGGGGGAGGTTGACGGTCACGTGGGGAGAAAAATTAGATTGGTGTTGGAAAAACAGTCACCTTCGTCAGACTATTGAGTTTAACAGTTGGAGGGTCATGTTACAGTTGTACAGGACATTGGTGAGGCCACATATAGTATTGTGTTCAGTTTTGGTCAGCATGTTATAGGGAAGATGTTGTTAAGCCAAAAAGAGTGCAGAGGAGATTTACGAAGATATTGCCAGGGCTCGAGGGCCTGAGCTATAGGATGAGTTTAAGCAGGCAAGAACGTTATTCCTTGGAGCGCAGGAGGATGAAGGGTAATCTAACAGAGGTGTACAAAATCTTAGAAGAATAGATTGGGTAAATGCACAGAATCTTTTGCTCAGATTAGGGGAATTGAACCAGAGGACATAGATGTGTATGAAGGAACTGCAGATGCTGGTTTAAATCGAAGGTAGACACAAAATGCTGGAGTAACTCAGCGGGACTGGCAGCATCTCTGGAGAGAAGGAATGGGTGACGTTTCGGGTCGAGACCCTTCTTCAGACAGAGGACATAGATTTAAGGTATGGGGGGAAAGATTTTATAGGAACCTCGGGGCAACGTTTTCACACAAATGGTGGAAGGTATATGGAACGAACTGTCAGAGGATGTAATTGAGGCAGGTACTATCACAACGTTTTCAGAAGCATTTCAACGGGTACATGGATAGGACAGGTTTAGAGGGATATGGGCCAAATGAAAGAATGAAATGACTGGGCTTGTAGTCACTGGAATTTAGATGGATGAGAAGGGATCTTATAGAAACATGTAAAATTATTAAGGGATTGGACAAACTAGATGCAGGAAACATGTTCCCAATGTTGGGGGAGTCCAGAACCAGGGGCCACAGTTTAAGAATAAGGGGTAGGCCATTTAGAACTGAGATGATGAAAAACATTTTCACCCAGAGAGTTGTGAATTTGTGGAATTCTCTGCCTCAGAATGCAGTGGAGGCCGATTCACTGGATGCATTCAAAGGAGAGTTAGATAGAGTTCTTAGGGCTAGCGGGATCAAGGGATATGGGTAGATGGTAGGAATGGGGTACTGATTGTGGATGGTCAGCCATGATCACATTGAATGGCGGTGCTGGCTCAAAGGGCCGAATGACCTACTCCTGCCCCTATTTTCTACGTATCTATGTATCTATGTAAATGCAGTCAAGTGGAACGAGTGTAGATGGGGCATGTTGGTCGGCAAGGGCAAGTTGGGCTGAAAGGCCTGATTCCACAGCATATGACTCAATGTCTCCATAATTAGTATAAATGGGTGGTTGAAGGACTCAATGGACTGAAGGAACATCTTTCACAAAGTATGACTCTATGTCCATATCATATTAATGGCTGAAGTTAACTCTGCTAGAAACTAGTGAAGCAAAATTAGTGAAGCAGCTTTTGTTCACACAGTGCTATTGTTACTGCCCTGCTGCACTCAAAATTCTGGGTCATTGTACACATGATGCAGTGAAAAACTGGATAAGTAGAAGGAATAAACTAGGTTCAGGTAACCAGGTTTAAAACACGAAGCTGCAATAGTGGAATACTTGCCTCACATAAAATAGCAGGATGAGGAATGGAAGGGATAATCCAATATGAAGAGAAAGCGGTTGAATTAATGGGACAGATATTAGATTTGAGGAGCACGAACATGCCTAGAATCCAACTCCTATCTGTTACAATGTCGCACTTATGTAATTTACAGCATGTTTCATAACTGAAACTTCGTTTGCTCTTTAGATCTGCCTGTGGCGACAGAAGACGTTATGTTGGAATGAAAGCCGAATGGCAGCCCAAAAAGGAGGAATTCCTATGAATTTGTTTTAAAAAAATAAGTGGGTGCAGGAATAATGAAAAGTTAGGCTGCAGGCCCATTGCATTTAACCAGTCCACTTCCTCTGAGAAGTGTCTTTTGATGCCGATATGGCTGATTTCTATTCAAGCATTTGATCAAAGACTTCTGAAGATGTTTCTGCAAAGTAGCATATCCCCCCCCCCCTCCTGCAGCCACCTTGCTTTCTTTAACCAGTAGCAAGCACATTTCTCTGTTAGGTTTTAGCTGCAACCATTAACCTGACCAACTCAGTATGTGAAGGAGGACATTATTTGCCTCTTCCAGCCCAGAGAAATGTAGAACTCAGAGCCTTAAACAAAAAAGATTTGCATTTATATATGAACTCTCAAAGGCCTTACAGCCCAATGAAGTACTTTTAGAATTGTGCTACTATCTGAAGATGTAGGTATTGTCTATTTATTTTTGCTTTTCATCTATTGTCTATTATTAATTAGGTATTGTCTATTATTTATAACACTACTATTGTTTATTTATTAGTCTGTTTGTTATTTTCTATATATACTGTATTTTTTGTTGTTGTTTATAATGAGTTTTACAGAGTAATATGTTTACATATGTACCAGCATCTGCAGTTATTTTCTTATATTTCTTGTAATATGTTTACATGTCTGTTGTGTTGCTGCAAGTAAGAATTATATTGTTCCGTTTCGGGACATATGACAATAAAATACTCTTGACTTGACTCTTGAGGCAACGCTTTGGTTTAACAATTTATTCGAAAGGTAACTTCTCAGGCAGCATCGCACTACTGTGCCAGTCTCATTTTCGCATTTAAAATTGGAATTGGACCAACAGCCCTGTCGACTCAAAGGCAAGTGGGCCATCATGAAGCAGCAGTTAAAACAATTGGAATTAGATATTCTATCACCTAACAATAGTTTTGTAATTAATTAGCATCAAACAGCCCGTCCGTCTCCAAAGGTGGATGGTACAGTGCTTGGGTAGAGCAGTTCTGGAACTTCTTCTGCTTCCCTGTGCACAAACAAGGTCGATGAGTCCCTGAAGATAGACACAAAATGCTGGAGTAACTCAGGCAGCATCTCTGGAGAGGAATGGGTGATGTTTCGGGTCAAGACCTTTCTTCAGACTGAAAGTCACGGGAAAGGGAAACGAGAGATATCGACGATGATGTAGAGAGATATAGAACAATGAAAAAAAGATAAGCAAAAAAAGTAATGATGATAAAGGAAACAGGCCATTGTTAGCTGTTTGTTGGTGAAAGCGAGAAGCTGGTGTGACTTGGGTGGGGGAGGGATAGAGAGAGAGAGGGAATGCCGGGGTTACTTGAAGTTAGAGAAATCAATATTCATACCACTGGGTTGTAAACTGCCCAAGCGAAATACGAGATGCTGTTCCTCCAATTTGTGTTTTGCCTCACTCTGAGAATGGAGGAGACCTGGGACTGAAAGGTCTGTGTGGGAATGGGAAGGAGAGTTAAAGTGTTTAGCAACCAGGAGATCAGGTAGGTCCAGGCAGACTGAGCGAAGGTGTTCAGCGAAACGATCGCCCGGTCTACGTTTAATCTCAAGATGTATAGGAGTCCACATCTTGAACAACAGATACAGTAGATGAGGTTGGAGGAGGTGCACATGAAGCTCTGCCTAATCTGAAAGGACTGTCAGGGTCCCTGGACAGAGTCGAGGGAGAAGGGGAAAGGGACAGGTGTTGCATCTCCTGCAGTTGCAGGGGAAGGTACCTGGGGAAGGGGTGGTTTGGGTGGGAACGGATCAGTTAACCAGTGAGTTGGGGAGGGAACAGTCTCTGCAGAAGGTGGAAAGGGGTGGAGATGGGAATATGTGACTCGTGGTGGGATCCCGTTGGGGGTGGCGAAAATGTCAGAGGATTATGTGCTGTATGTGACGGCTGCTGGGGTGAAAGGTAAGGACTAGGGGGAGTCTGTCCCTGTTGTGACGAGGGGGAGGGGGAGCAAGGGCGGAGCTTCAGGGTACCGAGGTGACATGTGTGAGGGCTTCATCTATGATGGAAGAGGGGCTCCCTCATTCCCTAAAGGATGAGGACATCTCGGATGTCCTGGTATGGAACACCGCATCTTGCGCGCAGATGTGACATAGACGGAGGAATTGAGAGAAGGGGATAGAGTCTTTGCAGGATGCAGTGTGGGAAGAAGTGTAGTCAAGATAGTTGTGGGAGTCAGTGGGTTCGTAATACACGTCAGTCTATCTCCTGTGATGGAGACTGTGAGATCAAGGAAGGGGAGAAAAATGTCGGAGATGGTCCAAGTGAATTTGAGTGCAGGATGGAAATTGGTGGTGAAGTTATTGAAGTCCATGAATTCTGCATGGGTGCAGGAGGTAGCACCAATGCAGTTGTCAATGTAGCGGAGGTAGAGTTCGCAGATTGGGCTAGTGTATGCCTGGAACAGTGATTGTTCAACGGCCCTGCAAAGAGGCAGGCATAGCTGGGGCCTATGTGAGTGCCCATAGCTACGCCTTCGAGTTGGGAGAAGTGGGAGGGTTCTGAAATCTTGCACCAATCAACTGGCCACAATCTTCACCGACATCTTCAATCTCTCGCTTCAACAGTCTACTAACTCTACTGCTTGAAGGAGACCTCCATTATTCCAGTCCCCAAGAAAAATAAAGTGACCTGTCTCGATGGCAACTGTCCAGTAGCCCTAAGTATGACCATAATGAGTGCATTGGTAGATTGGTGATGATCCTAATCTGCACCAGGCCCCCTGATAACCTCGACACCTTGCAAATGAACGTAGACAAGAAACAGATCCACAGAGAACTCCATCTCCCTTGCATTACATTCTGCTGTGAATCACTTTAACAACAAGAACACCTACGTTCGGAGGCTAGTCATTGTCAACTGCTCAGCTTTCAATACCACAGTAGTAAATGTCTGCCTCTCAACTCCTGGACTTTGGCTTTGGGGGCTCCGTCTGCAACTGGCTCCTGAACTCCCTGACAAGCTGACGTGACTTATTTAGAATTGGTCATAACCTTTCCAGCACCCTGATCCTCAACACTGGTGCTCCTCAGGATTGTGTGCTCAGTCCCTTGCTCTACTCCCTGGATTCCTGTGGCTGTGTAGCCAATTACAGCATCAACGCTATCTTCATGTTCGCCGATGAGACCACTGTTGTTGCCTGGATCAACGGCAATGATAACATTGAGAACATAAAAGAGATCGGGAACCTCACATCACAGTGTCAGAACAACAACCTATCCATTAGGGGTTATGGGGAGAAGGCAGGAGAATGGGATTGAGAGGGAACGATAGATCAGCCATGATTGAATGGTTGGAGCAGACTTGATGGGCGAAATGGCCTAACTCTGCTCCTACAACTCATGAACTTATGAGCTTATCCCTTAACATCAGCAAGGCAAAAGAGTAGGTTGTTGACCTAAGGTGGTTGGAAGGCAGTGAATACAATCCTGTCCTCATCAACTGTAGAGATTATCAATAGATTCAAGTTCCATTCAAGTAGGCATTCATATCGCCAGTAACCAAACCTGGTCCCTTCACATTCGCGGAGAACAATGTATTTGCCTTCGTAGGCTGAGAAGATTTGACATGTCCACAATGATTCTCTCAACTTCCACAGATGTGTTACAGAAAGCATTCTGATGGGATGCATCTCAGCCTGGCATGGCAACTGCTCTTGACCATCTGAACCTGCAGAGTGGTGAACACAGCCCAGCCCAGTCCATCACAGGTGCATCACTTTCTTCCATCCAGTCCATCTTCATGGTGTGCTGCATCAGGAAGGCTGGGATTATCGAGAAGGATGCCAACCACTATGGCCATTTCTTTTTCTCTCTTCTGTCTTATGGGAGAAGATACAAGAGCTAGAAATCCAGACTAGACATCCAGACTTAAGAATAGCTTCTTCCCAATGGCTATCAGACCCCAGAACCAATCACTATTGATAATTGAGTGAGTTGACCATTGAGGGATGCATCATGGAAACAGCGCTTCAGCTCACCGAGTCCACGCCAACCATCGATCACCCGTTCACACTAGTTCTATATTATCCCACTTTCTCATCCAGTCTCTACACACTGGGAACAGTTTTACAGAGGCCAATTAACCCACAAACCCTCATGACCTTGGGATGTGGGAAGAAACTAAAGCACCTGGAGGAAACCCGCGAGGTGATAAGGAGAACGTGCAAACTCCACACAGGCTGCACTGGAGGCCAGGATTGAACCCGGCTCTTTGGCACTGTGAGATGGCAGCTCCACCAGCTGCGCTGCACTACCGCCCAGCGCCCTCTTCCCAGAGATGCTACCATGTACTCTTACTCTCAATACCACAGGTGCTCCTCAGCTTACGATGGGGTTCCGTTCAGAGAAACCCATCGCAACCCGAAAATATTGTAAGTCGAAATGCATTTAATACACGCGATCACGTGGCCGGAAGCGAGCTGGGCCCGCTGCCGTTTGCACCATCGCAAAGTCGAAATATCGCAAGTCGAAGCATCGTAAGCTGGGGAGCACCTGGACGTCATCCATTACTGTACTTAAGTTCTGTTTTTGAACTATAATCTTTGCACCATTCTGCTATTTTGCACCTGCCGTACTTACCATGTACACTGTTTGCTACGCAAGCAAGCAAGGAATTGCATTGCATCCTGGCGTGTATAACATAAAACAAACCTAAATTATTTTTGGTTTCTCCTTTAGCTTTTTTTTTATCCCCAAGCATTTTAAAGCTTAGTATGATGCTCTGTTACCCGCTCTGAAATGTTACTGTTAAGCTTGAATATCCCTCTGTGACATTAAGTGTTCGTTAACACTGCCCTTTAATTTCCCAATTGTCGTAAGGAACAACAGATCCACCACGCTGCTAAAGTTTCAGGAAGGATTACTCTACTTCCATCACTGACCTTACTCCAGATGAATAAGCTCACCCACAATAACTCCCTTGTTGATCTTTATATTCATCGGGATATTTGTCTTGCACCCAAAGCACACACGGTTTATTGTGCATCAGATGTGGCCGTGGATCCACATTGGTCTGCAAACATTTAGCTTCAGGCAGCATCGAAAGGTCACTGGAATATTGCAGGTACCAGCCAGGCTCCTTACTGGAACATGCGAGGGCTGGCAAGTGGAAGAGAAGCCATCTCCTGCAAGAATCCAATCAACCAGAAACTCTCTGATCCAGGCCAGGTGAAGGAACCTTCAGAATGGTGCGTCCGAGTTCATTGTGAGCCCAGGAGGACAACTTCTGTTAATCACGCTCCTGCAAAACTAAAAACTGAAAGATTCCTGGGCTTTTCCTAGCAAGGCAAAAATAAATTGCTGGTTTTATCAATAGAGGCAGAGATTGTAGAATCAAAATGAATCTTTATAAAAATATTTATAAAATATTAAATACTTAGGAAGGAACTGCAGATGCTGGTATACACTGAAGAGAGACACAAAAAGCTGGAGTAACTCAGCGGGTCAGGCAGCATCTCTGGAGAAAAGGAATAGGTGACGATTTGGGTCGAATCCCTTCTTCAGACTGAGAGTCAGAGGAGAGGGAACCGAGAGATATGTAAAGCTACATAGAACTAATGAATGAAAGACATGCGGAAAAGACAGATCAAAGCCAGCAATGATGATCAAGGAAAGGTGGAGCCCACAATGGCTCATTGTTGGCTGTGGGGAAGGTGATAACGAGTAACACAAATAGTGATACTCAGCAAGACAACAGTGAAACTAGTACGACAACTAGGGTGGGGGAGGGATGGAGAGAGAAGGGTTACTTGAAGTTAGAGAAGTCTATATTGATATTGATACCCTCTGTTGACACTCCGGTTCCTTTTAAATCTTTCCCTTTTCACCTTAAACCACTGCCCTCCAATTCTTGACTCTAGACTCGGTGTATTCACCCAATCTATTCCCCTCATGATTTTATACATCCTATAATATCAGCCCTCAGCCTCCTGTGCTCCAAGGAATAAATTCCCAGCCTGCCCAACCTCTCCCTGTAGCTCAGGCCCTCGAGTCCTGACAACATCCCTGTAAATCTCTGGACTCTTTCCAACGTCTTCTTCTTCTTATCGTGTCCACAACATGCTAGATATTGTGTTTCAGCCAAAACTGAGCACAACTCTTCGCAATATCATTATTCTCTGCGAGGTCCTTAGCTTTGCATTTGTGCTTCGATACAGGACATCTCAATAGGTGCTCCATAGTTTGTGGTTCAGTGCCACATGTGCAGATGACGTCTTCAGTGTCTACATAACCCCACTTATTGAGAGTCGCTTTACAACGACCAGTACCAGCTCTCAGTCTGTTGAGGCATTTCCATTCAGCCCAGCTTGATTCGGCACCAGGACGAAGTTCTTCTTTGGCACTTATGGACATGGATGTTGCTGATGGGAGATTGGCTAGTCTCTCTTCCCATATTGCAACTCTAGTACCTTCAGCTTCAGCATTTGGTTCAACTTCGTTGAAGAAGCTTTCCAACTTAATGGCAGCTTTCCTATAGTAGGGAGACCAAAACTGATGACAATGCTCCAAGCATTCACCAAAGTCTGGTATGATGGTAACATAACATCCCAATTCTTTACTCAACACTCTATCTTTGGACTAGATGTCTTTGGACTATCTTGGACCCGCGGACTATCTTTGATCGGACTTTATCTTGCACCAAACATTATTCACTATATTCCCTTTATTATGCATCTGTACACGGTGGATGGCTCGATTGTAATCTTATATTGTCTTTCCGCTGACTGGTTAGCACGCAACAAAAGCTTTTAATTGTACCTGTGCCATAGCAAATTGAATGTTAATTCATTTCTTAGATTTAATTTTTTTTTTGCTTAATCATTTTGAGATTTTCTTCATTATTTAATTGGATTTTTTTTTAATATAATCCCTTAACATCAAATAATTTTGAATGGTGAAAAGCCTTTGACGGCAGTAGGATGGTCTTGAGTGGGACTTAGGATCCACATCCTGAGGCCTGGTCACAATGTGGAAGTTGCTTCACATCACGGGGTGACCGTGGTGTTGAGACCCTTAAGACGTTTGGAACTACAGGGCAGCAAAAAGTAAACGTGTTTAGAGTTTAGAGATAAGTATAGAAACAGGTCCTTCGGCCCACCGAGTCCACATCGACCATCGATCATTCGTTCACACCAGTTTATAACATAACACATTATGTTATCCCACTCTCATCCACTCACTGCACATTGAGGACCATTTTACAGAGGCCAATTAACCTACAAACCTGCACGACTTTAGGATGTGGGTGGAAATGGGAGGAAACACGCAATCACAGGGAGAACGTCCAAACTCCGTACAGATAGCACCTGAGGTCACGATCGAAGTCGGGTCTCTGTGAAGCAGCAGGTAGTGACATGGAGTCATAGAGTCATACAGCGTGGAAACAGGTCCTTCAGCCCAACTTGCCCACACCCACCAACATGTCCCATCTATATAGTCCCACCTGCTTGCGTTTGGGTCGGGACACCAGATTGATTGTAGTAGGGGAGAGAAAGCTGGAAGAGAGGTGGAAGAGGACAAAGCCTGGCAAATGATAAGTGGATACAGATGAGTCTGAAGAAGGGTCCTCACCCCAAAATATTGTCCATCCATGTTCTCCGTAGGTGAATGATTTGCTTTTTAGATCCTGCTAAGATGTTTGATTTACTTCTCTCAGCTACCCACTACATTTGGTGAAATCTTTATGCGGCCGAATGTTAGTTAGATTAAGATCTGAGGAGGTCTTCAATTCTAATGTGCAAGAAGGAACTGCAGATGCTGATTTAAACTGAAGATACACACAAAAAGCTGGAGTATCTCAGCAGAAGGGTCTCGATCCAAAACGTCACCCATTCCTTCTCTCCAGAGATGCTGCCTGTCCCGCTGAGTTACTCCAGCTTTTTGTGTCTATCTTCAATTCTAATGACATAATCAGCTTTTCGCAACTTTGAAATTAGTGGGAATATTAAGCAAATTGCACAAAGCATCCGTGAAATCAAAACCCTTTCAGTATGACAAGATGATGTGACTTTGAAATTCAGTAATTATATTTTGTTCATCTCATTATGTTTTCTTATACTTAACAAATATTGAAGATTGTGGCGTTGCAATTTTGATTGCTGAATTATTTGCTTGTTATAAAAATGCTATTATCTTTCTGCTACATTCAATGCAGGTTTACTGCACTGATTTATGTAATCTACTTACCTTGCATTTGCAAGGTAGTGAATCATCAAAACTTACATTAAAATGTTAATATGGCACAAAAAATAATTACATTCATAAGTAAGTCAACACATAAGCAATGGCAGGTACAGCCTCTCTATATAACAGTTATGTATATATTAATGAACTATTTTTTGATCATGCATGGCTTGATCAGACATATGGAACACAGCTTGGAGTAGGTGGAGCAGATGGTCAGATACGCAAGGAAAATGTGCATTGAACATTGGCAGACCGATTCCGATTGTCAGAATGATTTCCAACATAACCATGGGATCATCTGCCTCCAGCAACATCATCCTTCTGGCAAACACCAAGATACCATCTGTAGTCAGGTTTGCTCAAAGAGTCAGCATTTCTGGATTATCATTCTCTTGAGACAGAGGCCGTTGTTGAGAATTTTCAGGCAATACATGCCCTTCGATTTCCAGCCCTTTAATTCTGCATGTCTCCTGCATACATTTCGTAGCCTATTCTCTTTGTTTTGAAATGTCTCACTTTATCCTGTCGTCAAAAACCAGGAGGCAAACCCCAAGTGCATCGGAGGGTGGGTCGGGAGGAGTTTTAGCTTTCACGGATTGTGGAGTTTGTGGATAGATATATAGGAACATAGAACATGGAACAGTGCAGCCCAGGAACAAGCCATCCGACCAACAATGTCTGTACCGAACATAATTCCAAGACAAATTCTTATCTTCCTGCACATAATCATCAGGGACATCTTGGTCAGCAGGGGCAAGTTTGGCCAACGGGCCTTTTTCCATGCTGTATGACACTATGACTCTCATCCACGTCCCACCATTCCAACTTATCCATATGCCCATTCAAAAGCCTCTTAAATTGCACTATTTTACCTGCCCCCATCACCTCTCCCCAGCAGCGAATACCAAGCACCCACCACCCTCTGTGTGAAAAACATAGCTTGCACATCTTCTTTAAACTATGCCTCTCTCACCTTAGAGCTATGCCCTCTAGTATGTGATCGGTGGGCTGAAGTGCCCGTTTCCGCGCTGTATCTCTGAACTAAACTAAACTCTCTCCTCACACTCCCTTTTTTCACCAAGTAAAGTTTACACGGCATTATCAGTCATTCTTGCTGTAATCCTTGTTTTCCGGGTCTCCGGAACATCACCATTTCACTGCATTATGTTCACCCTCTTTATTTACTTAAACCAGTCCACCGTCAAAGTGAAACATCGTTCTGTTTGACATACAAGCATTATGCAAAACTGCTGGATGGATAAACATTTGGGTTTATCGTCTCTTTTAAAGAGCCTGATAAATGGTTTCATTTCAACAATGATTTGAGTATTATTAACATTTCCAAAAGCTTTTGGGGATGAGTCAACACTTGGCGAAGCCAGGTTTGCTAGTTACCTACGAATTATAAGTCTTGTTGACAGCAAGTCCACCGAGGTTCAAAGAAAGAAACAGATGGTTAAAACCTGCAGCATTTCCCTTCAGCTCACGGTCCATTTTTCTAGGTTCATTATAGAGCTTAATGAACATTAAACGTGGTCATTTTTTGCATGAAACCCACAAAACTGCCATTACATTACAGCTGCCTGAACCCTTTAATGTTGATTTAGTTAAAACTATTCTTGCTGCAGATTTGGCTAGACTCAATTATATGCTCAATTGAGGTCAGTAATGAGTGAAATTTGACCATTTTGGAGACTTAGTGAGGTAAAATGTTCTAATGTTCTCCACATTAGGCCTCCCAAGTAGACCACTGCAGGGGGCTGAATACTTTGACATGAGGGGGAGGAGAGGATGCGGGCAGTCGATAACAGGGGAGCATAGAATACACTCTGCCAACAGATGCTGTACACGAGAACCAAGTGACTGGCAAGAGGGGCAGCACAGTGGCGGTAGAGTTGCTGCCTAACGGCGCCAGAGACCCAGGTTTGATCCTGACTACAGGTGCTAACTGTACGGAGTTTGTACATTCACCCTGTGACGCTGTGGATTATCTTCGGGTGCTCTGGTTTCCTCCTACACTCCAAAGACATACAGGTTTGTAGGTTAATTGCCTTTGGTAAAAATTGTAAATCCTGGTGTGCAGGGATCGCTGGTCGGTGCCGACTTGGTGGGCCGAAGGGCCTATTTCCATGCTGTATTTATACAGTCCAAAGAGGTGAGGCAGGGATTGCTAGCATGAGTTGAATTAAATAGTCGTCCACATATGCAGTAAATTCCATCACATTTTATTTCCATTTATTTAAAATTCAGCTCTATATTTCAAAAAAAAATTAATTGGCTGTAAAGTGCTCTGGGATTTGAAGTCATGAAAGACATCATACCAGCGAGCCATTTTATAATAAAAGTTCGTTCATGTTCATGCATTAACGCCAAGGAGTAGTAAAAACCATTAGGCAGACACCTAATGTGGTTGCATATAAAAATGATCATTGCACTAAAGTTGTTGTGAGCAGGGATATTAGTCCTTGTTAAGATGTTGAAATTGCTTTTGAACTTGGAAAGGAATAGCGTGTTTGTGAAATGTCCAGCACAAAGAACCAGCTGCAAATGTTGGAAGCAAGCACGGTGAGAGATGTCCATTAATCCCCTTGAGCCTACGATGGCACCATGACAGGCAATGCAATAGGTTTTGGTTGTCTGCCCTCTCCCTATGATCCTGCAATGTTTTACTTTTCAAATAGTTATCCAATTTCCTCTTGAATGATTATTGAATCTGCTTCCACCATCTTTTCATGCTGTGCATTCCAGATCGTTAAAAGTAACTGCTGCACGCAAACATACAAAGCAGGACACAAACGTGCTGGAATAACTCAGTGGGTCAGGCAGCATCTCTGGAGAACATGGAGAGGTGGCATTTTCGGTCAGGATCCTTCTTCAGACTGATTGTGATGCAGGGAGAGGTGGGGGTGATCGGGAAGAAAGCTGGAAAAGGGGAGGGGCAGGACAAAGCCTGGAAAGTGATAACTGGATGCAGTTGAGGGGGGGGGGGGGTTACAATAGACAGAGATGGTTTGGATAATGCCAGAGATAAAAAGACAAAAGGCATGTGATAAGGATTGAAGAGATGGGAATTATGAATCCAGAGGAACAAATGTAGGTGGAAGGGGAGAGGGTGGGGAGATATGGGTGTGAGCTCAGGTGGGACACAGGAAAGAGAGGGGAAAATGCGTGGGGGCTAGGGTTTAAGATAAGTTACCTAAAATTGGAAAATTCAATATTCATACTGTTGGGTTGGAATGTATGAACATTAAAGTCTCCAATTTCAGGTAACAAACCTAAAACTGCAATTCCTTCCTACGTATCACCTATCCATGTTCTCCAAAGATGCAGCCTGACCTGTTGAGTTACTCCAGCACTTTGTCTTTTTTTGTAAATCACCATCTGCATGGAAATTATTAAAGAGTCATAAACTCATTTGCAAATGGTATATTTTACACACATGTCACCAAGAGTTTGATAAATTACAAATGCTCTTGAAAAATTACAAACAACCACAGTAATTGTCTTTTAATGCATTTGCTCGTTATAAGGTGACAATGAACAAAGCACTTTGTCTCTCATTTTCCCAAAAAGAGTTACTTTTCGACTGTAAGCATTCACTGGTAATTCTGTTTTTTTCCTTTATTGATTTCTGATCATTGTAATCTATTTGTCTATTTAATTAGGCACCACTTTCGCAATATGTCATTCCATCTATCATGCAGATTTCTTCAGTTCATTAACCATTCTCAAAGCCATCTTCCTATTACTTTAAGTACATCTGAAGTTTCATACTTAGAGTAGCATATATAACAGTCTACATTATCTGTACCCAAGAATATTCCAATAAATGGTTGCTTTTCTTTACTACCACAGTGTATTTTACATTTAAAAACTTAATGGGTTTCCAAACTGTGTACTACCGTAATCTTTCATTCATTTATTCACATTTAGGGAGGGTATCTGTGTGTCACTTTCGAGATTAGCACTCACTTCCTCGTACTAATTGCCTCTGAGCTGAATTACTTGCCAGGACTTTTCAGAAGGCATTTCAAAGTCACGTTGCTGGGTCACAAGTCACGCATAAGTCACTAGGGTCTTCTCAATATCCCGCAGCTCCGCTCTTGCTCCCCCTCCCCCTATTCGTCACAAGGATAGAGTCCCCTTTGTCCTCACCTTCCACCCCATCAGCCGTTGTATACAACAAATTATCCTCCAAGATTTCCGCCACCTCCAACGGGATCCCACCACTTGCCACCTTCCCCTCTCTTCCCCTTTCTGCTTTCCACAGAGACCGTTCCCTCCGAAACTCCCTGGTCCACTCGTCCTTTCCCACCCAAACCGCCCCCTCCCTAGGTATTTTCCCCTGCAACCGCAGGAGATGCAACACCTGTCCCTTTACCTCCCCCCTCGACACCATCCAAGGACCCAAACAGTCTTTCCAGGTGAGGCAAAGGTTCAGCTGCATGTCCTCCAACCTCACCTATTGTATCCGTTGTTCCAGATGTCAACTTCTCTACATCAGTGAGACCAAGCACAAGCTCAGCGATTGTTCCGCTGAACACCTCCGCTCAGTCCATCTCAACCAACCTGATCTCCCGGTGGCTCAGCACCAACTGCCCCTCCTATTCCCAATCTGACCTTTCTGTCCTGGACTTCCTCCATTGTCAGAGTGAGGCCCAGCACAAATTGGAGGAACAGCAATTCCTCATATTTCGCTTGGGCACTTTACACCCCAGCGGTTTGAACATTGACTTCTCCCACTTCAGGTAGTCCCTGCTTCCCCTCCCCCTTCCCAGTTATCCTACTAGTCATCATGTCGCCGACTACATGTGGCACGGTGGCGCAGCGGTAGAGTTGCTGCCTTACAGCGAATGCAGCGCCGGAGACTCAGGTTCGATCCTGACTACGGGCGCCGTCTGTACGGAGTTTGTACGTTCCCCCCGTGACCTGCGTTGGTTTTCTCCGAGATCTTCGGTTTCCTCCCACACTCCAAAGACGTACAGGTATGTAGGTTAATTGACTGGGTAATATGTAAAAATTGTGCCCAGTGGGTGTAAGTTAGTGTTAATGTGCGGGGATCGCTGGGCGGCGCGGACTCGGTGGGCCGAAGGGCCTATTTCCGTGCTGTATCTCTAAATCTAAAAAATCTAAAACTACATCCTATCTTTGTCGCGCCCCCTCCCCTGACGTTAGTCTGAAGGGTCTCGACCCGAAACGTCACCCATTCCTTCTCTCCTGAGATGCTGCCTGACCTGCTGAGTTACTCCAGCATTTTGTGTCTACCTTCCAAAGAAGCCAGACTGGGTCAGGATGACAGGTTTCCTCCCCAAAGGACATTGGTGAACTATTTCTTCTTTCAAAAATTGGGAAGCTTTGTGTTCACTATTACCAATGAAAAAAAATTATTTTTAATTTCAGATTATTAAGTCAATTAAAATTTCGTAATTGTTATGGTTGGGATTTGAACTGGCATCTCTGGATTAATAATTCAGCGATCTAGAATACCAGAACGGTTAGATATTTAAAAGAAAATGGGCAACTTGCAAAGCAAATCCGCATGTGTTGACATTTCAAATGTTGAAACCATGCAAACCTTTTACTTTAATTTCAATTTTATGCAATTGCAGATATTTCTTTTGAGCCATTTAAATTTACCTTGAATGAGGTATCGAACTAAATATGAATTATAAAGTTGCACACAAGTCACATTTATTGTATGATGTATACTCTGTGTATAACCAGTGTATCTTATATACATACCTGTATCATCCCCCCACTTGTCACAACTTCCCATCTCCATCCCTTTCCGCTTTGAAGAGATGTTCCCTCTGCAACTCCCTAGTTAACATCCCGACCCACCCAAACCACCCCCTCCCCAGATACATTCCCTTGCAACCGCAGGAGATGCAAAACCTGTCCCTATACCTCCTCACTCGACTCTGCCTCACCTGAAAGGACTGTCGGGTTTCCGAGACAAAGGCTTACTTGCACCTCCTCCAACCTCATCTATTGTATCTGCTGTTCCAGGTGTGGACTCCTATATATTGGCGAGATCTAACGCAGAATGGACGATTGTTTCACTGAACATCTTTACTCAGTCCATCTTGGCCTACGCAATCTCCTGGTTGCCAAACACTTTAACTCCCATTCCCAGACTGATCTTTCTGTCCTGGGACTCCTCAACTGTCAGAGTGAGGCCAAACGCAAATAGGAGAAATAGCACCTCATATTTTGCTTGGGCAGCTTACAACCCAGCGATATGAATATTGACTTCTCTAACTTCAAGTAACCCTTGCATTCCTTCCCTCCCCCACCCTAGATGTCCTACTGATTTCACTGTTATCCTGCTCAGTTTCAGTGTATCCACTCGTTATCACCTTCTCCACAGCCAACAATGGACCACTGTGGGCTCCACCTTTCCTTGATCATCGTTGCTGGCTTTGATTTGTTCTTTTCATACCTTTCATTCGTTGGTTCTTTGTACCTTTCCATATCTCTAGTTACCCTCTCCCCTGTCCCTCAGTCTGAAGGGTCTCAACTCAAAATGTCACCTGTTCCTTCTCTCCAGTGATGCTGCCTGACCCGCTGAGTTACTCCAGCATTTTGTGTTTATCTTTGATTGGTCTGGTGTCACATTGTCTGATGCAAATTTTCACCTCTCACAAAAATTGTGCAGTGGATGCCTTCCGGAGGTGCCGCTGAGAAGCTGAGGCCGGAGCCTCGTCGCCCGGGCCTCATGGGCCAGCAGTGGAGCCTCGCGAGTCCAGAGGTGGAGCCTCGCGGGCTGTGGGCCGGGCCTCGCAGGCCGGAGCCACATGGGCTGGAGATGGAGCCTCGCGAGTCCGGAGGTGGGCCGGGCCTCGCCGCCCGGGCCTCATGGGCCAGCAGTGGAGCCTCGCGAGTCCAGAGGTGGAGCCTCGCGGTCTGTGGGCCAGGCCTCGCAGGCCCAAGCCTCATGCCTGGGTCTGCGGAGCACGCGGCTGGGGCCTGGGTCAGTGCCACGGAGGCGTCAGGAGAGGATCATGCAGCGTTAAGGGAGAGGTCGGTGTGGCGGTCGATGATGGTGCCGACTAACGGATGAGGACGGACACACGGAAGCGAGGTCGCCGCTGCCGCGGGAAGGAACAAAAGAGGACCTGACATGGGGGGACCGTGGTGAGGGGGGGAGAACAAGGGGAGACTTGGCACGGGGGGGGGGGGGGGAATTTGTAACTTTGTTCGCGCCCTTTATGGGCGACTATTTGCATACCTTGCGTGTGCAAGCAAAGAATTTCACTGTGACTTGTCACATGTGACAATAAAGTATCCATTCAATTCAAAACACAAAGAAATAAAGCAAGTGTTTGAATGAGCAGTCCTGGATCTCAACGGTAAGGGAATCACAATTTCAGCATGTTCTCAATTGCACTTCCATGAGTGAAGCCAGGTTTTTATCTCTGACACCTTGATCAGCGATGATGTGGGAAATAAGAACGTGAGAAGAAGATGTTTCACCTGGCAAGAACCTTTGCATGTCACATCACACATTTGTCACACAAATTCATTGCAATTGTTTAGCTAAAATCCATACTGGGAGATCAGCAACAAATCCTAGCTAAAACGCCAAGAACATGCAGGCAGAAGAACAACACAAGAAGCTATTAAAGATGCATGAAAAGCACAAAATAAGCATGAATTGTCAACAATATTCCAGGAGTTACCAATACATCAGAGATTCCATAAAAGACCAAAGGGACAGACCCTTCACTCTTTGAAGTGTTACAGTTGTACAAGACATTGGTGAGGCCGCATTTAGAGTATTGTGTTCAGTTCTGGGCACCAAAAGTTGTTGTCAAGCTTGAAAGGCTACAGAGAAGATTTACAAGAATGTTGCCATGGCAAGAGGGTCTGAGATATAGGGAGAGGTTGAGTAGGCTGGGACTCTATTCCTTGGAGTGCAGGAGGATGAGGGGTGATCTTGTTGAGGTGCATAAAATCATGAGAGGAATAGATCGGGTAGATGCACAGAGCCTCTTGCCCAGAGTAGGTGAATCGAGGACCAGAGGACAGAGGTTTAAGGTGAAGGGGAAAAGATTTAATAGGAATCTGAGGGGTAACTTATTTACACAAAGGGTGTTGGGTGTATGGAATAAGCTGCCAGAGGGGGTAGTTGAGGCAGGGACTATCCCAACATTTAAGAAACAGTTGGACAGGTACATGGACAGGACAGGTTTGGAGGAATATGGACCAAATGCGGGCAGGTGGGACTAGTGTAGCTGGGGCATGTTGGCCAGCGTGCAGGGGCGTATCTACGGAAAATAGCACCTATAGCAAGCACTGAAATTGTGCCCCTGTTGCCAGCCGTCTTTCCATAAAGGGTAATGTCCGATTCACCTCTACCCCATTGCGGACATTTCACTGTCCATGCAAACGATACGCGACAATGTTGGGAACTATAATCTGCACTCTGTATCTTCCCCTTTGCCCCACCTATTGTAGTTGAGCTTGCCTCGATTGGATTTATGTATAGTATTACCTGATCTGATTGGGATAGCATGAGAAAGAGTTTTTCCTGTCCGCCGTGACAAGAGTAAACCTAAACCGAAAAAGTGGTGGAGGGAGTGGACAGAAGCTGGGAAGCCCGGCAGAGATCAAATTGGAGCATAAGAGAATGAAAACATGTGATAGAGGAAATGACAATAGGTGGGCGGGGAGTGTCAACAGGCGGCCAAAGGAGAGGAGTTTGGTCACATTAGCAAACGGCCGAAGAAAACTGTGGGCTGAACGGCGGGAAATGATAGGACATGTCAGAGAAGAGTGCAGCAAGACCTTGAGGGAACGGGGATCGGTTTCTGACTCTCTTGTACTGTGGTATCCGTTTGCACATAATGCAAGAAGAGATATTGGGATCGGATAATAGCGCTGAGTGGACTCAGGCCGAACGGGAAAGTGAAGACATGTGCTAGCGGAATGCGGGATTAGATAGTGGTTGAAAAGGAGACTGCAGCTGGTCTAATGGAATCAGCCAATCACTGATTTGTGGAATCAGTACGCCGGTCACTTTTAGAGATTGAGTCGGAATCAGAAACGCCGTAATACTCTTGTAGCTATGGTCATCTTGTAGTCTGCAATATTTTGGCGTAACTCATTAGTTTGATAATTGTACTATTGAACAAGGTGAAGGCATTGTAAACCTTGAAGGAAGGTCAAACTGGAGGAAGTTGTCTGGCCCTGCCAGTGCTTCTCACTCATGCTAATCCAAAGACGTACAGGTTTGTAGGTTAATTGGCTTGGTAAATGTAAAAATTGTCCCTAGTGGGTGTAGGATAGTGTTAATGTGTGGGGATCGCTGGGCGGCGCGGACCCGGTGGGCCGAAGGGCCTGTTTCTGCGCTGTATCTCTAAATCTAAAAAAAAGATCTAAATCAAAGACAGATCATATATCTGAAGAAAATTCTTTTTTCACTATCCGAGGATGGCTTGTCTGACTTTCGTAGAAACTGCTCTGTGGCGCCCCCTACAAGTGGCGACCAGGGCACGGGCCATACCTGCCGTACCCTAGACACGCCACTGGCGGAGTGGGAAAGTTGGACGAAGGGCCTGTTTCCATGCTGTATGACACTACTACTCTACGACTATGAAACAGCATACTATGTACAAGGTAGCCACATGGCTGTTGTTGGAGAATATCTGTGTCAGGAAATCCTATTTCCTAGTTCACAAAACAACTAGGAATAGAGTAGGGGAGGAATAGCTTGTGAGGTCAAGCCCCAATTCAGCCAAAGATAAACATGGCACCAATATGCTGAAATGCTAGGGAAGCTTGAGTTCACGAAGAGGTGCTGCTGGGTCTCTTGAAAAGCATTACGATGAATAAATCCCCTCCAGCCTGGAGAAATATATCTTTGGTTATTGAGAGAGGCAAGAGAGGGATTGCAGGAGCATTGATGAAGATCTTTCCATCTTCTCTAGCCACAGGCGAGGCCCCAGAGGATAGGAGAGTAGCCAATGTTGTTCCTTTTTTTACGGGGGGAGGTAGAGATAATCCAGGGAATTATAGGCCGGTGAGCCTCATGTCAGCGGTAGATGATATTTCGAGACAGGATTTACTCCCATTTGGAAGAGAAAGGGATAATTAGGGACAGTCAGCATGACTTTGTACGTGGTAGGTCGTGTCTTACGAACTTGATCGAGCTTTTCAAGGAGGTTGCAAGGGTGATCAACGAGGGAAGGGCAGCGGACGTGGGCTGCATGGACTTTAGTGAGGCATTTGATGAAGTCTCTAATGGTCAGCCGATCCAGTTTAAGATGCGTGGGATCCACTGTGACTTGGTAGGTGGATTTAGAACTGGTTTACCTTTAGAAGACAGAGAATAGTGATGGAACGGTGTGTTTAGTTTGAGGTCGAAGGAGTTTTAGGTTGGGCCTTGGGAAAAAAAGGAAAGTGATGGAAGCTTGGAAAGGGGGTTACAGCCCGTGTGAAGGGAAAGCACGTCTGAAGAAGGGTCTTGACCCGAAACGTCACCCATTCCTTCTCTCCTGAGATGCTGCCTGACCTGCTGAGTTACTCCAGCATTTTGTTAATAAATACCTTTGTGTGAAGGGAAAGGCATTTTCAACACTAGCTCCCTGACAGAAAATAAAACTAAATCCATGGATAGTATTTTGTCGGAATGCGGCAGAACGAAGCAGGAAATAAGCTACACAGACAAACCTCAATTTGTGCACTATCTCTGAGGGTCAGCTTGATCCTGACCCATCACAGATCCATTGAATTACCTCTTAATAATTCAAAATGACAGCCACATTCAGAAGAGGCAGCTACACATGCACCTGACTACAGTGTGCTCTGTCGAATCATGGCCTGCCCTTCCCCATGTAGCCAGTTCAGTTGCTTCACTGAAATGAGCTATGCCTACAGAAATGCAGCTGCAATCAAACATGAATCTCGAGAGATCACAGCATACTTGTCCTTGAAGTGAATGGCTTGCCCCCTATCTGAGAACAAATGATTGTTTCCCACCTGACTGCTCCTGTAACAGTCCCATTGATGTCTATATCCATCATCATAAGTTATATAACAGAGAAGGCAAGAAGCTGCAGAGATTTAACCTTTATATATGCATATCCATTGCTATCTAAACTGAATAACTCTTATTGCTTGAAGTTGTGAACTGGAAGTGTTGGAAAGAAATTAACGCTGTTATTAATGCATGATCTTGACTGAAGATGTTTCTTTTTAAATTCAAGATAGCAGCAGATAGCAAAGTAGCGTCAGAAATAATGAAGGATGATAGAAATATAACTGCAAAGAAAACCTACATTTCTTGAACTGTTCCATCAGGTCTCGATCACCAGAAAATATGAATGGGCAAGAAAGTCTCCATCTACCAAAATAGGTCTCGTATTAAAGTATGAAACCTGGCATGAAGTAGCTTTATTATCAGGAGAGGGATTTCACACCACGCCGTTAAATAAAGACTAATCAGAGAACAAAAGGCACAAGAAGATCAAAATGTTTCGGAAGCAGGAGCAATGGTCAACTCTTTGTCAATAAACAAAATATCAACTCCTTCACCAGCTTTGTCAAGTTTGAAATGATCTTTGATGACATAAATAGGCTGCCACTCCACTGAAATCTCTCCTCATTGTGATTTCTTTGAAAGTGCATAAGCAGTCAGAACTATGATGATAAAGTTCAATACTATTAAGCAAAGCATAGGGCAATGGTGCCGTTTAAAATGAAGAGTCGGTTCTTGTCATAGCTTTGGCTCATTGCCTAGTTAAGCAACAGTGCTTATATTAAATCGAATAAAATGAGGGAAATATTAATTTACACCTCAAAAGAAAGGTCAGACCACAGACTAGCATTAAAGCAGAAAACTCTGGGGACATTCAAAAAGGTCAGATGGTATATCCATACTAAGAACAAATAATTATACTTTCTTGAAGAATTAGCTCAGTTTCTCTCCCCACAGTTGCTGTCAGACCTGCTGAATTTTCCCTGTACTTTGTGTTTTTAATTACAGATGTCCAGCATATGCAATACACCTGGTCATTCCCTCTTCTCTCCTCTCCCATCAGGCAAGAGATACAAAAGTGTGAAAAGCCCACACCTCCAGATTCAGGAACAGTTTTTTCCCCAGCTGTCATCAAGCAAATGAACCACCCTATCATCATCATCATATCATATCATATATATACAGCCGGAAACAGGCCTTTTCGGCCCTCCAAGTCCGTGCCGCCCAGCGATCCCCGCACATTAACACTATCCTACACACACTAGGGACAATTTTTTTACATTTACCCAGCCAATTAACCTACATACCTGTACGTCTTTGGAGGTACATACTCTCTATCAACAACTAGAGAGTGGTCCTGAGCCTCCTGGGAGACTGTACCTCATGGGAGACCCTCAGACTATCTTTAATCGGATATTACTAGACTTTATCTTGCACCGAACGTTATGCCCTTTCTCATGTATCTGTACACTGTGAACAGCTCGATTGTAATCTCATAGAATCTTTCTGCTGACTGGCTAGCGCGCAACAAAAAGCATTTTTTTATAGTACTTTGGAGCACGGGTCAATGGTCTAAACGGAACTAAACAATTATTGATATGCCACATATCAATCTGCCCTGTATAGCTATGAAATGTGGTATTCGTAAAGGTTTCAAGGGAAAGACTGGTCAATGGCAAGTTTCCTCTTTATAATGGCAACCATTTCAAAAATTGCCAGGGATAAAGTAACACAGACAGACTATTATTTCCATTCCTGTATGACCCAGGATAAACGTGCAGTGAGTGGAGTGTGACCTTTGATCAAAGTATGAGTGGCAATGTACCAGTGCCATTGCAGATAGAATTTGACAACAAAGACAAAAGGAAATGAAGTTCGTGATCAAATGGCAGAGTAGAATCGATGGGCCGAATGTCCTAATTCTGTCCCTATGTCTTATAGTCTTATGTTGGAATCCTGGGCAAAACGCAAAGTGCTGGAGGAACTCGGTGGGTCAGGCAACATCAGTGGAGCAAATATAAGAAAATAACTGCAGATGCTGGTACAAATCGAAGGTATTTATTCACAAAATGCTGGAGTAACTCAGCAGGTCGGGCAGCATCTCGGGAGAGAAGGAATGGGCGATGTTTCAGGTCGAGACCCTTCTTCAGACTGATGACTGAGGGGGGCGGGACAAAGGAAGGATATAGGTGGAGACAGGAAGATAGAGAGAGATCTGGGAAGGGGGAGGGGAAGGGAGGGACAGAGGAACTATCTAAAGTTGGAAAAATCGATGTTCATACCACTGGGCTGCAAGCTGCCCAAGCGAAATATGAGGTGCTGTTCCTCCAATTTCCGATGGGCCTCACTATGGCACTGGAAGACCTCCAATTTCCGGTGGGCATTTTGTGAATAAATACCTTCAGTGGAGCAAATGGACAGATGAAGTTTCAGGTTAGGACCCTTCTTCAGAGATAGTGCTGTGGGGTGGGGAGCTAAACGAAAGGTGGAACAAAGCCAGACAAGTGATGGGTGGACACAGATGACCATTTGCCAGACTTCGTCCAGCCTTAACCTCTCTTTTGCAGCTTTCTCCCCACTACTATTATCAGACTGAAAAAGGGCCCTGACCCGAAACGTCATCTGTCCATTTCCTCCACAGATGTCGCCTGACCCACCAACTGCCTCGAGAATTTGTCAATCGCTTTAAGAGTGAGCAATAGCAGAGAACACTGCCCATATTCTTCGAGTCATTTAGAAGCACTGAACGTTCGGGTCCCCGTCAGTGAACAGGCATATGTCTGCTTTGCCATGGACCATTAATTGCCATATGCACAAGACCAGAATAATGAATTTCCTACCTGCTATGGCTTTACAAGCACATTAAATGCAGCAGCACAACAAATAAATATGCAATAAATAATTTTTTGATTATTCTGTGTAAATCAGACCATGACATTGCAAACCAAAGTATGCAGTGCAACCTTCATTCGGCATAGTCACCGTTCCTGTTTTCTCCTCATATCCCTTGATTCCATTAGCCCTAATAGTTATAATAATAATAATAATAATATATTTATTTTATATAGCGCCTTAACACATGCACAAAGCGCTTTACAAATACAATTAACATAGAAACAAACAGACAAACAGACAAACTATCCTGACGGAAAAGCGGCGAATACTCAACGCCAGCGTCCTCTCACGTCAGGGTCCGGCAGTAGACATTAAAGAACACAAGACACACAGATACAATTTTTTACACAAAACAGCCATCACAGTGATTGCTCTAGGCATACCCTCACTGTGATGGAAGGCAAAGTCTTATCTCCTCCTCGTTCTTCTCCCGTGGCGCCACGAGGCGATCGAGGCTCCCAACCCCTTGAAGCCCCCACCGGGCGATGGAAAGTCCCAGGGTCGAGCCGAGCAGGCCGATGAAAGTTCTGAGCCCCCACCGGGCGATGGAAAATGCCGCGGCCGAGCCACGCAGGGCGATGAGAGTCCTGAGCCCCCACCGGGCGATGTAAAGTGCTGCGGCCGAGCCACGCAGGGTGATGAAGGGCCTGCGGGCGGGTTGATCGTGCCTCGTGCTTCGGGGCGGTCGAAGCTGCTGCGGCTGGAGCTCCCAAAAGCCGGTCGCCAGCCAGGGACCTGCGAACTCCAGATGTTGCGGTCTGCAGGGCCCACGGCCGAAGCCTCCGAGATGGTAAGTCCAGGCCCTGCGACCGGAGTCTTCGAGGTCGATCCCAGCTGGAGGCCGCCGACTCCACGATGTTAGGCCGTAGCGCGAACGGAGATACGACACGGTAAAGGTCGCATCTCCGTTGAGGAGGAGATTTAAAAAAGGTTTCCCCCAACCCCCCCACCACCCCCCTACATACACAGAATTAAAAATAAAACAAAACGTACATTTAACATCAACATTGACTAAAAAACACAACAAAAAAAACGGAGAGACTGCCGGTGAGCCGCAGCTGCAGAACACAGCCACGCCCACGCCCATATCTAACTCTCTCTTGAAAATATCCAGTGAATTGGCCTCCACTGCCATCTGTGGCAGAAATTCCACAGATTCACAACTCTCTGGGTGAAAAAGGTTTTCTTCGTCTCAGCCCTACCCCTTATTCGTAAACTGTGACCCCTGGTTCTGGACTCCCCCAACATGAGGAACATTTTTCCTGCATCTAGCCTGTCAAATCCCTTAAGAATTGTATGTGTTTCTAAAAGATTCCCTCTCATCCTTCTAAATTCCAGTGAATACAATCCCAGTTGACCCATTGTTGGATGGACGGTCATGGTCCCTCAGCTTTCCTTTCCTGAAGTCAATGATCAGCTCCTTGGACTTGCTAACGTTGAGAGCAAGATTGTTGTTCTGGTGCCACTGAACCAGATCATCAATCTCCCTGTATCTGTCTCACCCTTACCCATTATTCATCCAATGACAGTGGTATCAACAAGAAATGTAAAGGTGGCATTGGAGCAGTGACTGGCCACACAGGCATGGATATAGAGACAGGAGGCTGAGCACACAGCCTTGTGCTCCCGTGCTGATGGTCAGTGAGGAGGAAGGGTTGTTGCCAATTCGTGCTGATCGAGGTCTGCTGATGAGGAAACCGAGGATCCATTTGTGCTCAGAGGAGCGGAGGCCCGGTTACCTGAGGTTGATGATGAGTTTGGAAGGGGTGATGGTGCTGAACAACAACCTGTGGTCAATGAACAACATCCTGATGCACATGTCCCTGTTGTCCAAGCGGTCTGGCCCAGAGTGGAGGGCCGGTGAGATCGCGCCTGCTGTCGATCTGTTGCGATGATAAATAAATTGAAGTCGGTCAGGTCATCATTGAGATGTAGGAACAAGGAGCTGCAGATTTTCTGTGCTGGAGAAGTGCAGGAGTAACTCAGTGGGTCAGGCAGCATCTCTGGAGTGAAGATGCTTCTGAAGAAAGGTCAAGACCCAAAACGTCACCTATCCATGCTCTCCAGAGATGCTGCCTGACCCATTGAGTTACTCCAGCACTTTATGTCTTTTCAGGTCATTTTTAAGGCAGTTTATTTGTGTCAAAACCAAACTAGAGATGATGGCACCAAAATCCACCCGTAACTTCCACTTTCAGATCAAATCACAAAGCTCGTCAGGAAGCATTTCCGAGAAAGTGTGCATAATCCCATGAACAGTAAACGATACACAGCTAGTAGACCCACTGCCTCAGAGATACAGCCACCTGACCAGCACTTTCCGTGTGGAGTTCACATACTTCCCCCGAGACCCTCCGCGTTTCTTTCAGGGCCTTTTGTCCACCATGTTCGCCCTGACTATGATGCCAATCTAACTAATTACATCTACCTGCACACGGTCCATATCCTTCTATTCCCTATGTGGAGGAAAGAACTGCAGATGCTGGTTTAAATCGAAGTCTGAAGAAGGGTCTCGATCCGAAACGTCACCCATTCCTTCTCTCCAGAGATGCTGCCTGTCCCGCTGAGTTACTCCAGCGTTTTGTATCTTCCCTCTATTCCCTGCCAGGACACGTGACTGTTTAAATATCCTTTAAATGTTGTTATATCTGTTTTTACCACTTTCCCTTGCAGCACATTCAAGGCAGCTACCATTCTGTGTGCAAAGTAATTAACCTGCACATCTGCTTTAAACGTTCCCCTTCTCAACTTAAATCCATGCCCTCTGGTTATTTGACATTTCCAACCTATGGAAAAAAGGCCTCCGATTATCCACTCTCTCTATGCCTCTCGTAATTTTATATACCTCTATCAGGTCACACATCAGCCCTCAATGTTCCAGAGAAAATCATCCTTGTCCACTCTCCTTTAAGCTAAAACACTCCAATGTAGGCAGCAGGCTGGTAAACCTCTTCTGTGCCCTCTCCAAAGCCTTCACATCTTTACTGTAATATGGCAACCAGAGCTGCACAATACTCAGTAGTGCAGCGATAGAGTTGCTGCCTTACAGCGCCAGAGACTCAGGTTCAATGCTGACTACGGGTGCTGTCAGTACAGAGTTTGTACGTTCTCTCCATTTCCAAATTCTAAAGACATACAGGTTTGTAACTTAATTGGCTTGGTAAAACTGTAAATTGGCTCTAGTATGTGGAAGACTAGTGTTAGTATGCGGGGATTGCTGGTCAGTGCAGACTCGGTGAGCCGAAGGGCCTGTTTCCGTGTTGTAGCTCTGAACTAAACTAAACTCCAATGTGTGGGGAGGAACTGCATATGCTGGTTTACACCGAAGATAGACAGACAATGCTGGAAAAACTCAGTGGGACAGGCAGCATCTCTGGATAGAAGGAATGGCTGACGGTTCAGGTCGAGACCCTTCTTCAGACCCTTCAGAGATGCTGCCTTTAAACTGAACTCCAAAATTTGGCCTAACCTAATTTTTATGCTGTTTCAACCATGACTTCACAGCTTTTATATTCAATGCCCTGACCAATGAAGGGAAGCATGCTGCATGCCTTATTCACCACCCCATCGTTTTGCATTGAAACCCAAGATCCCTCTGCACATCAATGCTCCTTCCAATCCCTGGATATTTTCCACTTGCAATTGATCTCCCCAAATGCAATACCTCACACTCTTCTAGATTACAATCAATCTGCCATTTCTTCACCTAAATTTCCAACTGATGGGCGGCATGGTGGCGCAGTGGTAGAGTTGCTGCCTTACAGCGAATGCAGCGCCGGAGACTCAGGTTCGATCCTGACTACGGGCGCCGTCTGTACGGAGTTTGTACGTTCTCCCCGTGACCTGCGTGGGTTTTCTCCGAGATCTTCAGTTTCCTCCCACACTCCAAAGACGTACAGGTATGTAGGTTAATTTGTCCCTAGTGGGTATAGGATAGTGTTAGTGTGCGAGGATCGCTGGGCGGCGCGGACCCGGTGGGCCGAAGGGCCTGTTTCTGCGCTGTATCTCTAAATCTAAAAATCTAAAATCTGAATAATATCCAGTTTCCCTTTCCCATGACTTTCAATCTGAAGGGTCTCAACCTGAAACATCACTCATTCTTTCGCTCCAGACATGCTGCCTGTCCTGCTGAGTTGCTCCAGCTTTTTGTGTCTATCTTTAGTATAAACCAGCATCTGCAGTTCCTTCCTACACAATATCCAGCTTTATCCTTAGACAAACCTTTCTCACTTTCCACAACTCCCCCATTTTATATCGCAAACAGCAGATGTCCCAGAACACCAATTATCAGAGATGTTCAGTCAGAGAAGCATCCCACTACCAGCACCCTCTGTCTTCTATAACCAAGCCAATTCTGCATCTGTTTTACCAACTCACTGTGGATCCCATACACCTATCTTTTGGACCATCCTACCGTGAGGGACCTTGACAAAATGCTTCACTAAAGTCCATGTTGACAACATCCACTTTCATCCAAAATGCAGAAACGGACCTTTCAAATGTAGAAATCTTCTAATTGATGCCAGAGTTGGATTAAATGCTTTGGCTGTTACTTGATACATAGTGCTGTTAATAGACTTAACACATCAACTGAGCATTGTTATTGGAGCCCTACATTCATACCAGTATGTTTAACCATACCCTATAAAACAAAAAGGCCCAGGAGGAAATAGATACAATTAGTGTCATTATCGACTGCCAATAAAATAAATAAAATATATTACGGGAAACACATCAGATATTGAACAAGAGACGGCATTCCCAAACGCTGCATTAGGCAGATGAATTGGTGACAAGTAGTCAGGGACTGATTAAAGCAACTTCCAATAAGTGAGAGACAAAAACAGGAAATGGTGCAAATCTTCAGCAGGTCAGTCAGCAACTTTAGAGAGAACCGACGAGTTAAAATTTCATCTGGTGGTTTCTCTGTGTGAAAGGGATTGAAGTGGATTGACATTTAAAGAGCCATAGATCACAAGGAAATGCCAGAGTAAAAGCTCACAGGGGAAAGGAGGTGAAATGGTTTACAAAGTTCTGTAAGTTGCTAAATGAATTACTGGCTAATGTGATATAAACACGAGACATAATGGAAGTGATTAAGGAAAATAAAGACTTTGCAAACCAGGAAGACCGTACAAAGTGCGGAGGCAATGGGCCGTAGGGTGCTCGAAATGAGGGCACAATAAACTGACTAAGTGAAACAGGCTCCGGGGCCCAAAAGTGGCTCATCGCATTTTTAGCAAAGTGCATATTTAAGCAAAGATCTTAATGCGTGCAACTTGCAATGATTACCCCGAGAACATTTTTACTGTGCCCTCAATATTTATTTGCATAATTTTGATGACTTTGAATACAATGATTAAGACTGATAGATCTACTTTTTCAATTTGTATCCTCATAATTATCATTAGGCCTCAGGGATCACGATACATCATTTCATTCAGATTTACTTGTACAAATCTTTCTTGTGATTCTATAATTACATTGCTATCGGAGGGAAAATCAACGTGCCAAATTTGGGATATTTGTTTAGTTTAGAGCTTAGTTTAGTTTAGAGATACGGCATGGAAACAGGCTCTTCGGCCCATCGAGTCTGTACGGACCATCGGTCACCCGTTCGCACTAGTTCTTCGTTGTCCCACATTCTCGTCCACTCCTTACACAGTTGAAGCAATTTACAGAGGCCAGTTAACCTACAAACCCACACGTCTTTGGGATTAGAAGGGAACCAGAAGAACTGGAGGAAACCCAGGCAGTCATAGAAACATAGCAAATAGGTGCAGGAGTAGGCCATTCGGCCCTTTGAGCCAGCACCGCCATTCAATATGACCATGGCTGATCATCCAAAATCAGTACACCGTTAGTGCTTTTTTTCCATATCACTTGATTCCGTTAGCCGTAAGAGTTAAATCTAACTCTCTCTTGAAAACATCCAGTGAATTGGCCTCCACTGCCTTCCGTGGCAGAGAATTCCACAGATTCATAATTCTCTGGGTGAAAAAAAATTTCCTCATCTCAGTCCTAAATGGCCTACCCCTTATTCTTAACTCACATGGAGAACGGGCAAACTCCACACAGACAGCACCCGAGGTCAGGATCGGACGTGGGTGTGTGGCGCTGGCTGTGAGGATTTGATTATTTTCGAAGGATTTGTTTGGCGAGGACAAACGAAAGCAGTCAGAATTTGCTTTTTGGACTTCTGTCGGAAAGCAGAGACTCTCTTTGTTGAAAGAGTCCTCTAATTAGGGAGGATTTGTTCGTGTTTTCTGAAAGTCGTAGGAGCGGCAGTGGCTGGCGGAAGGCCAAGTTGCACTTGAACTGGTGGGAGCTGAGTCTAGATCGGTGTTTGTGGTCTGTAGCATCGGAAAGCTCCCTCCCACACCGACTTTGCCCGGTCCAGGTGTGCCGGGTAAGTACGGCAACAGTGCATTGGATTTTCGTTGAAGCCGGGAGGGCGACCGAGACCTGGGGAAGAAGCCTCCGGAAGCTCCATTTTCTACGACGGACACGGATTGGCACGGACTTTTCCCTATCTTATCAAGAGGAGACTGCTTCTGTTGCTTTGCCAGGAAAGCCTTCACAAGACTTTAAACTGCTGCAAATGCGTGGAGATGCAGCAATAGCAGAAAGACTGCTTTGACTTATAAAATACTGAGACGTTTTGTTTTGCTCCACGCCCTAAAGATGGCGGCCCCTACGAATTATGCAGCTGCCGTACAGTCGGCAGTCTCCGTGACTAAGGGCCATGAGTCGTTGGGGCGTATACATGGGGTGAAAGTGACCTTGCAGGGCAACATTACCTTCAAGGCTGTGCTAACCGCGCTGGGGGAGACTGTTGGCAAGAAGGCCATAGTCGCAGGCGCGGTGGTCAGTGGGAAGGCTGTTGTCATCCTAAAGACTGAGCAGTCGGTGGCTACCGCACTGGAAAGGGGGATCACGGTGGCTGGGATTTACATGGCGGTGGACCCATTGGGGACGGCCCGTGCTGCCGGTCATGCTGTCCAACGTTCCCCCTTATGTTCCGGACGCGCTCCTGCTCCCACATGTAACTAAGCTGGGGGAGGTGCGGTCTGGGCCCACCAAACTGTTGCATACGTTGGATGATCCTGAAATGCAGCATGTATTAACGTTCAATCGCCGCGAGTACATACAGCTGGCACAGGGGATTGATATGGAGGGGAGTTTTGAGGTTGAATGGGAAGGATTCTGCTATCGCCTGTTTTGGAACACGGGCCAAGCACGCTGCCATGCATGCAAAGAGGTGGGGCATTTCCGCAGGAATTGTCCTAGGCCCCGGGCTGCCAGCTCTACCAAGGTGGCCCAGGAAACCACTGCTGGCCCATCTGGGGCTGCTGGTTCTACCACGGTGGCCCGTGATGACTTTGTTCCCTTGCCCCCATCCTCCATTCCCCCACCACCCCCATGTCCCGTACCTGTGGCGGAGGATGCCGGTGCAGTGTGGGGGGTGGATGAGGGGCACTGGGAGAGACAGAAGAGTAAGAAAGTTAAAAAGAAGAAGAATAACTTTCAAGCGGGACGCCAGGCAGAAGGTCACCTTAATGAGGGTCCCCCGGCAGTAGATATTATCGAGCTCGCCTCTGAGCCTAGCCCAGGGAAGCCTGAGGGTCTGAAGGCTGGAGAGGATGAGCAGGTAGATGGCGGGGCGGAGGAACAGGCTTCAGCAATGGAGCTGACTGTACCACCGCACACTAGTGGTTATAAGAGGAGGAGGCGTGGGTCCTCTGACACGGAGAACGGCCCTGAAGGTCAGGGGCGACCTGAAGGGAGGCGTTTCTCCCCTGTTGAGGCAGAGTACCCAGTGCACGCTTCCTGTGGGCAGGAGGATGCCTCTGTAGTGCAGGGACCACCTGAGAGTGGTGACACACTACCCCAGGGGTCTGTTCCCCCAGGGATTGCGTCCGCTGGCTTAGAGGGTGACCAGGGGAAGATTGATGGGGGGGACGATTGTGGGGGTGGGTTCCCAGCCTGTGCTCCCCTTTGAGGCTACGAGTCCTATTGAGGGGTGTGCTGCCCCACCGGCTGAGGGAGCAGCGGAGACTCCGGGAACATCGCCCCCTGAGGGCCAGTGCGAGGTGGTTCCCCTGGTGGTGGGGGACGGGGACTCTCTGGGTGACGGTGCTGGGGAGGGTGCCCTGGGTGCGAAGGAGGACAGAGCCTTTTCGGATCGTGTCCTTCGGTCGGACTCCAGACGTACCCTCTCACTGCCCGCCCCGGAGACTTCCTCCGACATCACTGCCCCCAATCCGGTTACAGAGGGCGGTGGGGGTGTGCGGGAGCCTGGCCATTTACCAGGCAGTATGCCACAGTTAGAGGTACCGGTACCTGCCCCCGTCACTGATCCTGGGGGTGGGATGGTGACGGAGGAGGGACCGGGTGATGTGGCCGACCCGCCCACCTCACAGGGAGGGGTGAGCGAGGCGGCTGGGAGTCAGAACTATCCAGACTCGGGCTCAGACATTGAGTGGGAGGAGGAGGGGGACGTGGAGTCCAGCGACAGTGAGTTGATGGACTGTCCCACCCGCAGCCCCGTGTGTCGGCTTGTTGATATCTGGGAACTCCGGAGCTTTCTGAAGGACAGCAGAGGGAAGAGGAATAAGGCAGATCTGGCTGTCGACCGCTGGTCGGACCTGACGGTACCCTTGCAGTCCATTTATGCCATCCTTCAGGAGGAGGAGAACGAGGCAGGTGTATTGAAAAATGAGCGGCGCCAGCTCCAAGAGCTTTTTAAGTCCCTAAAGAAAGGGCAGAGGGCTCGGGGAGGCTCCATTCCGTCACGGGGGGCTGGTAAAAGTTCTTGTGTGCTTTCAAAATGAAGCTCACTATAGCCAGCCTGAATATTAATGGGGGCAGGGGGTCTCTCCATAGGTTTCACCATCTCTCGGTGCTGAGGGACGGGAGGTATGCGGTGAGCTTCCTGCAGGAAACACACACTGTTGAACACCATCGATCGGGGGGAGTGTGTTTTCCTGGGGAGTGATTTTAATTGTACCCTTGAGGCGAGAGATCGCTCTGGCATTCAGCGCGATCCGGCAGCGGTAAAGACATTAAGGGAGTTGGTGGATTCTTTTGAGCTAGTAGATGCTTGGAGGAATTTCCATCCCAACTCCGGCGCCTTCTCGTACAGGTTTAAGGGGGGTGGTTCCCGTATTGACCGTGTACATGTGTCTAAGGCCTGTATATGTGTCCTGTGTCTCGGCAGCCTCCATGCGGTTGGAGCCGTGCTCGGACCACTGCCTGGTGCGAGTGGACTTTATCCCGACGCGCACACGGGCAGGGTCTGCGTACTGGCACTTCAACAACCGGCTGCTGGAGGAGCGCCGGTTCCGGGATTCATTCAAGCAGTTCTGGGCGGAGTGGAGGGAAAGGCAGGGGCGTTTCCCTTCCCTAAGGCAGTGGTGGGATGTAGGGAAGGCTTACGTCCGTCTGTTTTGCCAGGACTACACGAGGGGGTCGACCAAGGGGCGGGACTCCGAGATCGGACGGCTTGAGAGAGAGTTGCTCGACTCGGAGTCTCGCCTGGGTCAGACGGAGGGGGACTCGTGTGAGTGGGAGGAGTACAAGGAGAAGAAAGGGGCACTGAGGGACTTGCAGCTGAGGAGGTCCCGGGGCGCGTATGTGAGGTCGCGAGTCCAGATGTTGCACGATCTGGACCGCGCCTCCCCCTTTTTCTTCTCCCTGGAGAAGTGCCGAGGTGCCCGCAAGCAGTTTGTCGAGTTGCTTGCGGACGATGGCTCCTCCGTCACGGATCCGGAGAGGATCGGTGCCTCAGTTTGGTCGTTCTATGACACTCTGTTCTCCGAGGGAACATCTAGTGGGGAGGCAAAAGGGGTGCTGTGGGAGGGCTTACCCATAGTGTGCAAAGAGGTGGCTGAGCGCCTCGATGATCCCCTAACTCTGGAGGAGTTGACTGGTGCCCTGCACCAGCTCAGGAGGGGCAAGTCTCCGGGGCTGGATGGGCTGACTGTGGAGTTTCTTCGAGCCTTCTGGGGTGTCCTGGGGGGCGACTATGTGAAGGTGTTGGGGGAGAGCCTGGCGACCGGGGAGATGCCCTTCTCGTGGCGCAGGGCAGTCGTCGTCCTGCTGCCCAAGAAGGGCGATCTCCGCCTCTTGAAGAACTGGCGCCCTGTCTCTCTTCTCAGTACGGGTTACAAAGTCTTTGCACGGGCATTGGCCAATCGCTTGGGGCCCGTGCTGTCCCATGTGATCCACCCTGACCAGTCCTACACAGTCCTGGGCTGGTCCATCCAGGACAATATCCATCTGGTCCGGGACCTGATCCATCTGTGCCAGAGGGCTGGTCAGTCAGTTGCCTTTCTCTCCCTTGACCAGGAGAAGGTGTTTGACCGGGTGGGACACGACTACCTTCTCGGGACTCTGCGGGCGTTTGGATTCGGACCCCATTTTGTGGCCTGGGTCCGGCTCCTATATGCTGCTGCAGAGTGCCTGGTCAAGGTCAATGGCTCTTTGTTGGCTCCCATTCACTTTGGGAGGGGGGTTCGTCAGGGATGCCCCAAGTCCGGCCAGCTTTATTCCCTCTGTGTGGAGCCATTCCTGTGCCTCCTACGGAGGCGGCTGGCAGGTTTGGCTTTGCCGGGGCCGGGGGTGGAGGTGGTTCTCTCGGCCTACGCCGACGACGTGCTACTAATGTTCACCGACCCGGTTGACCTGCGGAGGATGCGTGAGTGCCAGCGGGTGTTCTCAGCCGCATCCTCCGCCAGGATCAACTGGGGGAAGTGTGCTGGGCTCTTGGTGGGTCAGTGGCAGGTGGACTCCCTGCCGGAGGAGATGGCAGTTTTTGCGTGGAGCACCACGCACCTCCTCTATCTGGGGATCTACCTGAGTCCCACTGAGGCGGCTTGGCAGGCGAATTGGCAGGAGCTGGAGGCGAAGGTGGTCGCCCGTGTGGGGCGCTGGTCAGGCCTCCTTGGTGTGTTATCATATCGGGGTAGGGCTTTGGTCATAAACCAGCTGGTGGCCTCTCTGCTGTGGTACCGGCTGGCCACTCTGGTCCCGTCCTCTCGTTTCATCGCCATGATACAGAGGAGGTTAGTTAACTTCTTCTGGGGTGAGAGGAACCACTGGGTCTCTGCTGGGGTTCTGAGTCTCCCGTTGGAGGAGGGCGGTCAGGCGCTGGTCTGCGTCCGCACTCAGGTGGCGGCCCTCCGACTCAGGACCCTGCAGAGGTACGTGTACTCCGAGTGCCCTCCCAGATGGCACTCGCTGGCCACGCACTTTTTCTGCCGGGGGCGCTGCCTCCAGGAGGGATCACGGCTCCCGGTAGCGGGCATGAGTCAGCGCGCTAGGCGGGAGTTGCCTGGTTTTTACCGTGATCTCCTGAGAGCCAGGAATTTGGTCACCTTCAGCCAGGGCGCTGCTCCTCAGGGGGAGGGGGGTGCTGTGGTTGTGAGGGGGGCCGGTCCTCACCCTGTCACGGTGGGTGTCGAGGAGAGGCGTGTGCGTGGAGCGATTCCGACCGGGCTTACCCCCGCTCCGTCGGAATTGCTCATCGGGCCCACGGCCCGGGTCCCTTCCCGAGAGCCGGCCCCATGCAATATGAGCCGCCTTTCCCAGATGCCCAGCGTGCCGTTCCGTGACGCGGAGAGGCGCGTTTTGTACAGGCTGCTCCTGCACACTCTCCACTTCCTCGCTCTCGTCTTCCGTCCGGACACGCCTTGGCGGTCCGTGTTACCACCTGACGGCGGGAGCAGTCCCCAGTGGAGGTCTCTCTATAAGGGGGTCCTCCCGCTTTACATCGGGGACCTGGGGTGGAGAGTGTTGCATAAGGCTATAGCCTGTAACAGGTACTTGAGCCGGTTCACGGTCTCGTCTGCCGCCTGTCGCTTCTGCGTTGAGGAGGAGACCGTGTACCATTTGTATACAGAGTGCGTGAGGTTACAGCCCCTGTTCCAGTATCTGAAGGGGCTGCTCCTCAAGTTCTGGCTCAATTTTAGCCCTACGCTTTTAATTTTTGGGCACCCGGTACAGAGGTGGGAGGGTCAGGAGGGAGGAAGGGGTCTCCCTGTCGGTTTGCTCCTGGGCCTGGCCAAGATGGCCATCCGCGGGTCCAGGCAGCGGGCAGTCGACGGCCTCACAGAAGTCGGCTGCCTACCCCTGTTCTGGGCTTGCGTCCGTGCCCGCGTGTCCCTGGAGAGGGAACACGCGGTGTCCACAGGGACTCTGGAGGCCTTCCGGGAACGCTGGTCGCCGCGGGGGGTTGAATGTATTGTTGACAGAGATGGCGGGATTTTAATGTGATAATTGTTTAATTTGTAAACTGCCGATACAGGCGGCTTTTGTTTGATCACATTTTGCTTAGTATGTTTGTATGTTTTTCTTTGGAATAAAACTTTTATATCAAAAAAAAAAAAAAAAAAAGATGTCAGGATTGGAGCCGGGTCTCCGACCCTATGAAGCATTGGGCTGCCTCTTTGTATCTGGAGTCCAGTTATCCTGAGAGTTGTTAATACAGTGCACGTTGTTCCAAATAATCTCATCTCAGCTGTGAATGTATTTTTTTGTATGTTTAATTTGCTTCGCAGCAATTGTAAATGCAAAGACGACAAGAAAGAATTCAGTTCCAAACTCAGTGAGTCTTCTATTATCAAGTGTTCAGCCCTCCTCAGCTTTCTTGAAATACGGGATGGGTTGTACAAACTAATGTTTGTAATTCAGAACAACAGTTTGGCTGTGCAGTGAATCAACGATACTAGGCCTGGGTGACAGCTCCAGAAATCAAAAGCAATCATAACAAGTTTTTTTCCTGAGTCAGTGATTCAATTCTGTTGATTAACCTGGGATAAGAGATAGAGTATGTTGGTGAAATTCAGTGCTGTCTTTTTGTTTTGTTGGAGTTAGAGCTCAAATGATGATAAGCAAGCAGTGATTCTAACCAAAGCCATAAACGCAATCCCAGTGGTAACTGGGGTCAAGAAAACCTGTGTTATTGCTTCAATGTGTTTCTGAGTCATTTATGCTGCAATATTGTGCTGCATCTCCAACAAGCTTCCTACAAATGGGAGTTTGTCCACTCCAAAGTCCAGGTGCTACCAAGCATCAAGCCACAGTACACAGGTGATGTTTGCGTAAGGGTACTTTTATCAACCGATGCTCAAACCATCGTCGTGAAAATCAAAAAATAAAATGCAGGTGCTGGAATGATAAAGTAAGAACATAACATGCTGGAAATATTCAGTTGGTTCGGCCTCATCTGTGGTAAGAGAAACAGAGTTAATGTTTCAGGTCAAAGACATTTCATGAGAACTGGGAAGGACACAAGAGGCTCATTAAGCTGCAGGGAGGGTGGTGTGGGGGGTGGGGTGGGTGATGGCTCCAATAGGATTAACCCCGTGTGACCAGAGGGTTGAGATGTAAAACACAAAGTGCTAGAGGATCTCGGCGGGTCAGGCAGCATCTGTGGAAGAAGTAGAAAGTTTGAGTTCTGGACGCTTCTTCATATAAAAAGCAAACAAGGTGACCTGGTCCATGAGTGAATGTGATCAGTTAGAGGAGGAGGTTTAATTTACCCGAGAGATACAACGCGGAAACAGGCCCTTCGGCCCATGCCGACCAGCACACTAGCCACACACTATCCTACACACTAGCCACAATTTCACAATTTTTACCGAAGCCAATTAACCTACAAACCTGCACGTCTTTAGAGTGTGGGAGGAAACTGGAGCACCCGGAGAAAACCCACATGGTTACGGGGAGAACGTACAAACTCCGAACAGACAGCACCCGTACTCAGCAACAAAGCAGGGTCTCGGGTTCTGGAAGGCAGCAACTCCGCCGCTGCGCCACCACATGGACAATAGTAACAGAGACAAAAGAATGTGGGGTTGGGAAATGAGTGCCAGAGGACAGTGGACCTATCAGGCTGGGCATGTCCTCCACTCCCAGAGAGAGAAGAAAAAGGTAAAAAAAAGGAGGTAGACACAAAATGCTGGAGCAACTCAGCAGGACAGGCAGCATCTCTGGAGAGAAGGAATGGGTGACGTTTCAAGTCAAGACCCTTCTTCAGACTGAGAGGTGTTTTGAACAAACAAGCTAAGTCAATGCAATGATGGGTGGCCAATACTGACAGAGAAATCAAATAACCTGAAGTTATGGAATTCAATGTTGTGTCCAGAACGATACACAGTGCCCAGATGGAAGTTAAGGTGCTGTTCCTCAAGCCTGCATTGGACTTCATATTGATAGTGCAGGAAGTTACCGCAGGAAGTGATAGTGCAGGATAGGTCAGAGTGAAAGTCGGGTGAAGAATTAGAGTGACCAGCAACAGAAAACACAGGAACATCCCTTCAGACGTAACAAAGGTTCTCCGCAAAGCAGTTTCCAAATCTGCGTTTGGTTTCTCCAATCTAGAGGAGACCCCACTGTGAACATCAAATGCAATACATTAAATAAGAAGACTTGCAAGGGAATTGTTGCTTCAACTGGAGAGATAGTTCCTGGATGGTGGGAAATGGAAGAGAAGACATCAAAATCACCAACAAAGCAGTACTATCGCAATGTTTAAGAAACGTTTAGACAGGTACATGGATAGGATAGGTTTAGAGAGATATTGGCCAAACGCAGGCAAATGGGACTAGTGCAGATGGGAACTTGGTCAGCACGGGCACGTTGGGCTGAAGGGCTTCTTTCCACACTGTATGACTCTATGACTACATCACCTGCCGACTTCATCAAGCCTCCTGGAAGCTACGGGCGCCATCTGTACGGAGTTTGAACGTTCTCCACGTGACCTGCATTGGTTTTCGCCGAGATCTTCGGTTTCCTCCCATACTATTAACGTAATTTAGTTCCTGCCGATCTCATCGAGCATCATCAAGCACCTCCCGCTCCACCCTAGGAGAATCTTGTTTCCTGCATTAGCCTCTTCGGCCATCTTAGAACTGGAGTCAAAGCAAATCATCCTCCACCCTGAGGACTGCGCTGCCGACGAAATGTGGAGCACTGCATCAGGTGGCAATAGCTTCAGCATCCTCTACATCCACAGATCCTGAGAATTTCCTGTATCATCTGAAGATTAGCGCACCGAGTCATTAATAAGTGTGCTTCAGCTATTCATTGAGAAAATGGCAGTCATTTTTTTCAGGATCGATACTTCATAGACGTAACTGTGTATTCTTCTGTCACATCATAAGGACTAAGAGCTGGAGTAGACCACCCACACCTTCATCCCTCTTCTGCCTTTCATCACGATCATGGCTAATCTTCTACCTGTAACATTATTACCATATCCCCTTTATCCCACTAATGGCCAAAACTATTGTTCTGTGCGAGAAATGGGCTGAAGTTCCACTGCCATCCCAATGGGGAGTGCTAAATATTTACCACCATCGATCGAAGTAACTTCTCCTCGTCTCAGTCCCAAGCCATCTACCCTTTATTCTCAACTGCTTCCCTTGGCATTCAGCAGAAAAACCCTCCCTGTGTCTACCCTGCCAAGTCTCTTAACAGAAGATAGACACAAAAAGCTGGAGTAACTCTGCAGAAAAGGAATGGGTGACGTTTCGGGTCGAGACCCTTCTTCAGACTGGATCCGGTTTAGTTTAGTGTCACGTGTACCGAGGTGCATGAAAAAGGTACGCCCCTCCCCCATAGCTCAATAGGTCCAGCTTTCAAACACTATCTTCTCTGGCACTGTTTGTGACCAATGCTTAGTTACTTCAGTTCCTCATTCTCACCAGACCCAGGCTTTTCTAATATAGAAGGGTGCTGCTTACCTTTGTGAAGTCAAACACAAAGCAGTTGTTTAACTCTTCTGCGATTTCCTCTCTTCCCATAATAAATTCTTCCGTCTCTATCTATAAAAGTCTCAATGTTCCTCCGCCAGTCTTCTCTTTATATATAGAGGATCACCCCGACGGTCTGTTTTTAAGCTTCTACCCATCTACATTCATTTTTCTAAGCCTTCCTTTCATTCAATTTCTTGGGCCTCCTCTGCCGAGTTTCAATGCTCCCAATTCTCACACCCACCGCTATTTTTGGCAAACATATTAGCCTCTTCTTTTGATTTCTCTTTAATTTCTCAAATTAGCCATGGGGCTTTGTGGCATTAAACATTTTTTTTCTTAATTATTTCTTTAGATGTTAACCATTGCCTGTCCACTGCCTTTCACTGTGTTCACACCTGATCCTCTTCTAGGTCTTTGTGTTGCTACCATTTAAATTTAAGACCCTGGATTTGCGTTGAACCACATAATTGTCAAATATAAGTATTCCGGGCAATAACCCTCACATTAGCCTGATAAACAATAGACCATTGTGGGCTCCACTTTTCTTGAGTCATCTGTGATTTAGTTTAGAGATACAACGCGGAAAAAGGCCCTTTGGCCCAACCAAGTCCGCACCGATCAGCGATCCCCACACATTAACACTACCCCACACACACTAGGGGCAATTTTACATTTACACCAAGCCAATTAACCTACAAACCTGTATGACTTGAGTGTGGGAGGAAACTAAAGAACTCATAAAAAACCCATGCAGGTCATGGGGAGAACGTACAAACTCCGTACAGACAGCACCCGTAGTCTTGATCGATCCCGGGTCTCGCAGCGTTAACTCTACCGCTGAGCCAAAACTATTGCCGTCCTTTGTCCTGTAGTTTCCCCCTTCCCAGACACAAAACATCACTTATTCCTTTTCTCAAGAGATACTGCCTGACTCGTGGAATTACTCCAGCACTTTGTGTCTCATCTCCAACTCTCAGTAGATTGGTGATAGTATTGATACGAGTTTATTATTGTCACATGCATCGAGGTAGAGTGGAATGCTTTTGTTTGCGTGCTATCCAGTCAAATCAAATCATATTATGCATGAATACAATCAAGCCATGCACAAGGACAACACACCCTAGGAAAAGCACACCTTTCTTTCCCTTCAGCCTCATTGTTAAAACAAGAGCGCAGGTATTGACGATGTTATCAAGGATCAACTGGGCTATCATTTCCACCCCTCAAAGGTGCCGATTAAGACTGAAGAATACATAAATTTTGGTAGCATGTCCACTGAATGAAGTTAACAACATTAACATGTCTTTTGGAGAAAATTAACCTCTGCTGACAGACACAAAGTGCTGGAGTAACTCAACGAGTCAGGCAGCATCTCTGGAAAATATCCATAGACGATGTTTCGGGTCAGGACCCTTCTTCAGACTGCCTGAGGAAGGGTCTTGACCCGAAACGTTGCATGTCAATGTTTTCCAGAGATGCTGCCTGACCCGCTGAGTTACTCCAGCACTTTGTGTCTTTTTTTGTAAACCAGCATCAGCAGTTCCTTGTTTCTTCACCTCTTGGTTTAGTTTAGAGATACAGCGTGGAAACAGGCCCTTCAGCCCACTGAGTCTGCACCGACCAGCGATCCCCACACATTAACACTACCCTACACACACTAGGGACAATTTAAATTTATACCAAGCCAAATAACCTACAAACCTGTATGTCTTTGGAGTATGGGAGGAAACAGAAGACCTCAGAGAACCCACGCGGTAACAGTACAGACTCCATACAGACGGCACCCATGGTCAGGATCGAACCCGGGTCTCTGGTGCTGGAAGCGCTGTAGGGCAGCGACTTTACCGTGATGGCTGAATTCAATTCATACAAACGTTTTCAAATATTGAACAAAAATACACACACATAAACAGAGGCGTGTTAGATTGAAAGTAGCAGAGGGTGGAAATTTCACATTCACAGGGGATTAAGAAAAATCCATTACATCTAATGGTTTTGCACATCATATCTAGTGTTCAATTTCAATGATTTTGATTGAGTCAAAGACTGGGTCCTGTGACTAGAAGAGGATAACTGTAATCCCTCCAATTTGTGTCCCGACCGAAGATGATTTCATATCTTCAGTGTAAACAGATGAATTTCACTGAATACCAGCAACAGATTAGTCATTTCTAAGAGTGGTGCTGGTCTGCCCCCTAATGGTCACAATGTGAACACTTGGTAAGCGGGTTTTTAGATGGCACAATGTGTGTAGGAAGGAACTGCAGATACTGATTGTGTAAGGGTCTCGACCCGAAACGTCACCCATTCCTTCTCTCCAGAGATGCTGCCTGTCCCGCTGAGTAACTCCAGCTTTTTGTGCAGATACTAATTGTATGCCTCGCTGTCACCTTCCCCTCGGCTAACAATGATCCATTCTACAACTTCCTTGACCTTCGTTCCCTTTGGTCTCTCTTTTCACACCTTACCCTTCCAAAGCTCTACGTCTCCCTCTCCCCTGACTCTCATTGAGAAGAAGGGTCTCAACCCGAATCGTGACCCCAATCCCTTTTATCTAGTGATGCTGCCTGTCCCACAGGGTTACTCCAGCATTTGGTGTCCATTTCAGATGACAAAGATTGCTTTAAACCTTACCAAAGAGTAATTCTACAAGACTGCCCTCTCCCGGAAGGGACAAATTAGAAATGGAGATGCTAAAAATTAAATGTAATAAAAAGGAACTGCAAGTGCTGGTTTATACCAATGATAAATATAAAACGCTGGAGTAACTCAGCGAGTCAGCAAGTCTGGAGAAAATTATTAGGTGACGTTTCGGGTCAGGATCCTTCTTCAGACCCTTCGGGTCGGGACCCTTTGTCAGATGAAGAACCCGAAACATCATCCATCCATTTTCCCCAGAAATGCTGGCTGACCCATTGGGTTACTCCAGCGTGTTGTGCCTAACTCCGCTAAAAAAATGTTCTTTAGTATCGATTTGAACAAGTGACTTTTTAAAAATTTAATCATGGTATGTTAACACCAGCCAAGCTTACTTCCATCGAGTGCCGCAAATGTTCCTATAATTTGTTTTCTGCTGTGTCCGATTCCATCAAATCTACATCTATCATTCATCTCTAACTATCCTGTCGGGACAGTGTTAACCTTCAAATTGAGCCATTATGTTCTTTGTGAATCTCTATAAAAGATGTTCGGATGTAGATATCAGAATATTGGTACATTGATGGACAGCAATATATGCTGAAGTAGCAATATCCTCAGTGTTCCTCCACTCAGGATAATGTTTCAGTGTACAGAGTTGCATCCACAGTAACTTCAGTGTTGCTGCAGAGTATCCCACAGATTGAAAGCATTGATTGATTGAATTAATTGAAAGATCAGCATGAAAACAGGCCCTTCAGTCCACCGAGTCCATGCCAACCATCGATTGCCCGTCCACGCTAGTTCTTTATTATCACTTTGTGATGCGGGAGGAAACCGGAGCATCCGGAGGAAACCCACACGGTCACAGGGGGGACGTGCAAACTCCACGCAGACAGCACCCAAGGTCAGGATCAGACCTGGGTCTCTGGAGCTGTAAAGAGGCAGCTCTACCAACTGCGTCCCTGTGTCAGCAACTCTGACCTGACCTTGTGGTCAGAATCATTATGGCAGGTTCATCTAAAGTTAGGTCCATACGTACTTCTCCAAGTTGCTGATTTATGATTGGTAACAAGGGAAGCTGGTCCTGTATTCTCTCAACAAAGTGAATACTTGCCATTTGTCAGTCAAAGTGCGATGTGGGCTAGATTTAGAAACAGATCGACATTAGCTGCTTCATGATTGATCTAGACCAACATCTAACCTTACAATAAACAGAAAATCATTGACAAGGCAGCTGAAAATAGTTGGGCCGTTCTAAGGAAATACTGATGAGCTGATATTGCAGTAACTGGCAGCCAACAAATGTACAGGTTTCCTTTTAAAAGGTCAGCTGCTCATTTTCACCCCAATGTCCACGGCTGCCGTTCTCAGTCAAGTGTTTGTCAGTCAAGACTGGGCGATCGTTTAGCGGAACACCTTCGCTCAGCCCCTGTGAACCAACCTGATCTCCCGGTTGCTGGATACTTTAATTCTACTTCCCATTCCTCCACAGACCTTTCTGTCCTCGGTCTCCTCCATTGTCAGAGTTAAGCTAAGCGCAAATTGGAGGAACAGCATCTCATTATGCTTGGGCAGCTTACAGCCCAGTGGTATGAATATTGATTTCTCTCACTTCGGAAAGCCCCAGCATTCCCTCTCTCTCTATCACTCCCCCACCCTAGTTGCACTAGCTTCCCATTCTCACCCAACAACAACTTACAATGATTGATTCCTTTACCATCGTTACTTTTTTGCATATCTTTTTCATTGTTCTCCACATCACCATCTGTACCTCTCGTTTCCCTTATCCCTAACCAGTATGAAGAAGGGTCTCGACCCATTCCTTCTTTCCAGAGATGCTGCCTGTCCTGCTGCGTTACTCCAGCTTTTTGTGTCTATCTTAAGTGTTGCTGAAAGTTCAGAACAGCTTCCCTCAAATTTCCTTCGGTCATATCTCAATGACACTGCGATTTCACCTCGACACTCATTGCCGTAATGCACACTTCAAACCAATGGCAGAGAAAGACACATTATTGATCCTTCATGTTAACTGATTGTTGTCTGATTGTTAACTGTAGGCAGATTGTTAACTTTCAGATTGTTAACTGTAGGCAGATCACTATCATGATGAAGTGTGCAATACTTACGGCAATCTTCATCTATTTATCTCAGAATACTGCACCATACATTATGGTAAAAAAAATCTGAAATTAACTAAACCACAAAGGTGAACGAAGAGCTTCAGCAGTTGCCTCCAGATTCATTTTGCAGCCTTTCTAAGTGGATGCATTTCTGAAAACCTGGTTAGCATACAACAACGTTTTTCATGTACCTTGGTACATGTGGCAATAAACTAAACTAAACTAAACTATTACTACTATACTCACAATTTTAATCACATTGTGTTAATATTTATAATTGGAGCTGTCAAAATGAATATGTCTAATGCGAACATTTAATTGATCAGAATGTTATCTCAGAGCCTTGACCGGCACGTGTTTTGCACCTTGCTCAAGTCATTGACGTGCTCTGTGTCCAAAAGTCCTGCTTTTCAGTGTGGCCTTGTCGTGGAAGGAAAGCAATGAATAGCTCAAAAGACCAGAGTAGTGAAATAATGTGAAAGCAACACAGAAAATAACATTGAGAGAAACACCAGCACTTCACACAACATCCTGTTCCTCTCACATGCAAGCATGCAATGAAAGCTAGAAAGATTCATCACAAACAATGAAAAATATAAATGAAAGCAAAACAAGAGAAGCAAACTCATATACTTTGATAAGGAGGATACCATGACATCTCCAGAAACACAGCAGAATGACAAATCAGGCATCAAACTTAATCTGCAACTTACAGCAAGCAAAACAGAAGCTTCATATGAAACAGAACAACAAGGAGACATAGCCAAAAATGCTGTTTTTGTAATTCTGTGCTTTGTTACAGCAAATGCAACCACAGCAAATTCAAAAGTTACACAAATATTGGCATTTGCAGATAATAAGGAACAAATTAATTTGCAAAGTGATAATTCTTGGAGGCCAGCCATGACCAGGATGATGATTCTTCACTTAATCCTACCAGCCTTGGCTGGCTCCCAGTGGGAAAGATGAGATTGCTTTTGTATTCTATTGAAGCGGGACTGCAGCAGGCAGACTGAACAACAACAAAAAACAAATACTTAAGCACACTGAATGACTAAAAAACACAAATATTAATTTATGTCTTAAGCATACTGAACGACTAAAAAACACAAATATTAATTTTGTCTTCATGACTTAAGGAACATATGTGCTAAAATAGATTAACAAAGACCTATAGATTTTTATGTCGCCTGATAAAGAGAAAGGCAAAACAGAAAGGTATAGATTTTGAAGTCAAGAAAGCAAAGAATCAGAATCCAGGTTGCTATGGAGTCCGTTCACTAACTCAATGTATTAGCTCATGTGAGCAAGTTTTCATATTTCTTTGCACATTGCATTTTAATTAAAGTAAATCAGGACACTGCACAGTAACCATTAAGTGACTCTCTTTGAATTTGGTTACCTTCATATGAAAAAGTGTTTACTCAAAAACAAAATATATTTATAGAACTCTGGCTAACAAGATGTGGGTTCAAATTCCACTCTGGAAATATGCTGAAGGGTTGCTGGGATACAACAGGGGATGAATTTATATCTGCTAAGCCATGATATCCTGATATATATATATATATATATAATATATATATAAAAATAATATATATATGAAACAAAAATCACACATCTGCACTTCTATTTTGTTGAACAAAAGCAAGCTTCAACATGTATTAGTATATTGAATAAGAAAATAACTACAGATGCTGGTACAAATCGAAGGTATTTATTCACAAAGTGCTGGAGTAACTCAGCAGGTCAGGCAGCATCACAGGAGAGAAGGAATGGGTGACGTTTCGGGTCGAGACCCTTCTTCAGACTGAATATATTATATATTATATTATATTATAAAGTATATTGTATGTTCAGTATATAACACTGAAGATGAATTTCAACCAAAGATAGACAGAAAGTTTTGTGTCTAGCTTCAGTATAAACCAGCATCTGCTTTTCCTTTTAGTTACACTATAAATTGGTTTTAAGGATTTTTGCGACAATAAACATGTCAGGTAAAAATAAACCACTAATGCAAATATTTAGAAACAAGGAGCTGCAGATGCTGATTTACTAAAAAAGACAAGATATGCTGGAGTAACTCAGCAGGTCATGCAGCATCTCAGGAGAGCATGGATAGCTGATGTTCCGGGTGGGGACCCTTCTTCAGACTAGAATTATTTCAATGGCACAGAATCTGTTATCTATTATCCTACAATCAACATCACAAAATAAATTGTCTTTTAATTATCGAATTTATTTTTGAGAGAGTGTGAGTATGCAAAATGACTAACTAGAACCAGAGGCCATAGCCTCACAATAAAAGGGCGCATCTTTAGGAAAGGAGAAGAAAAGGAATTTTTTTTTTAGTCAGAAAGTAGTGAATCTGTAGAATTCATTGCAACAGAAGGCTGTGGAGGCCAAATGAATGGATATTTTTAAAGTGCAGATTGACAGATTTTTGATTAGTAAGGGTGTCAGGGGTTATGGAGAGATGGCAGGAGAATGGGTTTGAGAGGGAAAGATAGATCAGCCATGATTGAATGACAGAGTAGACTTGATGGGCCAAATGCCTTATTCTACCTAAAAGTTATGAACTTAAAAAAAAAGTCTGCAGAACTCCTTGAGATAGACAGAAGTCCCTGTGGATGCTATATAAATGCAAATCTTTCTTTTTAAAAAAAAGGAAGATTATTCATCTTAGTAGAGACAAAAACTCAACTGAAGAACCAAAAGACAAATGGCTTTCTCTTCTAAGAAGATTATTTAAAGGTTTAGATTGCCCTCAGTGTTCTAAATGTTTCTGCCTCCATTTTAAACATAGCTCGGCAACCAACCTGCCTATTGTGTTATCACTTTTATTTTCTGCAATAAAATTCAATGCAGCACCTTATCCAATGCCTTCCAAATACAGTACATCCCCCAGGTCCGCTTTCGCCACAGCAGTTCAATAAATAACTCAAATAAATTGCTCAAATGTGACTTGCTTTGTACTAAACCATGTTCACTTTTGCCTAACTACCAAGAATTATTATAAATGCTGATTGTGCGTCCTGATCAGTTTTGCTTCTTTACTAAACAAAGTTGTAAGTAAAAAATATGCTTGCTTAAATTTAGGGCATCCATGAAATAGTCTGCAGTTCCTGCGTTGGCCTCAACCTCAGAACCCACAAAGTAGGAGTGGAAGCAATGGATCCTCCATCCTGAGATTTTCCAAAGGCATTGGATAAGGTGCTACATTGAAAATGACAGAGGAGGTAACATATCAGTCTGGGCAGAAGATTGGATGGCCAACAGGAAAGAGAAGGGTATTAATCATTATTTTATGTCGTCGGCAAGTTGTAACCTGGTATTAACATCGGGAATAATGTGAGAGCCTCAAGTTTTTACATTGTATATATATGACTGGGATGAAAGCGCCAAAAATATGGTTGCTAATTTTGCTGATGACACACTAGGTTGCCGAGCTATATTTAAAATCGAGGCAGAAACATTTAAAGCATTGAGGGCAATTTGAACCTTTAAATAATTTGCGATATTCTTGATCTTGCGGTTGACATTGAATTTAGATTACCAAGTCACAGTTCTAATATTGATCATTTGTATGCTGGATAATGTCAATCAGGGCTACAAGCAAATGCTTTTCTGATACCCCCAAGATCTACAAAGTAACGACATAGTTTATACTCGCCTCACTTAATATATTTATTCCATGAAATGATTAACCATAAGAAAATTAAAATGTTCTACGCCTTTCCTACAAGGCCGTATCTAGATCGTAGAGCTTACTCTTCATTAATCCTTTAGCACAGCTCATCCCTGTTACACATATTACACACCACTCTATCCTGTTTAATTTACAAGGGTTGCTGGTGACATTTGCAGGCTGAAAGGAGACGAGCTCTCAGATCTACATAATGTGAACTCCACATCAGAACACCTCAGCAGGCCCCCTGGCAATTTCCAACAGCACACTTTTACAAGGTTCAATTCCGCCCATAAAGCCTCACCAATCATCACCAGTGAAGTGCAGGAGGCAGGGGAAGTGGAGATAGTGTGACTGCTGAAAGTTTATTTTTGAATTCCAATATCCCACCTTCCTGCTATGAACAGTGGTGCAGCGGTAGAGTTGCTGCCTTACAGCGCCAGGGACCCAGTTTCGATCCGGACCACGGTTGCTGTCTGTAGGGAGTTTGTACGTTCTCCCCGTGACTTGCGTGGGTTTTCTCCAGGTGCTCCGGTTTCCTCCCACACTCCAAAGACGTACAGGTTTGTAGGTTAATCGGCTTTGATAAAATTGGAAAACATCCCTAGTGTGTAGGGTAGTGGTAGTGTATGAGTTGATCGCTGGTTGGCACGGACTCGGTGGGCCGAAGGGCCTGTTTCCACGCTGTATCTCTAAAGTCTATGTCCAACTCCCAAAATGCAGCGTGAGATAAAACTCATACAGACTGGGTGAGATCACACTACTAGTGGTGGAGTTGTGAACAGCAGTGCTGGCTCTTTGCAGTCCTCACGTCAGCACATTGGGCACCTGCGCAGTGCAGTGCAGCACAGAGTATGCTGCAGGACTGGTGCAGATGCATCTGATCTCCTGCTCCACTACTGGATGCATCCTTTATCCAGGGGTATTCCTTAACTTATTGATACAGCATATTAGCATATTAACATATTATGAGCATTTAATGACACTGGGCCTGTACTCGCTGGAGTTTAGAAGAATGGGAGGGGACCTCATTGAAACATACCAAATAGTGAATGGCCTGGATAGAGTGGATGTGGAGAGGATGTTGCCACTAGTGGGAGAGTCTAGGACTAGAGATCATACCCTCGGAAGTGCTGGAGTAACTCAGTGGGTCAGGCAGTATGTCTCGAGAACACGGCTGGGTGATGTTTTGGGCCGGGACCTTCTTCAGTCTGATTGTCTTCAGATACATGTATTGTGACCTCATTCACTTACAGTTCATTACCTAGAACATAGAACTGCACACCACAGAAGCAGGCCCTTCACCCCACAACGTCTGTGCTGAACATGATGCCGAGACCACCTCTTATCTGGCTGTGTACAATCTATATCCATTTAGAACGATGAGAGGGGATCTTATAGAGACATATAAAATTATAAAAGGACTGGACAAGCTAGATGCAGGAAAAATGGTCCCAATGTTGGGCGAGTCCAGAACCAGGGGCCACAGTCTTAGAATAAAGAGGAGGCCATTCAAAACTGAGGTGAGAAGTCACTTTTTCCACCCAGAGAGCTGTGAATTTGTGGAATTCTCTGCCACAGAGGGCAGTGGAGGCCAAATCACTGGATGGATTTAAGAGAGAGTTAGATAGAGCTCTAGGGGCTAGTGGAATCAAGGGATATGGGGAGAAGGCAGGCACATGTTACTGATTGTGGATGATCAGCCATGATCACAATGAATGGCAGTGCTAGCTCAAAGGGCCGAATGGCCTCCTTCTGCACCTATTTTCTATGTTTCTATATCCCTCTATTCCCTGCATATCCATGTGCCTACCCAACGTCTCTTGAAAACCACTATCGTGTTGACCTCCACTACCACCCCTGGCAGCATGTTTCAGGTATTTACCACCTTCTGTGTAAAAAACCTGCCCCACACATCTCCTTTAAACTTTGCCCCTCTCATCTCATTAAAGTGATCAATCAAAATAAGCTTTTTTTTAATTAGATTTTAATAATATTTTTCTTTAATTCACATAAACTGAAAGTGTTCTTTTTTACAATAATCTAGTTAAATTGGATGTAACAAAGGACAAGGAAGCACAAGCAAACCCAGCAAATGGCAAAATCCCTTCACACAGCGCTAATTGTTATATCTAACTATAAGTATGATATAGTTGGACAATGCCTACTCGGCTCTCTGCAAACTCCTCATCAGGGCAGCAAAGAGTTCCATTCCTCGCGGCTATCATCGCCGGTACATCCCCACATGGGACGAAGAGTGTGACGCATGCTACGATGCATTCCTGTACGCTGAACCTGGCGAAGAGGCTGCCTCCAAGGCTGTGGAACTAACAAACTGCCTCGACAAGAAGCACAGAGAGCGGTGGGAAGAGACAGTCCAAGGAATCGACTTCACACACTCCAGTAGGGTGGCGTGGAAGACCTTCAATCGCCTCACCGGTCAAAGTACCCGCCCAAAGCATTGCCCTGTCACGGCCAACTCCATCGCCCACCAGTTCCTGGCCAATGGCCACTCCAAAGACGCGGACAAGAACCATACTCGTTCTGCCAAACAGGAATCCACTAATCTTTGGAAAGCTCCAGGTGCTGATGGGCACCCGTCAGCACCCCTTTCCTCTGCAGAACTTTATTCTGTCATCTCTCAACTGAAATGTGGAAAAGCCCAGGGTCCTGATAACATCCCGACAGAATACCTGAAACACGGCAGTCCTAAATTCCTGGCCTGGCTCCGTGAGTTTTACTCCTCTTGCCTCATTAGTTAGTCCGTTCCGAAGGTCTGGCGGAAAGCCACCATCATTGCGCTACCAAAACCAAACAAGCCTGTGGACGACCCAAGGAACTATCGGCCCATCTCACTCCTCTGTATCCCGTACAAGCTCCTCGAACGGCTTCTAGCCCGGCATGATCCAATCGTCGACCCTCAACTACCCGCTGAACAAGCCGGATTTCGGCGTGGACGCTGCACCACCCATCAAATAGTCAAGCTGACCAATGACATCGAGGAGAGTTTCGAAAAGGGTGACAAGGCGGGCATCACACTGGTGGATCTCACCGCCGCCGCCTATGATACTGTGAGGCACCAGGACTTGATCTTGAAGCTCCTCCGCACTATCCCTGACCGTCATTTAGTGCGGCTCCTTGCCAACATCCTTGCCAACCGCAGTTTTGTATTCAAGACCAGCGACGGACAATCTAGCCGACTGCAACACCTAAGAAACCTAGTCCCCTAAGGCTCGGTACTGGCCCCCATGCTCTTCAATCTCTATATCAGCGATCTGCCACGCACGACCTCGCGCCAGTATGGATACGCAGATGACTTGGCCCTACTGCACTCGGACAAGAGCTGGTCAAATGTTGAGGATGTGCTCTCGGCGGATATGGAACTTCGACCTGAAGACTAAAACCGAGTATGGCAAAATCCACCACAACGACCTTTCACCTGAACAACAAGGAAGCTCAACGTCAGCTAACCGTCACCCTCAATGGGTCACCCCTACCCTACAACCCATTTCCCACATACTTTGGGGTGAAACTAGATCAGCAGCTGACCTAGAAGCAACACCTTGAAGCTCTCCGTGCTAAAATCTCGGCACGGAACAACCTCCTGTGTTGCTTGGCCGGATCGTCATGGGGCGCCAGGACATCTACTCTTTGAACCAGTGCTCTTGCACTAGTGTACAGCGCCACTGAGTACACCGCCCCAGCATGGTGCCACAGCGCTCATACCAGAAAGCTAGACGCCACCCATAACGACACCATGCGGATCATCACTGGCTGCCTATAGTTTCTTCCCAGCTGATAGTTCAGGCACCTTAACCATTCTATCAACAACTAGAGACCAGTCCTGAGCTACGATCTACCTCATTGGAGACCCTCGGACTATATTAGATTAGACTTTACCTTGCACTAAACATTGTTCACATTATTTCCTTTATCGTGTATCTGTACTAAACTAAAATTACAACTGCTTTAAAAATTATGGTCTGAATAAAAATCCCAGACTGAAATGTTAACTCTTGTGGTTTCTACAGATGCTCCCTGACCTGCTGAGTTTATTTATGCTTTCATTTTTACCTTAGAATTATCCACCATGAATGCATCACAACAACAAAGTTCTTCTTCAAGTGTGGGGTGCTTTGCAATATTCTGAGGTCATTAAAGACGCCAAATAAAAACAAGTCTTTCTTCAAAGAGATTGCTTAGAAAGCTATGTTTCCTTGCACATGATTACTGTTATATCATCAAAATGTTGATGAATACTCTGTTTGGTCTGAATTATTAATATAGCGTTGATGCTAATTAACTAAGCCACAATGTCTATATCTCGCTTGGGAAGAACTACATACTCTGCAGTAAGTGTGATGTATCTGACATTGATTTAGGGGAAATAGTTGGTAGACACAAAATGCTGGAGTAACTCAGCGGGACAGGCAACATCTCAGGAGAGAAGGAATGGGTGACGCTTCGGGTCAAGACCCTTCTTCAGAAGAAGGGTCTCAACCCGAAGCGTCACCCATTCCTTCTCTCCCGAGATGCTGCCTGTCCCGCTGAGTTACTTCAGCATTTTGTGTCTACCTTCGATTTGAACCAGCACCTGCAGTTATTTTCCTTCGGGATATAGTTGTTCGATACATGACACAGGTCTGCAAATTACCAAATGCAACAATCTGGAAAGAGAATGCAGTTAAACGCCAGAAACCTCCCATGCTGACATTCTGGATGAGATCCCCAGAACAGACACACACAACCAGATTTCTATTCCATTAATTTCCTAATTAGTTTGTAATAAGGACAAATAAATGCATTATGGGTCTGCCAGGGAAAGCTGGTGCATGCCTTCATTCTGTTACTTCTGGAATTACATTCAGTTGCACATTAATATCTCGGGAGAAACTAAACTATAGCTACCAGTTAGATTCACCTAACCATACCATCTAGAGCAGCAAAGTGGTATGACTGCTGTCTCACTGTGCCAGCGATCCAGCATCAATTCTAATCTCTGATGCTGACTGTTTCTGTGCTGTAACTCTGAACTAAACGCTAAACCAAGCTAAACTAAACTAAGCTAAACTAAAGTAAACTAAACTAAGATGATGTCAGAAACCTGGATCAATAATTTATCATCAATATTAGATTTGATCATTTTGTGGGGTTTGCACATTCTCTCCCTCCGACAGCCTGGGATTACCCCCAGATGCTCCACTGGACTTTCGCCGCATGCCAAAGACGTGCAGGTTGGTACGTTTATTGATCATTTTTTAATGCCTTTAGTGTGTTTAATGAGTTGTAGAACGTGGGAAGAGTTGATGGGAACATGGAGAGGGCGAGAGAATGTGGAGAATGTGTTACAGCACCAGAGACCCAGGTTCGATGCTGACTACAGGTGCTGTCTGTACAGAGTTTGTATATTCTCCCAGAGACCTGCGTGGGTTTTCTCCGGGTGTTGCGGTTTCCTCCCACACTCCAAAGACATACAAGTTTGTTGGTTAATTGGCTTGTGTAAATTGTAAATTGTCCCGCGTTTGTAGGATAGTGCTAGTGTATGAGGTGATCGCTGGTTTGCGTGGACTCGGTGGGCCGAAGGGCCTGATTCCACACTGCATCTTTGAAGTCGAAAATCTAAATTAAATGGGATTAAGTGTAAATGAATGCTCAGCACTGATTCAGTGGGCTGTAGGACATGTTTCCATGTTGGATGACCAAAAACCCTCTCAGAAAAATCCAACAGTTGTAAAGAATGGATCTGCATCAATGTTCTGCTGAAGCAGTAGCTGGACAGTGATAAAACCACAGTGACTTCTTCAACAAAATATCTCTGAGGCTTCATGAGTTTTAACTTGTATTGAGAGGTGGATCTCTCTGCAGACAACACAATGATGCAATTCCTCGTCTTAGATTGAAAATTGTTTTTCTTACACTAATGGCTGCTATCCACATAACTCCTGATGGATGTCATGAACAATCCCTAACATATACCCACCAGTCCAGAAATGTGTCCCTGGAGACCAAAATCTAAAAGGGTTCTTGTTAAATAGGCCTTCATTTAGGATCCCCTCCTTCAAATCCCTATGCTGCTGTGAGGGTTGGTCTCTCTGTGGACCGACATCGACACCATTTGAAATCCCCACTTGACATCTTAACCCCATCTGTACATGCACCAAACTTGCGCAAGAGAATGTTTGGTAGTGCGTACATCATGCAGCGTTGCCTATAAATATCCTCATCGTCTGTCATTTGTTCTGTAATAAAATGTCCAAGATATTTTACCTTATTACAGACACTAAGATTATTATCAGTCAATTTAAAATCAGGAAATTTTAGACATTTATCCTCTTTGGTTCTACAGATCATAACACTCTTACTGGCATTATATTTGATATGATGTTCCACACCAAACACAGAACATATAGCAAGGAGCTGTTGTCAACCAGCGCTAGATGGACGGAGGACCACAAGATCATCTGCATACATAATATGGTTCACTAAAATGTTACCAATCATGCACCCAGTATTACAGCCTTTCAATTGCTTGGACAGATCATCAATATAGAGATTAAAAAGAACTGGTGACAAGATTCCCCCTTGTCTGACACCATTGCTAACCCCAAATGGGCCTGAGACCATATTGCCCCATTTTACTTGCATAGTCTGGTGGACATACCAGTAAGCCAGAATTCTCACAATGTATTTGGGCACCCCTCTTTGACTCAAATTAACAAACAACTTTCTACGATTAACACAATCAAAGGCTTTGGAGGCATCAATAAAGCACATAAGGACTGATGAATTTTTACCTCTACATTTGTTTACAATTTCCTTTAAGGCATAAAATACACAAGTCAGTGCCATGTTTAGCTTTAAAACCAAACTGGTTATCTGTGGTTTGAACAAACTCATTCAATCTATTCAGCAGAATTCGTTCTAGGACTTTTGATAGTACATTGCTAAAGCTATGGGCCTGTAGTTATCTAGGCTGCCCACTTTACCAGCTTTGTCCTTAATGACTGGCACGAACAGAACAGGCAACACTGAGTCTGGTAACAAACCATGAATCATAAAGCCAGTAAAACGAATAGCAAGGAGAGGAGCTATCCTCATACTGGCATATTTAAGATGTTCAGCAGTAACATGATCTAAACCACTTGCTTTGTTGTCGGACAGCTTGTTTATAGCTTGGTACACCTCATGTGACATAATCACCATTGAATCATTACTCTCAATATTGTCCACCCTATACAAATCACTTTGGACACAGTTGAATAAAGTAGTATAGCGCTGTCCCCATAACTCCGCAATGTTGTCTGTTCCGGAGATTCCATCTCCAGTGCATGGTAGAGAAGTTATGCAGTTGTTAAGAACTCTCACTTCTTTCCAAAAATCAGTAGCATTGTTACTTAGCAGCTTCTTAGCCATGGAGTCAGCCCTCATGGCTTGCTCATTTTTACAGATGAATCGAGCAGCATACTTATATCTTGCATTAGTGAGCTTCTTGTACACAAGCACAGGCCCTTGTCTGGGCATACCTGCCCTCGCCCATAATTTAGTGACTTCATGGGCTTCAGCATGATACTCAGCTACATACTTATTCCATCCAGGCCTGATGTTATGTGTCTTATTTTTATGCTTGGAGTAGGGCTTACTGCCTACATATAAAGCGCTTACTATATATATCATTATACATGGAGCAGATATCTCTCCTATGCTTCATCCTTACAATTAATATTACACATAATAACATCTTTAGGTAGATTGCACACACTCGCCAATTAATTTCCACTGTGATGGCACGAAAATCTTCGCTTACATCAGCCTGTAGCTGCATGGATGTGCTTCATGGAACAGACCTCAACGTACAGCTGCTCCATTCTCCCAAGTAGGCTCGAGACATCCATGTTGGAAAATGTCACCGGCGGCAGTTCATCCAAGTAATGAGAGACAAATCTGGGAATATTTTCCCCGCACTCATTCATTACTTTAAGGTAACTCTTTATGTTGTTGACATCTTTCTGTGTTCCTTTATGGGAAACGTTCCGCTGTGTAGTGGGGCAGAGTTCAAACAGAACTTTCTTTGAGGCCTCAATCCATGTGTTCAAACGCGTTTGCAGCCAACAGGGCAATCTCGTCCTGGCTTAATGTTTTAATTTTCACGGCGAGAAAGTTAAGTAGCTCGTCCTCCACAATAACTTAACCGTCAACAGTCTTATAGACCTCAGGTTTTATTCGAGACCGGCTAAAAGCAGGAGCAGCCTTGCCTCGCAGTGCAGTGCCCGCCATCTTTTTCTTGTTTGTACCTCTTTTTAATGTTGTACCTCTATTTAAGAAGGTGCACAAAGAAAAACCTGGGAATTACACACCAGTAAGCCTAACATCTGTGGTAGGAATGTTACTGGAGATGATTCTGAGAGACAAGATATATATATATATATATACATTTGGATAGACATGGGTTGAAAGAGATAGTCAGCATGGTTTTACACATGGGAGATCGTGCCTCACAAATGTAATCATTTTTTTAAGTCGGAACCAGGAACATAGACATAGTGGACTTCAACAGTGGACTTAGTTAGATAAGGTTACCGTCTCTGGAGTTTGCTCTGTTAGGTCTATTTCCCTCCCTCGCCAGAGATAGTGCCTGACATATTACATTTTTTCCAGGATGTTCTGACTTTACAATCATTTTTTTAAAAAGTTTTCCGATCGGAATATCTGAATCTAAATGGCGACAATAAGCAGCTTGGAGTAGGTTTTTTTTCTGTGAGGTTTTAAAAAAAATATACCAAACAAGAAGCGAAAAGTTGCATTTGCATATCCTGTTGCGCGATTTCAGAAATTGGTGCAAAATTTTCTGTTGATCACTAGATGGTGCTCATTTCACACATAATGTTAACAAATTATAGCATAAAATTTGGAACTTGCATGCATTTTAATGGTAACAGCTAAAGTTCAAATAAACCATTAAGATTTAAATCTGTTCTATGCTACCAGAATAAAAGACAGCTTTCTATTCTATCCACTAAGCTGTAGTCCAAGCACTATTGAAAAAGCAGCTATTCACTTGAACATCTTACTTTAAAGTCCCAATCCAATCAACATGAGTGAATCATCAATGGTTCAATGGTTCCCTTATTGTCACATGTACAAACATAAAAAAAAATTGCGTACAGTTCTGTAAAGTATTGCAATACCTAAGCACAATCCCCGATTAGTACAAAGAGCATTGATATAGTGGGGGTCAACAAGTTTTGGCACCATTTTCAAAGCCCAGTCCCATAGCATGCTCACTATCCCGGAGTGACACCCGATCCAGGCGAGCCCTCGGCTGCTGCAGGGCCCCCCGGCCGGCCGTCACCACAGCAAACCCACACCCCTCTCATCGCCTTTGTGCCCTGGGAGCGCCTCCCGCAGCTGAACTTGAGGGCGCAGAAGATAAGACCCCGGCTCACTCTCTTACCAGCCCATCGCCGGCTCCCTCCATCCTCCTCTCTGGTCCTCAGCTCAGGGGTCGAGCAGGGGCCAATCACACAGTCCTTTTAAATATACCGATAGGATTCTTTGTGCAGAGGTTACATTTGAAAAGTAACTCTGGGGTAACAAGTAGATCTGATAAAACTATTTAAATTGGTCATTTCCTACATTGAGGCGGCTCATTGGTACAGCTTGTAAAGCTGCTGCTTCACAGCACTGGGGACCCAAGTCTGATCCTGACCTTGGCTGCTGCCTGTGTTGAATGTGAACGTTCTCCCTTGTGAGCTTCTCCAGGTGCTCTAATTACCTCCCACTCCCCAAAGGCATGCAAGTTAATCGGCCTCTGTAAATTGCTCCACGTGTGCAGTTGGTGAGAAAGTGGGAAAACAGAATGAGTGTGAAAGGGTGATCAATAATAATAGTCTTCGTGCTAAAGGGCCTGTTGTCGTGCTGTATCTTTAAACTAAACATTCGCTTTTGCAGGCTGTAATTGTGAAACAAATATTTGAAAATAAAATCACTGGCTGTACTGAGACTGGGCCCCAAAGCAATATTTACTTGTCAGTAAATGGTGTGCAATCTTGAGAACTATTTTTTTAATGATTCTGTTGGTATTTGTTGTCAGTATCACGTCAAGCTCTTCAATCTTTTGTGGGATAGTAAAGGTTAACTCCCACAGATGAGTTCCCCACAATTTGCTCCTGACTTCCCCTTCTGAAGTCAACATTAGTTCCTTGATTTTGCTGATGTTTTCGATCAGGATATATAGCTGCAACACCACTCAACCAGGTGTTCTCTCTGTGTAGGAAGGAACTGCAGATGCTGGTTTAAACCGGATAGACACAAAAAGCTGGAGTAACTCAACGGGTCAGACATGCTGTCTGGCCTACTGAGTTACTCCACCTTTTTGTAGCTTTCTGGAGAAAAGGATTGGTGATGTTTCTGGTCGAGAACTTTTTTCAGACTGCAGTGTCTCGACCCAAAACGTCACCTATTCATTTTCTGAGATGCTGTCTGACCTACCGAGTTACTCCAGCCTTTTGTGTCTATCTCAGGTTTTCTCTTTCCTATATGCTGACTCATCACAAACATGTGATTCTGCAAACAAATGGTTCCCTCCAAGGAGGGAAATGTTTTTACCAGTCCACACAGATTGAGGTCTGCCTATGTATCGGGAAGTCAAGGATCCATTGCAAAGAGACGTTCAGAAGAGGAGGTCATGGAGCTTGGTGAAGTTGTAGGATATATTAGTGTTGAACGCTGAACTGTTGTCGATGGGTAGCAGCCTGACTTACAAGTTCTTGTATTTCAGGGCAGTGTGGAGATCCAATGAGATTGCATCTGCTGTTGACCTGTTAAGACAATAGACAATGCCTTTAATGTCTTTGCCTTCAATGCCTTCTATGCCTTGAATGCCATCAATGCCTTGTCTTCAGTGCCTTGCCTTCAATGCCTTAAATTGAAGTGAATCCAGATCATTCACTGGAATTTAGAAGGATGAGAGGGGAACTTATAGAAACATAAAATTCTTAAAAGGATTAGACAGGCTAGATGCAGGAGGAAAATGTTCCTGATGTTGGGGGAGTCCAGAACCAGGGGTCACAGTTTAAGAATAAGGGGTAGGCCATTTAGGACTGAGATAAGGAAAAACTTTTTCACCCAGAGTTGTGAATCTGTGGAATTCTCTACCACAGAAGGCAGTGGACGACAATTCATTAGATGTTTTCAAGAGTTAGATTTAGCTCTGAGGGCTAAAGGAATAAAGGGATATGGGGAAAAAGCAGAAACAGGGTACTGATTTTAGATGATTAACCATGATCATGTTGAATGGCAGCACCGGTTCGAAGGGTCGAATGGCTTGCTCATGCACCTATTTTTCTATGATTCTAAAGATGATTTGTACCGTTAACAATTTCTCAAAGCATTTCAGTACAGTGAATGTAAGAATGACCTAATGTAATCACTGAAGCAGTTCACCATGCTCTTCTTGGACAAAGTTGCCCTTTGCAGCACTTGAGACCCTCAGACCGCAGAAGCGAGGGGTCGAAGATATCGTTGAATACTCCAGCCAGTTGGTCCGCACAGGTCTTTTTCACTCATGCTCCTTAAAACTGTTCTGTCTTAACTGAAGAGTTTGTATACTAATGCTCCTTAAAGGCTGAAGGAGATAATGACTCAAATGTAAAACAATGTTTTGCACCTTGCTGCAGGGAGGAACTGCAGATGCTGGTTTACATCGATGATAGCAGACATGTGAGTGAGGTTAAAAAAAAGAGGAAAAGAGCCGAGTGCTTGCGCGCGCGAGGCATACAGCGGGGGTCAAAAAATTGGATAATTTTTGAAAATGTACACACAAAATTACCCTCTTAGTGCATTTCAAAGTAAAAACGGTCATTACAAAATAACGTGAATATGTCACTGTATACTAGTAACATTTTGAAGTAAATTCGCACATTAATTGATAATCAGCCCAAAAAAGTGGTAATTGGCTTTTCTGCTGTTTTATATTTTAACCCCGTCTTAATTAATTTAGTTATATAATCTTGCACTTAAATTTAATATTTACTCATTACAGTTTTTCTCACACTCTTGGTTCCAGAGCTTTGCTGGTTTATCCAACCGACCAAGGGGATAGATGTTGAGGCTCCAGCTGGGCTGGAGTTCCAGAGCCCTGGCCACAGGTTGCAAATTCAACCCACCGATCGGCTGTGGAAGTCCCGATGAGGTCGAGATTGGCTGCCTTGCCCAGCCTAGGTGCCACATTTTCGGGGAGACTTCCAGGGCGCGGGGTATTTCTCGCGGAACCATGTTCATTACAAGTCTATACATCTTTTATTTTCTCTTTTTTTTCTTTCTTTTTTCAATCCGATTTCTCCGTTGGTAAACGTGATTTTGGCAAAGTGAAAACCGTGGAAATCATGCAAAAAGCACGGAAAATAGATTTTAAAAACGTGGAAATCCGCGGAAACTCACATGCCTGGATAGACATAAAATGCCGGAGCAACTCAGCGGGTCAGGCAGCATGTCTGGAGAAAAGGAATAGGTGACGTTTTGGGTCGAGACCCTTCTTTAGACTGAGCTTTGGAATAGGTGACAATAATAATTTTTTTTTAAAACTTACATAATGCATTAAAAACTGTAGATTAGAATCAGAACCTTTATTGTCATCCAAAAAAACAAGTCTTTTGGATTAGTGTCCATGAAGTAAATGTTTTATGTATTTCTTTCTTTACAGTTAATGGCAACTTCCTTCCTACTTTCAGGACCGATTGTGATACAGCAGCGACTGAATGCAGCTGTCACTTGCATCCAGGGCCGTCTTAACGCATGGGCCTGATGGGCACTTGCCCGGGGGCCCACGAGCATAGGGGCCCCATGCTGATCTGTGTATGTTAAGTGACTTGCAATAAATAAATACTACTTTAAAAACGTAGGTTCAATAAGTGCTTTTTTCGCAACATTTTCGGTCACTAAGTGCTTCTCACAGCGATCTGTAAGTGCTTTTCGCAACAATGTAATAATAATAATAATAATTCATTTATTTTATATAGCGCCTTATCGGGTGCTCAAAGCGCTTTACAAAAACAATTAACATAGAAACAAACAGACAAACTATCCTGACGGAAAAGCGGCGAATACACAACGCCAGCGTCCTCTCACGTCAGGGTCCTAGCACCCTAAGTCCATCGCTAAGTGCTTTTCGGTAAGTGCTTTTCGCCGGCACGACAGGGGGGGGCTGGTAGGGAAAGGGGGGTGGGGAGAGAGTAACGGTAGGGGCCCCAGTACACTGCTTTGCCCGGGAGGGGAACTGGTTTGCGTATTGATCAATGACACAAATTAATCAAAAAAATAGCTCATCTATCACTAACCATCAGTTATAATGATTTAGAAAGATACCCTATTCTGTAACCCAAACATGTAACTTTATACATAATACATACAATTAAGCAGGTTGGGCTGAGGAATCGTTGCTAGCGTTTAATACGGAGAAGCGCGAGGTGGTGCATTTTGGGAAGTCTATCCAGGGCAGGAACTACACAATGAATGGTAGGGCTCTGGGGAGTGTTGTAGAGCAGAGGGATTCTAGGAGTGCAGGTACATAGTTCCTTGAAAGTGGCATCATAGGTAGATAGGGCAGTCAAGCAAACATTTGACGCATGGACCTTCATCAGAGTATAGACATTAGGTTATGTTAGTTGTACAAGACATTGGTGAGGCCACATTTAGAATACTGTATTTTTTATCATTAACTCCATTACAATGCACCTTGGGTGGCACAGTGGGGCAGAGGTAGAGTTGCCGGGTTAAATCCTGACTATGGGTGATGTCTGCACTGAGTTTGCACTCTCTCCCTGTGACCACGTGGGTTTTTCCCAGGTGCCCAATGTTCTACCACTTCCCAAAGGCATACAGGTTTGTAGGGTAATTAGGCTTTGGTAGAGATTGTAAATTGTCCCTAGTATACAGTATAGTGGCAGCCTACAGGATCGCAGTGGGTCGAAGGGCCTTTTTCTGTACTACATCTCTAAACTAATGCATGGTTCACATTGTGTAACTGAATATTAAAAACATGCAGATATTTCCTCTCAGGAAAACAAGTTTTCTCGATCTGCCACTCCATAGGTTTGGTTCTACGGAAAATCCCTTGAATCCAAAGGCACTGTAGGAAGATAGAAAGGAAATTGCAGGTCCCCTGACTGAGATTTACGATACGATAGAACTTTATTTATCCCAGGAGGAAAATGGATCAAATTATGAGTAGTCATTAAATACAGGTGAGGTGCCAGAAGAGTATTGTGTTCAGTTTCGGTCACCCTGTTATAGGAAAGATGTTGTTAAGCTGGTAAGGGTGCAGGAAAGCATAAAAGGATGTTGCCAAGATTCAAGGGTCTGAACTTATAGAGAGAGGTTGATCAGGGTAGGACTCTATTCCTTTGAGCATAGGAGAACGAAGGGTGATCTTATAGAGGTGTACAAGATCATGGGAGGAATAGACAGGGTAAATGCACAGAGTCTTTTATGCAGAGTGGGGGAATCAAGAACAGGCCACAAGGTTAAGGTGAGGGGAGAAAGATTTCATTGGAACCAGAGGGGCAACTTTTAAAAAAATACAAAGGGTTGCAGGTATATGGAAGGAGCTGCCAGAGGAGGTAGTTGAGGCAGGTGCTATCACAATGTTTAAAACATATTTGGACAGGTACATGGATAGGATGGTTTTAGAGGGAGATGGGCATCTTACTTTAAAGGCAGGCAGGTGGAACTACTATAGATGGGATATAATAATAATAATATATTCCTTTATTTGTCCCACATCGGGGAAATTTGCAGTGTTACAGCAGCAAAGTGGATAGCAAGAGACATTCATTATAAATAAAAATAAAGATAAGGATAATTGTCATCATTTACTGTGTTTTTTCTTTACTGTTACTGTTAACTGGTCTGCTGGGAGCAGTGCTGGTTGTGCAGTCTCACAGCAGCAGGAAGGAAGGACCTCCGATATCTCTCCTTCACACACTTGGGGTGAAGGAGTCTGTCACTGAAGGAGCTACTCAGTGCAGTGACAGTGTCCTGCATGGGGTGGGAGTCGTTGTCCAGCAGCGATGTTATCTTTGCCATCATCCTCCTCCCTCCACCACCTGCACTGAGTTGAGGGTGCAACCCAGGACAGAGCTGGCCTTCCTGATCAGCAAGTCTCTTCCCCTCCACTGCTGAGATGCTGCTGCTCCAGCAGACCACTCAATAGAAAATGGCTGATGCCACCACCGTGTTGTGGAAGGTCCTTAGGAGTGCACTCCAAAGGACCTGATCCTCAGCAGGTAAAGTCTGCTCTGGCCCTTTTTGTAGTGCATTGATATTTTCAGTCCAGTCAAGTTTATTGTTACGGTAAACACCCAGGTACTCATAAGAGTCCACTCTCCCGATGTCCATTCCCTGGATGTTCACCGGTGTCGGGGGGACGTGGCTGCGCCTGCGGAAATCCACCACCATCTTCCTGGTTTTTCCCGCGTTGATCCGGAGGCGGTTCCGCTGGCACCAGTCCACAAAGTCCCTGATCAGTTCACTGTAGGCCCATCTGTGATGAGGCCGACGATGGCAAAGTCGTCAGAGAACTTCTGTAGATACCAGTTTGCAGAGCTGTGCCTGAGGTGTCAGTGTACAGGGTGAACAGACGTTGGTCAGCACGGGCAAGTTGGGCCAAAGGACCTGTTTCCACGCTGTATGACTGACTATACTTTTTCCAATGAAACACTTGAATAAAATTGGGCATATTGACTGATAATGAGATGTCACTTCATGTCACTGATCACTGAAAGCATCCAACTTTTATTTGAAAACTGTTAATGTTTCCGTGACCACATTTTATATACGCAAGTTTTTATTTTAACTTGCAATTGCAGATTGCAATGCTTTAAGATTTTTTTAATATACAGAATTAACCAATTTATAAATATACACTGTTCTGTAAAATCTACTCCATCAGAAAACTCCCCTCCACATATTTCATTAACTGGTCACAAATCTCGTTGAATACCATACAATGACTTTGAAAAATACATTTTCTAAAAAAGATTTACAAAACAATGGACACCAAAAAATACTATCAATACTTAGGAACATGCTGTAATTGAGCTCAATAATTAACATCTGGAACTTTTTGGCATTCACTAGTAAAATAAAAACTAGATTACCCTCCCGATCGTTTTGTGTAACATTGTCAGTTCCACATAAAAAAAGACAAATTCTATATTTGTTATTCACGTTCATGGATTTTTTCCTGCATGTAGAAAGATAATTTATTTTTGCTTGAGAATGCAGATTATAAAATTACAATCGGTGAACTTCAGGACAGATGTCAATTCAAAGAAATAACGTACATGATCAGAAAAGTATAACACCACTCCCAAATACACATTGTTATACCAGGAAAATACATGCATCAAAACATTAAAAAGGCAACAATTGGACATCTGTACACAATCCATATTACCTGGCAAACCTTTCTTTAATCAGACTTCTTGCAAATTTATGCATTGTCAAACTCTAAAGTGCAAACTATTTACAGGGTGCTTGGTCAGAAAGTAGACCTGAATAAATGCACATCCTTGTACCACCAATAGCAGTGGTTATACAACTAACCAAACTGTATTAGTGCTGTGGGTTTTCCTGTTAATAAATGGTGTCCGTGATTGCACATACAAATAGAGTTTATCAGCACGTGTCATTAACCTTGAAAGAAAAAAGTCTATTTTCCAGATTCTTTAATTGGAGGAAAGCTGAACTACCAACCAAACATGTACTCCATGGCTTTGGAAACAAGAGTCTCATCTTTGCGAGGGGTCTGCTTGTCTGAAACTACCTAAATGGAGAGAGGGGAAAAGGGAAATTAATAATTGATTTAGCCTACCGTTACATTTTTAATTAAACAACACCTTTAACTTCTCGTTTCCCACATTAACATGTGAATTAGGAAAAGTAGGAGCCTCAGCCTCTTGAGCTTGTTCCCCCCCATTCAGTAGGGCTACAGCCGATTTGCTTGCAACCTCAACTTCACATTCCCTCCCACCCACCCCCTTCTGGACGAGAGATCTGATTAATTATACAATATTCAGCATGCTTACACCACATTTTTACGGAGAGTGTTCCAAAGTCTCAACAAAGGGTGGCACAGTAGCGGTAGAATTAGAAACATAGAAAAATAGGTGCAGGAGTCGGCCATTCGAGCCAGCACCGCCATTCAATATGATCATGGCTGATCATCTAAAATCAGTACCCCGTTCCTGCTTTTTCCCCATATCCCTTGATTCTTTTAGCCCTAAGAGCCGGTTGATGTGGTGTACCTTGACTTTCAGAAAGCCTGTGACAAGGTTCCACATAGGAGATTAGTGGGCAAAATTAGAGCACATGGTATTGGAGGTAGGGTACTGACATGGATAGAAAATTGGTTGACAGACAGAAAGCAAAGAGTGGGGATAAATGGGTCCCTTTCAGAATGGCAGGCAGTAACTAGTGGGGTACCGCAAGGCTCAGTGCTGGGACCGCAGCTATTTACAATATACATTAATGACTTGGATGAAGGGATTAAAAGTACCATTAGCAAATTTGCAGATGATACAAAGCTGGGTGGTAGTGTGAACTGTGAGGAAGATGCTATGAGGTTGCAGGGTGACTTGGACAGGTTGTGTGAGTGGGCGGATGCATGGCAGATGCAGTTTAATGTGGATAAGTGTAAGGTTATCCACTTTGGTGGTACGAATAGGAAGGCAGAGTATTACCTGAATGGTATCAAGTTAGGAACAGGGGACGTACAACGGGATCTGGGTGTCCTAGTGCATCAGTCACTGAAAGGAAGCATGCAGGTACAGCAGGCAGTGAAGAAAGCCAATGGAATGTTGGCCTTCATAACAAGAGGAATTGAGTATAGGAGCAAAGAGGTCCTTCTGCAGTTGTACAGGGCCCTAGTGAGACCGCACCTGGAGTACTGTGTGCAGTTTTGGTCTCCAAATTTGAGGAAGGATATTCTTGCTATTGAGGGCGTGCAGCGTAGGTTTACTAGGTTAATTCCCGGAATGGCGGGACTATCATATGTTGAAAGACTGGAGCGACTAGGCTTGTATACACTGGAATTTAGAAGGGTGAGAGGAGATCTTATCGAAACGTATAAGATTATTAAGGGGTTGGACAGGTTAGAGGCAGGAAACATGTTCCCAATGTTGGGGGAGTCCAGAACAAGGGGCCACAGTTTAAGAATAAGGGGTAGGCCATTTAGAACTGAGACGAGGAAAAACTTTTTCAGTCAGAGAGTTGTGAATCTGTGGAATTCTCTGCCTCAGAAGGCAGTGGAGGCCAATTCTCTGAATGCATTCAAGACAGGGCTGGATAGAGCTCTTAAGCGGAGTCAGGGGGTATGGGGAGAAGGCAGGAACGGGGTACTGATTGAGAATGATCAGCCATGATCACATTGAATGGCGGTGCTGGCTCGAAGGGCCGAATGGCCTCCTCCTGCACCTATTGTCTATTGTCTATTCCAGAAGATTAGTCAAGCATGATTTCCCCTTCGTAAATCCATGCTGACTTTGACCGATCCTGTCACTGCATTCCAAATGCGCTGCTATAACATCTTTAATAATCGACTCAAGCATCTTCCCCACTGCCAATGCAAGGCTAACAGGTCTATAATTCCCCCGTGTTCTCTCCCCCTTCTTTCTTAAAAAGCTACTGTCTTGCAATGCCTGACTACAGATGCTATCTGTACATTCTCCCTGTGACTGCGTGAGTTTTCTCTGGTGGTCTTCCGGTTTCCTCTCACATGCTAAAGACAAGGCAAGTTTGTCAGTTAATTGGCTTCTGTAAATTATTCCTCGAGCATAGGATAGAACTAGTGTACGGGCAATCATTAGTCGGTGTGGACCTGGTGGGTCGAAGGACCTGTTTCCATGCTAGATCGCTAAACTAAACCCATCATTGTGTTAATCGAATATTTTTAAACAGAACCTCCCCCACAAGAGAAACACTTTCATCTTGTCAAGACCCTTCATGATCTTACATATTTCAATCAAGTGGAGCAGCTGATAGAGCTGTTGCCTCACAATGCCAGAGAGCTAGGTTTGATCCTAACCTCGGGTCCAGTCTGTGTGGAGTTTATACATTCTTCTGTAACCACGTGGGTTTCCTCCGGGTGCTATGGTTACCTCCCACATCCCAAAGACATGAGAGTTTGTAGATTAATTGGTCTCCATACAATTGACAGGAGTGTGTAAGGAGTGGATAACATGGAATTAGCATGAACAGGTGGGCCATAGGGTCTGTTTCGACGCCGTACTTCTAAACTCTACACTAAACAAGTTCCCACTCTCTCCTAAACTCCAGCAGACACAAGCCTATTCTGCCTAACCTTTCCTCGTAACACAACCTAACCATTTTGGATACAAGTTTAACAATTCTTCTCTGAACCGCTTACAACATATTAACTTGCTTCCTTACAGAAACGGGCAAGTGCTGTACACAGTCCAGAAGCTGCCTCATCACTGCCCCCTTTAATTGAAGCACAACCTCCCTATTTAGCATTCTGTTCCTCTAACCACTCACAATAACATTGTTAGCTTAAGATAGACACAAAAAGCTGGAGTAACTCAGAGGGTCAGACAGCATCTCTGGATAAAAGGAATAGGTGACGTTTCGGGTCGAGACCCTTCTTCAGATTTTGTTAGATTTCCTAATTAACGGTTATACCAGCACACAAAGTTTTTGCCAATCGCGTACCTGATAGTCGCTGCTAGATGCTTTGTATGCAGCGGTCAAAGGCCTGATTGCAGTATTCCTGGGTGTGCTGGGCGACGGGACAGGTGTCCCCACAGTGTTGATAGGAGGAGTAAAGACAGAGAAAACAGGTCCGTAATTTCGATCATTTGCCTCCATAACACTCTAATAGCAAAAAGAAAACAAATGTTTGAAACCATTTTGTAAACTTTAATTCTCAAAATTGCACCAAAACAAATGTCAAGTTACTGATCAGGACATTCATACATTATCATAACAAGACTTATTTTCTAAGTGGGACAGGTACTAAGAGAAGAATACCAACAGTTTTTCCTTTTTTATTAAATTGCTCTAAAAATCCTGAAGTGTTTGGAAATTATTTTTTTTCAAATCCTCTCTCATCAGAATAGCTGAACAATTTATTTTTTTTAAACAGGAAAATTGGAATTACATTCCAAATAAAGGAAAACTAATAATAATAATAGTGCACTCCAGGCTACTGATAAGAATTCATTATCTTATTTAACAGAATACATTCCATTAGAGTTTATTTTAAATACGTGTAATATAGATGCAAAAATAAACTAATAATTCAGGCTAACTTTTATAAAAGCTAGTCCAATGAAATTATTTCTTTAAAAACAATAAAACTTCCACAAGATGTCATTCGAATATTCAGAAATCCCAACGATTCGACATCCAGCTCTCCAGGTAATATTTCCCGTGCTCATCGGGACGTTTCCACACTCCCTTGCAACGTATCAGATTCACCAAAAAATATATATTTTGTGACATCTACAAAAAGGTGAATTATATAACTGGGGTATTAATAAACATAATATCAAATAGATAGGAAAATCTGCCAGTGTGACACAAGAGTCTTGAGCATGCTGAGTTTTACTCCATTTATGTCATAGAGGCTACATCAGTCAACTCACTGCTCTGCCTATAAGTACTACAAGGCCGAAGTATCATCAATGCTCCAGCAGCAGTTCCCAACGTCTCTTCACAGTGACCTTCCTGAAGAAACGCACTGACTTCAGTTAAAAATCAGTCGGAAGGCAACTTACTTTATCGATGCATGGCTTCACTCCAATCATGATAGACTCGCCAAATATTTTCCCATCTTTACTCAATGCTTTCCTGGCCTGAAGTTTCGATTGATACTGAACCTGCATCCAATTCCCATTGTTTGACATCTGCGTACCATTCAAAAAAAAAAACAAAAAAAAACAGATTTAGATGTAAAGTTGATTTTTCCTTGAAGCAGCATGTTTTTTTTTACTACTTAAAGCAAAGATTGTGCTGGGCAAGAAGACGTGCAGGTCCACCGCAGCCTACAAACACACAACATATACACAGCCCGAACATATGAACAAGCATTTGAACAGCGGAGGATGGATTTGCCGACTGCTGCCGTGTTACAGTAGACTGCTCTTGACACCAGTTGGAATTTTGCCATATCAAACCCTAGAGGAACACAACGGGATTCAGATCAGTTACAGATTTAGTTGGAGATGGAGGTTAATCCACGCATGAGGCGTGCCACACCGGGACATCAAATGTCAGGGTCGATGTATACCTTTAATAGCTAGACCCTTAATAGCATTGGGAGTTTAGGTGCCCAAGTCCATAGCTCCCCAAAAGTGCAACCAAGTAGATAAAGTAGAAAAGAAGGCATACGGTTTGCATGACTTAATTGGTTGGGGCATCGAGTATAAGAGTCAGTAAGTTATATTGCAGGTGTATAAAACTTTAGTCGCACTGCATTTGGTGCACCGTGTTCCATTCTGGTCACCCAATCACAGGAAGGACGTGGAGGTTTTGGGGAGAGCATAGAAGAGGTTTACCCGAAAGCTGCCTGGATTAGAGAATATTAGCTGCAAGAGGTCGGATAAACTTGAATTGTTTTCTCTGGAGTGTTGGAGGTTGAAGGGAAGGCCTGATAAAAGTACATATATTATGAGAGGCGTAGATGGAGTAGACAGGCAGACAACCCATTTTCCAGGGTGGAAATGTTAAGATCAGAGGGCGAAGTTTTTTCCCTTACAGGGTGTGGTGGGTGCCCGAAACACACTGCAGGGGGGTAAGAAGGGGTTAACTTTGCATCATGTTCGCCATGGATGTTATGGGCTGAAGTGGCTGCTCATGTGCTGTGTCGTTTTATGTTCGAATACATTCTAGTTAATGTGATGTTGTCCCTTTTGAGCACCTTATGTACACACACCACATCCAGGCCAGTAGCGGTTGGTGTCTGTCCTAAATATGTCAATTGCATCAAACTACGCCTGTGGTAAAATCTTTAAAATATATTAATAGCCTGAGATAAGCTTGGGCTATATATTTTTTCCATACAAGCTTTATCAAGGTTGGCAAACAGATTTAAAATGCTTTGCCAGACCATCTGTTCCCATGGGACAACCCAGCATCAAGTCCCGTGGGAATTGGCTCAAAGCCGCCTTTCTGACTTGTGAACTGTTTGAACTACGAACAATTCAAGGACGGAATGCTGAGGAGGACCTGTAACCGGCAAAATTCCGTTTTGTAAGCCCGCTGTTTCCATCTTTTGCAATGGGCAATGTAGAAAATGAAAAATGTACATCAAATCGGTAAATTTGTGCAAGCAACTTCAAATTGCCCCACATCAATGTGATCGACGGTGTGCAGTTTTGTTCGAGTAATGTAGCCAAGAAAAGCCAATTGAGAAAAGTTGACTATTTTAAATTATAAGATTTGAAATCAAAGACCTGCTTCGAAAAGTAGTTTTTCCAATTGTGAAAGATTATGGCTTATCACTTGCTGAAGAGTGTTAACTGAATGCATTCAGTTCAAATCTACAGAAATTGTCAATGAAGAACTAATCAAGAAGCAACAGCTTAAGGCAGGGTTCAAAATAAACAAGATTTATATTCTTTCCATTGAATAATCAAACTGTAACCTTGAAATAGATTAAATGAGAAAGCAGCATCAGAGTGTAATTGGACTGAGGGAAATGGGGAAGAACAGGTGAGAGATAAAGATTCACGGGTACAATGCTCTCTCGGAACGAAGCTACTGGCTTGATCCAGAAATTATTCCATTCAGAGGGAGTTCAGGACACGTTCACAAGTTATAGGAGTAGAATTAGGCTGTTCGGCCTATCGAGTCTACTCCGCCATTCAATCATGGCTGATCTCTGCCTCCTAATCCTATTTTCCTGCCTTATCCCTATAACCCTTGACACCCATTTTAATCAAGAATTTGTCTCTCTCTCTGACTTAAAAATATCCACTGACTTGACCTCCACAGCCCTCTGTGGCAAAGAGTTCCACGGATTAACTACCCTCTGACCAAAAAAGTCCTTTCCCCCCCCCCCCGCTCCTTTCTAACAGTACCCTTTAATTCTGAGGCTATGATCTCTGGTCCTAGACTCTCCCACCAGTAGAAACATCCTTTCCACATCTACTCTATGCCTTTCATTATTCTGTAAGTTTCAGTGAGGTTCCTCCCCCCCCCCCCCCCAAACTTCTAGACTCCAGTGTGTAGAGGCCCAGTGCAGTCAATCGCTCATCATATGTTGACACGTGTGAATGTTTGGAGGCCAAGTTTAGTGGACTCCACAGGCTATTGCAGTGTACCTTTGGTGATGATGTGTGGAAAGGTAACATAGGCAACAGTGAAGAAGAAGCACTAATATACTCTTTTTACTGCAGCATGTCATTCCCAAACAAGTGAACAATTTTGACTGTGCAAGACCATAGTTCAAATGCAAAGAAAAAAATCTCGACAACAGCAGAAAAAATACTCTTAGAAATAACATTTAATGCTGCAATGTAATGCATTCAATGTGCAGCATTTGATCAAAATTATCAGATTTGTTTTTAAATGTTGACTCCAGAATCTCTTCTGGTTTTTTATTGCTGCCATGCAAAAAAACATTCTCAGTAAAAGACAATGAACAAAACACAAAAAATTCATAAACAATGCCTTTCAAACTGACTCAGGAAAATTCAGATTAACTTGCTGTATTTTTCAAAAGGGAAAATGCCAATAGCTTCAGCTTGGATCATGCGAATAAAACCACATTGTCGCAGTCTGCTGCACTTCAGCTCAATTAAATTTAGTTCACTGAACAAGAGTTCCAGTTCATTAACTGAATGCACAATAAATGTTTTCCTTATACAAGTCGGAATTACCAAATATATTACACACTTTTTCACCTTACAAATGCTCCTTCCAGTACACTGCTCATTTACACGTTAAAGAGCAGCTTTAATGAACAGAACCACAAGAAATTAAGTCTTTCAATTCTTTAAAACGTAAACTATTTGCAAAGCTAAATCAGCATAAAGTCCATGACAGCTATTTTTATAACTCATTTATATTCAATATTGTACTAACAGTTATCAACATAATACCAGATAAATTAAAAAAGTCCAAACATATTAATAACTACACTGGCCCATCACACTTAAATCAATGAGAAAGCAATCACACTTTGCTAGCTCCAGGGGCAATGTGAAATTTGTCATTGCGGAAACATCTAGTTTCACTTTCTGCCTAAGATACATGGTCATGTTTTACAGAAGCAATGACAAAGTTTTACTGGGTTAAAAGTCACTTTCAGAGATTAAAATTTGTGCATCGATTGAGATAAATGCTCTCAATCTCCCTTTAGCAAATGAGCACAATTCCAAGTGCAATTTGTATTCAACCTACAGATCGCACCCAGCCACTTCAATGTCAGAAACATGGCTTAATGGAGGCAATGGAAGCAATTGTATTTTATACCAACCAATGAATTATCCCATAACAACAAAGAATTCTTTGATAAAAGACTCTAGTACAAGCCACACGACATTTCAGAGCAACTAAACAGTTTAATCAGTTTTTAGAAGCTTACCACGTGCTTTAAAATATTCCCGTATTGTGCAAATTGGAGGAGGATGTACGAAGCAGAGGCAGGAGGAAACCTGCAACGAGAATTTCCAACCATCATTATCCGCAATAAAGAAAGCAAACGCAATGCTAGCATTTATTTTGAGAGGGATGTAATGCTGAGGCACTATAAGGTGCTGGTCAGGCCACATTTGGAATTTTGTAAGCAGTTTTGGGCACCATATACGAGGATGAATATGCTGCCTCTGGAGAGAGTCCAGAGAAGGTTCACAAGAATAATCCCAGGAATGAGTAGGTTAACATATGATGAGCGTTTGTCAGCACTGGGTCTGTACTCGCTGGAGATTAGAAGAATTAGGTTGGACGTTCATTGAAATGTACAGAACAGTGAAAGGCTTGGATGTGGATGTGGATGTTTCCACTCGCGAGAGAGTGTATGACTCTCATAGCCTCAGAATTAAAGGCCGTTCCTTTAGGAAGATGAGGAATTTCTTTAGTCAGAGGGTGGTGATTCTGTGGAATTCCTTGCCACAGAAAGCTGTGGGGGCCGTCAGTGGATATATTTAAGGCAGAGATTCGTGATTACTACGGGTATCAGAGGTTATGGGAAGAAGGCTGGAGAATGGGGTTAGGAGGGAGAGATAGATCAGGATTGATGGAGTAGACTTGATGAGCTGAATGGCCTCATTTTGCGCCTATTACTTATGATCTTACTGTGCAAGCTATACATGCAGTTAAAAACTACAAACATCAACAATGACTAAGTTTTAAAACTAATTTTGGTCGTAGAATTTTGGTTTCATTTTGCAGATAAATGTTTGCAATTTCAGCATTTACAGTGAGAAAAAAATGTAACCAACCAGATGAGTGGTTTCCATGTTCATTCCACTATCAAAATAAACCAACTGTTCAATCTTCAACTGACGGCCATTAAAACCAATACAGAAGAGAATGGAAATGATCACAGATTATAAACTAGTCAGTAGAATAGCCTGTGCTATCATAACATTTGATGCCATAAGAATCCTCTACCGAGTTCAAGTTAATGCAAATATTGCTTTTATTATTATAAGTAAAACGTGTCATGATATTCATTAAGAATATAATAAACGCTAAATTTTCAGATTTAACAGTGTCCCAAAAGGTGGATCAGTGCCAAAATTACAGCTCCCAAATTTAAACTGGTTTAATCTGGTGAAACAAGTGAAGATTCTAAATGGCCCCTCTCCAAAATGAGGAGGGGTACAAATCCATGGAATTTGCATTGAAGGTTTAGCGAACGCACACAATTTAAGACAGGTGAAGTTCTAACTTAATTTGGAAATGGTCATTTAAATACACTTTCTTGATACCTCTTGCATCTCTTCCAAGCATCCTTCTCAATTACCTTTTATTAAGGAAAGTGAGATTGGCCCATTCTGCTCTCCAACTTAAAACAAAGGCATGGGAATATTTGTGAACAAATTTTCAAAGGTGATAAAACAGGTCAACAAAGCAGTGGCGATGCAGACTTTGATAAACAGAGTAACAGAATAACCGAGGGATGTTTGCTATTCTGTTATACTAAACTTTGCTATACCAAACTTACGTAACCAAAAAAAAAACCTAGTCATTCCCAGATGGCGTATGGTACCCTCTCTGGCCAGCAGAAAGGATGAGGAAGAATGTTTCTGAAGGGATTTGGTAGAATTGTTCCGTGGACAAGAGATTGTAACTTTGTGGGTAGACTTAAATTGGTTTACTCGCCCTCAAGTGTCAAGGGCTAAGAGCAAAAATGGAAAGAAAAGCCCTTTAAAATACACGATTAACTGGAAGCAGTAACAACTGGACAGTCAATATACATGTCCAAGAAAGACCCAGAAGCCTTAAAGGAGTGGATTTAGCTTTGCAATGAATGCACAACATCCAAAATACACTGCCAGATAGTGTAGGAAATAGATTCAGTCAGGGCTTTCTAAAAATTAACTAATTTACTAAACTAAGGTTTAGAAAGATACGAGCCAAATGTGTACAAATGGGACCAGTTTAGATGTGGCATCTTTGTCAACATGGACGGGTTGGGCTTAAGAGCCAGTATGACTAAACAGCATGAAACCCTGGTCTAAACAGCATGAAATTTAGAAATGACAGTTGAATAACAATCAAATGAAATAAGTATTTTAGGCCAGAGAATATTTTTTGCTATTGAGAACTCTTTTTACTTCAATCACAAAAAACACATTATCCGAGATTTATCTTAGTGTAAACAGATTATAAATAAAGTTCCTGCCGATTCGCTGATTCCATTTGAAAAAACAGGAACAATTCACCATGCAGCAGTAGAATTAGTGAAAGCAACTTCTGGATTAATGCATTTAACAATGCATGTGTATACTCCAGCAATCACTGTTCGATTGTCCCATTGTAAACATTGCAACGTTGTATTGCCTCACCATATCATTTGTGGTGCAGATTCCTGGCCATCACTACAATTTATAGAGAAAATAGATGGTACAAACCCAAAAACTGTGATCCACTTTTCATCTAAGTGATCATCTGAAGTGAGAGACTCCCCTTGAGTGTAGAAAGGATCTGCTTGTGCTGGTGAAAGTGTGGACTTTCTGTGCTGGCCAATTGTGGTTGGACTAAATACATTACAAACTGATGATAAAAAAAAAGAACCATCATGCCAAGTGCATTTTACAGAACAATCGTTTCATTTTAGGATATACAGAAAACAGCAGCAAGAGTAGACCATTTATTATGAGCACAATTGATCATACGAAATCGATACTGCATGTCAGCTTTCTCCCATATGCTTTGATCCCTTTAACTTAAGAACAATATTGTCGATAGGATTGAGATCTGCCATGATTGAATGGCGAAGTAGACTTAATGGGCCGAATGAGCCTAACCCTGCTGCTATAAACTTATGAATATCTAACTCCTCCTTGAATATATTTAAAGGAGTCAATTGCTTTCTGCAGCAAAAGAATCCAGTTTAGTTTTGTTTAGTTCAGAGATAGATCACGGAAACAGGCCCTTCGGCCCACCGAGTCCGCACCGACCAGCGATCCCCCACACATTAACACTATCCTACACATACTAAGGACAATTTACACTTATACCAAGTATACAAACCCATGCTATTTAACCTACAAAAAGGGAAAAACATCTTTGGAGTGTGGGAGGAAGCCGAAGATCTCGGCGAAAACCCACGCGGTCACGGGGAGAAAGTACAAACTCTGTAGACAGCACCTGTAGTCGGGATCTCTGGCGCAGCAAGCGCTGTAAGACAGCAACTCTACCGCTGCGCCACCGTGCCGCCCCATCAGGTTATCCCATCCTCTAAGAGAAGAAATTTCTCCTCATCGTATCTTAGGTGGCTTGCCTTTATCCTCAGACTATTATCTCATGTCCTTTGTGTTCATGTGTAGGAAAAAACTGGCGATGCTGGTTTAGGTCTGAAGAAGGGTCTCGACCCGAAACGTCACCTATTCCTTCTCTCCAGAGATGCTGCCTGTTCTGCTGAATTACTCCAGCATTTTGTGTCTGTCCCTCTTTATGTTCATGTGGAGTTTATGAAAAATCTTGGTTGCAGCAACATTACAGGCACAAAAGACTTAGGCAAACACACAAAACACAAATTGTACATTAATTCTTCAAGACAGTAAAAAGAGAAAAAACCATGCAAAACAAAAAGAAATTGGTGCAAAATACAATTAGAAAAAAGGCCTGTTGCGTTCAGTTGTTGAGGAAGGATTAGACTTGTGCATAAGAAGATAACTGCAGATGCTGGTACAAATCGATTTATTCACAAAATGCTGGAGTAACTCAGCAGGTCAGACAGCATCTCGGGAGAGAAGGAATGGGTGACGTTTCGGGTCGAGACCCTTCTTCAGACTGATGTCAGGGGGGGTGGGACAAAGGAAGGATATAGGTGGAGACAGGAAGATAGAGGGAGATCTGGGAAGGAGGAGGGGAAGGGAGGGAGGGACAGAGGAACTATCTAAAGTTGGAGAAGTAGACTTGGGCAGGCTGGTACAAGAACCCGATACGGCAAGTAAGAATGTAAAAAGGAACTACAGATGCTGGTTTACTCTGAAGACAGACAAAATGCTGGAGTAACTCAGCGGATCAGGCAGCATCTCTGGAACAAAAAGGATAGGTGACGTTTCGGGTCGGAACCCTTCTTCTGAACTAGATGGTGAGGCACATCAGGCTTCTGTATCTCCTACAACAAGAACAGTGTATGCACAGATTGAGGAGTGCATTGTTGATAGATGCCACCTTCTTGAGGCAGCACATCGTGTCGATGCTTTCGATGGTGGGAGGGTGTGCCCATGCACCACCAGGCTGAGTCCACCACTCTCTGCAGTCTCTGGCGTTCCCATGCGCTGGCATTGCCACACAAGGCTATGACGCAACAAACCAGGATACTGCATCTGTAGACGTTTGTTAGAGTATTCGTTTACGTGCCAAAGTGGAGTGGAGGTGCTGGCTCGCCTTCTTCAGTATTACATCTTTGTGCTGGCCCACTCATTTCATCCCTGTTGCTAATGTCCAGAGATTTGAGGCTGCTGGCACTCACCACCGCCGCAATGAAAAATGCCGCGTGGTCCCTCGACTTCCCCTTTCTAAAGTCAATGATTAGTTTCTGGATCATGCCGACACTGAGTGAGAGCTTGTTGTTGCTGCATCACTCAACCAGGTGTTCTCTATCTCTCCTGCACACTGATTCATTAGCACCGGTGGTTCGGCCAACAGTGGAGTCAACACCAAATTTATAGATGGCATTTGAGCTGGGCTTAGCCACACAGTCGTGGGCGTAAAGAGAGTACGGGGCGTCACGTTGGCGCAGTGGTAGAGTTGCTGCCTTAAATGGCAGAGGCCCGGGTTCGATCCCGACTACAGGTGCCGCCTGTACAGGATTTGTACGTAGGTTTTCCTGGGCGCTCCGGTTTCCTCCCCAACACCAAAGGCATACAGGTTTGTAGGTTAAAGAGCTTGGGTAAAAATTGTAAATCATCACCAGTGTGTAGGATAGTGCTTGTGTACGGGGATCGCTTGTCGACGCGGATTTGATGAGCCGAAGGGCCTGTTTCTGCGCAGTACTAAACTACAAAAGGTAGAGCAGGGAGCTAAGCACACATCCTCAAGGCGTAACTATACTGATGGTCAGTGAGGAGGACATGCTGTTAAAGATCTTCGCTGATTGAGGAAGTCAAGGATCCAGTTGTAAAGGTAGTTGAGAGTCCTTCATTGGTGATGTGGATTAATACGGAAGTAGAGAGATTATGCTCCAACATTATTGAAACTTGGTCAGCCCTCAGCTGGAGAACTGCGTGCAGTTCTGGTCACCATGCTATAGGGAGGATGTAATAGCACTGGAGAGGGTGCAGAGATAATTCACCAAAAGTTGCCTAGGATGAGTAGTTCAGTTATGTGGAAAGACTGGTGAAGATAGTTTTGATCTCCCTGGAGGGGAGAAGGCTAAGAGGGGATTTGATTGAGGTACATAGATTTAAAGAAGGTGAAAATAGATTTGAGGGGAAACCTTTTCACTCAGAGAGTGGCATGTACCTGGAATGCTCTGCAAGAGTATGTTTGAAACGGGGTCGCTGAGAGCATTTAAGTATCCTGATGAGCACATGAATCGATTAAGCAACTAAGTGGAGAAAAGTTGTGCATTTATATCTTCGGTGTAAACCAGCACCAGTTCCTTCCCACACTGAGCGTATATGATGTTCAACTGCCAAATAAAAAGGAACCTCCCATGCCTTTCTAGTCATGAAAACTGTGAAGTTTGTTTATACCCTTTCGGCAGCATGGTGGCGTAGCGGTAGAGCTACTGCCTTACAGCACCAGAGACCTGGGTTCGATCCTGGGTGCTTGTCTATACATAGTTTGTATGTTCTCCCCGTGACCTGCGTGGGTTTTCCCCAAGATCTTTGGTTTCCTCCCACACTCCAAAGACATACAGGTTTGTAGGTTAATTGGCTTGGTATTCGTGTAAAATTGTTCTGAGTGTGTAGGGTAGTGTTAATGTGCGGGGATCGTTGGTCGGCGTGAATTCAGTGGCCCGAAGAGCCTGTTTCGGCGCTGTGTCTCTGAACTAAACTAAATTAAATAAATCAGATTGACGACACTAAAGACTTCAAACAATGTAGAATGTACAATGTTCCTGGCAATAAACATCCCGCTTCAGTGCGCTGATTTAGCTACATTGGCTGTAAACATACCTGATCCAGGTGTCGAAACATTACTCCCAGACAGCGGAGTTTGTAACCTTGTAACATTCCCCTATAATAAAACAAACAGCCAATGAAAAATGATTTGGAAATCTCACAATTTTTAGCATGCTAAAAAATCCATAAATAAGTATTGTGGTGGTGGGGGGAGGGGAGGTGAAAGCAAAGAGGGACAGGACAAAGCCTGGCAAGTGATAGGTGGATACAGGCGGGGGGAGATTTTGATAGGCAGATGGTGGGACAAGGGATGGAGATGAAAAATAAGGTGTGAGATAAGGATACAAGAGTTAGGATTTGTGAAGCCTGTGGAAGGAATGTGGGTGGAAGGGGGGGGGGGGGGGTGATTTAGTTGCCCAAAACCCCTCCCACTATCAATGTTCATACCGTTGGGTTGTAAATTACCAATGTGAAATAAAGTTTGCATAAGGCCTCACTCTGGCAATGGAGGACCAGGGATGAAAGGTCAGTATGGGAATGGGAAGAAGAGTTAAAATAGTTAGCAACTGGGAGATCCAGTAGGCCTTGTTGGACCGAGCACAAGCGTTCGGTTAAACAGTTGCCTAGTCTACATATGGTCTTGCCGATGTGAAGGAGGCAACATCGGGAACACCGGATGCAGATGAGGCCGGAGGAGGTGCACGTGAATCTCTGTCTCACCTGGAGAACTGCTGGGGCCCCTGGATGGAGGTGAGGGAGCAGGTATAGGGGCAGGTGTTACATCTCCTGCTGTTGCATGGGAAATTACCTGGGGAGGGGATGGTTTGGGTGGGAAGGACTAAGTAAACCAACGAGTTACAGAGGGAGCAGTCTATGCATAATGTGAAAAAGGGTGGGAAGATGTGAGTGATGGTAGGATCACATTGGAGGTGGTGGAATTTTTTTTTTTTAATGTGCTGATGCAGAGGCTGGTAAGGTAAAAGTTGAGGAGAAACCAGGGGAAATCTATCCTTATTCAGTGAGTTTGGTGGAGGGTAGGTGGGGATATCTAGCTTGTGGCTATTGCAATTTATACTAGGAAGGTCACCAAAACCCAAATCAATAGCTTTTTTTTAAATGCTATCCTTAATTTCATGTAAAACTTAAAGGAAATACTTGTCTTGTTTATCACTGATAGAAAATAGAGCAAACAGCCATCCAACATTGCATCTGAATTACATAAAATTTCAACTGAAACAAAATGATTTATTTTTCCTGTAAAGAAATCAAACAGTTTCTACTAATTTAAATTTAAAATTGTGTAAACACCACCCAGTCCTTCCTCACTCATAACCAAAATATTGGAGGGATAATCCTGCTGTAAGCTGCTGCAGGGCGAGATATGTGTCACAGCCCGGAGCTGCAGAGATATTTTGCCCACAATAACAATCCTTGTGCTTGAAACTAGTTCCTTACCAGTTGGCGTGAGTTTAAGGATGCAAGTCCAGCTCTTGAGGTTCCCAGGTCGTCATAGAGACTCCGAACAGGCGGTGCACCACCACACTTATCTTTAGGGGTGGGGACCACTGGTTGAGGAGGTGTGCCCCCTAATTTGAAAAAAATAGGATGCAAGAACATGTTTCTCAATTGTGAAATACCTTTACAGGTAAAACAGTTATAATTTTGTCAGCGGTTTTAGCAATTTTTTTTGTTTTTAAATGACTAAGTTAAATACTTGTTTATTATGACAGAAATGTCAACCCAGGTGCAAAATAAAATCCACAGACCAGACATGAAATTGTTTTACTTTACAGATCAGTAACAAAAAAATTTAATGGGACATTCTTATAATTAAGGTTCAGTTTTGTCTTAACATTACCATCTTTCTTTTTGATAATCCAAGAATGAAACATTTCTGCACCTATATTGAAGACTAAGCAGCATTTTACACTGATGTTAGGATGGTATACAGCTAAAAGGCCTGCTTTTCTTCAAGGGGAACAAAAGCTGATGACTGCAAACTCAGGATTTCTTCCCTTCCTATCACGCTTCTGAATGGACCTTCCTTAAGGCTAGGGTACTCGAATGCGCCTCTACCTCATTGCAGACATTTGCTTCTGGATCTGATGCAGCTACAATGCTGAGAACTATATTCTGCACTGTATCTTCCCCTTTTCTCTACCTATTGTTCTTGAGTTTGACATGATTGTATTTGTATATCGTATTATCTGCTCTGATTGGATAGCCTGCAAAATAATGCTTTTCACTGTACCTCAGTATATGCGACAACAAATCTAAATTTCCTCTGAAAATATTCTCAAAAAAACCCTAAACTAAAATAACTGCCTGTAAACATGACTTTGCCATCAGCTTGTACAGACCCCAAAACTAAGATGCAATGGCCAAGTACAATTTAAGAGCCAGACTAAAACTTCAGCATCATTTCTGTCCGTTACATTGCGTCACACGCCTTACCTCCAAATGGAATTCGTACATCCGTTATGCCGGCCAATGTGCCGACATAGTTACGTGCTTGAGGAGTGACTGGAGCTGGTAAATCCCCCATCAAGAAACCAGGCAGAAACTGGGCCCCTCCACCAGGCTTAGGAGACGTCGGAGATCCCAGAGCCATTGGTTCAGATACTATAATTAAAAGCAATGGGTGATTATTGTAAGCAAGTATATAAAAATTATTCAAGCAACGTTCTTTTCAATAACTATCCCGGCTGCCGTGTTGAAGATTCAGCAGAGGACCACACAACAAACCTGATGGGCGGGTGTTTAGTTTAGAGATACGGCGCAGAAACAGGCCCTACTGCCCGCCGGGTCCACACTGACCATCGGTGACCCCTTCACACTAGTTCTATGTTATCCCACTTTTGCATCCGACACACTAGGGCCAATTTACAGAAGCCAATTAAACCTACAAACCTGCACATTTTTGGGATGTGGGAGGAAACAGGAACTCCCAGAGAAAAGCCATGCGGTCACGGGGAGAACGCACAAGCTCCGCACACACAGCACCGCAGTCAGGATCGAACCAGGATCTCTGGCACTGCGAGGCAGCAACTCTACCGCTGCACCACTATGCCGCCCTTCAGATCGATACCCCTGTCATCATCAAGTAGGACAAAAGCACCCGATTCATTAAAAGAACCTTGCAAGTTCCTTTTCAAGTCACACATTCATTCATTCATTCTATCATTTTATTTCGTACATGTTAAAAGACATCAATTAAAAAACAAAATAAACAAAAAAACAGAAGAGATACAAAGAATTTCATCCATTACTTAACGTCTTTACATGTGCGAAAAGAAGTAGGAAGAAGTGTGAACTTATTTAATCCTACCCCCATTCCCTAATCAATATTTATCAAGTATTAACTATAATAACTAATACCTAAAATACATATATAACTACATATATACTCACTCACCCCTACAATCATATGAATATACCTATTTACACAATAATGTCTATATTAACTACATCTGATATATATACATACATTAGGCCAATCATATATATACATATACCCCACCATTTACATACAAAATATAAATACAAACATAGTCACCCACCCGTATAATAAGTCAGATATTAATACAAAAATACTCATACACCCTTATATGTTCATATAGATATACTTATTTAAATAATGATGTGTTATTATATGTAGACCCCTGGTGACTGTTAATCCCCCTCCTCACTGTACCTAGAAAAAATCATGTGTTTATATTTGTTTTTAAACTGGATGATGTTTGAACATTGTTTTAATTCCGCATTCATTCTGTTCCATAGCTTTACTCCACTGATTGATATAGAAAATCTTTTCATTATTGTTCGAGTATTGCGAATCTTGAAATTTGGTATACGGCTTATAAATGCACTTCCATTTCATTAAAGTCAAGTTGAGTTTAATGTCATAATAAGCACAAAACGGCGAGGTACAGGCACAATGAAAATCTTGCTTGCAACAACGTCACAGGAATATAGACTCAGACAACAAACAAAACAACAAACTGTTGCAGGAACAGTTTCTTCCCAGCTGTTATCAGGCAACTGAATTGTCCTTTCATCAACTAGAGTGTGATCCTGACCTTCCCGTCTTCCTAATTGGAGATCATTAAACTATCTTTACTCAGACTTCAATGTTATATCTTGCACTGAATGTTGTACCCTTCCTCTGTACACTGTGGACGGCTTGATTGTATTCATGTATAGCCTTTTCTCTGACTATGATGGCATGAAAACAAAAGCTTTTCTCTGATCCTCAGTGCACGTGAAAATAATAAACTAAAAACATTAGACAAATTATACACAAACTACACACAAATTCTACAGATAGTGAAAAGAAAAAGACTGTACAAAGAAAAAGACAGTAATCAAAACATAATTAGAAAACAAGTCCATGGCAGTACTTAGTTTGGTCCTTAGTTTTCTATTGCTGAGATAGATAGGTTAGGTGCAGGTTAGTTCAAGAACCTAATGGTTGTAAGAAAGTAGCTGTTCCTGAACCTGGTGTGCAACTTCAGGTTTTTGTACCTTCTGCCCGTGAAGAGAGCATGCATGGTCCTGATCCTTGATAAACAGATACTGCATTCTTGAGGCAACGTCAACGCTTTTAATGTGTAAGAAGGAACTGCAGATGCTGGTTTACAATTATGATAGACACAAAATAATGGAGTCACTCAGTGGGACTGGTCTCAACCTGAAATATCACCCTTTCCTTCTCTCCAGAGATGCTGCGCATCCTGCTGAGTTACTCCAGCATTTTGTGTCTTTCTTCGATGATGGGGAAGGCTGTGGCCCTAATGGCCGGACTGAGCACCACGTGCTGTGCACCACCTTCTACAGCCTCTGGCATTCCTGTGCTGTACTTGCCACATCAGGCCACAATGCAACCAGTCAGGAATCTTCCGCGAGTTCATCTTGTCAGCAAATTTACAGATGGCACTGCAGCTATGCTTAGCCATTGCCATGCATGTAAAGAGAATAGAGCAGAGGGGTGGCACAGTAGGCAGAGCTAGAGTTCCTGCCTTGCAGCGCCAGAGACCCGGGTTCAATCCTGACCACAGGTACTGTCTGTACAGAAATTGTATTCTTCCCGTGACCATGAGGGTTTTCCCTGGGTGCTCTAGTTTGATGATGTGCAGGTTAACGGTTAATTGGCTACGGTGAAGATTTAAAATTATCCCTAGTGTGTTGGATAGTGCTAGTGTATGGGGATCGCTGGTTGGCACAGACTCAGTGGGCCGAAAGGCATTTCCGTGCCGTATCTCTAAGCTAACCAAAAGCAGAGGGCTAAGCCCACAGCCTTGAGGTGCACCATGTTGATGGTGAGATGTTGACACTCATCCACACCAACTGAGCATTTGCAAACACTCACGGAGGACCAAGTGTTTGTGCTTGGTCGTGATTTTGGAGGGGATGATTGTGTGGAACACGAGTTGTAGTCATGATCAGCAGCTTGACATATGTGTTGCTGTTATCCAGTTTGTCCTGAGCAGAGTGGAGAGCTAGTGAGATAGCATCTCCTATGGACCTGCTGTGACCATGGACAGATTGAATAGTCACAGGGAGAATGTGCAAACTAAGTATAGACTGCACCCATAGTCAGGATCGAACCTGGGTCTATGGCACTGCAAGACAGCAACTCTACCATTGTGCTTACAGTACAGGAATTCATTTGGCCCTTCGTCCATCAGAAAAAGAGTTACTCCACTAATCCCACTTTCCAGCATTTTGATCCATAAACTTGTGGATCACAGCTGTTCTAATAAAAATATGGGCACGTTTTAAACTGGGAGAGGCTTTTGCTTTCTTCGGCCTTTCTAGCAGTTATTTACAGATCCCTGCCACACTCTTTTTGAGTAAAATATTTTTTCCTCATTTCCTCTAATTCTTTAACCAATTGCTTGAAATCTATTTACTGAATATCACTACAGAGTGGTGAATTCCATGATGATGTTTACAATGCAGTTTACAAGGAATCCTCCATGTAGTGCAATAATTACTAAACTATTCATTTATATTCAGTAGCAAATGAACACAAAACCCTGAGCATCTATTACACTAGTACTAATGCAGGGTCTCAATCTGAAATGTCAACAATTCCTTTCCACCTCCACAGGTTCTGTTCTACCCCAAATTCCTCCAGCAGTTTAATTTTTGCTGCAAATTCCAGCATCTGTAGTCTTGTGTCTCCATGATACTTATTACCACACCTATTAATTGACTTATTTGTTTTTCAACCACATATCACTGGTCAGTTTATTAATGCCACGTCACTGAACCTTAAGCCCTTCACTCAAACACAACACACTGGAGTCTGACACAGGCTTGTGACAGTTTGGTTTAAATTACTCAAGTTATCCCCCCCCCCATGCAAGACCTTAATACCGTGATTAAACCATCAGTTTGGCTAGTCCAATCATGCACTTTCACTTGTATATTTTTTTTAACTGGCAGTTGACCAATAAATATTAAGGACTCAGTTGGAGCATCAGTACAACTTATTAACAAAAGGACATCACATGGTATCTCCTCACCCTAGTGGGTCTAGGATATTTTTAGTATCGGCCCTGGAGGACTCTTCGGACCACAAGATACAAAACCTTTTGCCAGACTTGTTTCAACTTAACATTTCAACATTTTCTGTAAAATAGTTAACGAGTCATCCAAGACCGAGGGTTTTGGATGATTTCATTCCATTCTCCCTCTTCCTTCTATTGTTATGGCCCTGAAGGCAGGGCTTTGCCTCTCTCTGGGAATTAGCTCTTGGGTCCTACTTTCTACAGCCCTCGGTGCAAAACGGATTAAATGGACACACATACTCTCGATTCAGTGTCCAAGTCCCAACTGAAACGCCTGCTAGTGATCTAGGCCGCAACGAAGAAATCGCAATCATCTTTATCGCAGCTTGGATCACGAGTGGATCTTTCACATTTGTTGGGCCTGGGTGCAATACACAAACTCGTGATGCAGGCTATGTCCTAGATGCAAGCAGAAATAAAAACACGGAGCAGTCGTTCAGTCATGAATGCCTGCCATGCGACTACCTAAAATATACCGCCTGCACAGACAGGGCCGGAGTATGCGTGGTGTTGCATTCTCCTCCCCTCCCCCCTCGCCATTGATTCTGTGACTTCTTGCAGGCGTGTATTTGGAGTTTGCTGCAGCCTTTGCTCTCTCTGAGATGTTGCAAAGGCAAAGCAGAGAGAGGGCGCGCGCGCGCTCCGGGCCGCCCGAACCTTACCTTGGAACTCCATTCCCCGGGAGGGGTTCGAGAGTGTTGCGCCCACGTGGACCCGGAGCGCGAGCGGCGCGGCCCGGACCCGCAGCAGCAGCAGCAGCAGCGGTAGCGCCCGTAAGCCCTGCACCTCCTCCGGGCGGCCCTGCAGCAGCAGCGCACTGCAAGTTCTGCACCCTACTCCAGCCGGCCCTGCAGCAACAGCGCTCTGCAAGTTCTGCACCCTACTCCAGCCGGCCCTGCAGCAGCAGCGCCCCACAAGCTCTGCTCCAAATCCCGCCGGCTCTGCAGCAGAGGCACCGTTTTCAGAAATGGCGGAAAAATGCCCCCCTCCCAATTGCAACCGCGGAGCTGCACGATGGGAAAAAAAAGCGTCACCCAACTCTGCTCTGTGTTTGCTTCCAAGCCAGGGCTGGAGGTCGCAGGGCTTGCTTTCCCTGTCTCACTTGGCGCCGCTTGTCCCCGGCCGGTATCTTATCGCAAAGCTTTTATACTAACCGGGTTTTTTTTAAATCCCCTTTGGCAATCTTCAGATGAGCAATGGGCAAAATCATACAGGTCTGCACAGCAACAAGCAGGAAGGCGGGGACAGGAATCCTACTGATATTCGTGACAAGTTGCGGACAATAAATGCCATGACATTTTAAAACCAAGAGTGATGCAATCTCGTGTAGAGTTGCTTAAGTGTTTTGCAAGGAAAATGAAAAAAAAAAAACGATGTTGTTCGTATCCCTTCATTATCACCTCTTCCACAGCCAACAATTGACTGTTCACAAAAATTTTGAACACTGCCCAGTCCTTCACCGGCTCTGACCTCTGCACCATCGAAGGGATTAATGGGAGTCGCTGCCAAAAAGGCAGCCAGCATCATCCTGGCCACAATCTCGTTTCACCGCTACCATAGGGAAGAAGGTCCAAGAGCCTGAAAACTAACGTCTAGGTTCAGGAACAGCTTCTTCCCCACAGCCATCAAACTATTAAACACTACAACCTCAAATAAGCTCTGAACTACAATAGACATTATTATTATTGCACTACTATTGTTTGTTTTTTGATTATGTGTATATATGTGTATACGTATATATGTGTGTGTACTTGTGAGTATGTATATATATAAACACTGAACTTTTTTTATCTTGGTTATCATATTGTTTACAGTGTACTATGTTACATATTCTGTTGTGCTGCAGCAAATAAGAATTTCATTGTTCCATCTGGAACATATGACAATAAAACACTCTTGACCCTTGTGGGCTCCGCCTATCTTTGGTTTGTTCGGTACCTTTTCATACCATTAGTTTCCCTCTCCCCAGTCTGAAGAAGGGTCTAGACCCAAAATGTCACCTATTCCTTTTCTCCAGAGGTGTTGCTGAGTGACTCCAGCATTTCTGTCTTCTAGAAATCTTAAACTGGGCCTGTGTGCCCATGCCATATGACTAAGACTCCATAAATAAAACATACTGGGAAAAACCTCAGAAGGTTGGGGTGCAGGTGTGAAAAAAGAGAATTAACGTTTCAAATGGAAGTTTCTTTGTCAGAATTTATAACATTTGCTGAATTGCAATCTTTGAAGTGTGACAAGATGTAATATAAAACATAGAAAGTGACCTTTCTGCCCATCGAGTCTCTGTCAGCTCTTTCAAAAATCAGTCCAGGTATTATTTATGACAAAATGTTGTGAATGTTGCAAATGTTTAGCAGGTCAAGCAGCATTTTTTGAAAGGGAAAGTGTTAATATTTCAAGTCAATACATTTTAATTTGAGCATGTGAATTAAAAGCAGAAATAGGTGCTTAATCTTGCTCTGCTTTTTAAAAAGAGCTTGACTGACCTAAATTCTACATTCCCACACCCACAGTTGCATTTACATCTGCCCTCCACCCCACAACCCAGCTCTCATTTATAGTCATAGACATACATTGTGGAAACAGGCTCTTTGGCCCAACTTGCCCACACTGGCTAACATGTCCCAGCTACACAAGTCCCACCTGCCTGCGTTTGGTCCATATTCCTCCAAATTGTCTTATCCATGAACCTGTCTAACTGTTTCTTAAACGTTGGGATTGTCTCAGCCACAACTACCTCCTCTGGCAGCTTTTTCCATAGACGCACCACCCTTTGTGTGAAAACGTTATCCCTCAGATTCTTATTAAATCTTTTCCCCTTCACCTTGAAACTATGTCCTCTGGTCCTCGATTCCCCCACTCTGGGCAAGAGATTCTGTGCATCTATCCGATCTATTCCTCTCATGATCTTATATACCTCTATAAGGAATAGAGTCCCAGCCTACTCAACCTCTGCCTATAGCTCAGACCCTCTAGTCCTGGCAACATCCTCATAAATCTTCTCTGAACCCTTTCAAGCTTGACAATATCTTTCCAATAACATGGTGCCCAGAATTGAACACAATACTCTAAATGCGGTCTCACCAACATCTTATACAACTGCAACATGACCTCACAAATTCTATACTCAATATTCTGACTGATGAAGGCCAATGTGCCAAAAGCCTTTATGACCACCTTATCTATCTGCGACTCGACCTTCAAGGAACCATGTACCTGCATGCCTAGATCCCTCTGTTCAACACTCCCCAGAGGCCTATCATTCACTATGTAAGTCCTGCCCTTGTTAGACGTCCCAAAATGCAACACCTCACATTTCTCTGTATTAAATTCCATCAACCATTCCTCAGCCCACCTGGCCAATCGATCAAGATCCTGCTGCAATTTTTCACAAACATCTTCACTATCTGCAAAACCACCCCACTTTTGTATCATCATCAAACTTGCCAATCTTGCCCTGTATGTTCTCGTACAAATCATTGATGTTGATGACAAACAGTAACGGGCCCAGCACCAAACCCTGAGGCACACCACTAGTCACAGGCTTCCAGTCCGAGAAGCAACCTTCCACCATCACCCTCTGCTTCCTTCCATGAAGCCAATTTGCTATCCATTCAGCTATCTCTCCTTGGATCCCATGCAATCTAACATTCCAAGCAGCCTACCATGTGGAACCTTGTCGAATGCCTTACTGAAATCCATGTATACAACATCTACAGCTCTGCCCTCATCGATCTTTTTGGTCACGTCTTCAAAAAACTCAATCAGATTTGTGAGATACGACCTCCCACGTACAAAACCATTCCTAATCAGCCCTTGCCCATCCAAATGCCTGCATAACCTATCCCTCAGAATATTCTTTCACTCCAACGATCAGGAAGAAGGTTTAGGAATTTGCAAACTGCGACTACCAAGTTGAATTTCATTGTTCCTTTGCTGTACGTGTTACAATTAAACATGGCGGGACGGGCTGCATCTCTGGAGAGAAGGAATGAGTGACGTTTAGGGTCGAGACCATTCTTCAGACTGATGTCAGGCAAGTGGGCGCGGCAGAGTAGAATGTAGTCGGAGACAATAAGACTGGTGGGAGAACCAGTTCTCCCCTGATATCAGTCTGAAGAAGGGTCTCGACCCAAAACGTCACCCATTCCTTCTCTCCAGAGATGCTGCCTGTCCCGCTGTTATTCCAGCATTTTGTGTCTACCTTCAATTTAAACCAGCATCTGCAGTTCTTTCCTACACTTACAATTAAACACACTTGACTCTTGTCATCACATCTGTTCCACCATTCATTGAGTGAGCAGGCAATCCACATCTAAACTGCACTCATTATCCCTTTGTTCCTGTATCTTATGACAGTAAAAAAACTTGAGGTTCAAATACCGAAAGTCTCTGAAATTAGTCCTCCGTTTTACTCAAGAGTCACTTTGAGCCACAAAGCCCACGAAAATGACATAACTATAGTGACTATATACCATTGTTATTCTTCACCAAAAACACTTGAAAGATGTTTTGACAATATGTTTCAACATGATGATGCAACCTCACAATCAAACCCTAATTGTATTTCCCATTGAATTGAGCCCTTCTGAATAGAGCAGGTAATTAATGTAAAGTTTATGTAATTGTCTAGAATTTGTCTGTTTCCACTTTTACTACTTTATTGCTGTTTACCTTCCAGTCTTCATTTATAATGAAGGACAGAAAACAAATATAGAATAATGGCTTTTCACTTAAAAAGTCTGACCTGCTCAGCTGATTTATTTGAAATGTTTGATTGCTGTGGTGTTATTATTCAGAATGTGTACATATTGAAGTTGAAAGTTCAAATCAGACATTATTTCAGTGAATCCCTGGGAGTGATGACTATTGCTGTGACCTAACGTGATTGTGACCTAACCATCGTGTATGAAACAGGAAGCATGGCTTTAACCAACTACTTTGATTTGCTTAGTATCAGCATATTGTTTGCCTTCCAATGTTGTGTTGTGGACAATCATTGGTAAGTAGTATCCCAAGCAGGTACCTAACAGAGGACTCTCTGATTTAAAGGCTGTCCACAGAGATGCTCACAGAGACGGTCATCAGGTGTGGCTGAAAGATCATCGACTGGGTGATAGACCGCTCTTCGGTCTTCCCAAACCTTGGAGGTCTTCCAACACAGTGGAACTTCTGTAAGGGAATGTTACGACTGGCACATTCCAGGCTACAGTGGTGAGTGCTGAGGGATGCACTGAAGCTCTGTGCAGCCAATGCAAAGGCTCTGTGAACTACTACACGTTGAAGGGTTGAGCAATGGGGAAGACTCTCAAACAACAGAAGGGTTTTATCACTCAAGATGGCCGCTTGAGTGACAGTGATGCTATGTGCAAAATAAGGGGATGTGCCAACACTATTTCATATATTCCCAGCAACACTCTATCAGTCTGAAGAAGGGTCTCGACCCGAAACGTCACCCATTCCTTCTCTCCCGAGATGCTGCCTGACCTGCTGAGTTACTCCAGCATTTTGTGAATAAATCGATTTGTACCAGCATCTGCAGTTATTTTCTTATAACACTATCAGTTCAGTTTAGTTTATTGTCATGTGTACCGAAGTACAGTGAAAAGCTTTTTGTTGCGTGCTAACCAGTCAGCAGAAAGACAATACATGATTACAATCAATCCATTTACAGTGTATAGATACATGGCAAGGGAATAACATTTAGTGCAAGGTAAAGTCAGCAAAGTCTGGTCAAGGATTGTCCGAGGTACATCAAAGAGGTAGATAATAATTCAGCACTGCTCTCTGGTTGTGGTAGGATAATTCAGTTGCCTGATAACAGCTGGGAAGAAACTGTCCCTGAATCTGGAGGTGGGCGTTTTCACATTTCTATACCTTTTGGCTGATGGGCGAGGGGAGAACAGGGAGTGGTCAGGGTGCAACCTGTCCTTAATTATGCTGCTGGCCTTGCCGAGGTAGCATGGGGTATAAATGTATAGACTGAACCAAAGTAACGAACTAAAGAACTGCTAAAGAAATTTTTTAAAATAAAAAATGTGGGATTAACTTAGCGGGTCAGGCAGCATTCCTAGAGAACAGGAATAGGTGACGTTTTGGGTCAGGCCCATAATTCTCCAGTGCCACTGCCCGACCTGCTGAGTTTTTCCAACATATTGTGCCTTTCCTTTGTTCTCTGGTGATTCAGAGTATCTTCAAACAAATGTACATCAGATAAATGCAGTTATATTTACTTCCATTTCAGTTTGCGTCCACAGGGATTCCCATAAATCTACCTATCTTTCTTTTGCTGGTCCTTTCTCCAAAATGCACAAGATGTTATTCCATGGGGAAATCAATTGAACAAATAAAATAGCAGTGTTGTAATCAGTGGCTCCTGACTGCCAAGGAAACAGGAAAAGACAAATCTGAGGAACACCCTTAAAACATTGCTACACATTTTCCTGCAAAATATCTAATTTTATACCAGGCATTCATTCACCCCTCCCTTTGAAAAGAGGTGAATAAATCAACAGTATTACAATGTTAACATTTTTGTCTCTGTAAAGAGTTATACTGGATAAAATTTTAATTCGACTGAAATCCAATGTCATGCACTGGTTTGTGTCTTTTAAGTCAGATCACAGTGCATTAATCTTCCAATCTTCCCTGTCCCGCCTGCAACTGGTCCAAAACGCCGCAGCGAGACTCCTGACGGGTACCCGTAAAAGGGACCACATCACCCCAATTCTGGCCTCTCTCCACTGGCTCCCTGTACGGTACAGAATCAACTTCAAGCTCCTCCTATTCACGTATAAAGCCCTAAATGGACATTCCCCCCCCTACATCAAAAATCTTCTAACCCCCCTCTCTAACTCCAGGTCCCTCAGGTCGGCCGACTTGGGGCTACTCACTATCCCGCGGTCTAGGCTTAAGCTCAGGGGTGACCGCGCTTTTGCGGTTGCAGCTCCTAGACTGTGGAACAGCATCCCTCTCCCCATCAGAACTGCCCCCTCCATCAACTCCTTTAAGTCCAGGCTCAAAACCTATTTCTACTCCCTAGCGTTTGAGGCTCATTGAGGAGGCGCTGTGAACTGTTTGCGTGCTACTGTATGTTTCATTTTTTTCCTTAGTACCTAATCAGATGTACAGCACTTTGGTCAACGTGGGTTGTTTTTAAATGTGCTATACAAATATAATTGACTTGACTTGACTTGACTTAATCAGATGCATTTATTTTTTACACGCAAGGTGGCGAGTGCCTGGCATGCACTGCCAGGATTGGTGGTTGAAGCAGATACATTAGTGGCGTTTAAAAGACTTAGATAAGCATATGGATATGCAGAGAATGCAGGGATATGGCTTATGTGCAAGCAGATAAGTGATGGTCTTGGCTGCACTGACATTGCGAGCCAAAGGACCTGTATTATGATGTACCTACGTTATCACATAAAATTAAGATTATCTCTTGCATACGACACTGTCATCCAAACTCCTTGTAAATGGCACCAAACTCGCGAGTCTGTATACTGTCTCTGTACCACTGCTATACACCTGAACTGTATCTGAGATGCTTACCTTAGAGGCACTTATGATACTTGTACTGAACTGTATTCAAAATGAATTTCACTGTATGTCAGTACATGTGACAAATAAAGTACAATTTAACCTAAATGTTGGCTACTCACTGAAGTAGGAGGTGAAAGTTTTAGGTCAGTTGCAGTAACAGCATGGCACCTGATCAGCAGTCTTTTCTTCTACCTTTAACTCCAGTTCAACTTGATAAAAATGCAGCACATATGAAAAATTGTTTCCGGTTTTTAACTTTTTTTCCCCCAGAAGGGTCAATTCACATTCTTTTTGAATGTTAAAAAATGGAATCATAAAGTTTATTCTTCAACAAAGATAAATGTTCTCACAAGAAGCTTCGAATAGAGAAGCTGATTCTAAATGAGCTACAACTAAAGATGGTCCGCTGATTAAATGGTAGGAACATCAATGCATATTTGCTGGGACCTAAATGGGCAATAGTTTCCAGGTCATTTTGTACAAGTTTGTTACTCAGAGGTCCTAGATAAAGACAACTTAGTCTTTTTTAAACAATATTCTATATCAAATGCACAGGTTCTAGCTTTTAATAAAATCTTTCCCCAAAATGTCTTTCCTGATTTAAAGTGAGCTCTTCACTTTTCCTCTATGGAATTCCGTGTGCCATGTTGCTTTTATCAAATTGTAACCGTTACAATTAGAATCATTGAATCGTAGAGCACAGAACTAGGTCCAATACCCACCGTACCCATGCCTACCATGATGCCTATCTGCACTAATTCCATATGACTGTATTAGGCCAGAATCCCTCAACTCCTTTCCTATCTAAGTACATGTCCAAATGCCTTTAAACATAGTATCATACCTGCCTCCGCCACTTCCTCTAGCAGCTCACCACCACTCCATGTGTGAAAAACCTACCCCTCAGATCTCCTGCAAATTTCTCCCCTCTCACTTTAAACCCTGTGCTCTCTACTTCCAGAACTCCTTGCTCGAGGAGATATAGAATATCTATACCCTGTCAGTGATTACGATTAACAGACCTTCAATGGTGCTTTGTATGTCATTTTTGCAACAACACAGTGAAATTCTGTTTGCATATTTACACATGCATGTGTCGCCATGTTTTGGCACCATTTCTAAAGTTTGGTCCACCTTCACACTAAAGCAGTTCCCAATCCAGGTAAGCTCCAGGCTCCTGCAGGGCCTTCTTTCGTCGCCGTTGATCGGATCGCCCCACAGACCGACGTCCCGCTCCTCGCCTGGCCATCCTTGAGTCCCGGGACTACGTTCAGCAACTAACCTTGAAGGCACTGGAGGCATTTCCCAAGACCAGCCCACTCCTCGGGTCCGACATCTCCAGCAGTTTTAATGTATTGTGTGGACTGAGTTGAGATGTTATTGTTAGGAAGGTACTTTTGTTACGAATCTGATGAAAATTAGAAATACCGTAGCTGTAGATGTGATCACTTGATCATCCAGATTACTTACACTTACGATATTTGCCGCACCAAAGAACTGCTTTTGAAGAAAAATAAACCCCTAGTAGGGAGGTTCTTTTTTTTTTTTTTTTTTTTTTTTTTTAAGATAAATTTTTTATTGGAGATAGGTACATCTTTACAGTCATACATTTTTAAATTGATAATATTGTCAATTATTATTATATTGTCTCCAATACCTTTTGCCCCCTTTTTTTTTAAAACTAGATAGAACTAAAGAAATAGATGAAGTAAAGAAAGAAAAGAGAAAGAAGCAAAATAAAAACAAAAACAAAAACAAATTATAAAGATAAGGAAAAAGTTAGTTAAAGAAGAATGGAAAAATTTATTAAAATAACAAAAACTTCATTCGAGATATATACGTACATTTCAAAGTATAGCATTTCATCCATTCTTTAGTCCGAGTGCTAGTCAGGTTCCTGTGCCGAACCATTCTGACCCTTTAAGTAATCAATAAAAGGAGACCATGTTCCAATGAATAATTCCTGTTTGTCCAACAGGGAAAATCTGATTCTTTCCACGTTTAAGGTCTCCGTCATTTCTATAATCCACATTTTGATTGTGGGGACCGTAGGGCCTTTCCAAAATTTTAGAATTAATTTTTTTCCTGTTATTAAACTATAATCCATAAAGTTTCTTTGTATTGTTCTAAATGTTTGATTTAATTCTAATATTCCGAGTATAATTAATTTTGGATCTGGGTCCAATTGTGTGCTGGTTACTTTAGATATTATGCTAAAAATATTTACCCAGAATTTTTTAATTTTTATACAGTTTGCAAACATATGAAATAATGTAGCTTCTAAATGTTGACATTTATCACATTTAGGTGAGATATGTTGGAAAATTTTATGTAGTTTTGTTTTTGAATAGTGTAACCTATGTATTACTTTAAATTGTATTAGAGAATGTCTGGCGTTTAGTGAACACTGATGTATATGTTGCAAACTTTCTTCCCAAGTATCTTTCGTAATTACTTGGTTTAATTCTTTTTCCCATTTTTGTCTGTATAAGTCCGTGGAGGGAATGTCACTGTCTAATAAGATATTATATATATAAGATATTAATTTTTCTGTATTAGGATGTTTGTTCCAACATTCATCAAGAATTTCTGAATTTCTAATTCGAAAATTTTGGGAGTTCGATTTTACATAATCTCTAAGTTGAAGATATCTGAAATAATCATTTCCACGAAGACCATAAGTCTGTTGCAACTCCTGAAATGTCAGAAAGGTGCCTTCCTTATAAAGTTGTCCCATATTTTTAATTCCATAATCCTTCCATTGTGTAAAACCCCCGTCTACCCATGAAGGCTTAAACAAAGGATTATTCACAATTGGAAGAAAAAGTGATAAATTATCTAATTTTAATGTCTTTTTTAATTGTTTCCAAATTCGTGTAGCACTAAATATTATAGGGTTTTCCCTATAAATTTTTTTGTTTAATTTAGACGTAGCAAATAATATCGAACCAATATCAAAAGGTAAACAATCTTCCTTTTCCATTTTTAACCAGTCTGGTTGATGATCTATTTCTTCCAACCAGAAATTCATATTTTTAATATTAACTGCCCAGAAATAAAACAAAAAATTGGGTAAAGCCAGGCCTCCATTTATTTTTGATTTACACAAGTGTCTTTTGTTTATCCTATGATTCTTATAATCCCAGATAAAATCATTAACAATAGAGTCCAATTTTTTAAAAAAGTTTTTTGTCAGATATATCGGAATTGTCTGAAAAAGGTATAATATTTGCGGTAAAAAAATCATTTTTATGGCATTAATTTTGCCAACCATTGAGATAGGGAGTGTTTTCCAATATTGAATATTCTTATGTAATTTGTTCAGTAATGGGTGGAAATTTGCTTTAAATAATGATGTATATATCTTAGTTACATAGATACCTAGATATTTAAATTTTTCATTTACTATTTTAAATGGAAATTGTTGTATTATCTGTTTATTATGTTCCCTTATTGGCATAATTTCGCTTTTGTTCCAATTTATTCTGTATCCTGAAAGTGAACCAAATTGGGTTATTAGCTTTAATAAGTTTGGAATACTAATTTCTGGTTTTGTAATGTAAATTAATACGTCATCTGCATATAGAGAAATTTTATTCACTGTGTCCTTTGTGTTATATCCATGTATTTCCGGATGCCCCCTAACTCTTTCTGCCAGCGGCTCAATGGCAAGCGCAAATAACAATGGGGATAACGGGCATCCTTGTCTACAACCTCTAGATAGGCCAAATTTCGATGACAACCTTTGGTTTGTAAATATTCTGGCCGTGGGATTTGTATATAACAGTTTTATCCATGTACAGAATTTCTCCCCTAGCTGCATATTTTCCATCACCGAAAACAAATAAGACCATTCAACCTGATCAAATGCTTTTTCAGCATCAAGTGAGATTATTGCTAGATCTTCATTAATAATTCTCTTGGAATATATAATATTAAATAATCTTCTTAGATTATAGTATGAGTATCGTTTCTGAATGAAGCCTGTTTGGTCAGGGTGTATTAATTTATTCATCACTGTACTTAATCTATACGCTAGTATTTTAGTTAAAATTTTTTGATCTGTATTTAAAAGTGCAATTGCTCTGTATGATCCCGGATCTTCCGGATCTTTATCAGCTTTAGGAATGAGTGTTATTATAGATTCATTTAGAGTGTCTGGAAGTTTCTGTTGAGTATATATATACTCATACAGTCTATGTAAACGTGGGCTAAGCAAATCATAAATTTTTTTATAAAATTCGGAGCCTAAACCATCTGGTCCTACTGCTTTACCATTTTTTAAAGAACCAATAGACTCCTCAATATCCTTTGTCGTAATCTCCCTTTCTAATACTTCTCTATCGTTTGAATCTAAACCTTTTAAATTACATTTTTTTTAAAAGTCTGCTATTCCTTCTGATTGTGCTACGGTTTTAGTTGAATAAAGGCTCTGATAATATTGGAGAAATCTATCATTTATGTCCTTGGGCATTTTTAATAATTCTCCTGTCTCTGTTCTAATTTTATGAATTATTTTTTCCCCTTCCATTTTTCGTAACTGACGTGCTAATAGTTTTTGTGGTTTGTCTCCAAATTCAAAATGTAATTGTTTTGTTTTTTGATAGAGTTTTATTACTTGTTCTGAATACATTTTATTTAATTTATATTTCAATACCGCAATTTTATTATATTTTAGAGTAGATGGCATTCTCGCATTTTCTATATCTAGTTGTTTGATTTCACTTTCCAATGTTTGTTGCTTAATCCTGTTCTCTTTATTGTAAAAAGCTTGAGCAGAAATTAATGTACCTCGAACATACGCTTTAAACGTTTCCCACATAAGAGAAATAGGTGTGTCAGGGTTGTCATTTACCTCAAAAAATATTTGAATCTGTTTAATAATATATTCCTGGCATGACTTTTCGTTCACAATTTGTGGGTTAAATCTCCAATATGCTTGTTTCTCGGACATTCCATTTAATTTAATCATGAATGTTAAAGGTGCATGATCTGAGATTGTAATATTATGGTATTTTGAATTATAAGTAAGTGAGATAAGTTTAGCGTCGACCAAAAAATAATCTATTCTTGAATAGGTTTTATGTACAGGTGAATAAAATGAGTATTCTCGTCCAGTTGGGTTTTCCACTCTCCAAACATCTTTAATATTACTAGTGTCCATATATGCATTTAATAAGTCACTGGAATGTGATTTGGTTTTCCTTTGTCTTGTTGATCTGTCTAAATAGGAATCTAAAGTACAATTTAGGGAGGTTCTAACCACTGAAAAGGTCATCTTAAACTAAATTTAATAACCAAATATTTTATTGTTTACACAATGATAATTTAATTGCATTTTTTGTACATCAAAATGCTCCAGGGTATATTCATGAAAGAGAATTAAATTCAAATGATATTTTTTGCACAGTTTAAACGTTTCCTGGTATATGACGATTTTGAATCCATCTGGGAAACAATGGCAAACTAATATTATGCTGAAATAACTAGGTGGAACCTGCCTTAAAAATCAAATATTTTATCATTCGTGGTTTATAACGGCAGGTAAATAGATTGGAACAAAAAATAATTCTTCAACCATTTCTACTTTAAAACTAAATGTATACAATTTCTTAGCACCGACAAAATATTCTTTTTTCTATGCAAGTTTCACCTGTAGAATATCTGTTATCATAAATATTAACCATTGTACATCAAGTAAACATGGTTTTATAAATACAAATAGTTTAAGATTCATTGATCCAAAATGACGCAAATAGATTTCTACATCGTATATTGATTCTTACCAATAAACAGAATGTACAGTCTTGCCCATTTTATAAAACAGTGCAGCTTCCTTTAACTGAGCACAATATTCACATTTAGTTTTTTGTAGTTTGCAACTTATTAACGTGCAAACCGCAATTGCAATTATTTCCTTTCAAATATTTACACAATATTAATATTGGAAACATTCACAATAAAAACGCCAATGACCAGATTTTAAATGTATAATCACATTAACGGCATAGCACTCATGAAATCCAATCCTTATTATTCACAGCCATTGTTCATTTCTTTGGCTGGTAATTCATTAATTGCTCCACAAACCCAGGGTTAGGACTGATAACTTGCCTTGCATTCTTCACGACTGAGAAAGCATCTTTAAAGTCGAGTCCGTGTAGCTGCATGAGATAGCCTATCACTATGGATGCTGAACGTGACACTCCAGCATTGCAGTGAACCAACACCACTCCATTCTTAAGAAGAAGAGAACAAACAGATCATCTTTGCATTTTATATGATTAAATGTCTATCAATTTATTCTCAGTTAAATTGCAACAAAAACACATTTCACATAAAATATAGTACCATTTTTTTTCATTCATGTGCTTGATATTCAGCATTTCAAATTTATTTTCCCCCTAAACCTCTCCCCTCCCCAATGTATCTACCAGATATTGAAAGATTCAGTGCCAATTCTTAACACAGTGCAATGCTCAACCAACAACAAATGTTAACTGACAGTCTCCATTTTTAAGCATCACAAAACACACACAGATTGAGACCACCTGCATGTCAACGTTGAATTAAATATTGACCATGTTTTGAGATTTAATTACAGGATACTGTAATTATATGATCTCCAATCACCCTCAACAAAAAAACTGCACGATAATTGCTTGTGATTAGGATATCAAGCCTTTGATGTTACAGACAAAGATTCCTTTCAGTCTTATCTCTTCTTTGAGGCAGATACTGTTTAAGATTTTGTAACCTTAATTTCTTTCCAAAATGAATACCCAAAACACTATTTGATTTCTGAATTAATTTAAAAAAATACTTTGTCAATAGCATCAACATCAAAACTGTTTTAAATATTCTGTTTCCATACACTGAATCTTTTATCCTTTTAAACATAAATATCTGGGACAGATTCTTCAATTGAATTTAATGGCATAACTCTTAGAAAATACAGGGAAACTATATAGATGTCAGATACAAGCATTTATGACATTACAATCACATCTAAAAATATATAAAATGACCCAAAGTGCTGGAGTAACTCAGTGGGTTGGACAGCATCTCTGGAGAGCATGGATAGGTGATATTTCGGGTCAAGATCCTTCTTCAGACACATGCATTTGTCATGCATTACAAATTTGTGAGTACTTGATGGCAACCTAGCATTCCAGCTCCACCATCTCCCAGCTTTGACACCATTACTGCTGCAGTAATGGATCCACATGCTCCCAACAAGTGACAGCATAGTCTCCATTAACCTTCCTCAGCTGTTCAGAGAATAGCTTATGGAAGATGATAAATAATGTAAATATAACAATATAACAGCAAAGGCATATAACCTTAACCTCTGCTTCTTAAACTTTGCTCGACAATCTCCATTGAAATCAATTGTGCTTCAAAAACCCCACAGCAGGTCTGACCCGATGCTGGATGCAAGAAGTGATTTGCTTGTGACAGTACCCTAGACCGTACGGGGAAAATGCCCAGGACTATTTCAGAATAAATAACTGAATGCTTTAGATTGTCAATAATCTCAGCACTGTTTTGCCCACTGTTTTTTGTTTATACCATCCCACCATCCACCAATATCTTCTCCTTTAACAGTGGCTCAGGATACACTGCACAACTGACCATATCCCGTCGAAAGAAAAACCCTAAAGTCCACCAGCAATTCTTTCTCGTTACTCCAGTTCCTGTCCCACGTCATCTGCAGCTCAATACTTACCCTGCCATTGCAAAGCAAGTCTTACCCATTACACCACCTTATAATTTATATCACAAAATGGGAAAAAATAAGCAGAATATCATATCGAGTAGGAAAACAAAATGAACAAGTGAAAAGACAGCACAGTGGTGTGGCTGGTGGCGTTGCTGTCTCATAGCACCAGGTTCAGTCCTGACCTTGGATGCTGACCGCAGGGAGTTTACACATTCTCGCTGTAACCGCGTGGATTTTCTCTGAGTGCCCCGGTTTCCTCCCACATCCCAAAGACATGTGGGTTTGTAGGTTAATCGGCCTCTAAATTGCCCCTAGTGTGTTGGGAGTGGATGCAAAAGTGGGATTCCATAGATCTAGTGTGAACGGGCGATTATCGGTCGGCATGGATACAGTGGGCCAAAGAGCCTGTTTCCATGTTGTGTCACTAAACTAAACTAGTGTCACCAGGTGATCAATAGTCGGCATCAACACCGTGGGGAATGGCCTGTTTGCATGCTGTATCTCGAAACCAAACTAAAGCAGGTGGAAAGCGTGTTTTTATTGGATTTTATAATTTCCTGCATGGTCTCACTACTGAATGAGTGTCATTTCTAATTTTTGATGCGGTTTTAAAACTGCTCATCGGTTTCGGGTTTGAATGATCAGACTCATTACAAGACGTTTCACGTTGCCAGTCATGATACCTGAAGCCAGATAAGGAAACCATAAAAGAACTACTAGAGGGATAGTCTTTCACTCATGTCTTCGGTAGTAAATAATAAAAACAGTTGATCACTGGTATGTGTGTGGAGTCGATTTCTTTGTGTATACATTCCTTTGTCACAGGAAAACAAAGTCAGAGTTCAGTGGAAAAAAGAATAAATTATTAATTCCATGCACATCAAGTAAAAGCATTTTATTAATAGATCCACCAGTTTAATGTGAAATTTTCCTTGAAAGGAATTAATTCACTTCCACACTACCAGCAAATCTTACCTGTGTTTTTGCTTGGTCAATAAAGTCAAAGCATTCTTGAAAGTATGAGGTGATGGCAGTGTTAGGGAGGTCCAGTATATTAATGTTTTTATAATCAAACTCACGGGGAAAGACATTTTCTATTCCATAGCCAACGTTCAGGATGTGAGAAATCTGAGAAAGAAAACAGAATTTTTAAGTTTCACATTTAAGTTCCACCTGTACATACAGACACAGGCAGCACAGCGGTAGAGCTGCTGCCTTGCAGCCCCAGAGACCCCGGTTCGATCCTGACTACGGGTGCTGTCTGTACGGGGTTTGTACGTTCTCCCTGTGACCATGTGGGTTTTCTCCGGATAGTCCGGTTTCCTCCCACACTCCAAAGACAATACAGGTGTGCAGGTTAATTGGCTTCGATTAAATTGTAAATTGTCCCTCGTGTGTAGGATAGTCCTGGCAAACACAGTGATCGCTGGTCGGCGCGAACTCGGTGAATTGAAGGACCTGTTTCCACTCTATATCTAAAGTCTAATGTCTAACTAGCCATTATGTACTGTTAAGAGTCTAGGAAGGGCCTGTATCCGTGTTGTATCTCTAAAGTCTAAAGCCTGTAAATATTCTCAACTGAGAGGCTCAAGGATTATATCCAAGCTGCTCTGAACGCAAGATGGTGCACAGCATTGAATTTGCCACTGGCTTCAAGTCTTCCTTTATGAAAAAAGGTGCTTCTAAACCACTTTCAGACTATTTGATTAGACACGTATGTATAAAAAAACATTTTATGTTACAATCATGGTGCCATACAGCATAGATTCATGCCCTGCAGTCCACTGCATCAGATCATAAAACTCCCATCTTCACCCGTTTTACGCTAATCCCATTTTTATCATCTCACATCCCAATCATCATCTCCCTAATCCTTTTACTACTTACTCACACCATCGGTAATTTACAGAAGCCAATTATCCTCTCACCACTCACCCACATGACGGGTTATTTACAGAAGTCACACCATCAGAAAGAAAACATAGAAACGCAATCACCAGCCGAGGTCAGGATTTAACCCAGGTGTTCAGAATTGTGAGGCAGCCGCACTACCCACTGTACAGTTGGGCTGCTCTGTCTGTGAGTCTGAGCAATAACTTCTTTTGCAAGTTATTTGTGATGTAGAAGAGTTTTCCGAAGAGCTTTAGACCAAGTTGGAAGCCTTCACCAAGTATTTGAGGGGCGATCCGCAGCGGTGTGTCTTGAAAATTATTTTAGACCATAAGACTTAGGAGGAGAAATAGGCCATTCTGCCCATCGAGTCTGCTCCGCCATTCAATCGGTGGATCTATCTTTGCCCCTCAACCCGATTCTCCAGCTTTCTCCCCATACCTTTGATGCCCTTACTAATCAAGAACCTATCGATCTTCACTTAAAAAATACCCAATATCCTGGTCTCCACAACCATCTGTGGTAATGAATTCCACAGGTTCACCACCCTCTGGTTAAATAAATTCCTCTGCATCTTCATTCTGAAAGGACCACCCTTTATTCTCCGGCTGCACCCTCTGGTTCTAGACGCCCCCATTTCAGAAATCTTCTTTCTACGCCCACACTATCTAGGCTTTTCATTATCTGGTGGGTTTCAATGAGATCCCTCCTCATCCTTCTAAACTGCAGAGAGTACAGGCTCAGAGCCATCAAACGCTCCTCATACATTAACGCAATCATCCCCGGGATCATTCTCGTAAACCTCCTCCGGATCCTCTCTAAAGCCAGCACATCTCTCCTCAGAGGTGGTGAGGCCTGTCTGGGCCGAAGGAGCCTCAGAGGTGGCAGCGATGGAATACTCGGCAGCATCTGCAGGTGCCTCAGCGGCAATGGGGAGCCTGCGGCAGTGGCACCTCGCGGTCGATGAGCGTGAGAGGGGAGAGGAAGACGATGGGGACCTGGCGTGGGGGGACCGCTGTGAGGGGCAGTGGGAGAACAAAGGGGGGCCCGGTGTGGGCACTGTTGTTTAGAATCCTCTGCCCAGGGGATAAGTCTGTGTTTGTTTGTTTGTTTGTTTGTTCGTTTGTTCCAGTGAAGGTGCTGTTCACACGGCAGCCAGCCAACAGTCGCTTGTCTTTTTCTTTTTGTTTTCACTTTTAATTTCAGGTTTTTGTGTACCTTGTATGTTGTGATTGTCGGCAGACCAATTTGCCTCCGGGGATGAATAAAGTTTTATCGTATCGTATCGTATCGGAGATAGAGGGCCTAAAACTCCTCACAATATTCCACATGTGGCCTCATCTGCTCCTTGTAAAGTGTCAGCAAAGGAAGCGGGTATCGCTACTGAAGATAGAACAGAGCGTGAACCGGTACAACAATTCAGAGTTGTGGATCTGCCCGCAACACAAACTGGAGAAAAAATGTTCTTTTCTTGATGGTAAGATTTTGATGGAAAAGGGAATTTAATCACAACAAGAAAGTCCAATAGTGCTCAGCATGGTCCAAACAAATTAGGTGTTGGTGACAAGATCAGTCAAGCCCTAGTATGTGCAGTCTGCAAACCTCACACATAATGGTGGAAAGGAGGTTGTTTCTGTGCTGTTAATACATTCTGAAGGTGGGAACTATAACAAGGAAGAAATGGGATGGGCAGATGGTAAGCAATTGGCAAGTCATCTGGGGGTACAGATAAAAAGGGCCATACGTATAATCCAGGTGATGAGATAGTCATGGACGACCATGATACAATACAGGTACTGAACAGCAGGAAGGAGCAACAAGCCTGGATATGAAAGGGTCTCGACCCAAAACGTCACCTATTCCTTTTCTCCAGAGATGCTTTTAACTTTTGAAATTAAAAAACTTTAAACTATAATTTACATTCACGAGATGCATAACAGTCCAGTCTCATCATCTCTTAACATCAATGAGGCCAGATAGAAACGCCAACAGCTAAAATCTCTCTTCAGCACAGATCTAGGATTCAATAGTGTTTAATATAACATTTCCACTACAGCTTGTGCCTTTCTGTTGACAACTGCACCAGCATCAAGAGGAGGGATCAAGCTAATGCGTGATATGATATTTTCACCACTTGCCTGAGATACAGGCACTACATTCTCCAAGTGTACTTCCTTCCAGTTCATTCAGCAAGTGGGCTGCATGGTAGCGCAGCTGGTAGAGCTGTTGCCTCACAGCGTCAGAGACCCAGGTTTGATCTGACCTTGAGTGCAGTCCATGCAGAGTTTGCACGTTCTCCCAGTGACCACATGGGTTTTCTCTGGGTGGTCCAGTTTCCCCCCACATCCCAAAGACATGTGGGTTTGTAGGCTAATTGGTTTCTGTAAAATTGCCCCTCATGTGTAAGGAATGGGATAACATAAAACATGTGTGAACGGGCGATTGTTGATTGGGGTGGACTCAGTCGGCTGGAGGGCCAGTTTCCATGCTGTATCTCTAAACTAAGCTGAGCTGAAGCCATGCATAAGCTATTGTGGTGGCACTGCTGTGGCACTGAACTGGATGCTTGAAAATATGACAGAAAAGCTCGGTAACAATTTCACCTTTGTTTTTATATCTGTAACACCCACTGCTTCCCCACAGCAATTGAGCCTGGTGCTCCAAGGTAAATATAGGCACAAGCCCAAGTCTAAGTTACCACTCTGCTGTGTCATATGCTATTTAATTTTAAAGAAGGATAGAAATTTATTTTCACCTTATGATCTTTTAATTTTCCGTAATCATGGGCCACATCTTGTGAAGCTGGAGGAGACATAAGCGCAAAAATTGTCAGCAATCTTCCAAAATTTGTAAATCCTGGATTGAGGTTCGAAATGCAACTCACAGTGGCTGACTTAGTAACAAAATATACCAGCGAAGATTGAATCCAGCTTAAGTGGACTACTTAAACATTTTCAAAATTAATTGTCTTAATAAGTAAGAAGGAACTGCAGATGCAGGTTTGCACCGAAGAAAGACACAAAAGGTGGGAATAACACAGCGGCACAGACAGGAACGGGGTACTGATTGAGAATGATTAGCCATGATCACATTGAATGGCGGTGCTGGCTCGAAGGGCCGAATAGCCTACTCCTGCACCTATTGTCTATTGTCTATTATCTTTGGAAAGAAGAATGGGTGATGATTCGAGTAGAGTTCAGACTGGAGAAGGGTCTCGACCCGAAACATCACTCATTCCTTCTCTCCAGAGATGCTGCCTGTCCAACTGAGTTACTCCAGCATTTTGTGTCTATCTTCTGCCTTTAGAGGTAACTTGATGCCAGAATGAACGGATGGGAGAGCAGTTTGCTACCTTGTAATTTAATGCATTGAAAGCACTTAACGCCAATAGAATGAAGGACCAGGTAGGATGTCTATCAGCACAATGTCCAACAATGAAGGTGCTGAAAGCAGACACAAATAAATATGGGGGCAGTACCACAAATGGCATTAAAAAATCATAATTATCTCCAAATGTCGATTGTGCTAAATACCGTTTTCTTTTTAAATAAATATATTTTGGGTAAAAACATGGGAACATTCCAAATTCTGATACCAATGTGAGATCTTAAAATTATTCTGTTGGTATCAGAATTTGAAGTGTTCAGAACCTAGGGTTCAAAACCAGAGGCTAATTTCTGCAAAGTTTATCCAAAGGATATCACATTTGCAGATTTTCAGAACTTATCTTGCAGACTGTGTCTCTTATGGTAATACATTTTTTTTAAATCAATTATTTAAATTGTGAAGATATAGCATTCTAAGAAGTAAAGAGAAAACCAGCCAAATTCCGAATTTTGCAAACAATGTTCTGGTGAACAACGGAGTAATTTAAATATACAACAAATATACGACTCGCTATCACAAAGCCATGAAACGGGAGCAACAATCCTTTGAGTCCACTCGATGTAATAAGTAGAGCAGCTCGCAGAAACAATTGTGTTTTGCTCATAAAATATGGAAACATTATCAGAAAAACAGCTCTCTTAACTTGTTAGATAGCAGCGTAACTATTATTATTTCTCAACAGCATAATAAATTGACCAATAAACAAAAAGAACCTATAAGGTTAAAAGACTTATGGATATGTTAAAATGTAGAAACAAAGAACTACAGATGCTGATTGATACACAAACGGACACAAAGTGCTGGAGTAACTCAGCAGGTCAGGCAGCATCTCTGGAGAACACGGATAGGTGATGTTTCGGGTGGAGAACCTTACCACGCCAAGTAATGAGATGTTATCGTAGATGACTTCCCGAATCAGGGTTTTAGATCGTCTTTAGTGGGCGAAAGGACGGGCTAGAAGTGTCCAGACGTTTAAACTTGCAAGGCAATAAAGTACACGTTTAGTTTACCCCCTTTCAGCAATCAAACATACATAGCGATCTTGCAATCAGTAAAGGCATTGCAATAATCTGTACCGTGTGGTGAGAAGTCATTGCAGTTGTATTTCACTCACCCAACAAAAGCCAAGGTTCAATGACACCGACTTGCAGATCAAGACTGGTGTCCTGGACATACCCACAGGCTGCATCAGTTTGTTGGGCGTCTTCGACGATCTGGACTCGAGCGTCTCTCAGTGTTTCGATGAGTCTTCTTCCAGTTATAGTGGTCACTCTTGTGCTCTGTTTCCTCAGCGACGTCTTGGAAAAACCCCTGATTTCGTCGGCAAGCGAATGCATCACATTTGAATTGAAGAGGAAAACAACAAGTCGGTAAAATGATAATTCAATGTATAATTCACACGGGAAAGCAAAATTACAAGTGAATGGTTTTAATATGCTGAGATAAACATTGCCCACTGAAGCCAAGAACTACGAGACAGGCAATGTACTCCAGGCATGTTGAAACCAAACCCCCTATCTTTCTGATTATAGACACAAAATGCTGGAGTAACTCAGCGCGACAGGGCAGTCGCACTGTTACTTGGTAGTTTTTACGTTGCAAGATAGTGATTGGAAGAACAACTACCAACAACCATCTAAGAAATGCAGAATACCAAAAAATAGAACTGAATCTCTCCTGAAGTATCGCCACCTACGGCAGGAAGATCGGAGTCTGATGTTTCCTATTTGCTTTGCAGGCACAAAATCTGCTGCAATTCTATTAAAAAAACTGGTGATGATCCTCCAGTTTGATAATGAAATACAGCATTATAAACAGGCTATAGACACTAAATGCTGGATTAACTGCGGGGCTCTGAAGAAGACCCAAAACGTTACCCATTCGTGTAGGAAAGAACTGCAGATGTTGGGTCAGACCGAAGATAGACACAAAAAGCTGGCGTAACTCAACGGGACAGGCAGCATCTCTGGAGAGAAGGAATGGGTGACGTTTCGGATCAAGACCCTTCTTCAGACTAGGAAGGTCCTACACATTATAATATGATTTACTTATTACACATAATATAATATAATACACATTATAATATAATTTACTTATTTACTTATTTATCTATTTATTCATTTCCCTATGTTCTCTAAATCTCTGTAAAGCGTCTTTGAGTATATGAAAAGCGCTATATAAATAAAATGCATTATTATTATTATTATTATAAACACACTGATCACCAATTTGTGGGATTGTGAGTTTCATTGACAGAATTTCAAAAATTATCTTCCCTATTACTTACAGGACCCCCCCCCCCCCAATATATTAACGAAGACTAAATTACATTTAACGCAAAACACAAAGTGCTGGAGTAACTCAGCGGGTCAGGCAGCATCTCTGAAAGACGTGGACAGGTGACATTTTAGGTTGGGCCCTTCTTCAGACTGATTGTGGTGGGGGCGGGGGGGTGGGGGGAGAGAGAAAGCTGGAAAAGAGCACTTCAAAGTGGGCACACTTTTTGTGGGCATACAGAGATTTTGCAGTGGGGCTGTACAATGGACAATGTTGACACGAGGAGCTGCAGATACTGGTTCACAAAAAAAAGACATGAAGTGCTGGAATAATTTTGGCGGTCAGGCAGTATCAGGATGGGTGACGTTTCGGGTCAGGACTCTTCTTCGGGCTTATTGGAGTAGGGGTGAAGTCTGCTACTATTTTCCAAACATCTGCACGCACCCCCTATTCTGGACAGAACTAGTTTTTTTGTAAAGTTGCAGCATAACATCGCAACACTCATATTTTGTACTGTAGCGACCATAGAGAGAGGTCCTTGGTGTCGAACCCTCAGATTGGCCAGCAAGGTCACGTGTGGGTGCGACCCTAAGGATTGGTCCAGGGAGTGAGATCGCTGATTGGACAGCGTCGTCACGTGCGGTTTTGGCGCCCAAAGGAGTCAGTTGAGAGACTCCTTCGAAGTAAACAGTTAGATTTAATGGTTGTCTGTAATCTCATTATGTAAACTTTGTGATCGGATATTGCTGTCGCAATAAACTTCTTCAACAAAGAACGAGCCTCCAGACTCGCCATATTGGTGACCCCAACGTGATCCAGCCGATCACCTACCATGAGTGAGCAAGACGCCTCGTTTTTGGCTTCCATGCCCGGCGCACCGGAGCTAAGCGCGGTCAGCGTTCACCTTCCGTCGTTTTGGGCACATCAACCACAATCTTGGTTTGTCCATACCGAAGCCCAGTTTCACTTAAGAAACATCTCGGCAGACGCGACAAAGTATTACTACCTCATCAGCGCTCAACCGCCGGAGACGACCACACGGGTGATGCGGTTCATCGTCAACCCTCCCGCAGAAGACAAGTGCGAGGCCATGAAGGCACTGTTATTACGAACCTTCGGATTCAGTAGGCAGGACCGAGCTAAGAGGCTTATGCACCTACCGGATCTCGGAGATCGGCTGCCGTCCGTTCTCATGGCTGAAATGTTAGCGCTAGCAGGTGAACACACGGAGTGCCTCATGTTCGAGCAGGCATTCCGAGAGAAGCTTCCCGAAGATGTCAAACTCATGCTCTCGGATTGTTCTTTTAAGGACAGCGTGGCATATGCAGAAAAAGCCGATGCGCTCATGGCATCCAAATCAAAAAGAAGCAGTTCGATCAACAAGGTCTCGGCATCAGCGGCCGCGCCACAGCGGCATCAAGATGGCGCCGCGTCTCCCGCCAATTCTCCAAAAGCCCGAAAAGGATCTGCACAAGCGCGGCTGGTGCTATTACCATCTACGATGGGGTGGAGAATCCCGCAACTGCCGCTCACCTTGTACCTTCTCGGGAAATTGAATCAGGAGATAAAATTGGCATGTCACAAATGTAATGCTACGGTGGTTATGGGACATTTCAACATGCAGGTAGACTGGGAAAATCAAGTTGGAAATGGACCCCAGGAAAGAGAGTTTGTAGAGTGCCTTCGAGATGGATTCTTAGAACAGCTTGTACTGGAGCCTACCAGGGAGAAGGCAATTCTGGATTTAGTGTTGTGTAATGATCCTGATCTGATAAGGGGACTAGAGGTAAAAGAGCTATTAGGAGGCAGTGATCACAACATGATAAGTTTTACTCTGCAAATGGAAAGGCAGAAGGGAAAATCGGAAGTGTCATATTACAGTATAGCAAAGGGGATTACAGGGGCATGAGGCAGGAGCTGGCCAAAATTGACTGGAAGGAGGCCCTAGCAGGGAAGACGGTAGAACAGCAATGGCAGGTATTCCTGGGAATAATGCAGAGGTTGCAGGATCAATTTATCCCAAAGAGGCGGAAAGACTCTAAAGGGAGTAAGAGACACCTGTGGCTGACGAGGGAAGTCAAGGACAGCATAAAAATTAAGGAGAGGAAGTATAACATAGCAAAGAGAAGTGGGAAGACAGAGGATTGGGACTCTTTTAGAGAGCAACAAAAGTTAACTAAAAAGGCAATACGGGGAGAAAAGATGAGGTACGAGGGTAAACTAGCCAATAATATAAAGGAGGATAGCAAACGTTTTTTTAGGTACGTGAAGAGGAAAAAAATAGTCAAGGCAAATGTGGGTCCCTTGAAGACAGAAGCAGAGGAATTTATTATGGGGAACAAAGAAATGGCAGACGAGTTAAACTGTTACTTTGGATCTGTCTTTACTGAGGAAGATACACACAATCTCCCAAATGTTCTAGGGGCCGGAGAACCTAGGGTGATGGAGGAACTGAAGGAAATCCACATTAGGCAGGAAATGGTTTTGGGTAGCCTGATGGGACTGAAGGCTGATAAATCACCAGGGCCTGATGGTCTGCATCCCAGGGTACTTAAGGAGGTGGCTCTAGAAATAATGGAAGCATTGGAGATCATTTTTCAATGTTCTATAGATTCAGGATCAGTTCCTGTGGATTGGAGGATAGCAAATGTTATCCCACTTTTTAAGAAAGGAGGGAGAGAGAAAACGGGTAATTATAGACCAGTTAGTCTGACATCAGTGGTGGGGAAGATGCTGGAGTCAATTATAAAAGACGAAATTGCTGAGCATTTGGATAGTAGTAACAGGATCGTTCCGAGTCAGCATGGATTTACAAAGGGGAAATCATGCTTGACAAATCTACTGGAATTGTTTGAGGATGTAACTAGGAAAATTGACAGGGGAGAGTCAGTGGATGTGGTGTACCTCGACTTTCAGAAAGCCTTCGACAAGGTCCCACATAGGAGATTAGTGGGCAAAATTAGAGCACATGGTATTGGGGGTAGGGTACTGACATGGATAGAAAATTGGTTGACAGACAGAAAGCAAAGAGTGGGGATAAATGGGTCCCTTTCGGAATGGCAGGCAGTGACCAGTGGGGTACCACAAGGTTCGGTGCTGGGACCCCAGCTATTTACGATATACATTAATGACTTAGATGAAGGGATTAAAAGTACCATTAGCAAATTTGAAGATGATATTAAGCTGGGGGGTAGTGTGAATTGTGTGGAAGATGCAATAAGGCTGCAGGGTGACTTGGACAGGTTGTGTGAGTGGGTGGATACATGGCAGATGCAGTTTAATGTAGATAAGTGTGAGGTTATTCACTTTGGAAGTAAGAATAGAAAGGCAGATTATTATCTGAATGGTGTCAAGTTAGGAAGAGGGGATGTTCAACGAGATCTGGGTGTCCTAGTGCATCAGTCACTGAAAGGAAGCATGCAGGTACGGCAGGCAGTGAAGAAAGCCAATGGAATGTTGGCCTTCATAACAAGAGGAGGTTAATTCCCGGAATGGCGGGACTATCGTATGTTGAAAGGCTGGAGCAATTAGGCTTGTATACACTGGAATTTAGAAGGATGAGGGGGGATCTTATTGAAACATATAAGATAATTAGGGGATTGGACACATTAGAGGCAGGAAACATGTTCCCAATGTTGGGGGAGTCCAGAACAAGGGGCCACAGTTTAAGAATAAGGGGAAGGCCATTTAGAACGGAGATGAGGAAGAACTTTTTCAGTCAGAGAGTGGTGAAGGTGTGGAATTCTCTGCCTCAGAAGGCAGTGGAGGCCAGTTCACTGGATGCTTTCAAGAGAGAGCTGGATAGAGCTCTTAAGGATAGTGGAGTGAGGGGGTATGGGGAGAAGGCAGGAACGGGGTACTGATTGAGAGTGATCAGCCATGATCGCATTGAATGGCGGTGCTGGCTCGAAGGTCTGAATGGCCTACTCCTGCACCTATTGTCTATTGTCTATTGTCTATTGAAATGCATCGGCCGATCGTACATAGAGGCGGTCGCGATTGGCTAGAACCGACGCCTCTACGTCCGGGATCGATTCATGGACACAGAATTTTTGGTCGACACGGGAGCCATAGTTGGTATCGTACCGCCGACTGGCCTCGAGACCAGATCGGGTAAGACAGGTCCTACCTTCATCGTGGTTAACGGCAGCCCCATCCGCACGTACGGTACGCGGACAATGTCCCTGGCTTTAGGCATCTGCACGTACGAATGGACATTCATTATCGCGGACGTCAGCCAAGCGATACTAGGCGCAGATTTCCTCTGGGCCTTTTCACTAGTCCCCGATGTCCGCGGTAACGACCTTCGACCCTCCGACAGCAGCGACGAGCCTGCCGCTCTGCCGACCGCCACCCCACCCAGCCCAACTGTCCAGGCCGTCGTCGCGGCCCCCGACCCGTATGCTGAGGTCCTGGCGGAGTTTCCAGAGCTGCTCATCCAACGCTTCGACGCCCCTTCGGCCGGGCACGGCGTGGTCCACCACATCCGCACCGAGGGCCCACCCGTTTTCGCTCGGGCCCGGAGGTTACCGCCCGACAAGCTGGTGGTGGCGCGGGCAGAATTCAGGAAGATGGAAGAAATGGGCATTGTCCGTCAGTCCGACAGCCCGTGGGCCTCGCCTTTGCATATGGTCTCCAAAGCATCTGGGGGGTGGAGACCATGCGGCAATTACCGGCGCCTCAATGCCGTCACCACGGCCGACCGCTACCCCATACCGCACCTCCAGGACTTCTCGTCCGGGCTGGAAGGTGCCGTGGTGTTCTCCAAGATCGATTTGGTGCGGGGCTACCACCAGATCCCTGTGCGTCCGGAGAACATACCAAAAACTGCCACAATCACTCCGTTCGGGTTGTTCGAACAGTTGCGTATGCCTTTCGGTTTAAAGAACGCGGCACAGGCCTTCCAGGGACTCATGGACCGTGTTGGTCGAGGTTTGCCTTTTGTGTTCATTTATTTAGATGATATCCTGGTCGCCAGCCCCTCGGAGCAGGAACACCTGGTCCACTTGCGGACTGTATTCCAGCGGCTCCAAGACCACGGGCTCATCATCCAACCCTCCAAGTGTCAATTTGGCCTCCCTTCTCTCGATTTCTTAGGGCACAAGATCACCCCTGCCGGCGCCACCCCTTTGCCCGAGAAGGTGGAGGCTATCCGTGCATTCCCGTGGCCCACCACAGTGAAGGGTCTGCAAGAGTTCGTGGGCATGGTAAACTTCTACCATAGGTTCGTCCCAGCAGCAGCACGGGTCATGCGCCCGCTCTTCCAGTGCCTCGCGGGTTAACCTGTAGAATTGGTATGGTCCTCGGCCGCGGAGTCGGCCTTTGCAGCAGCTAAGACGGCTTTGGCAGACGCCACCATGCTGGTCCACCCGAGCGCCTCCGCCCTGACGGTTGATGCGTCTGACGTGGCGGTGGGAGGGGTTTTGGAACAGCAGGTCGGTGGCCTTTGGCAGCCCTTTGCGTTTTTCAGCCGGCAACTGAGTTCGGCTGAGCTGAAATATAGCGCTTTTGACCGAGAGCTTCTGGCTCTCTATTTAGCTGTCCGTCACTTTAGGTATTTGTGGCCTTTACTACGGACCATAAACCGTTAACTTTTGCAGTTTCCAAATTGTCTGACCCATGGTCGGCCCGCCAGCAGCGGCACCTGACTGCCATCTCTGAGTTTACCACCGATGTCCGTCATGTCGCGGGTAAGCTTAATGCCGTTGCTGACGCCCTGTCTCTGCCTGCTGTTTCCCCTATTTCAGCGGTAGACTGCGAGGTGGATCCCCAGGAGCTTGCGGAGGCACAGCTCCTAGCGGACACCGCCTCGGCATACCAGTCCGCCACTTCAGGGTTGAAGTTGGCTCAGGTGGCCTGCGGGCCGGCGGGCACAAAAGTCTGGTGTGATGTTTCCCTCCCCCGTCCCAGGCCGGTGGTGTCGCCCTCCCTTCAGCGCCGGGTGTTTGATGCCATTCACGGGGCGGGCGCACCCGTCCATCCGCTCCACCTCTGCCTTAGTAGCCGCTCGGTTTGTGTGGCACGGCCTGCGAAAGCAGGTAGCTGCTTGGGCCCGTTCCTGCGTTCCCTGCCAGACCGCTAAAGTCCAACGCCATGTCCAGCCCCAGTACAAGAGTTTGAGGTCCCAGCGGTCCGTTTTTTCCATATTCATGTGGATTTAGTCGGACCTTTGCCTTCCTCCCGGGGCTACCGATTCACGGTAGTGGATCGGTTCACCCGGTGGCCGGAGGCTTTCCCATTGTCAGATACCTCCGCTGCCTCTTGTGCCAGGGCCCTGGCCCTCCATTGAGTGGCCCGTTTCGGGGTTCCGTCTGTTATCACCACCGACAGGGGGCCACAGTTCACCTCTACCCTCTGGGCCACGCTAGCGGAGCTGTACGGCTCCCGGTTGCAACACACCACGGCGTACCACCCTCAGGCTAATGGGCTCGTGGAGAGGTTCCACCGTCAACTCAAGGCGTCCCTCAGTGCGAGGCTGGAGGGCCCAGACTGGGTAGACCAACTTCCCTGGGTCCATTTTGGGCATCCGGACCGCTCCTACGCAGGATCTCGGTGCGTCGTCCACGGAACTAGTATATGGCTCGCCACTTCGAGTGCCCGGGGATTTGCTGCCGGAGTCCTCTGGTCAGCTGCCTTCAGTTCCGTCGGTGTTAGCATCACTCCGGGCATGCATGGGTTCCCTGGCTCCGGTTCCGACTTCGCGTCATGGGTGTCCCATGGTGCATGAACCACCTGCCTTGAAGGACTGTGAATTTTTTATTTCTGCGTAGAGATGCCCATCGTTCCCCGTTGCAGAGGGTCTATGAAGGGCCGTTCCGGGTTTTGCGTAAAGGGACGGTCACCTTCACCTTAGACGTGGGCGGCAGGAGTGAGCTCGTCTCGGTGTCCAGGCTTAAACCTGCGCACTTGGATCCAGACAGCCCTGTCGTGGTCGGTCAACCGCCTCGGCGAGGCCGTCCTCCTGCAGTTCCACTCGGTCCAGGACCCCCCGCTCCTGCAGTCCCACCCGGTCCAGGACCCCCCGCTCCTGTGGTTCCGGCTGCCCCTCTCCTTACTCGTTCTGGTCGCGAAATCCGGCTCCCTGCTAGGTTCCGTACCTCGGGTTCTGGGGGGGGGGGTCATGTAGCGAAGAACGAGCCTCCAGACTCGCCATAGTACCCTGATTTATAATGGCAAGCGTACCATATGTCTTCTTCACCACTTGTGTTGCCATTTCAACACCATCTGCGTTGTTATTTTCAGGGACTATGGACTTTAACCACAAAGTCCTCTGCTCATTAATATTGCTCTACCATTTACTCTACATGCCCTGCCTACACCAATACTTCCCCAATGCATCACCTTGAACTAGTTGGAATTAAATTACATCTGTCAATATTCTGCCCAACCTTGATCAGATCTATATCCTGCTATATCCAGAGACAATCTCTCTCACTATCCACAACACAACCAACTGAAGCAGCTAAGTTTGCAAATGTAAGTTTACAAAGTAGTCTGTGTTGAATAGAATTGTCTTCATGCTCAGCACAAGCCTTGACTTTACCATTCTTTGGACTAGTTTGTGAACAGGGATTTTGCTCTGCGGAGCATAACTCTCCTGGTCCCCCCTCCCCTAACTTCTGCCTTTACATTTCACTGCACATCTCTCCTTATCTTATACCCTTTCATCTCCTTTTCATTTCTAGCCGTTGTTACCTACTCCACCCATCTGTCAATCAATCCTCCCCGTCTCACATGTATCCACCTATCACTTGCCAGGCATTGTCCCGTCTTCCCCTCTGTTCCAGCTTTCTCCCACCTACTACACAGTCAGAAGAAGGGTCCCGACCGGAAACGGTGATTATCCATTCGCTCACCCACTGACTTACTCCAGCACTTTGTGTTTTGCACAAGATTCCAGCATCTGCAGTTCCCTTTGCCTTCAGAGTTCTCCTGGTGCTGTCACTTCCCTTATTGTGAGGACTGAGCCCTTTAAATCAGCAGTTGCCTCCTAATGGCAGAGTTAGCTGTCGATCATTTCCTCCGTTAACTGTCATTAAAAGTATTTGATTTCTCCACCCATCCACTAACTCCTAGTTCACTATTTGAACACAGTTGTATGGCATTGTATGTACTGTTTCCCCGTGGCTATCCCTCGAGGTCGAGGATGATGGTCTACCTTCCGTTGATTTTATGAACTGTCAGGTGGCTTATGAGTCCAAATTTGAGCGATTGAATCAAGTATTCACCGCTTCCATGCCGGTTCTTGACTAGGAGCTTCCAGCCATCACGTAGCCTGCTCCCGTCGCCCTTCTCCGATCGCTGAAAGTCTTGAGTGAAGTTTTGTGCTCCTCACAGAATGAAGACGCCTGTGTGTGTGTGTTTAACATGTACTTGATGTTGCACTCCAAGAAGCACACGGTCCTTCACAAATCAGTCAACTAATTCCAATGGCAAGGGAACCAAGATGATTGGAGCTGATAGATGTGTTGCAGCCTTCATCCGCCTTCACAGCCGTTGAGTTCAAGATAACTTAGTCCGCCTGGTCTGCCGTTGAGGTCTTGCAGGTTGGATCGTTCTTAGTCTGGACCCTCATCCTCGACCTTACCGCTATGGGTGGCCCTAAGAGAAGCTGGTGCTTCCGACAGCATCACTCTCAGAATCATGGGGGCACGCAAACCTCTTCACCATGACAAGGTGAACGATCTGCAGATTATACTGTAGGGTCTGAGCTACTACTTGTGAGGAGGTGGTTTGAAAGATGTAGTGACAATGGCCTTTTCTTTCAATGCAGCAAAGATATGTCCACATCTGAAAAGGAGGGGAAGAGAGATTGCAGAAATAAAGAACTGCATATGCTGGCTAATACGCAAAAGGACATAAAGTGCTGGAGTTACTCAGCAGCTCAGGCAGAATCCCTGGAGAACATGGCTAGATGATGTTTCGTGGAAGATCTCCCCTGAGCCGAAACTTCACCTGGCCATGTTCTCCAGGGTTGCTGTCAGACACGCTGAATTACTTCAGCACTTTGTGTCCTTTTGGGAAAGGGAGATTATGGTTTATTGCTAAGGTAGAGCAGAGGGAAAGAGAGACATGACTATGAAAAGTCTTACACTGAAATGCAGACTGTGTAGTGAAATAAAATTAATGGGGAACTGTAAAAAAATGGTGCAGGATGCCTCCTCCAGCACTGCCCCCTGCTGTGAAGCAAGTGCAGTTAGTTCGCATCAACTGTAAATACTGGGTTATGACACTAGAGATAGTGCCTTAATGAACGAAGCAAAAGAGCTGCATTTTTTCCTGAGGAATTCTGAAGGGGATCTTTGAACAGTTCACTTCAGCGACACGTTTGGGTCACTGAGGAAGTCAATGTGGGCATCAGTGCTGTACAAAGTTCAACATCAGAATTCTTAATGAAAGAATGCTGCTCTTTCTTCAGGTTTATATCTCTACAATCTCCAGCGTCACACCCAGTACTTAATATCTTGTGCAATCATCATCACATTCTTAACTGCACTGCGATGCCTTCTGGGAACAGGCAGTTCTGTGCATTATTTTCATTTTCTCATTTCCTTTCCTTTTATTTCTATCTCTACATGGTCTGCACACTGTAAGAGTCATCACCAGCTCTGCTTCCCTCCTTCCTTCCTCCTGCCTATCTAAGCGGTATTTCACATCTGGCAATGTTTAGATTAACACTACATGGTGGCCTTGGGACTAGTGTGTGGACAGGCAGTTTGTCCCGTGCACTATAACTCTCCTGGTGATTGTCACTTCCCTTTATGGGGAGGACTGAGTCCTTGAAATCAGCAGCTATAGGCAAGAGTTTCTGTTAAACTTATATTGTGGTGTCAAAGATGTGAACCATGTGCATTTCCGATTCTAATTAGTGATAATAAAACATTTCAAATGAGAAGTTTATCAAATTCCTAGAGTACTTTGTTTAGATTGACTCATGTCTGAAAAATATCTTGAAATGTATTGGTGGGATTTGGTGAAAGAAACAAAGTTCTTAGAATCAAGTGTGTAGAACAGAACCATGGGGTCTGAAAAAACAGGAAGGAATCTGAAGAAGGGTCCCGGCCCGAAACGTCACCCATCCTTTTTCTCCAGAAATGCTGCCTGACCCGCTGAGTTGCTCCAGCACTTTGTGTCTATTCTTAGTATTAATATTAGCTTTCATGATCTGCAGTGTTCCAAACATTTGATAGTGAATGAAGTATTTATAATTTAGTAGTACTTGAATATAGAAAAATCAGAAGCCAGATTGTACATAGCAAATAGCAATGAGATAATAACCAAATAATCTGTTTTTCTAATTTTATCAGTTAAAGCAGAAGTATCAGTTAAAACATTGGGGAAACTTCCCTGGTGTTTGAAAGAGGTGTACAGTACGTTTACACCAACTGGGGAGGTCACTTGAGCTTCAGTACAGCAGATTGTATTAACAACAAAGTGTACTCCCAGTACTGCACAAGTACATGAACTCAGTGTTTACATTTCTGCAGTGAAGCTTGAATCCACAGGCTCTTGATTAGAAGCAGGGGATTAAACTAAAGATCCCCGTGAAAATGAATTCAAAAGAATCTCTAATTGTACTGTAACCTCAGCCTTGTTTGTACATATAGAATGTGAATACATGTTGATTCCAGGTAAACATTTAAAATATCCATAAATTGGACAATGCATTTTTGATTGACGTTTTAAATTTTGATGCCAGGATCTTGGACAAAATGTTAGTAGGTGTCAAATAATATGGTTTCCAATCTATTTTACAAAGATGAGAGACTTTGTTTGCAGGAAGCAATCAACATACTACTGGAAATAAATTCTAATAACAGCATAACTTGCATCTCTGGTTGTGCAACAGATTATCTGAGGGAGCAACACAAGTGGCCTTGGCTCCTGGATTAATTTTCTGCTTCTAGGCTTTCAAAACCTGGGTATCTATGAAACTGGGCGTAATTATGCCATTACCTGTCAATGGACCAGTGGACCTTTGCTGCATTAAACTGAATTACATTGGAAATGGCAGTGAGATGTAGTTAAGGAAAGCCCAATGGTTTGTGGCAGGGGATGGAAACAAGCACAAATATAGCAGGTGAACTTGGGGAATCTGCTCTTTGTGATTTTGATGCAAATTGGCATTGTTTTCACTTTACCAGTCTGCATAACAAAGTTATAGACTTAAAATGCTGGAGTAACTCAGCGGGTCAGACAGCATCTCTGAAGAAAAGGAATAGGTGACATTTCTGATCGACACCCTTCTTCAGACTCAGAGTCAGGGGAGTGGGAAACCAGAGGTATGAAAAGGTACAGAACAAATCAGAGCCGGTACCGATAACCCAGGAAAGGTGGAGCCCACAATGGTACAAACAGTGAAACTAGCAGGATGACTAGGGTGGGGAAGGGACGGGGAGACAGGGAATGTAAGGGTTACTTGAAATATTAATAGTTTTAAGCTGCCTAAGTGAAAAATGAGGTGCTGTTCCTCCAATTTGCCTGTGGTCTCACTCTGACAGTGGAGGAGGCCCAGGACAGAAAGGTCAGTGTGGGAATTTAAGGGGTGTTAAATTGTTTGGCAACTGGGAGATTGTTTAAGCCAAGCTGGACTGAGCATAGGTGTTCAGCAAAACAATCGCCCAGTCTGCATTTGGTCTTGCCGATGTATAAATAGAGTCTACACCAAGAGCAATGGACACAGTGGATGAGATTGGAGGAGTTGCAAGTGAACCTCTACCTCATCTGAAAAGACTGTCAGGATTCCTGGATGGAGTCAAGGGAGGAGGTATAGGGACAGGTATTGTATCTCCTGCAGTTGCAGGGGAAAGTACCTGGGGAAGGGGTGGTTTGAGTGGGAAGATATGAGTGAACTGGGGAGTGGTGGGAAGGGATGAGTGAACCTTTGAGCCTATACTTTGTCAATACCTGTTCTGCTTTGTCAATAACTGTCAATACTTATCCCTTCCATTCTTTTTAGATGCAGGGGAAGATGAGAATTTCATTGGAACAGTGGAAGGAATTGCCTCTTGAGCAGGAACCATCACTCATCCTTAATGGTGGAAGCAACCGTTCATAAAATGCTAACCTGTGTGGTTTAGAGTGGGAGACAGGAACTGCTCAGGAACCACAGCTCGGGCTTAGAGTTCTGAATGATAGCACTTTGCTGAGAGGCACGTTTGCATCAGAGTCCTGCTGCAAAGGACATGCATGTTGATGCCAAGATCTCAGCCTTCAAACAAACACTTTTAACTGCACCCCGCGAGCCTCTGTAAGCTTAGTTTAATTTAGTTTATTGTCACGTGTACCGAGGTACAGTGAAAAGCTTTTTGTTGCGTGCTAACCGGTCAACAGAAAGACAATACATGATTACAATCAATCCATTTACAATGTATAGATACATGATAAGGGAACAACATTTAGCGCAAGGTAAAGCCAGCAAAGTCCAGTCAAGGCGAGTCTGAGCGACATCAAGGTAGTAGTTCAGCACATTGTCCTCTATTCCTGATGCATAATTTGGCTACGTGCAAAGACAACATGGTTATGAAATTAACAGTTAACAGAATTAAATGTGTGGTCAGGTTAAAGATGACTGATGTACACGCCAGTACATCCCTCGGTGACATAGCCTATCATGATGTTTTGACAGAGGTTCAGTCGACTAAGATCTTGGCTCTGGCTTCAAGCATTTCCCCAGACTTTGAAAGCATTCAAGATTATTCCTGCTTTCTGTACTTGCCCAGTTAGGGATGAGTTAAATGCAGCCCCGTGAGTATGGCATTGTTGCTCTGCCAGAGCCCCTTGTGATCACTGCATGTGGCCATTCTAAGTCCTTAGTACAAGTTCAGCAACCTCCATCGCTCATGATGTAGCTAAGAGGAGAAGCTGCTACATAGTAACACCAAAGACAGGCACCAGGAAATTTGAACTCATCTGTGTTTTGGTTTTCAAATATAATGTGATGAACCAATTGTAATCTTTAAGGAACAGGGGTCCAATAAAAGGCAGCAAAAAATGGAAGGAAGGCATAAACGACATTCAGCGCAGTAAGACAATAACTCCATTGAAAAGACAGAGCAGGAGTTACTAAAATACGGCAGATCATAATGAATGGGCACAATAAGTGTAGTAACTCAGAAACATGCGAGATTCATTATTGAATGGTGCACCTGTAATAACCTCCACAAGCTTTGAATCCTGACAAAAACAGGAAATGATATGGAGACAGTGTAACAGCACCAGTGCTTTCAATTACAACTGTTCAGTTTTGTTACACTATTACATTATTGCTGCTATGCCAAGGCCACGTTGATGTGCTTGTACTGTAAGTATCGATATCAACCTCTAGATGCATCAGTGAATACTAGCTTGAAATATCTTCTCAATATTATATTCCATTTTACAGATTTCAAATTCTCTGATGCAGGAACTCAAATAAGAAAATGAATCCCTTTTATTTAAGTTTAAAAGCATTTTTAAGGTCTTCTTTCTCAACGGCATTAAAGGTGACTTTTTAATCCCACTTATTTGATATCTATCGGTAAAGGGCCTGTTCCACTTAGGTGATTTTAAGGCGACTGCCGGCGACTAGGCTGTCGCCGACAGTTCGCCGGGGTGTCGTGGGCATGACGTGAGGAGTCTTCAAAGAATCGTAGTGGATCTCAGTGTGTCGCTGAGAAATCATCCGGATTGAAATTCCTCGGCGACAGCTGGCTTGTTGCTTATTGCTTGTTGCTTATTGCGGGCATTGTCGCATGCTGTCCCCAGGTATGCAAGGTTGTCGCCTGTACCTTTTCATGACATGTCATTCACAGATTCTAGTAGCATTCATTTTGACCATTAAAATCAAACGCTGACACACGCGCTGCGCTATGAGAACTCTTTTCATTCATTCTTTTAGATCAATGAGGCAAACACATACACAGGCATTTCACTACGTTTATTAATAGCCAAAGCTCACACATAGACAGGCACTACTAAAAAGATAAACTGAGTTTTACTGCTATGCTGTTTGTAGAGGGTATGCGCACCTGACCATAAAGGACAACAAGGTCTGGCCAAACCATTCCACACGTCAATGGAGCCTCCGAGCATGACATCTGTGGTCTAAACCTGTCCACTGAAAAGCAGCTGCAACAGCCAGGAGTGGATTGTGGGCGGAGTCCGCGATGCATGCAGTTTTCCATCTTTCAGAGGAATATATTGTTTTTGAATAAAGTTGATTTTGGTGATTTTTAAAAGAATAGGTGTCGGAATTTATTGGATTTCTATGTACTTTATCATGACATGTCATTCACAGATTCTAGTCGCATTCATTTTGACCATTAAAATCAAATGCTGACACACGCGCTGCGCGATGGGAACTTTTTTCATTCATTCATTTAGATCAATGAGGCAAACACATACACAGGCATTTCACTACGTTTATTAAAGGCCAAAGCTCAGACATAGACAGACACTACTATCACAAAGATAAATTGAGTTTTACTGCTATGCTGTTTATAGGGGGAATGCACACCTGACCATAAAGGACAACAAGGTCCGGCCAGCCCATTTCACATGTCAATGGCGCGCCTCCATGCTTGGCACCTGTGGTAACTGGACTTTGGTAGTTTTCTTGAGGACTGGTCATTCTTTAATCGTCGACTGACCTGTTCAGATCATCCTTTTCAACTTCTCTCTACAAAGCTATAATTGTTCTTTAAAAAAAATGGCACCCAGGAGAAGGAAAGGCCAAACCAAGAACACAGTTCCAACCCCACACTCACCCACCAGGCAGCAGGAGACTGAGGTGACCCAGGTGGACGAGCTCGTGGTGGAGAAGACCCAGCTGGAGAAGCCCCAGGAGGAGGAGGTGCAGGAGGAGTACTGGGAGGCCGACATTGTCCCCGCCACCAACACTCCAAACCAGATGAGCACTGGTGAGGACTTAAAAAGACAATATATTTTCAGTGATGAACAAGAGAGTGACCTGGTAGAGTGGTATCGATCGCACCCTCAACTTTACAATAAGAATGACAGGCAGTACCGAAACAAGGCTGGGAAAACAGCTCTCCTTGAAGCAAAGGCAAAGGATTTCCCTGATTGGACCTGTAGGTACAAACCTCTTGTTGTGTGTTAGTTGTGGCCTTGTTTCTTCAGCAAGCAGGCAATCTAAACTGAAATTTATCTTTTTATTTACACAGTTGAGCAACTATGTGTATTTTTTTAAGAGTCAGAGGACTGGATTTGGAAAGCTGTCCCAGACTAAGTCCGGGTCAGGTGCAAAGATCCTGACGCAGAGGCAGGAGTGGATCCTGAAGAAGTGGTCCTTCCTGGGGTCTCACATTGTTCGGGTGGATGCCAGACAAAACACGAAATCAGTGGGTTTCGTAACATTGTCATAGTGAGAGCGATTATTTGATGTTCATCCTGCTTGTCATGTGCTGATGGTCTTTAAAGTTTCTAACTGCACACTTATCTCCTTCAAGAGTGCCAGGGGTGTACCAAATTCCAGGACCTCGTCTGAGGACGAAGGTGATACTATGGAGGGACCCTCTGGATCCACATAACAGCCCCAGAGCAAACGGAGAAAGACCACTGCCGGCTGCAGTGCAGGAACCAAAGGAGCGAGTGATCGAAACGCTGGTCTGCGGGACAAGGTCTGTGAAGTAAGCAGGAACGATCAATTCTCTTCTCATCCATCAATCCATTTTTTGGGGGGGAAAAAAATTACATTCCTCTATCTTAACCATTTATTTTTCAGATGATGGAACACGTGGTCAAATTCCGTGACCTTATCAACTCCGCGGTCATCGAAAGAGGAGATTGTAAACAGCTTTGTAGGTTTTATTAGACCCCTGATAATGAAAATATCTTTCGAGGCGTTTCATGATTGCAGCATTGAGATCCTGAGGATTCTCCACAATTTCTCCCAAGAGGTTAAGCGGCAGATAAAAGTCAGTGAGTTCTGGATGGGTACAAGAGGTAGCACCAATGCAGTCGTCGATGTAGTGGAGGTAGAGTTCGGGGATGGGGCTGGTGTACGCCCGGAACAGGGATTGTTCGACGTACCTGACAAAGAGGCAGGCATAGCTAGGGCCCATATCTTCAGTTAATTTCGTGCTGTATTGTTGAAAATTGAAATTGAAATTAGCCATTAATTGTTATATTTATTATTGAAATATTAAAAATGATTTCATGTGTGTCGCGAAATCTGCTGCGGACGGGTAAAGTGGCATATCCACAGATTGGACAGTCTGTGATGGGACCACCGCAGCAGCTCGCTCACCCGGTATCCTATTTACATTTTTTTCAGTGATTTTTGCTTGACATTGAAAATCTTCTTTTTTTTTCCTTTAACTTAATCTCGATATGTTTCTGTGTTGCAGCCACTGTCCCTGAGGAGATCCCAAATAGTGCCGTATTATCATCAATCACAGCAGGCATACACACAACCAGAGTACCAAAGGCTGGAGACACACACACCCGTGCAAGTGAGAAGAGAACGTCCCCCCCAGAATGGAGAGCCTGTCCTCAAGTGATGACGTCAATATTAATGTTCAGATGTTTAAGCGGAGACATTAAATAATAAAAATTGGCTAGAGTTTAGAATCTTTTTGAGGTCAAATGTTGAATTTCTTGGATTTAAAAAAAATTTTGATTGTAAATATCCATCCATCTTTCATAGGAATATGGTTTGTTTGAATAATGTTTATTTTTATGTTTAAAAAAACTAGTTTGAATTAATTGCGTTTGTAATTAATTTATCAAGTCATCTTATTCAAAGATTCTAGTCTCATTCATTTTAACCAATGAAATAAGCACTGACACAGGCACTGATCTGCATGTAGAAGATAACTTTTTTCATTTATTTAGATCAATGAGGCAAACACAAATACAAGCAATTTACTGCATTGAAAGGCAAACTCTTTTGATTTCTTTCCATCAATTAACCAAAGCAAGCACAAACATTGCAGTGCATTGAAAGGCAAACTTATTATTTACTTCTATCAATGAAACAAACACACACACACAAGTATTGAACTAGGTTGAAAGGCAATATCAGAAAATAACTGCAGATGCTGGTACAAATCGAAGGTATTTATTCACAAAGTGCTGGAGTAACTCAGCAGGTCAGGCAGCATCTCGGGAGAGAAGGAATGGGTGACGTTTCAGGTCGAGACCCTTCTTCAGACTGATGTCAGAGGGGGCGGGACAAAGGAAGGATGTAGGTGGAGACAGGAAGATGGAGGGAGATCTGGGAAGGAGGAGGGGAAGAGAGGGACAGAGGAACTATCTAAAGTTGGAAAGTTCTTGTGAGGGTAATTGGCCAATGGGGGGGGGTCCAAGAGGAGGGGGTCCGTTGGAGACGGGAGATGGGGTCATCAGTGGGGGGTGAGGACTCCTTCCCATGGACAAAGGCTCGGAGGCGGAGGCGGCGGAAGAAGAGCTCCACGTCATGGCGGACGCGGAACTCGTTAATGTGGGGGCGGAGGGGAACAAAGGTAAGGCCTCTGCTGAGGACAGACCGTTCGGTGTCTGAAAGGGGGAGGTCAGGGGGGGATGGTGAACACCCGGCAATGGTGGGGGTTGGGGTCGGATGGAGGCAGGTGGAGGTGGAGGCGATGTATGGTGAGGAAGTTCTAGTGAGGGTAATTGGCCAAAGTTCTAGTGAGGGTAATTGGCCTTGAAGAGGTTGAAAGGCAAACTCTTATCATTTAAAACAAACACACAGACAAACAATTCACTGCATTTAAAGGCGAACCTTTTAAACTTTTTTTCGATCACAGAAACAAAACTAACACATACAAACAACCAAAACCTCGAAAAATAAACTCCCTCGGGAGGGAGTGAGGGGCACTGAAAGGGGGCTTGGGTTGTGGTCTTTTGGGGGCTCTCTTCTTGGAGTGGTAGACCTCTGTTTTTTTGAGTGGGCTGTTTGCTGCTGGTCTTTAGATCATGTCATTCTGCCATGGTACGCTGCCTAGTTCGGAGTTGTAGTAATTGCAGAGATGGTCTCTTTGCTCCTTTGCTTTCTTGGCCGAGGTGTTTCCTGAAGATGTCACCAGTACAACCAGTGTTGCAGAGTTTGCTCCACTTCTCCATGAGCCTGGTGTGATGTTGCCTGTCTGGTTGTCCACTCGGTCACCCTCCACCATGGCTGCTGCTGCTACACTTCTGCGACGGATCAGGTTGTGGAGGACACATGCTGCGTAGACAATGGTCTGCACATTCTTGGGCTCCTGCTGCATTGTAGTCATCAGGCATCTGAATCTGGCGAGGATGCCAAAGGCATTTTCCACCACCCTCCTAGCCCTTGATAGCCTGTAGTTGAAGATCCTCTGCTCCCTTGACATCCCCCTGTGAGAGTATGGCTTCATCATCCATGATCTGAGTGGGAAGGCGTCATCACCAACCAGGCTATATGGGATGTCAGGGTTGTCTTGTCCTTGCAGAGGTACTGGATAAGGAAAGCCTGCTCTTCCTTCTTCCAGTGCTTCCCCAAGGTTGGTCCCTCTCCAGATCCCACCATCTGCGGCACTGCCAGGTGTGCCCACATGCACAAACAGGAAGTTGTAGTCTGCATCCAGCACAGCCATCAGTACGATGGAATGGAACTTCTTGTAATTGAAGTACGTGGAACCTCCATTGGGTGGACACCTGATGGCCACGTGTTTGCCGTCCACTGCCCCACATGTGTTCTGAAAGTTCCATCTTGTTTCAAAGCTCTGCGCCACTCTCTTCCACTCATCTGGTGTAGAAGGACAGTGCATGACTTCTTCTTCATAAACATTGATGATAGCCTCACAGGTCTCTCGGACTACCTTGCTGATGGTGTTGTGGGACACAAGAAAGCTGAAGGAGAGGCTCTTGTAGGAGTCTCCTGATGCCAAGTAGCGGAGGGTGATGGCTAGGCGCAGGCCCGGTTCTAGTGGCCTCCTCATGAAGGTCTCCCTTTTCTCCAGGAGAGGACACAACCGTGACCACAGTTCGTCAAAAAGCTCATGAGGTAGCCTGGTGGTTTTTGAAGGCAGCCTCATCTTCTTGATGGAGCTCAGTCATCAGGTGTTCATACTGGCCCAACCTGGGTCTCTTCACAGACAAGGGCTTCAACCACACACTCCTCCTCTTGGGATTCTTCCTCAATTTTTATTTTCCCTTCTATCCTTCAGAATTATAAGTGCAAGGGCCGCAATACATAGAAAACATAGAACATAGAAAATAGGTGCAGGAGTAGGCCATTCGGCCCTTCGAGTCTGCACCGCCATTCAATATGATCATGGCTGATCATCTAGCTCAGTAACCTGTACCTGCCTTCTCTCCATACCCCCTGATCCCTTTAGCCACAAGGGCTAATAATCATCAAATATTGCATTCCATGTAGGTGCAATGCCATAAGTGTTTGCTCTCTTGTAAACATGATGGAGATGGAGTATGAACAAGGGTCTGCAAAATATACCTAAAAATTTCACTGGACGGACCTTGCTGTTGGCTTGTTCAGGTGTATGCCCAGCTTTGACAACATCGCGGACTCCGCCCACAATCCACACCTGGCTGTTGCAGCTGCTTTTCAGTGGACGGGTTTAGACCACAAATGTCATGCTCAGAGGCACCATTGACGTGTGAAATGGGTTGGCCGGATCTTGCTGTCCTTTATGGTCAGGTGTGCATTCCCCCTACAAACAGCATTGCAGTAAAACTCAGTTTATCTTTGTGATAGTAGTGTCTGTCTATGTCTGAGCTTTGCCTTTAATAAACATAGTTAAATGCCTGTGTCTGTGTGTGCCTCATTGATCTAAACAAATAAAGAGTTCTCATAGCACAGCGCGTGTGTCAGTGTTTGATTTTAATGGTCAAAATGAATGCGACTAGAATCTGTGAATGAGATGTCATGATAAAGTACTTAGAAATTCAATAAATTCCGACACCTATTTTATAAAAAATCAACAAAATCAACTTTATTCAAAAACAACATATTCCTATGAAAGATGGGTAACTGCATGCAAAAATCTTTTTTATTTTAAACGGGCACTTCAAACAAATGCAAAATATACCTAGAAATTTCACTGGACGGACCTTGCTGTCAGTTTGTTCACATGCGAGTTGTGTTTGTGACACCTCCACATAAGTGCAGGTTTTCATTGGTTGTCTTGCTTGCCATGGTCCCTGTCATAGTGGACGTCCTAGGTAGCGAAGACTGAGTCGCTGGTTGTCGTTAGCTTGCCGTTGCCTACGTGGTAGGCTGTCTTAACTTGTCCCGGGCATTGTCGTGGACATTGTCGTAGGGTTAATTTTTTTGGCGATCTGCAACGACTTTGACAGTCGCCTAAAAAAAATTGCCTAAGTGGGACAGGCCCTTAAATAGATCACATACTTGTAGTATTAAATCTCGTGTAGATTAACAGACTTTTTGTGTACAATCCAGCAATGTAGAGAGAGATCAGAGATTTGGGGTAGATTGGAGCCGAATCAAGTTTGCGCTTGGGTGATGGGAATGGATGCTGGTGGCTAGATTGTCCTCTGGTCTACCAATGTATGGAGAAGACCTTTGCATAACTCAAAGAATTCCGTCCTTGTAAATCATGATATTTATGGCAATAAGGATGGAGATGAGCTCCCTTCATTGTTCTCTGAAGACACCAAGCCTTTTTTTATGACAAATATAATCCTGGCACATTGAAGAAGTCAGAGAGAATGATTTCAGCAGCCTGGCTTTAATGTAAAGACGAATTAAGTCAAATAGATTTTGGAAGAGGAATGGACATTTCACCACTCAGGCCTGTTCTGATATTCAGTAAATTATACCTGATCGAAAACCTAACCTTATGCACATTTCTTACCCTCTATCTTTGATTGCTCTCGCAAACACATATCATTTTCAGGCCTGTGTGGCTAAATGTCCCATTCCTCTTCCAAAATCTAGTTGACATAATTCGTCTTTACATTAAATAAGTTAGCATCAACAGTAATTTACACAAGGGAGCCAAAATCCCCAAACCGATTCATATGTAGAAACGTAGACTCGGACCGATCCTGTTCCTGCTATCCAAATGTGCCGCTATTTCAACTTTTATAATTGACTCCAGCATCTTCCCAACCACCGATGTCAGGCTAACTGGTCTATAATTCCCTGTTTTCTTTCTCCCTCCTTTCTTAAAAAGTGGGATAACATTAGCTCCCGTCCAATCCACGGGAACTGATCCTGAATCTATAGAACATTGGAAAATGATCACCAAAGTGTCCACGATTTCTGGAGCCACTTCCTTAAGTACCCTGGGTTGCAGGCTTGGGTACCATTCTGTAGAGAGCCTGCATTGTCCTCATAACCTCTTCCTCAATGTCAGCATGACAAAGGAACTAATATCAATTTCAGGAAGCATCAGCATTCGTGGTGGCAAAGTTAAAATGGCTGAGACCCTCAAGTTTGGCAGCACGTGGCGTAGCAGTAGAGCTGCTGCCTTACACCACAAGTGACCTGGGTTCAATCCTGACAACAGATGCAGTCTGTGCAGAGTTTGTACTTCTCCCTGGGTCTCTTCCAGGGTTTTCTCCGGATGCTCCGGTTTTCTCCCACACTCCAAAGACATTCAGGTTTGTGGGTTAATTTGCTTCAGTCAAATTGTAAATTATCCCCGCTGTGTAGGATAGTGCTAGTGTACGGGGTGATCACTGGTCAGCATGAACTCGGTGGGCCAAACGGCCTGATTCCGCGCTGTATCTCTAAACTCTAAAGCCTTCCCCTCTGATAGGCTTCTGAATGGTCCTTCCATAAGCTAGGGTACTGTCCAATTCACCTCTACCCTGTACCCTGCCACCAGCATCCACAAAGACTCTTCACACCCCTGCAACAGTCTGTTCGAACTCCTTCCATCGGGCAGACGATACAAGGCCTTCTATGCCCGCACCTCCAGACTCAGGAACAGCTTCATCCCCAGGGCCATAGCTGCTATGAACCGGTCCTGCTGAGCCGGATGGCCACAACGCATAGATCAACTTGCACTTTACCCTGTCCAAAACTGTTACAACTGTTCGTTTCGTTGGGTTGCTGCTGTCTAAATTACCTAAATTAGTGCATCGTATGGGAGGCGCATTCCCAATCTCGTTGTACCCCTGGGTACAATGACAATAAAGATATATTGTATTGTATTGTATTGTATTGTGGTCATTGAACTTTGTTTATGGTCTGATACACTGCAGGTATATTGCACTGGCCCTCTCTCCAGAATGCCTGGATATTATAGGGACTAGGCTGATCTCGTTTAGGTGGCCAAACCGATATCAGCTAATTGGACCCAGTTGTCACCAATGATGCTGGGGATTGACCTCTCTGCTGGCCTGTCAACCAGTGATGGGGATCCAAGGGTGGAGAAGCTGTCACAATTACAAAGCTGTATCCGTTCACGTTTAAGTTTAGTTGTTCATCAGTTATAACTCTTTAATCTTCACTCTTTGTGTTTGAATCCATTAGAAGCCAGGCAAAAAAAAGTAAAATGCATTGCAACGGTAACAGTTACATTGAAAAGAAAATACAGCAAACTCTCATTTTAATGGACCATAGGAGGGGTCCATGATTGTTGTTTGTCCGCTGTAACCAAGCAAGGGATTATCATTGTATAAGTCATATAGTCACACGAGCAACAGCAGTTGCGGTTAATACACTTCAGGGCACAAAGTGTTGGAGTAACTCAGCAGCTCAGGAAGCATCTCTGGAGAACAAGGATAGGTGGCATTTCGAGTTGAGTCCCTACTTCAGACTCTTGGTCTGGAACTGGGCCTGGAATCCAGGTGAGTTGATGGCGCTGACCTGCTGGCGGCCGGGGAGGAGGTGAGGATTGGTGGAGTCAATGGTCGCGGCCCGCGGGTGGCTGGATTGCAGGTGAGAGTCAGCGGTGGAGTTGGCGCTGACAGGTGTGGAAGCTGTGTGGGCCGGCAGTGGCAGTAATAGGTCCGGCCTGGAAGCGGCCAGAGAGGCGGTGTGTACTGAGGGATGTATCTGCAGCTCACCTGGAAGTGGCTGGAGAGGCAGTGTGGGCTGAGCGTGGTGTCGGCAGCCATTGGTAGTTCCTTCTGCTATGACCGACATCCATTAAAATGAGGATCTATTGTATATCTCCTCATATTGTGTATTTTATACCGTAGAACAGACAGCTTAGTTTAGTTTAGTTTAGAGATACAGCATGGAAACAGGCCCATCGAGCCACTGAGTCCGCGCCAACCAGCGATCCCCGCACACTAACTCAATCCTACATATACGAGGAACAATTTACACTTATACCAAGTATACAAACACAAGCCAATTAACCTACAAACCTGTACGTCTTTGGAGTGTGGGAGGAAACCGATGATCTCGGAGAAAACCCATGCGGTCACGGGGAAAAAGTCCAAACTCCGTACAGACAGCACCCATAGTCGGGATCGAACCTGCTGCAAGTTCTTAAATAATTGCACACCAGAAGTAAGTGCCTTAGTCATTCTAATGTAAGGTTATTTCAGTGGGCACAAGGGTTCTGGAGATTATAACTGTGACATTGAAAGTGCATGGCGTAACCAGAGCATGAATGTGATTAAGTTTAAATTGAAATTACATTCAAACTTTCAAAGATAATCAGAAAGAAGATACATAGTGCTGTGGTAACTATACGATACGATACGATAGAAGTTTATTTATCCCAGGAGGGAAATTGATCTGCCAACAGTCATAAAATACAAGATACATGAAACATTAAATTAAAATGACGAGTGGAAAGGATTGGGGATGAGCAAAGATTTGGGGAGGAGGCGGGGGGGTGGGTGGATTAGGGGGTGATGGGGGGGGGTATCTAACTCAGCAGATTAGGCATCATCTCTGGAGAACATGAGTAGGTGACGTTTTGGGTCGAGGCGAGTCCCAAACCACGTTCTCCAGAGACGCTACTTGATCTGCTGAGTTACTCCAGCACTTGTGTCTTTTTTTTGTAAACCAGCATCTGCAGTTCCTTATTTCTACAAAGATTATCAGAAGTTGAAACACTTTCTTATGGGTTTTTAAATGAGTGCAGCTTGGTTTTAGCAGCAGCACATCATGTCGGTCGATGGTTTTGCATATTGTCCTGTGACCTAAGTATGGCTAATTCACATGTACTTGCATATCACAGGGCAACAACAGTTAAAAACAATGCTAACATACTGTGCTGTTCCTAGGCGCTTACTTAGGAACAGCACGGCCCATCCCTCCCCCACCCAAGTTGTACTAACTTCAAAGTCGTCTTGTTGAGTCTCATTGTCTGACAATAGCCTGTTTCCTATATCATCCTTACATTTTTGCATATCTTTCATTAATTTGTTCTGTCTCTCTATATCACCATCTATATCTCTCGTTTCCATTTCCCTTTTTGTGTCTATCTTCGGTTTAAACAAGCATCTGCAGTTCCTTCCTACACACTTTGTTTATGTTGTATTCTGATGGAAATAATGAAAATCTCACTGTAGTCTCTTCTTACGTTTTGCAACCTTCATTAGGAGAAATTAAACCTGAAATCCAGGTGGAGCTGCTTGTTTGTAATTAAAATTCAACTGGAAAAATAATACATTTTCATCTGATCAGTAATTCCATATTGAAGGAAGGAAATCTGTGGGAAAGCTGTTTGGGATTGTCGTTGGGTATTTTCAATGTGATCATGGGGAGAATGACTCAAGAAAATAATTTCCAGTAAAGGTCAGCATGTATAAGTATTGGTTGTCTTTGTCATCCATTTAATCTCATTATAGAGAAAGGGTTTTCGGATCCTGGTTATTCTATACCAGTTATTTGAAAAATTATGACAAAATAAAGAAGCTGGCATAGCAGATGAATACTGTCAAATTGAAATTAAAGCCTGTGTCGACTCATTGGCTTTCACCGGGATAAGCAATGGGCTTGGATCAGATCCAGTTCCCAAGTCACTTTCAGCACAACAGGAAGAGCAAAAATATCTGCAGATGGGAAGATTAAAGATAACACTCTACGAGCCAAACATTGAATTGTACTACTTCTACTTCTTCAGCAGTCCCCCAGGATTAAGGATGACTTGCTTCCACTTTATTTCGTGGCTGACACAAGGAACTGCAGATGATGGAATCTTGAGCAACTCAAAGAAGGGAAGCGATATCACTCCAGGAAGCCACATGAGTGGCAAGGGTGTTTTGTTTAAAGATGGGACTACTGTGTTTGACACCAATGAATGTACAGACACTGGCAATGTCTGAGGAGTTTTTTGCCTATTTTTTTGTTTTGTACATATTTTAAATTCTGAATGTTTATTTTTGAAAAAAAAACACAGGCCATCTTTCGAGGAAATGGACAGATGGCCTTTTTAGGCCGTAGGTATCACAAAATGCTGGAGTAACTCAGCAGGTCAGGCAGCATCTTGGAGAGAAGAAATGGGTGATGTTTCAGGTCGAGACCCGAAATGTCGCCCATTCCTTCTCTCCAAGATGCTGCCTGACCTGCTGAGTTATTCCAACATTTTGTGATACCTTCGATTTGTACCAGCATCTGCAGTTATTTTCCTACACACCTTTCAGGCCATGACCCTTCTTCAGACTGGTTGGTTTGAAGACCAATTGGGCCGATTGAATCAGTCTGAAGAATGATCCCAACCTAAAACATCACCTGTCCATTCCCTCCATCGATGCTGCCTGACCCGCTCACTCCTCCAACATTTTCTGTTATGCTATTTCTGAGGTAGCTGATAAAATCAACATAGGATTCCCAGAAGCCACGATCCAAACTGGAAGGACTGGAACATGATCTGGAAGACACCAGCTAAGTGTAATTCCCACACGCAGCCACAAATGGGGCAGGTGAAGCATGAGGGGACCAGTGAGTTTGGGAGGTGGTGCATTCTTTATGGATTTCTTCCCTTGTGCTCTTGAAACATGGACTCAAGTCTTCTCAGTGCCAGTCTGAACACTCCTGCTCCACTTTCAGCAGCTATGGGCCTAGAATTCACAGGAGTCAGTGGGGGGGATGTTTTTTCATGGAAGTTAGACTTTAGACTTTAGAGATACAGCGAGGAAACAAGCCCTTCGGTCCACTGAAACCGCATCAACCAGCATTCACCCTGTTCACTACACACTTGGGACAGTTTACAATTTTTACTGATGCCAATTAACCTACAAACCTGTATGTCTTTGGAGTGTGGGAGAAAACCAGAGCACCTGTAGAAAACCCATGCAGTTACAGGGAGAACGTACAATCTCCATACAGACAGCACCCATAGTCTGGATCAAACCCGGGTCTCTGGCACTGTAAGGCAGCAACTCTACCGCTGCTCCACCATGCCCCCCTTTTGAGAAGTTTTGAGAATATCCTTAAATCTTTTTTTCTCATCCCACCTGGTAATCTCCCATGACAGACCTTGGGTTTGGGTTAGAGCATCAATCTTGTGAAGGGATAATCTAGTGCCTGCCTGCAAGCAACACTACCTGCCCAGTGGAGCCAATGGATTGTAATTAGATCCTCAGCACTGAAGATGTTGGTAGCTGACAATGGTTCACGGATCCTGCTGGGGATTTGGATGATTTGGTAGGAACACAGCCTTGGTGCTGTCACTCTAGCACATTAAGGTGCCTGCCATAGACAAGTCCCTGGACCATAAAGGAGGATAGGGATCATTTCTTTGTGCCTGGTTTATACATGCGGGCGCTGCCATGTTTTGCTGCCATTTCCAAAGCCCAACGTTCAGTCTGCCCATGTGCTTGGTCTACTGGAGCAGTTCCTGATCCTGATAAGCCCCAAACTCCTGCTGGGCCTTCCTCCGTCACCGTCGACTGGCTCGGCCTGCAAACCGATGCCCCTCTCCTTGTCCGGCCATCTTTGTCCTGGCAGCGCCTCCTGCAGCCGACCTTGAAGGTGCCGTAGGAATTACCCCAATTCCCCTCCAACCGGCCCACTCTTTGTGCCTGTTGTCTCCAGCAGCTCCCTCCCAGTACCGCGGTACGCCGAGCATTCAGGCAGGTTCTGCCGTCCACCGTGCCTTCGGGTGGTGGACCCACTGGTTTGAATCATCTCTGGGATGCCATCATGAAGCAAACATGTGGAGAAGAATTTCTACAGGCAGCCAAATATAAGGAGTTAATGGCTTTCGTGAGATTGAAACGCTCCCTGCATATTGTGGCATCAATATCATGACGTCATGCCTCTCAAAGGACAGAATCCACATTGCAATTCTTAGATGATGGTAAAAACATGGTTGACAGCATGCGTACCTAGGCCAGGGGGAGGGGGGAGAGTAGTTGGGATGTATGGATAGCAGCAGCAGGAGGGAGGGAATTGAGGAATGGTGGGAGTTGATCCACAAGTGGGGACTTGGACATGGATACAAATAAGAGATTCAAAGTTTGGAAGGATGAAGGTGAGAGGTTTCATGAGAAGGAGGCAGAAAGCAAGGGCTTCTGTGCCGGAGCCCACCACTGTATGTGTGTGGGTGTCGGTGCATATACCTTGAGAGACTACTGCAAATATGTCCATCTATGTATAAGCATTAATATCCACACAGCAGAGTCTAGTCTCTATTTATTTTGGTCCATGACTTCCTTGCCACTGGATCAAGGTTTCACTCAGTCTTTCCTTTTTTGTACCATTTGCATATACATGTAACAAGACTTAAGATTTTCTAAAATGTAATACTCAGCACATTCATACAACCTGATGTTATAGCAACATTCTTAGTCATTGATATAGCTTAGGGAAATTCATTAAACCACTTTGTGAAACAGAACCAGTTTGCTCTTTTCACAACTCATTGGTGTATCTCTACCACCTCAATCGCCAACAACTTGTACCACCAAGAAGAACAAAGACACCAGGTGCATGGAAGACCACCAACTGTGGGAACCATCCAGGCCACATGGCATTTTGACTCAGAAATATCTCACCAGGAGCAGGAGGTTGGGGGAAAGTTGGAAACAGGGGTTTGGAGTGTCCGAGAAGCACGAGGGCATTACCAGAGCACGACCAAGAGAAGAGGGTAGGAGCATTGGTAAGAGTGGGGCTGGAGCAGAGCCCTGAGAGGGAGGCCAGAGTATGTTCATTGTTGCTCGTAGAGTGAGCCAGTGTTGCTCGTAGAGTGAGCCAGTGCAGAATAACACGGAACGTGCCCGAGGCAATGCTCCAATGCAACCGTACTTGGCAGACATTTACATGACTCTACTGATAATAACTGCAACCCTGGTCCCTGGATCCAAATACTAAACAGCATTGGAGGAGCAATTGTTTAAGAAGGCAGTTCATCGCCGTCCTCTCAAGGGCAATAGGGATGGACGACGTATACTAGTCTTGTCAATAACAAAAAATGAATAAGAGCAGAAAAAAACATTCAATTTGATAACTGACAAGGGTGCACTGTTCGATGAAATTTCTATCAGGTGAACAACAGGAATGGAATGGCACAAGTTCAACAATTATGTGAGATGCTGGTGTAACTCAGCAGGTCAGGCAGCATGTCTGGAGAAAAGGAATGTTGCCTGGTGAATGTTTCGGGTCAGAACCCTTCTTCCGACAGTCACTCATTCCTTCTCTTCAGAGATGCTGCCTGACCCGCTGAGTTACTCCAGCATTTTGTGTCTATCTTCGGTATAAACCAACATCTACAGTTCCTTCCTGCACAATTACATGACAGATGGAATGCAGCAATCAGACACTCCACAGAATTCTAACTAAACCTAGCTGTGCATAACCAGGATTTAACAAAAACCTGGCTGAACTGATACTTTGTATTTTGGCAGCCATGTTTGAGTGGAGAGAGTATTTTCTATCATGAATGACCTGTGAATAACAGAAAAATCCAGACAAATTACTGAAACGGACCTCAATATTAGAACAATTTTAAGACTGCCCTGCCTAGAATTCTTAAATAAATTAGGGCTGATTAGGGATAGTCACCATGGCTTTTTACGTGGGATATTGTGTCTTATGAATGTCATTGAGTTTTGATTGATTTTGAAGAAGTAAACAAAAAGGTTGATGAGGGCATAACCGTAGATGTTGTTTATATGTACTTGAGCAAGGCATTTGATAAAGTTCCATGATGTAGGCTGCTCTGGATGGTTAATCACAATGGATCCATGGGACAACTAGCCAACCAGACAGCGAATTGGCTTCATGGAAGGAAATGACTGACTTATACTTCGTCTAATTTTGTAACGAACCGCAGGTAGACCCAAATGCAGCACACGGAACCAAGGAAGTAGTTTTAGAATGAGCTTTATTTCTACCTGCTCGTGGTCGGGGACAGAAGACTGAGGCGTTCACCAGGGCTATGACGAGGCATGAAGGTCGGGAGCAGGCAGGGTCGGCAACGGGAAATCAGTCCAAGAGAGAATGCTGGCGAGTCTTGCATGAGGGCTAAGAACAATCTGGCAAAGAGTGTGTGTGTGCAGGAAGGGTTTATATGCTGGCTTGATTGGTGATCTGGAGCAGGTGAGTGAACAGGTGAGGGGAGTTGGCTTAACGTGGTGGGCGTGGCTGGCAGGAGTGTGGGAAACAGAGCAGTAGGTCAGCAAATGGAAAGGCTCATGAGAAAATGGACCAGTCTCAAAGGAAGGACAGGCGAGGAGATGGTTGTGAATATATGTAGATAATGAAAGGCTGAAGTGTGTTTACTTCAATGCAAGGAGTATTATGGGCAAAGCTGAACTGGATCACTGCTTGGAATTATGATGTTGGATTGGAATGGAATACTTTACTTTATGGAATACATCATTATCACATGTGGCAAGTGCAGTGAAATTCTTTGCGTGCGTAACCAGGGTATGCAAATAGCCGCCACATACAGTGCTGACAAAGTTACAAAGTACCCCTGCTGGCTCCTTTGTTCTTCCCCCCCCCCCAACGCGGACCGAGCGCAGGTGTTGAGCGAAGCGATCGCCGAGCCTGCGATTGGTTTCGCCTATGTAAATAAGTTGACATCTGGAGCAGCGGATGCAATAGATGAGGTTGGAGGAGGTGCAGGTGAACCTCTGTCTCACCTGGAAAAACTGTTTGGGGATGAGGTTGGAGGAGGTGCAGTGTGTGTGCCTCCTCAACTCCATCCAAGGACCCAAACAGTCTTTCCAGGTGAGACAGAGGTTCACCTGCACCTCCTCCAACCTCATCTATTGCATCCGCTGCTCTAGATGTCAACTTATTTACATCAGCGAAACCAAGCACAGGCTCGGCGATCGCTTCGCTGAACACCTGCACTCAGTCCGCGTTGGCCAAACTGGTCTCCCGGTGGCCGAGCACTTCAACTCCCCCTCCCATTCCCAGTCTGACCTTTCTGTCATGGGCCTCCTCCAGTGCCATAGTGAGGCCCACCGGAAATTGGAGGAACAGCACCTCATATTTCCCCTGGGCAGCTTGCAGCCCAGTGGTATGAACATCGATTTCTCCCACTTTAGATAGTTCCTCTGTCCCTCTCTTCCCCTCCCCCAGATCTCCCTCTATCTTCCTGTCTCCACCTATATCCTTCCTTTGTCCCGCCCCCCTGACATCAGTCTGAAGAAGGGTCTCGACCCGAAATGTCACCCATCCCTTCTCTCCTGAGATGCTGCCTGACCTGCTGAGTTACTCCAGCATTTTGTGAATAAAATGATAGGGAGAACCATGTGCTGAGAACTGTGTGTATGACTGATTAAATATATGTGTATATATATATATATATATATATATACACATACATACATATACAGAGAGAGATTGAAAGAAAAAGGTTGCTAAACAATTAATTAGAGGAAATCACAAGAAAGAAACTAGAGATATATATGTGTGTGTGTGTATATATAATATATAATATATATATATATATTATATATACATCCACTTTGGTGGATATATATATATATATATATATATATATATATACATAAACCATGAAGGTGGAATTGCCTTTATGGTTTATGTACAAACTGTGAAAAATAAGATAAAGAGAGAAATAGAGCGTTACTTTAAATCAAAGTTGCTTCTGATCCATGAGAAGGAACTTTGAGATCTATTTATCTCTATCTTGCCTCTCACACACAAACACACACACATTCATATATATATATATATAAATAAATATATATAATAAGTTAAATTTGTGCAGAGTGTGTGTTTGGGCAATACAAGGGAAACTGCACAAAAGTGGGGCTGGGGAGGAAGGATGGGAGGGAAATGGGCAGAAACAATAAGAAATAATATATTCAGAGAAATTAAGCAGGGGTAAAACATTTTAAAACAAAAATAACAACAAAATGTGAGTTGATAGATGAGATATATTCTGCATTTTAATGGTTTCATCACACATACTGTTCTCCCACAACACAACGAGAGGCTTAGCGAACGCCGGGCTTTGCTTACTAAAATGGCGACCTTTGCGGACCACACTTCGGTACAGGTGATTTCAACGGAGTGGTCCATCTTGTTCCTCTAGCATCTTTGCCGATGACCGACAACCGTTTTTAGAGTCGAGTGGTGTATCTTGCTCCTCTCGTATCTTTGCTGGTGAGGGGCGGCCTGGTGGGGGCGCTGGCGAGGCGCGGTCACGTGGTGTCGGGGATCCGCTGGCGAGGCGCGGTCACGTGTTGGCGGGGATCCGCTGGCGAGGCGCGGTCACGTGTTGGCGGGGATACGCTGGCGAGGCGCGGTCACGTGGCGTCGGGGATACGCTGGCGAGGCGCGGCGCGGCCTGGCGGGGGCGCGGTCACGTGGTGTCGGCGGCGGTGGGGGCAGCAACGGCCGGCGGAGGAAAATCCTCGGTGTGGGCGAGGAGCAGGAGCAGAGGGCGGGGTCGCGGCGCTGCTCACTGGGCGTCGATGGACGATTCACCCTCACTGTAGCTCCGGCCCACGAGAGAGGGAAACCCCACCAAACCACTGTCCTTGCCCCTTTTTTTATTCCCCTGCCTGCCCTGGGTTGGGAGGAAGAGCCGACGCGCCTCGCTCGGCCACCATGTCTCGGGCCGTGATGTCGAGCCAGCAGAAGATCGCGGAGAAACTGACAATCCTCAACGACAGGGGGGTCGGCATGCTGACCCGCATCTACAACATCAAAAAGGTGGGTGCACTCACTCGCTCGCTCACTCGCTCACTCGCCGACGCTTCTCCTCCTGGCCAAGCGCCGGCCGGCCTACCTACCTACACTCACCATTCCCATCCAAATGTGCCCCCTTGTCTGCAAATTACATGATGTATCTCCATGGCCGGCCTGCAATGAATCCAGTCAAACGCCCTGTGCACAAAACCAGAACCAAATGAGGGTTATTGCACCTTGATTTTTTAGAAATATATAACAAAATTCGTGCTATATAACCGTCTTCCGAGACGAAGGCTAGTTCTTCTACCCTATTACACTGCGAAATGAAATAAACAGGGTCTATTCTGTGATACATTGACACCAAGAATATATAGATATATATAATATATAACAGAATTCGTGCAATAATATATAAATACATATATTCTTGGTGTCAATGCATCACGGAGTAAAGCCTGTTTATTTTCTTTTTCGCGGTGTAACAAGGTAGACGAGTTAGCCTTCGTCTCAGGAGACGGTTTTTGCCTGTTGAATTAGGTGTGGATTTTATTTCAGGTGCAGATAATTTCCAGTTGATTTCACTATCAATTGAAATTGATCCGGTGAGATCAGGAAGACAGCACACATAGTGTGGGTGTTCATCTGAAATTGACAGGATTTTTTTTTCCCCCACCCAACGTTAGGGTTTCTAAATATTTTTGAACATTTGTTTTATAAATATGCAGCTGTAGTTTGTAAATGGTTTAACGAGTTGGGATGTTTTATTTTTAACAATATTTTAAAGTCAGTTAATGTGAAATAATGAGTGCTTTTGAAATATAATCGAATCACATTTGATCAACCCAGATCAGTGAACCTTTGGATATCAAAGGAAACCTAATGAGGTGGTTTTCTTGGCCGGATGTGTGGCTTCTGATTGTTTCATGGAGGAAGTAGTACAAAATCTCTCGTGTTCTTAAACGACGTACTTCGTGGGGATATCTGTACATATTTTTAACTAAACGAATTGCCCCATGTAAATCTGAACAACCCTACACTGGATTAAGTCGAATTTATTTACCCATGCCCCAACAATGAGATGTGAAATATGTCTGGTTTGGTGGACAGGATGCCAATGTATGGTCACAATTGTTATCTTAAGTATACAGTGTTTTTTGCCTAATGTATATTAGGGAAAAATATTGTATATAACGATGTCACTAATAGTGTTTACCTGCAAGTGAGTGTTACTTGGTTGTAAGTGAATTTACTAAAACGTTTAATTTTAAAAATGTAATTAAGTTGAGCAAGTATATTGACATTTGTCATTGTGACTTGCAACTTCTTAGAAGTATCTAAATAGTTCAGATTTCTATTTCTGCAAGCGTATGCAAGCCACAATTTCGTGAAATGATATCAAAATAGAAAAAAGTGAATGTTTAGAGGAGTTTAATTAGAAAATTGTATATTAAATATATAGGAAGACATTAATGTCGCAGTTTTGTATTTTACCTTTTATGTTTTCATTACATTGAACTCCTAATCTAGATAGGTTTTGGCGATAATTTTAGGCTTTAGTTTTATGGGAAATTTTGCTAGGTTTAATTATATGATAAAATGAACTTTGTACTCCAGAGTTTCTTCAAGTTTTTTACTCAGTTTCTACAGATGCACTGTATTCTTTTTCTATGTGCCTCTGATGCTGCTGTAAATAGATTTTCATTGTACCTGTCCCTTGCCATACTTGTTTAGGTTTTAGTGGCCCCCTATTTGATGTTTTGTTTTCAGGTACTCTTCAAGTTATCAAATATTTTAGCATATTGTTTAAAAACATAGAGGCTGAGCTAGATGTGGGAAAATATGGAAGTTGGGATTTGTCAAACTTGAAATCTTTGTATTAAGTGCAGCTGCTTACATGCACAAATCTGACATGGGAGTATTGATGCAAATTTGTTGTATTAGTGCATATTTCATCAGCTATGACACTGACGTTTCTTAAAGTAATGGATCAGAACAAACCAGTGACTTTCTCTCAACTGTAATATTTTCAGTAGATTTAATTATGATCCCAACAATGTAACTTGGAATTTTAAACGTATTCATTTTACTATTTTGAAGAAATAGGTTATATTTCTTATTGATCTGCTGCCATTTAGACATGAAGAAATGTTGCATGATTGCAGAAATAATTTTTCAAAGTTTTTAACTATGTGACCAAATGCTTTTTCCCATTTGGCATTTTTGGAACAAAACTAGCTGGATCGTAACTCATGTTAAACTTTTAATTGCTCATGGCTGTTGTGACAATGTATACAGAATAATAATGTAACTTAAAATTCAACCAATAAAATTGTTAGAATTGAAAACTGGATGGAAATAATTGGATTGTACGGAATATTATTTTTGTCATCTTGACCTGTGGTATTTTTATGTTGAACTAGACGAACCGTTGGGGTCCAAACCTCTCCTGCATTGCCCACTCCAAAAGCGCACAGCAAGATCCCAGGGCATATCCGAGGCTGTGGCGGCCGGGGAGTCTCACTCCTGCCTTGGGTGGCCATCAAGATGAGAATTTAGTTGGGTCCCCATTGTGGGGCCGGGGGTGGGCGAAAGGGGAGAGGGTGCCACTTACCCTGGCCCTGGGCGGACATCGCGGCGGCTAGCAGCAGGAGAGCGGCCGCCGGGCCCGACAACCCTCCCCAACTGCACAGGCACGGCTTCCTCACACCGCAAGTGGGAGCGCACTGCGCAGGCATGGCTGCCAGACCGTTGAAACTCCCCTGGGGCTGGGGGCGGGCTAGGGGGGAGAGGAAAGGGGAGAGGGAGCCACTCACCCCGGCTCTGGGCGGCCATCGCGGCAGCCAGCAGCAGGAGAGAGGACGCAAGGCACTGCCCCATGTTCGTTCTGCTGGTGGCCATCTTGTTTGAGCTCTGTGCCGCTGCACTGCACCATGGGAGGAAGGACAGGCGCTGGGCATGCCGGGACAGACACCGGTCTTCCCGGCGCTGCTGCACAGTGGGGGGGGGGGGGGGTGCATTTATTAAACTTTATAATGTTAATTACTTATAAAAATAATGAAACGTTCTACTGCACACTGCAGGCGAATGGTGAGTAAGGTGGGCCTAAAATTGTTGCGCTATCGTGTACCATTTTGGCTATATTTTGGGAACAAACATACATACAAATATATATACATACTAGATGAGAGTTATAGTAATATAATAATAATAATAACAACAGGTGTTGTTGATTAAAAGAACGATGAAAAAAAAATAAAAAAATTAGGCTCAGTTGATGGAAAAATATCACAGGTGATGTTTTAATTGAGTATTCAATTCCATATCATATCATATATCATATATATACAGCCGGAAACAGGCCTTTTCGGCCCACCAAGTCCGTGCCGCCCAGCGATCCCCGCACATTAACACTATCCTACACCCACTAGGGACAATTTTTTACATTTACCCAGCCAATTAACCTACATACCTGTACATCTTTGGAGTGTGGGAGGAAACCGAAGATCTCGGAGAAAACCCACGCAGGTCACGGGGAGAACGTACAAACTCCTTACAGTGCAGCACCCGTAGTCAGGATCGAACCTGAGTCTCCGGCGCTGCATTCGCTGTAAAGCCGCAACTCTACCGCTGCGCTACCGTGCCGCCCAGCGTGCCGTGCCGTCCAGTTGCCTAAAATAGTGTCACCACTTTCCAGTTTTTATTTCAAACTCTTCAGTAAAAGTCAAAAGCAGTAATTAATGTATGAATATATTCTTTGAGATCTTCATGGGAATTGGAGGTGCACATGGCTGGATTTGGAGAAACCCAGTGATCATCTAGTTTTACAGGAATTTGGAGATGAGAAAGGGGCCTTGAAGAGATTAGAAAACAGTGTGAGAATTTTAAAATCATCAGAATATCACGTTAATCAATGTGACCAGTGAATGGGATAGTGCACATTACGATACAGGAAGCAATGTTTTGGATGTACCTGCTGAAATGTCAGCCGAGTGACCACTGGAGTAGTGGGGCAGGAGGTGGTAAAGCAATAACTGAGCACTTCATCAGCAAAAGAAACCATGGAAGGGATGGATACCTGATGTTACAGGAGATGGAGTTAGATGTCTTAGTAAAACAATATACTGGGTTGTTTTGATAAAGATTAGAGAGACGCTGCATGTAGTGTAAACAGAAACATTCTGCATCATGATTACAATTCTCTTCCTTTCCAAACCCCATTGCCATTTTGGAGAATACTCAATATCTAGCAATGTACATCTCATGCAATGATTGCAGTATTTTTGATGTTACTCTTTAAATGGAAAATCTACTTGTGCTTCAACTAATTTTAACAAAACCTCCTGCAAATCTAACACTTTTGTTATGTCATTAGTAATCATGCAGACATGAAGATGTATCTGTTCTATCCGTGGGTATTTCATACAATCTTGTAGCTTCTGGTTCATAAAACTGAATTGCTTTATCAACTTTGTTATTTGAGCACACCCTGTATTTTTCACAAATACTTATCTATGTGCTTGTTTGTCTTTATTCACATGCACCATGCGATCGCCCTAAGTGTACATGCTGCATATATGGTGTGCTATTCTATGTTGCATCCAGCACATTTTTTCTCCACAAATATCTCCTGCGCTGTCATGAGGTGTTTGGGTGCTCTTGCTTACAGTGTACACTGCGTATTCATGTGTGTTGTATGGATTCCTTTTCCTGTGCCTCTGTGTGCATGCATTCTTTTGTATCCCCCTTGCATATTATTTCTCAGTTTTGGATTACTTATTCTTTGCACCTCCTTTCTTGTCCAGTCAGATAAATGCTGCAACTTGATAAATACTGCCAAAAATTCAAGGGGCTAAATTGCAGGATTTACTTTTCTGCACATTTTCACAACCACTAGGCGTAGCCATGCTAATTGGGAAGGTCAATCTTTTGTGTCCTGGTACTTGAGGCTAATATGCAGTAATTTGCCTTGATCTCTGAAAGGGAAGCTACATGGTGACTGGTATTGTTAGATCTTTTGGAGCTCATTTGACTTTAAAAAATAGTATTGTGCAGTAGGGACAGGTTCCAAAATTTCCTAGTGCTGTGTTGCAGCAGGAGGAGTGTCCTTTATCCACAGTGGCCCAGGTGGTTTAATGATTAAAGAGAGGCACAAAAGTGCTGGGGTAACTCATCGGGTCAGGCAGCATCTCTGATGTAATTTGGGGAGGACGGACACAGGAAGCGAGAAAAGACCAGGCCAATTTGGGGCTGGCAACAGGTGACCCCAGGCAGGGAAGTTCCCTGATATGCCGATTGTTGGCTGATAATGTGATCCCAATGGGGATACATCATTGTGAAATGTGGAACTGGCTAACTGACTTTTAGTGGAGGAAAGGTTGAGGGTGGGTTAAAAAAAGTAGAGAATTCAATGTTCATGCCGTTGGGATGTAAGCTACCTAAGCAAAATGAGGTAGTGTTCCTTCAAAGTCAAGGTGACGCAGGAGGGGTTTCATTAGCAGGCCAGGCGTGTATTGTCATTTCATTGTCATGTGACCTCTGTTGGTCCAGAAAATCAGATAAACAAGAATGGCTGTGGAACTGTGGATGCTGAAAAATTGGTATTCAATCTGTAATAGGAGCTGAAGGTCAATGAAGAAAACGCCCAAGAACCTTGATACAGCTAACAGAATATTTAATGGTTTTGGACATGTCATCAATTATATCTTCCAATCTCACTTCCAATGATCAACATCAGACAGTTGGTCAATGTATAACACTCACTTATTCTCCCAAAAATCTACCTTTGACTGTTAACACCCAATGTTTTTAGTTTAATTTCACACAGTGAACTCTGTCATATATCAACATTTGATCAGGATGCGTTGCATTGGAGTGCGGTACAGGCTTACACCGCCCAGGATGATGTCATGTGGGCTTCAATTAATGCCATGCTGAAGTGTGCCTCAGCAGTTCAACAATATCTTCCTGCAACAGAGTAATGGTGCTCAGATAACAACCTGTCCCTAAACACCTCCAAGACCAAGGAGCTGATCATCAACTTGCCTCAGAAAAGCCACCAGCATTCACAAAGACTCCTCACACCCCTGCAATGGTCTGTGCGAACTTCTACCATCTGGCAGACGCTACAAGGCCTTCTACGCCTGCACCTCCAAACTCAGGAACAGCTTCATCCCCAGGGCCATAGCTGCTATGAACCGGTCCTGCTGAGTCGGATGGTCACATCGCACAGCGAACCGGCACAGACTTACTTGCACTTTATTCTGTTTTAAAACTGTTTCTAATTTTGTTTCACTGGGTTGTCCAAATTTATACTGATTAGCTAATTCATTTATTGCATCGTATGGAAGTCGCATTCCCAATCTCGTTGTACCCCTGTACAATGACAATAAAGATATATTGTATTGTATATTGTATTGTAATTGAAGAAGTAGAGCAAATTGTCCCTGGAGCCCAAAGCTGCTGATCCTTTGTTGAAAGGAAACACGATTCCACCACTTGCTCTCCATTGGTATTTAGTGTATTGCCTGTCAAGTAGCCAGCCCGACTGCTACTGCTTGGGCAAGATAGCATAGCCTATTGGCATTTGATAAGGTTCCACAGTGTGGGCTGCTATGGCAGGTCAGATTGCGTGGAATCCAGGTAGAGCTAGCTGACTGGATAGAGAATTGGCTTCATGGAAGGAAGCAGGGGTTGATGACGTATTTGGACTGGGAACGGTGTTGGGCCCATTGCTATCTGTTGTTTATTTATATCATTGATTTGCATGATTAGTAAGTTTGCAAATTACACTAAAATGGGTGGTATTGTAGATAGCGAAGATAATTATGAAAAATTATAGCAAGATCTCGATCAGTTGGCTAAGTGGGTTGATGAATGGTTAATGAGTTGAATGCAGATAGGTGTGATGTGTTGTATTTTGGGAAGTCAAACCAGGACAGGACCTTCACAGGACCTTCACAGTAAATGGCAGGACCCTGGAGAGTATTGCAGAGTCGAGGGATCTCGGAGTGCAGCAGCAAATCAGTCCTTCAGCAGTTGTATAGGGCCCTAGTGAGACCACATCTGGAGTATTGTGTGCAGTTTTGGTTTCCTAATTTGAGGAAGGACGTCCTTGCTATTGAGGCAGCGCAGCGTAGGTTCACGAGGTTAATCCCTGGGATGGAGGGACTGTCATATGAGGAAAGATTGGAAAGACTAGGCTTGTATTCACTAGAGTTTAGAAGGATGAGAGGGGATCTTATAGAGACGATTAAAATTATAAAAGGACTAGACAAGCTCCATGCAGGAAAAATGTTCCCAATGTTGGGGGAGTCCAGAACCAGGGGACATAGTCTAAGAATAAAGGGGAAGTAATTTAAAGCTGAGGTGAGAAGAAACTTTTTCACCCAGAGAGTTGTGAATTTGTGGAATTCTCTGCCACAGAAGGCAGTGGAGGCCAATTCACTGGATGAATTCAAAAGAGAGTTAGATAGAGCTCTTGGGGCTAGTGGAATCAAGGGATATGGGGAGAAGGCAGGCACATTGTTCGCTGAAAGTGCCATCACAGGTAGATAGGGTGGTCAAGAAGCCTTTCAGTACATTTGCCTTCATCAGTCAAGATATTGATTTAGAAGTTGGAATGTTATGTTACAGTTGTACAAGATGTTAGTGAGGCAGCATTTGGAGTATTGTGTTCAGTTTTGGTCACCTTGCTAAACATAGAAACATAGAAAATAGGTGCAGGAGGTGGCCATTTGCCCCTTTGAGCCAGAACCGCCATTCATTGTGATCATGGCTGATCATCCACAATCAGTAACCTGTGCCTGCCTTCTCCCCATATCCCTTGATTCCACTAGCCCCAAGAGCTCTATCTAACTCTCTTTTGAATTCATCCAGTGAATTGGCCTCCACTGCCTTCTGTGGCAGAGAATTCCACAAATTCACAACTCTGGGTGAAAAAGTTTCTTCTCACCTCAGCTTTAAATTACTTCCCCTTTATTCTTAGACTATGTCCCCTGGTTCTGGACTCCCCCAACATTGGGAACATTTTTCCTGCATGGAGCTTGTCTAGTCCTTTTATAATTTTAATCGTCTCTATAAGATCCCCTCTCATCCTTCTAAACTCTAGTGAATACAAGCCTAGTCTTTCCAATCTTTCCTCATATGACAGTCCCTCCATCCCAGGGATTAACCTCGTGAACCTACGCTGCACTGCCTCAATAGCAAGGACGTCCTTCCTCAAATTAGGAAACCAAAACTGCACACAATACTCCAGATGTGGTCTCACTAGGGCCCTATACAACTGCTGAAGGACTTATTTGCTGCTGTACTCAAATCCTCTCGTGATGAAGGCCAACATGCCATTAGCTAGCTTCACTGCCTGCTGTACCTGCACGCTTACTTTCAGTGACTGGTGTACAAGAACACCAAGGTCTCGTTGCACTTCCTCTTTACCTAATCTGACACCATTGAGATAATAATCTACCTCCTTATTCTTGCCGCCAAAGTGGATAACCTCACATTTATCTACATTATACTGCATCTGCCATGCATCTGCCCACTCACTCAACCTGTCCAAGTCACCCTGCAACCTCCTAACATCCGATTTGCAGTTCACACTGCCACCCAGCTTTGTGTCATCCGCAAACTTGCTAGTATTACTTCTAATTCCATCATCCAAATCATTAATATATATTGTACATTTGAGTACTTACTGCTCAAATGTAGGCCATTCTATGCCGCGGGAGTTTACGGTGGTCATCATCATGGCCGTATACATTCCCCCACAGGTTAATGCTAACCTAGCACTAGCACAGCTACACTCGGCCATCAGTAAGCAGCAGGATGCCCACCCCAACGGTGCCTTCATTGTTGCAGGGGACTTCAATCAGGTCGACCTACGAGCCTCGCTCCACAAATTCCATCAGCATGTGCAGTGCCCTACCAGGGGCTCAAACACACTGGATAAGGTGTACACCAATGTAAAGGACGCCTACAGAGCTCTCCCCTGCCCACCCCTGGGACAATCCGATCACCTCTCACTGTTTCTACTGCCCGCATACAAACCCCTCATCCGCAAGACCAAACCCACAATAAAGACGGTCAAAATATGGCCCGAGGATGCCACCCTACAACTCCAGGACTGCTTTGATCGCACCGACTGGGACCTGTTTGCACAACAGGCCACCTACGGTTCAGAGGTAGACTTGGAGGAATATGCATCCACTGTGCTCTCCTACATCAACTGCTGTGTGGAGAATGTCACGGAGGACAAGGAGATAAAGATGTTCCCAAACCGGAAACCCTGGATGAACAAGGAGGTACAGAACCTGCTGAGGGCACGCAACAATGCCTTTAAATCTGGTGACACTTCAGCATACAGTGTTGCCAGGTCAAACCTGAACAAAGGTATTAAAAGGGGCAAAGACACCCACAGGCAACGGGTGGAAGACCACTTCAACACCACGGACACCAGAAGCATGTGGCAGGGTGTCAGGGACATCACTGGCTACAAGAGCAGCCCTGCCTGCCCCCACAGCGATATGGCACTGACCAACGAGCTTAACACCTTCTTTGCCCGCTTTGAAACTGGCAAAACCACCTTGAGTGAAAGAACCCCAGCCGAGGCGGTGGGACAGGTCTTGCAACTGAGCACACAGGAGGTACAACGCGCTCTGCAAAGGGTCAACCCATGCAAGGCTGCAGGACCGGATGGAATTCAAGGAAGGGTACTGAAGGACTGTGCTGAACAGCTGGCTGAGGTATTCACCAGGATCTTTAACCTGTCATTATCTCTAGCTACGGTCCCCAAGTGCCTGAAGTTGGCTATCATAGTTCCGGTGCCGAAAAAAGCAAAGATCTCCAACCTGAATGACTACCGCCCGGTTGCCCTAACGCTGATAGTCATGAAGTGCTTTGAGAGGCTGGTCCTCTCACACATCAAATCCAGCATCCCTGACTCACTGGACCCACATCAATTTGCATACAGGGCAAATAGATCCACAGAGGACGCCATCTCTCTGGCTCTTCACACTGTCCTGACTCACCTAGAGAGACAGGGCATGTACGTGAGGATGCTATTCATAGACTATAGCTCCGCCTTCAACACGGTCATCCCCACCAAGCTCATCACACAAAATGGCGGCACTGCCCTAGCAGCTGCGGCTCACCTGCGGTCCATTTGTTTTTGTGTTTTTGTTGGTTTTTTTGGTCTTAATTGTAGTTGTGATGTGGTGTTTTTGTGTTTGTGTACTATGTGTGTATGTGGGGGGGAGGGGGAAACTGTAACATTGTAAATATGTGTCCCTTCCGAACGGAGACCCGACCTTTGTTTTCTGGGTGTTGTCTCCGTTCCTGCTGCGGCCTACCATCGGCCCAACTCCTAGAGCTGGCGGCCTCCAGGGCTCTGGTTCGCAGAGCCCGCGGATCGGACTTACCACCACCGGAGCTGGCCGTCTTCGGAGGCTGCGGGAGCGGCTGCGACTCGCCTTAGGCTCGGGCCGCGTGGATGCCGACATCGGGAGCTCCGGCAGCGGCAGCGGGTTCGCCCGCCCCGAATCGCGGGGCTTGGGTCGCGGACATTTCACCGTCCGGCGCGGCCTAAGATATGCCGCGGGATATTTCTCTGCTGGGCGGGGGCTTCAATGTCGGGAGCCACGACCGCCCCGACGTGCAGCAACAGCGGCAGCAGCAGCGTGTTCGCCCGCCCCGGATCGGACTTATCGGCGGAGCCGGCCGTCTTCGGAGGCTGCGGGAGCGGCTGCGACGCGACGCGCCTTGGGCTTGGCCCGCTGTGGACCGTCCGGTGCGGCCTGCAACCACAACAACCTGACTGCGGGCGAGGACAGCGGGAGAAGGGAAAGACATTGTGGCCTTCCATCACAGTGAGGAGAGGACTGGAGGAGACTCACTGTGATGGATGTTTCTTTGATGGATGTTTCTTTTTTTGTGTGTTTTTGGGGTTGGGTGGTTTGAGTGCCTGTTTGATGCTTTTATTGTTGGACTGTGTTTTTGGGGGTTTTTTTGGGGTTGTGTAATTTGAATGCCTGTTTAGCGCTTTTATTGTTGGACTGTGTTTTTGGGGGTTTTTGGGTTGTGTGATTTGAATGCCTATTTAATGCTTTTATTGTTGGACTGTGTTTTGGGGGGTTTTTGGGGTTGGGTAATTTGGGTGCCTGTTTAGTGCTTTTATTGTTGGACTGTGTTTTTGGGGGTGTAATTTTGATGCTTATTTAGTGCTTTTGTTGTTGGACTGTGGGTGATTGAATTAACATTTTGTTCAAGATGGCCGCGCCGTTGTGTTTGGCTGCCTGCCACTGTATGTTTCTTTTTTTTCCTAGTCAGATGTGCAGCACTTTGGTCAACGTGGGTTGTTTTTAAATGTGCTATACAAATAAATTGACTTGACTTGACTTGACCAAACTCCACCAGCTAGGCCTCAGCTCGTCATTATGTGACTGGATCCTGGACTTCCTGCTGGAACGACCGCAGGCAGTGAGAATGGGCCCGCACCTGTCCTCCACTATCACCCTGAGTACCGGCACACCACAGGGCTGTGTTCTGAGCCCCATGCTCTACTCCCTCTTCACACACGACTGTGTTCCTGCATTCGACACCAACACCATTGTCAAGTTTGCAGACGACACAACGGTGATCGGGCTTATCACCAACGGGGATGAAACAAACTATAGAACGGAGGTGCAGAACCTGGCGGACTGGTGCTCGGATAACAACCTGTCCCTAAATACCACCAAGACCAAAGAGCTGATCATCAACTTCCGTAGGTCACATAACGGGGAATATGCCCCGATCTCTATCAACGGGGACAGTGTGGAGAGAGTGTCCAGCTTCAAGTTTCTGGGCACTCACATTTCGGAGGACCTAACATGGTCCAATAACACTGCTGCGCTGGTCAAGAAGGCACAACAAAGACTGTTCTACTTAAGAACACTGAAAAAGTCTGGTCTACCCCAACAGCTGCTGACAACCTTCTACCGCTGCACCATAGAGAGCATCCTAAAGCATGGCATCCCTGTGTGGTACCTCAGCTGCACGGAGGCAGAAAGGAAAGCTCTACAGCGGGTAGTCCATAGAGCTCAGAGGGCCATCGGAACACAGCTACCAGACTTGGAGGGCATCTACAACACACGATGCCTCAGGAAAGCCACCAGCATCCACAAAGACTCTTCACACCCCTGCAAAAGTCTGTTCGAACTCCTTCCATCGGGCAGACGATACAAGGCCTTCTACGCCCGCACCTCCAGACTCAGGAACAGCTTCATCCCCAGGGCCATAGCTGCTGAGCCGGATGGCCACAACGCATAGATCAACTTGCACTTTACCCTGTCTAAAAACTGTTACAATTGTTTCGTTTCGTTGGGTTGCTGTTAATTACTTAAATTATTGCATCGTATGGGAGGCGCATTCCCAATCTCGTTGTACCCCTGGGTACAATGACAATAAAGATATATTGTATTGTATTGTAAACAGTTGCTGTAGGAAGAATGCTGTTAAGTTCCAAAAGGTGCAAAGGACATTTACAAGGGTGATCTTGCAGGGGTGTAAGGTCATGAAGTGAATAAATAGAGTGAACGCAGTATTTTACCCAGAGTAGGGGAATCACGAACCAGAGGACATATGTTTAATGTGAGAGGGGAAAGATTTAATGGGAACCCTAGAGCAACCTTTTCACACAGTGTGGTGGGTATATGGAATGTGCTGGCAGTGGAGGTAGTTTGAGGTAGATACTAATAACAACACTGAAAATACATTTGGACAGGGCATCTTGGTCAGCATGGGCAATTCCAAAACTGGTGGTGAATATCCACTGAGGCCGCCCTGCAATTCCACTATGTATCATTGGCTTTCCACCGCATGTACTTGAGGCATTGGGTTTTCATTACATAAGCTGATGCTTCTTTGCTTTATGACTTGTTTTGATTTATAAAACTTGGAATTTTAATTGTTTTAACTTTAGTTTTGTTGTCTGTTCTATGGGTAGCAACAAAGGGAAGGCTAATTGGTGAATGGAGAATTGAGATTGGGCATTTGCTGATGTCACAGCTGGGTCAAAAATCTGTTATTTGGGTTAATGCTACTTGATCAGCTATTTGCCTGGTAGCTAGTGGTGAGGACTGTGCTGACGGGATAGTGAGGTTGTGTAGAAGACCAGCACAAATCTTATGTGGTTTTGAGCATTGTAAAGTTCTTCTAAAGCAGTCCTGACAGTGGAAGTGTTGTTTTAGTTGAACCAATACTGTGCTTTTTATAACATTTAGTGTAGCAGCATAACTATGATTGGGGTATACTGTGTATGTGTAGATTGCTCTTCAGTCATGAGTTGTGTTAAATAGCCCTTTTCCATAGTAGCTGCCCTTTGCTATCTCGTGATGCCTCATACAGATAGTGTAGAGGATTGCTTCAAAATTAGCTCATTATGTGCGGCCTGGATATGATATTGGTGTCAATAATAGATCATGAACTGGTGGATTTTCAAGGAAAGGAAATCCATTAGATTCTAATGCATCTAAGTTCTGAGACAGCCTGCATATTGGCTTTCTACACTGGATAAGGATGCAATCATTGGGAAACCATGCTTACATCTAGTGCTTTTTGATAAATGAGAATAAAATTCATCAGCATTGAGCATCATAAAGTGGACATGAAACTGTTGTGAAAATATCTAGTTTGGAGGGACACTTATATTTAGAAATTCGCAAGTGTAGTAACTCAACTGGGTCAGAAAACATGCCTGGGTTAATTTGTCTTGATCATCTTTTGCCAGAGAGCTAGTGGTGAGGGCTATGCAGATCAGATGGTGAGATTATATATTATATAAGAGACCAGCATTAATCTTGCACATTGTTTTGAGCCTTGCAAAGCTCTTACAAAGTAGTCCTGGCAGCAGAAGTGGGGTACCAAGAAACAAATTCCGAACAAGCAGGAGTCCTACACCAACTATACGGAAAACTGTTGATTATGACAAAGCTTGTGTGCTGCGTCCGACAGAGCAAAATCGGGCAGAATTGCTGGCACAACACATTCTTTCCTGTTAAGCTCAATGCAGTGTATGCCTGTTTTGAATGGAAGGTCAATGAAATGACGTAATCCATCCCGACAGCCTCAAGTGTACTTCTACCCACAGTCACTGTCGCAGGTGTCAGATCGGATTTCCCAAATCAGAGTCATAGTCACACAGAGCATAAGCAGGCCTTTCGGTCCAACAACTTGCATATGCTGACCAAGATGCCCCATCTATGCTCGCCCTACCCCACATGCATTTGGCCCGCATCTCTCCAAACTATATCGGCTTTAAACTCCATTAAAAATTCCTCAGCCCACTTGCATAATTGATCACGGTCTTGCTGTAATTTTTGATAACCACCTTCGCTATATACAATGCCAACCATTTTAGTGTCATCTGCAAACTTATCAATCATGCTTTCTACATTCTCATCCAAATCGTTGATATAAACCACAAACAGCAATAGGCCCAGCACAGCACCAGTCACAGGCCTCCTGTCCGAAAACAATATTCCACCATCACCCTCTGCTTCCTTTGACAAAGCCAATTCTCTATCCAGTCAGCTAGCTCTTCCTGTATCCCATGTGATCTAACCTTCAAGAGCAGCCCACCATGTGGAACCTTATCAAATGCCTTGAAGTCCATGTAGACAATGTCTCGTCAACCATTTTGGTTACTTCTTCAAAAAACTCAATTAGATTCCTTGGACATAATCTCCCATATACAAAACTGACTCATCAGCCTCTGTGTATCCAAATACATATGTATTTAATCCCTCGGAATTCTCTCCAGTAACTTGCCTACCACAGATGTTAGACTTACTGATTTATATTTCCCAGGCATTTCCTTGCAGGCTTTCTTAAAAAGAGGCTCAACATTATCCACCCTCCAGTCTTCCGGCACCAGCTCATGATGATTAGTATATCTCAGCCTACATTTTCTTTCCGAGCTTCCTGCAGTGTCCTTGGGGATATCTGACCAAGATGGAGATATATCTACCATCATAATGCCTTAGGATGCCCAGCAGTACTTTGACCGTAATGTGGACTGTTCTCTATTTACGTCTCTATTTATTGTCTCAAGTTCCTCAATCTTCATGTCTTCCTTCATGGTAAAAACAGAGAACTTCTCATTGAACACCATGCCCATCTCCTGTGGCTCCATACAGAATTTTTAATTTGTTTCTATTATCTCTCGTTACCCTCTTTCCCTTAGTGTACTTATTAAAAATATTATCTGCCTAACTTATCCCCTGCCCTCATTTCGCCTTCCTGATTTCCTTCTTAAATATGCTCCTCAATACCTGAAACTCCTCCAGCAATACACTTGATCCCAGCCTCCTATCGTTGTCCCATGACTCCTTTTTCCTGACCAGAGCCTCAATTTCTCTCCAGGTGTCCATATTACCACTTGCCTTGCCCTTCGTTCTAACAGGAACATGCATGCCCTGAACTCTTGTCATCATACTTCTAAAAGCATCCCACTTTCTGGGCTCTCCTTTGCTCGAAAACAACATGCTCCAATCAACCTGAGGAAGTTCCTCTCTAAGACCATTAAAGTTGGGAGTGAACCCTTGGAAAGTGACTGGCCCAGTTGGTATCCCTGGTCATTCCTCGAAATTTGCCCGGACCAGGTGGCATGAGTATTCATGAACATCTCTAACCGCCCCCTAATCCAATATGAGGTTTCCACTTGTTTTAAGGAGACCATTGCCATTCTGGTGCCAAATAAATCAAAGTAGCATACCTTAATGACCACAGTCTGGTGGCATGGAACTCCATGATCATGAAGTGTTTGTCCAGCCTCCCAGTCGGTCTTGATCCACTGCAATTCGCCTACTGGCACAAAAGATTCATGGCAGATGCCATTTCCCTGGCCCTGCATTCATCCCTGGAACATCTGGATTACAAGCACACCTATGTCAGTCTTCTATTTATTGAACATGGATCTGCCTTCAGGGCCATAATTTCAATCTCCAAACTCCTGTACCTAGGGCTCAGCGCCGTCCTCTGCAACTGGATCCTTGACTTCCTCACCCACAAACTGCAAGCAGTACGGATAGGCATCAAAACATCCTCCACAATAATTCTCAACACTGGTGCCCGGCAAGGTCGAGTTCTCAGCCCCTTTAACATACTCGTCCACTTAACCATGCTGCCAAATTCTGCTGTAATTCTGTTTACAAGTTTGCAGATGACACCACCTTACTGGGCTGGTTCTTAAACAATGAGACTGAATACAGGAAGGAAATTGAGAGCTTAACATGGTGCTAAGACAACAACCTCTCCCTTATTGTCAACAAAATGAAGGAGCTGGTCATCGCCTTTAGGAAGCGGGTTGGAATACATGCCCCAGTCTGTATCAATGCTGCTGAATTGCTCCAGCAATTTGTGCTTTCCTCAGAAGACTAAAGAAATTCAGCTTTCGTTAACGATTCTTGGTAATTTCTACAGATTTCTACCACAGAAAGCATGCTATCTGGATGCACCACAAGTTGGTATGGCTCTGTCTAAGACCACAAGATATTGCTATGAGTTGTGAACATAGTCCAGTCCATTACACAAACCAACCACCACCACTCTTCCTACCCCCGCCCATCAACTCTATATACACCGCGCTGCCTCGGAAAAGCAGCTAACATAATTAATGACCACTCACTTGGTCATTCTCTTGTCGTCCCCCCATCCCACCCCGTCCACATTCTCCAGTCGAGTTGATGCAAAAGCTTGAAAGTGTGTACCATCAAATTCAAGACTTTTGAATAGACCTCCCATGTTAAGGATGAATTTCCAATCTTCCAACCTACCTCATTGGGGCTCCTGTATTGTTTTTGTGATCTTCACTTTCTCTGCAGCAGTGCCACTGTCTTCTGCATTCTGCTTATCTTCTCTTTTGCACTGTCTGATACACTTGCGTATGATAAAATTTGCCTGGATAGCAGGCAAACATTTTTTTTTCACTTTATCACAACAAATGTGACAATAACATTAAATCAACCAAGTCTGTGTGGCTGTATGGAAGAAAACGGAGATAAAAATAATTCTGGCTTGCTAAGCTGCGCATTTTATTTTGCTTGAATTACTAATTATTTTTCCATTATATCAGAGAAATTTAGCTGCTATGTCTGAAGTGGAACATCAAACATTTGTCGTCATTACTAATGTTTAGTAGACAAAATAGTTGGAATGCGCAGCACTGCACTTATGACATTATTGGCTGCTCTACGTCAATCTAGGGTTCTGGTGACAGGAACTTTAGTATGTTAAAGAGAAAAGACAAGTTGATATAGTGAAATGGCTAATGATAACTAGTGCGGATATGCGACAAAACATCCTCCATGATCATTCGTAACACTGGTGTCCTGTAGGGCTGCATTCTTAGCCCCTTACCATACTTGCAATGAGGCCAAAATCCACACGAATGTAATTTACAAGTTTGCAGATAATATCACTGTAGTGGGTCAGATCTCAAGCAATGACAAGACAGCATACAGGAAGGAGATGGAGAGTTTAGTTGCATTGGGCCATGATAAAAATCTCTTCCTTGATGTCAGCAAAATGAAATAAGTTCATAAGATAGGATCAGAATTAGGCCATTCGGCCCCTTCGAGTCTACTGCGCCATTCAATCATGGCTGATCTTTCTTACCCTCTTAACCCCATTCTCCTACTTTCTCCCCATAACCCCGAACACCTGTACTAATCAAGAATCTATCTCTACCTTAAAAATATCCATTGACGGCCTCCACAGCCTTCTGTGGCAATGAATTCTACAGATTCACCACCCACTGACTAAAGAAATTCCTCCATCTTCTTCCTAAAGGAACGTCCTTTAATTCTGTGGCTAAGACCTTTCGTCCTAGGCTCTCTCACTAGTGGAAACATCCTCTCCACATCCACTCTATCCAGTTGGTCCTCAACTTCAGGATGTGGAGTACATGCCCAGCCTCTATTAGTTGTTCTGAAGTGTAGATGGTCAAAAGCTTCAAAGTGTAAATATCACCAACCATCTGTCCTGGTCCATCCACATTTGATGCTTTGGCCAGGAAAGCACACAAACATCTCTGCTTGCTCAGAAGGTGAAAGATGTTTGGCATGCCTCTTACCAATTTCTATAGAGAGGATCCTATTTGATTGCATCAGCTTGGTATGGTAACTGCTCTGCCCAAGACGACAAACTGCAGACAGTTATAGATGCAACCCAGTCTATCTCATGAATCCCATCGACTCCATCTAAATTTAACACTGCTTCGGAAAACGGCCAACATAACCACCTGCAACCCGGTTATTCTCTCCTCCCCCCCCCCCCCCCAATCCTGTCGTGCAGAAGATACAAAAGCTTGAAAGCATGTTTCACCAGATTCAAGAACAGCTTCTTCCCTATTATTTTCAGAATATTGAATGAGCCTCTCATGCTCTGACTGAGTTCCTGATTTTCCAATCTACCTCATTGTGGTCCTTATATTTTTGTAATCTGCATTTTCTGTCTAGATGTAGCACTATATTCTGCATTGCTTACTTTCTCTTTTGGGCTACCTGATATACTTGTGTACAGTATGATCTGCCTGGATAGCATACAGAATAAAGTTTTTCATGGTAAATGGTACATGTGACAATAATAAATCAATCCTTGGGCAATCACTGGATTTAGTTCCTTGCTTGCTGAGATTGCACTTTTATCTGGAGCTGTGAGAATTCTATAATGAAGTGCAGATATCTTGCATACTGTTCCTTGCCGAGCTTTGGGGAGCAGAGATATTCTTGTATGAATATGATCTCTGGCAATAAGTGTTTGGTAGTAATTGTCCTCTGCCATTTTCTTCACCTTTTATTCTGATTCTTGCTTGCTCTATGCATCCTCTGCTGCATTCTGTTCCAATGGAAATGGCTCTTAAAAACCAGTATTTCAAGACATGTATTATCAGTCCTGTGAAATAAAGGCATAGTCATTGTGAAATGCTACATCAGCCAGGTGAGATCAATTGACAACCAACAAAATTCCTGCATTGGGAATGTAGAATTTGCTAACAACCGCAAAGAATGGCTGGACCATTGCATGCTTTTAGCATGATCATGTGATGATCAGGAAAACTGAAGAAGCAAGCAAAACTGGAAATCACGAGGTTTGAAGGAGTACAATAATTTTCATTATCTTGGGTGTAGTCTACTGTGGGTTATGATTGCCACATAGACACTGAATATGCAACTTTAACACAGAGCAATACCAGAGCATTGAGATCAGTGTCCTTTAACTTGCTCCTGACATTGCCCTGACATTGCCCTAGCCTTCAGTAGGAATGTCTCTCGTGTAATTTGCCAATTGCATCCTTCAAATCTATCACGTTTTATAACTTGATCCACTGTAGGATGTAAGGCACAATTGAGCAGGAATTCTGGTTGTCATTTTGCTTCAGGTTCAGTACTCTCAGTATATTTAGGAGGAGGTGGGAATTGGCTTTGCATAATTCAATATTGTGATCTTGTGTGCAACTCGCAATTAAGACTTTTTATATGAAGAATGAACCTTATGATAATAAGCATTCATAATTATCAGGGATTTCCAGTGGCTATGTTTTGTAACAGGAAGAGGAAATTCAGAGGAGTGCTTCCTTTTTCAATTGCTATTCACCCTGCCAAATTGTTTAAGGAGTGCCATTTGATTGGCTGCTAGATATGTCTGCCAAATGGAATGCTAAATCTTCCCATATTCTGTGGGTTTTTCAGACCTCCCAACCCGCCCGAATTTGGTGGAAAGTTTTCGCTTTCTTATTTCATTTCCGCCATTCCGATTTTGCCTCCCATTTTTCCGCAAAACACATGCCTCGCCGCTCGCCTCGCCGCTGGCCCGGCCTTGCCTCGCCGCTGTACTCGCCTCACCGCTGGCCCGGCCTCACCGCTGTACTCGCCTCGCTTCGCCACTGGCCAGGCCTCACCGCTGTAGTCGCCTCGCTTCGCCGCTGGCCCAGACTCGCCTCGCCGCTGTAGTTGCCCCGCCGCTGGCCCGGCCTCGCCGCTGTCCTCGCCTCGCCGCTGGCCCGGCCTCACCTCGCCGCTGTACTCGCCTCGCTTCGCCGCTGTACTCGCCTCGCTTCGCCGCTGTACTAGCCTCGCCTTGCCGCTGGCCTCGCCTCGCTGCGGAGCGTGAGGCCTGTTGATGTTGAGAGGGGATGGGGGTGAGGGGGTTAGGATGCGGGGGAGGTGGGCAGTGGAGTGGGAGGAGGGAGTGTGGGTCAGGGGGTGGAGGAAGGGAGGGGGAGAGTGGGGGAGAAGGGGTGGGGGAGTGGATTTGTGGTGAAAGGGGGAGGAGGGGGGAAAGGTGGGGGGGTGGGGAGCGGGGAGGTGGGGGGGAGTAGGGTTGGGGTGAGTGAAGTTGGGGTGAGTGAAGTTGGGGGGGACATGGACCGTTGTGATTTGTGGAGCAAGTATGTCTTCAATTAAATTAGGTATGTGCAGTTTTTTTAATGAAACTCTTTCTTCATAACTTAGTCATACATTCTATGACCATTGTTCTTTTATTCAATACCAAGAGAATTGGTATGTGTAAGGAAAAGGCAAAATAGAAAAAACAAAACAAAACAATTTTTTCTTTGTTGTAAAAAGTATTTCTGTTCAATAACCTTTCTATAATAGTAGAATATACTCATGATAGGCCTGACATTGTACATGTAGTCCACGAACTACAGACTGTTGGAAATAATAGTCATTTTTCACACGTGAATGTAGCGCAACGCGTACGCCCATTTGGCGTGCATGCATTTTTTGCTGAAAAGTTGCATTATGTGCCATATTATGAATTTTGATGTAAAATTGTGAATTTTGGACATCAAAATTCTGAATTTGGAAAATCAAATGTTGGTTGGTCTGGTTTTTCCTTTTTAGGGATACAAGTTATTTTAGTGGAGGAAATGGTAACGAATTGACAGTGAATAAAGTGTAATTAAAAATGCAGTTTTATTGTAGAGGTGATTCTGATTTTACATATTAATACATAGGTTTCAGAAAAATGGTTCCATAATTGACAACTGAATGGTGGCTAATGTTGTGCCTTTGTATAAGAAGGGCTGCAAAGACAAGCCAGGGAACTCCAGGACTGTGAAATTGGGAAAAGTTATTGGAGGGAACTCTGAGGGACAGGATCTACCGGCGTTTGGAAAGGCAAGTACTGATTAGTGATAGTCAACATGACTTTATGTGTGGGAGAAGGTGTCTCACAAATGTGGGTGTTTTGAAGTCACCAAGAGGATTGATGAGGGCAGTAGTCATCTGCATGGCCTTTGACCTATCTGGTAGGCTAGTCCATAACACAGAGGAGCAGAATTAGGCCAATCTGCCCATTGAGTCTACTCCACCATTCAGTCATGGTTGATCTATTTTTCCCCTCTCAACCCCTTTCTCCTGCCATCTCTTCACAACCTTTGATGCATTCTTGATTAATAAGGATATCAATCTCTGCTTTAAAAATATCCAATGACTTGGCCTCCACAGCCATCCGTGGCAATGAATTCCACTGATTTACCACTCTCTGCCAAAAAAAAATCCTCATCTCATTTCTGAAGGTACGTCCTTTTATTCTGAGGCCTCTGGTCCTAATCTCCCCCACATTGGAAACTTCTCCACATCAATTGTGTCTAGGTCTTTCAATATTCAGTAGGTTTCAAAAATATCCCCCCTCACCCATCTAAACTCCAGTGAGTACAGGCCCAGAGCCATCAAATGCTCCTCATTCATTAACCCAATCATCCCTGGGATCATTCTCATAAACCCCTCTGGAACCCCTACAAGGCCACACATCCTTCCTCATATAGGGCCCAAAACTGCTCACAATATTCCAAATGTTATCTGACTAGCACCTTATAAAACCTCAGCATTACATCATTGTGTTTAAATGATCTCCAGAACCAGGGGTCACAGCTTAAGGATAAGGGGGAAGTCTTTTAGGACCAAGATGAGAAAACATTTCTTCACACAGAGAGTGGTGAGTCTGTGGAATTCTCTGCCACAGAAGGTAGTTGAGGCCAGTTCATTGGCTATATTTAAGAGGGAGTTAGATGTGGCCCTTGTGGCTAAAGGGATCAGGGGGTATGGAGAGAAGGCAGGTACAGGTTACTGAGCTGGATGATCAGCCATGATCATATTGAATGGGGGTGCAGGCTCGAAGGGCCGAATGGCCTACTGCACCTATTTTCTATGTTTCTATATTCTAGTCTTCTCAAAATGAATGCTAACATTGCATTTGCAATCCTTACTACCAACTCAACCTACAAATTAACCTTTTGGGAATCCTGCACGAGCACTCCCTAGTCCTTTTGACTCAGATTTCAGAATCCTCTCCCCATTTAGAAAACAGTCTAGGCCTTTATTCCTTTTACCAAAGTGCAAGACTGTATGCTGTAATCCATTTGCCTCTTTGCCCACTCTTCCAACCTGTCAAAGTCCTCCTGCAAACTCCCTGCTTCCTCAACATTGCCTGCTCCTCCTCCTATCTTCATATCATCCACATGTTTGACCACATCTAGATTATTAATATATAACGTGAAAACACCACGAGTCACCGGTTGCCAACCAGAAAAGGCTCCCTTTGTTGCCACTCTGTGTTTTCTGCTAGTCAGCCAATTTTCTATCCATGCTTATACCATACCATACCATATATATACAGCCGGAAACAGGCCTTTTTGGCCCACCAAGTCCGTGCCGCCCAGCGATCCCCGTACACTAACACTATCCTATACCCACTAGGGACAATTTTTACATTTTACCCAGCCAATTAACCTACATACCTGTGCGTCTTTGGAGTGTGGGAGGAAACCGAAGATCTCGGAGAAAACCCACGCAGGTCACGGGGAGAACGTACAAACTCCTTACAGTGCAGCACCCGTAGTCAGGATCGAACCTGAGTCTCCGGCGCTGCATTAGACCTTGTGTCTAATACCATGAGGTCCCATCTTCCTTAGCAGCCTTGCAGCACCTTGTCAAAGGCCTAAAAGTCCAAATAAACTACATCACTGACTTGTTACTGCCTCGAAGAATTTCAAAAGATCTCCACTTAACAAGACTCTGCTGACTTTGACCTATTTCATCATGTGCTTACCAACGTCCAGAAATTTCATCCTTCATAAAGAAGAGCCCTGACCCGAAACATCACGTCCACTTTCTGACCCGCTGAGTTACTCGGGTATTTTTGGTATAAACCAGCATCTGCAGTTAATTTCTACTAAACCTCATCCTTTATGATGGACCCTAAAATCTTACCAACCACTGAAATCAGGCTCACTAGCTTATTTCCTTCTTTTTTTTGCCTCATTCCTTTCTTGAAAACTGGAGTTGCAATGGTGATTTTCCAAACCACTGGAACCATTCCTGTCTCTAATCGCCTCCTGTTGGTTTTTAAAAGCTTCCATCCCATCTAGCTTCCTGCTAATCTTTGCCATATTATATGATTTTTCTTTTGCTCTCTGCTGTTTTTTGACTTCCTTTGTAGCCACGTTTGCCTCATTCTCCCCTTTGTATGCTACTTCCTCTTTGGGATGAAAAGAACCTGCTGCTTTGGAATTACTTCCAGAAATTCCTGCAATTGCTACTCCTCTGTCATTCCTGTTAAAGTCCCCTTCCAACTTTAGCCAGTTCCTCCCTGATGTCTCTATGGTTATTATTACTCAACTGTAATACCGATACATCAGATTTCAGTTTCTGCCTCTCAAACTGCAGGTTGAATGCTATCCTATTATGGTCACTCCTGCTCGGGGTTACTCACCTTAAGCTCCGTAATCAAAACTGGTTCATTATACAACAGCAAATCAAGAATTTCCTTTTCCCTATTGAGCTTGACCATGAGCTGCTCTTAAAAGCCATCTCGTAGGCATGCTACAAATTCTTTCTCTAGGGATCCAGTATCAACCTGATTTTTCCCAGTCGACCTGCATATTGAAATCCCCCTTGACCACCGTGACATTGCCTTTTCTATTTCCTAATTTAATTTGTACCCTACATCCTGGCTACTATTTGGAGGTCTGCATATAACTCTCAGCAGGTTTTTTTCCCCTTGCAGTTTCTTAACTCCACCCACAAGGATTCTACATATCTTGATCTTGTGTGCAGTTCTGGTCGCCCAGCTATTGGAAGAATCTCATTAAGCTAGACAGTGGAAAAATATTCACAAGAATGTTGCTGAGCCCGAAGGGCTTTAGTTACAATGAGCGACTAAAAGGCTGAAACTCTTTTCTGGAACGATGAAGGCTGAGGGGTGCCTTGCAGTCACCATAAAATCACGAGGGGCATGAATAATGTGGATGGTCAGGTTTAAGTTGAGAAGGAAAAGATTTAAAAGATAGCTGAGGAGAGAGTTTTTCGCACTGGACCGTGCATAAATGGAACAAGTTACAAAAGGACGCTGTAGATATGAATGTAGTTGCAATGTTTAAAGACATTTGGACATGTAAGGGAATAGAGAAGGTTTGGAGATATATGGCTGAATACAGGCAAACAAGACTAGCTCAGACAGGCATCGTGGTTGGCGTGGACAATTTGTGCTGAAGGCCTGTTTCCATGCTGTATAACTGACTACAATTACAATTAAGACAAAATTTTGACTATTTTTCTAGTCGTCAAGCAATTTGTTACACCAGCCATTTGTAATCATGCAACGTCTTTCTGCTGACTGGATAGCATCATTTATTTATTTGCCTCTGTACTCCACATTTTGAGATTTGTAATAGAAAAAATCACATTTCATTACAGCAGTGTTTATACATAGTTCCCCCATTTCAGGGCACCATAATGTTTGGGACACAGCAATATCATGTAAATAAAAGTAGTCATGTTTAGTATTTTGCTGCATATCCTTTGCATGCAATGACTGCTTGATGCTTTGCCTGGCCTGTATTGCAGCCATCTTTAGCATATGCTTGTTTTGGGTGCTACTCTCCTTCAGTTTTCTCTTCAGCGTATAAAAGGCATGCTCAATTGGGTTCAGATGGGGTGATTGACTTGGCCACTCAAGAATTGACCCGTTTTTAGCTTTGAAAAACTCCTTTGTTGCTTTAGCAGTATGTTTGGGATCATTGTCTTGCTGTAGAATGAACCGCCGGCCAATGAGTTTTGAGGCATTTGTTCGAACTTGAGCCGATAGGATGTGTCTATCCACTTCAGAATTCATTACGCTACTACCATCAGCAGTTGTATCATCAATGAAGATAAGTGAGCCAGTACCTTCAGCAGCCATACATGCCCAGGCCATAACACCCCCACCACCGTGTTTCACAGATGAGGTGGTTTGCTTTGGATCTTGCGCACTTTAACCACATGCGATTTTCTTTTCTATTACCAATCGCAAATTGTGGAGTACAGAGACAAATAAAGTAATGATGGGAATTTCTCCCAAACATTATGGAGGGCGTTGTAGTAACATGGAACTGCAGAAGCTGGTTTACCAAAGAGAAACATAATGCTAAAGTAACTGAGTGAATCGGGAGATACAAGGATCCATCTTTGACAGCAGGGAAAACCAACTTTATTCGAGGGAGATAATAGCTTGGATGTCTTGGAATGGAAAGCCTCGTCTTGGGAGTAGATTCTGTGGAGGCAGGAATTGGGTGTAGAGGATAGCGTCTTTTCAAGAGGCATGGTGTGAGGAAGTGTTGTCCCCATAACTGGATGTCCTTGGGTTTCTAATAGACTATGCTGAGTTACATATTTAACATTTGGTATTTCAAAACCCCATGGAGGTATAATGATTGCAGATGTTGGATGAAAGTCTTAATTTGTGCCAGGATCAAAATAGTAAAGCCTTAATTTAAAACTGAAATTGGGTATATCAAATCTCAGGATTTCTTTTGATTTGCCTAATTGTGTGGCATATTTGATTTGCTCACAAGGTTTTGGCTTTCAAGAAGCTTTGGATTTTTAAATGAGTCTTTTACACATAATTTCATTAGAAGGATTAAATGAGATAGATGTTGAAATTCTCTTTGAATCTATTCTTGTATTGAACTGTATGATATTGATTACCTTGAATCAATGTGACAGTGTAAAGTCAACCATTTTTAAAGTGTCTTTATGACCTGATAACTGAGAGAAAGTATTTTGAATGAATTTAAGTGGAAAGTTCTTAAATCCATATTAAATTATATGTAGTAATTTTGTGCTTTGGGTAGAAGGGCAGCAAATCCTTCTGGTAATCTGCTGTTTATTGAATTTTGGGCTTGAGATTCTCAAAAGTATAATTGTTTAGCTCTTTTACTGATTATCAATGAGTTTTCAAACTTAAACGCTTGCTTTCATAGATCAGTAATCTCCAATGATATCAGATGCAGACTGCATCATGACTGCATCAGACTAATTTCTGGATGTTGCTTTTATTTATTTGTCATCAAGCAACTGTTATCAATGTGTGAATAATATGTATAACAGGCATTTTGTGCTCAATTTGCTGTCATTTAAATGGGAAATCGAGATGAAAAAGTTCACACTAAACAAAGTTAGAAATTTGATGAAGCTTTTTAATAGACAAAATTACTGAAACAGCCATTTTTCACCTTGCTTTCAATGTCTGTTCATTCTAATTAATTATTTAAAATACCATAGAATGGACGTAACTCGGCATGATTTGAATAAATTAGTCTTGTATTATAATTAATGTATAAATTAACAGAATAAACTCCACACCTGTGAGGAATAGGCATACATACTTTGGATTATAAAACGTGATAACTGAGACCACTGGTAATAACATGAAGGTTGCTGTGATCTACAGTGGTCAACCCTTGGCTATAACATTTCTGATGTAAGTTTTATCTTTTATATTGCATCTTGTCAAAACAAGCATAGTTTGCTTTGATTTACTGCAGCCTTGCAGGGAGTTAATTGACTAGCTTTGGATTTTTCTCATCACTGAAGCAGCAAACCGTAGCATTGTCAACGTAACTACCCATTCTCCCAATCCCAACATAGGCTGCACCTCCGGCACATGTTCCTGACTCCAGTATTCCTGTCCTTGACCATGTCCCCAGTCCCGCACTTAAGCTGCACACAAACTATTAATATTTCACTACTTGCCAGCACATGAAATCAAAATCAATTAATCTCATGACAAACAATTCATTGGACACCACAAAATAGGGCTTTGGAGGAACATGAGAAGTTTGTAACACTCCCAGTAATACTCCCAGTATACATGGTTGACCTCCATGGATCTTGGATAGTGAGTCAGCAAATAATGAGTACTTGGTGTCGGAACATTGAGGTTTCTTTATCCAAGCAGTGAGTCAACTACTAGATAGTATACAGACACAAAGTGCTGTAGTAGCTCAGCAGGACAGGCAGCATCTCTGGAGAGAAGAATGAGTGATGTTTCGGGTCGAGACCCTTCTCTCGACCCAAAACGTCACCCATTCCTTCTCTCCAGAGATGCTGCCTGTCCCGCTGAGTTACTACAGCATTTTGTGTCTGCCTTTGATTTAAACCAGCATCTGCAGTTCTTTTCTACGCTAGATAGTGTCTGATCAATTCTCTGTCGATTAACCTCAACATTTGTGTTGCATTGGCAGTTTCTTGCAAAATGTACTTGCCACTGCATAGGTCTAAAATATAGTGTGATGACACTTGTTATTAGAATAAATTACTGATTTGACTTGTCATTTGGTTATTTTTTGCTTTTATTGTGGGCAACTTTTGTGAACTTGTCTTCTAACTTGTGTACATAGTCTGAAGAAGGGTCTCGACCCGAAACGTCACCCATTTCTTCTCTCCCGAGATGCTGCCTGACCTGCTGAGTTACTCCAGCATTTTGTGAATAAATAGTCTTCTAACATGACTTCTTGCAAAATTGAAGTCTGGAATTAACTATTTGCATTCAGATTTTACGATTAGGTGCGGCACAGTGGCGCACCGGTAGAGTTTCTGCCTTACAGGACCAGAGGCCTGGGTTCGATCTTGACACCAGGTGCTGTCCATATGGAGTTTGTACGTTTTCCATGAGACCAAGTGGTTTTTCTCCGGGTGCTTTGGTTTCCTCCCAAATCCCCAAAACCTGCTGGTTTGTAGGTTTATTGGCTTCTGTAAATTGTCTCCAGGGTGTAGGATAGAATTAATGTATGGGTCATCGTTAGTGTGTGGGTCATTAGTGTTTGGGTTGGATTGGACTCGGTGGGCTATTTCCACGCTGTCTCTAAACTAAACTAAATATAACAAAGTTTAAGCTAACATGTTTAGAGTTGGGTTAATTTGCATTGTATGATATCCTTTACTGTTCAATTCCCCTGCACTTTATTTGAATCATTAATCTGCCCTTTTGTTACTTAAGCAAACGTCTACGCTATTCAGGCATTATGGGGGATCATTTTCTTTTGCCTTTATCTATGGTCCTTCATGTCAATTAAGTCAATGCTTTTCATCCTGCGTGGCATTCGTAATTTGTGCACCACCAAATTGGATAGTAGAGCCTTTGAAAAATTTATTTGTGCTAAAGTGTCATTTGTCCCTCAAGATATTAATTTTTCATTTTGAGAACAGTCACAAGAAGTGCAGTTGTCATGATGCTGTTGCCTTTGTCTAAGATAGCATTAAGGCTGCTGTGCGCTTGATTCTTGCCTTTAAATGAAGCGCACTTGAATTTCTCTACCTGGCACTTGAGTGCTGTTTTCCCAATTTAAGCTACTTTTGGACCAATACAGTGTTGGCCTATTTGATTGTTTTGCATTTTTTTGCTCTTTGTCCTACAAGAATCTCAGTACAAAGACAAATTTATACTATATTAAGACACAAAGAATTGCAGATACCAGTTTTCTGGAAAAGTCACAGAGTGCTGGAGTAACTCAGTAGGTCAATGTGGATAGGTGACGTTCAGGCTGGGAAGCTTCTTCAGGCTCTTCTGCCTGAAGAAGGGTCCCGACCAGAAATGTCACCTATCCACGTCCTCCAGACATGTTGCCTGATATTAATTGTTTCATTCACCTTGCATTTGAAGTAATAAGATTATTGTTAGAGCAAACAGTTGAATCAACCTCATGAATATGTTTAATGTAGTACAGGAAGCAGTCGCGTGTCCCAGCCAGCCCGTGGCTAATGTTCCTCTGTTTTCTTCCAACCTTTGTTTCCCCTTTGAGTATCCATTTAATTGTACAATGCTTGAGGCCTCTTCCTGTTTCCAAGCTTTGTGTCATCTGTGGGTTTTAACGTGTTTTTTTTTGTTGAATCCCAAGCTGCATATCCAAAGAAATACTCAATACATGCCTCCCTTTTATGGAAGCAGTCAATTTCTATCATTTTTAGTATATTGCAAAGGCAATTTAAATGCTTGTTCTACTTATGGGGTAACTTCGTCATTGAGTTCCTCAAATGCTGTTTGTGATATCTTGAGAATCACCGCCAACTGAAGTCTGCAGATTCTGTGTATTTTCCTTCCTTTCCTAGGAGCTGCATTTCCCCCCCTGATTTTTGAATTTTTTAATGTTTGCATTGAGGGGAATGAAAAGCTTAATAAAATAAGCTATGCATATATGAGTGGCAGGTTGGTTGTGACTGGGAACATTACATTAAAGAGTAAGCAGGCAATGGCTATGGTTTCCACAAATATAAATTTCTTTTTAAGGCATAAAAATGCAGCAGGATAAAATATCGATTGTGAAAAGAAGTTAAAAGATTCTTAAATCTAAGGAAAACTTGCCAAAACTCTAAGCATGAAGATTGGCAACATCTTAAAATGCAACAAAGAATGAAGGAATACTAAAGGAATACTAAAATATAAAGATAAACTGGATAGCTCATAATAGCTCGCTCAGGAAGGGCAAATGTGGTCCTTGCAGGCAAATGGGATAATTTATGGTTGTTAAAGAAATGGCAAAGGAATTAATCCTGTATCTCCATGAAAGTTGACACAAATTATTACATAAAGATGCACCCATTAATGATGGAGAGTAAAGGTCCAATGCAAATGAGGCAGGAAGAGAAATTAATACAGAGATGAGATGGCATTAAGAATTTTGAGGCTGGTAGGGCACCAAGCCCTGAAGTCTTTCCTTTATACCTTCCTCCCTCTTTAAGGCAGCTTTTTAAAATCACTCTGATCAAGCTTTTAGTAAATCACTCTGATCAGCTTTTGTGATTTGTTTTTTTTTAAATAATCCTATTGTGCTGTGATTTAGGATATTTTGTCATGTTAAAAGGAATACTAGAAATGCAAATGATGTGTTTCAGGTAATATTGGTGAGCATAGAGCCGGTTAGAAATGTTTGACTTGGTTGACCAGAGTTGTTTTCCGATGTTGGAGACATAACCAAAGGCAAAAGAGGATTGTTCAATTCAGTCACAGCTCTTCTGCGACTTTCCTATTTGAGCTGCTTTTTTTGGTACTGTGGCTGGGGTGAAACCTGTTAGGAAGAGAACTGGAAAGCATGGGCATAAATTTGAATGGGGTGAAAACTAATGCAGTGAAAATTAGTGCTTTGGGCACAAATTTTGCAACTAATCAGTTTTCAAGTACTTCAACATATCTGGCTGCATGTCATTCACACGAGTAAAATGCCAGTATTTTCACTATGTATTAATGTATTGTTTAAGGTTAGAATTAGAAAGGGTTATCAATTTAAAGTAATGCAACTACATTTTTGATTCATATTCTCCACATTCACTGTAACATTTGAATCTTAGTTTTTTTTTCCCCTCACTTAATTGAATATATATAAATAAAGCTAGCACTACCCTTGCATTGGTCAGGAAGCCCCTCAAGAGAAAACACTACCCATCCTGGCCAACCATAGCTGCAGTTCATAATTTACATTCCCTTGTCACAGTGGCATGCAGTTTCTGATGTAACTATAAACTGCCATTTTTGTTTCTTTGTGGATGCAGGGTACTGAAAACAGACACAGATGAAAGCAATTTTACACTCGTTGCAATTTTTACGTACACAATCCTTTAGCAGTGCTCTTTTAAGTGTCCTTTTTAAAGCTATGCACTAAAAAAGAAAAGTTATAGTCAAATAACTTCAATAACATTTAAAAGCTTGGAAGCAAACAACAAATCTAATTTTTTTTTGACTTAATTTTATGATATGCACATGCTAAAATTGTTGTGGTAAAATTGCTTTGAAAACTTAGCTTTGGGGTAGAGCTTACTGTAAATCTAACGAGATATTGTTTAACCAAGTTGCAAATTATTTAAACATTTTTCTTTACATTTCTTTGTCTAAATTGTCTTCAATCGCATGTGTACTGTCTTTAACTCTAAACAAATTTTGCTGAATTTCTCAGCTGTCCTGCATGCTGTCGTTGAAGTTTTGCATGTCGTCTGAATTTGTGGGTTAAACAATACCAGTAATATTATTAATGTATGGCATTAGTATAAATTTGAATATGTTTAGTTAAAATGGAAGCATGAGTATTTTGGTGAGGTTTTCCTTAGTTTTACATTGTCGAAAGTGAATCTGATCTTTAACCTATACTTTGTCTTGAATTAATGCATTTTTCCTTTCATATATTTGTAATCAGGCATTTAAAGTATTGTTCCCTATTCTGTGTAGACGCATGTCAGATGTTGGAAAATTGTATTTTACATGTGTTCTCTTTTTCTGTTACAATGCTTCCACAGCAAGGACAAGTTTGGAAGGTTTGCAAAGCTTTTCACCTTCCCTTTGCTATCAGCCCAATCTCATCAACCATGTCTTTTCTCTTCACAATATGTAGGTCTCTGGATGCTTTTTTAAATCAGTGACTTGAGAGCTACATCATTCTTTTAGTCAGAACATAGGCTCAAAAAATAAATAATCCATTTCAGTTATTTGCAGATCTTGATTATTTTCATTCTTAGAAAATAAATTTTCCTTGATTGTAGAGCAAATACAGAATCTTGTAGTGTTCACGTTTCCTCCATTAACGGGTTGGGCTTGATTGAACAATAATAAGATTAACAAAATCACGAATGTTATTTACAAAGTTTGAAATCTACAATCCGATAGTTCTGAAAACTTTTTTATTCTGTTAGATTTAAAATCTGCTCCCATTCTTCCTTTTGGGAGTGAACCATTTCACTCAATGCTATGCAACTGCTTTCTGTAATATCCTCCAGCACATTTCTTGTTCTCTATCTCACATTGCATATTCCAATTGTGGTGATCCCTTGCACTTGGCTCATTCTATCACCTCTTCACTAAAGTGTATTGGAATTCCTTAATTTCACGGAATAGTTTGACTGTGACTATTAATAGAAGTTACTGTATGGTCCTAATATCATTTCTGTTTGTTGCAGGCTTGTGGGGATCCAAAGGCAAAGCCATCATATTTAATTGACAAAAACCTGGAATCTGCAGTCAAATACATTGTCAAAAAGTTTCCGGTTGTTGATACTCGCAACAACAGTGTAAGTATTAAATCTCAAGAACTTATTTATAATTGACCTCTAAATCAAAAAAGAATTAACATATCTGATCAAATTCAACATATTTAAATGTTTTTATATTAAATATATAAAAATTCAGAAGTTAGCATTTACTTGAGATTACAGTGAATTTCATGAGTTTGTGCTGCCTTACTTATTGTACAATAGCCTGGTTTTGGTGGCATACTGTTCATAAAGTGACTTCATTGAAACAAGATTGTGGATGTGATAAGGCAGAGACTGTGAGGCTGTTCTACATGGCTAGAGTATCTAGGGCAACAGTGCAAATGAGTCCAACCTTTTCAATCTGATGTGAAATTTATTGACATGCAATCTTTGGAATTCTGTGTCCCTTGACTCTGGTTGCTCCATTATTGAGCGAATTCAAGGCTGTATATGATAAAGCTTGGGGTGTATATGATAACTCTAATTGTGGGCAAATGTATGGGATAGAAATAGAAATAAAAATTGGGGGAAAAATTTCAGTGCAAGGTAGGATGAAAAATGTAAATAATATTGAGTTTAAAAAACCTCCCACTGAACTTGTGCATTTTCCCTTTCACGTATTTTAATCAGGCATTTAAACTATTGTTCCCTACTCTGTGGAGGCATGTCAGATGTTAGAAACTTTTATTTTACACGTGTTCTCTTTTCTGTTAAAATGTTCCAAAGCAAGGATAACATTTTGAGCTTAATGATAGCATGTTATTGTCTCTCGCACTGAACTTCAATTTTCTGTTGTTCTTATATTTGTATTGAATTATATTTAGTTCAGCTATGAGCTTTGTATTAAGATGAGGAATGAAATTGTGTTGCAATATCACCTTTTAGGTGGGTGAATTGAATGGTTGCACAAGACTCTTCTGTCTTCTTACTTTCTCATGTCATGCTTAATATACATATGCACCTAAATACTTATAAATAAAGTATTTTGAAACCATTGTAACGTTTGATAATTGAAATAATAATGAATGTTAATGTTTACCATTGTAATACCATGAAATTGACAGGACCACTTTGGATGTGCACATAGAGCAGTTCAAGTTGCTGTCATTAGTTCATCTGCTTCATCTCATAGTATATGTTCTTAACCATATCCAGACTAGTTAACTTTGAGTCAATGATCTTAGATGTTTTTATGAACAATTCTTGCTGTACAATCCCTAGAGCATGTTATATATCATTGCATGACGTATAACTCTTATTAATAGCATAGTAAACCGGACTCCATATCAATTACTGACCCAAAAACACAAATTTTGTCCGCAGAGATTATAATTTCAAAATGTGCAGGGAAGAACTGCAGATGCTGGTTTAAGTCGAAGATAGACACGAGCACACAGAAGATAATCTTTTACTTAACAGGCACTAAAATGTTAAAATTGTGCCTTTTGCATGTTTGTCCTCTTTTTTAATGTGTCCAGCTGCTCAACCAGCTTGATAATTTCACTGTAACTGGACTTCACAGAACCCTCAGCAGTGATGCATGACAGCAACTAATAAAAGGAAGCCATCAGTGGTAGATCTTTAGGTTAGCTTCTTTTAAAATGGTGGTGAGCACTATTGCTTTGCTGTGGTTAGGAAATTGCACTTTTGATGTTTGAGAATTCCAATTAAATGCTGAGTAGGCTGCTTCCATCCATTACCTTTCGCGAGTGAGCCGAGAAAATGAATATCAAATTAATACAGTCTTATCTTGGGCCTCAGTGATTTAAAAACGTCTGAACTGCATTTGAGCTCGCTGCTTCTCTTGTCAAGTTGTCTGTGACCTGCATAAAAAACTTTTCGCTGTACCTTGGAACACGAGACAATAGGAAACTAAACTAAATGAGGCTGATGCAAACTGACAAAAGTTGGGAAGTATTGACGTGCTGAAGAAAAGGAAGACGTCCAAATTTCTCATTTTACTCTTCCATCAGGCTGCAGTCACCAGCAATGTGATGCGAGGTATTGCTTTCATGCAGCAGCCATTTGGGAATAACCTGTTCACTGATGCAATGTCGCAGTCCTGCTCCGGAAGCCTCGTTCCAGGCTTTCATCCAAAACTGAATGAAAGATCCGATTTCCAGAGAGGAGGTGAAAGTGACTGTCCTTGACAGAAACGCAGCATTTGATTGACTAGCATCTAAGAGCTGTAGTAAAATTTGAAGTTGATGCATATTCAACAACATTCTCTCCAGTGGCTGGAATTACATTTAGTACACAAAAAAAGGTGTTTAGGGTGCAAACATTTCAGTCTTGGGTCTTGCCAACAGGAGTTATTTGGGACAGTATCCCTGGTACAAACACCATTTGATTCATCATTGTTCACAATCCTTGGGATGGGAAAGGAGAATTTTTGAGAATCATTCCTGTTCTATTTTGTTTGCAGTTCTTGATAACTGACCTGTGATTCTATGCAGCAGGACTTTACCTAATGCTCATAAGGATCAAGTAACATGCTGAGCAAATGCCAGGCAATAATTAAAACATTTCTACCCCTGCCCTGCAGACCCATCCCCACTTGTATTCAAAGGCATTAGCATCACCAAATCATAAAATGGGTGTCATCATTGTCCAGAAATGTTAATGGAACAATACTATTGCTGTAGGAGTAATTCACTACCTATCCCCACAAACCCATCTACTGTTTAAAGGCGCGTTAAGATGCTGAAGGAATACTTATAAATTACTTGAATGAGTGCTGTTCAAGCATCATCTGTGAAGCTTGAACTTTCCAACACAAAGCAGCCTACTCTGTACCTCTGCTCCCACTTTAAATATTATTATCCTTCTTGGCTGATATATGTTGATTGTGTTGTGCATCAGTGAAACGATTGTAATTGTATTGTAATTAATTTATTTGCCAAGTATGTTAAAACATACAAGGAATTTAAGCCATGCAGTCATACCAAAAAAGCACCAAGACACACAACTATATAAAAGTTAACATAAACATCCACCACAGCGGCTCCCCCACATTCTTCACTGTGATGGAAGGCAATAAAGTCTTATCTTCTTTCCCCCTTATTCTCCCCAGGATGGGGTAGTTGAACCATCCGCAGTCGGGGCGATCGAAGCTCCCGCAATCGGGGCAGTCGAAGCTCCTGAAGTCTATCCCTAACAAAGGGGCCGCGAACACCCTGATGTTAAGTCTGCAGGCTCCCACGGTTGGAGCTCCCGGAGTCGATCCCTGACAAAGGGATCGCAAGCTCCACAATGTTGTCCGCAGGCTCCCGCGGTTGGAGCTCCCCAGCAAGAGGCCGCCAACTCCACAATGTTTGGCCGCAGTGCAGACGGAGATACGATATGGAAAAAGTCGCATCTCCGTCAAGGAAAGAGATTTTCTAAAGTTTTTCCCACCCCCCACATAATACAAAACTAAAGATACACTAAAACATACATCTAACAACAGACTAAAAACAACAAAAGAAGAAAAGGGTGAGACAGACTGTTGGCGAGGCTGCCATCGTACAACGCCACCCGTGTGCGGTAGGAAGTTGCCAAGGCTAGTTTGGGAGCATCTCCAAAATATGTGACCTTTTCTCAGGTGAATGGGAATATTACCACGACTGAACATTTCCCCCTGTTTATATGATCTAATTATACTGTTGTAGTAAATCAAGTTCAGCAATAATTTTGAACTGAAACACTACGTGAAATTGTACGGAGCATGATTCACATGGCATGCCTTGCATTTTTCAGGTCTCAGGCATGTACCTAATCTCAGCAGTTGTGCAATGTTAGCTTCAGGTTGCAGCAAAGCAGTCTGAAATTTAATGGCCTCGACAACTATTGTGAGATGGTTTCAGGCAAACTAGTAGCATGTTGTTGCTACCTTGCTTTACTGCACCCAAATGGACACTGCTAACATTAGAAGACTTGACAGTGCAGCTCCAAACTTGATGGAGAATGCTCATACACGTTGCATTGTGTTCAGTCTATGCTCTAATCAGTAAGTGCTTTTTGGAGAATGTAACTCAGGAAAAAAATATGTTTAGCTTGATCATCATGCAGGCAGCCTGTGCTTGCGGTTAAATATGACATCTGACCGGAGGGCAGGAGATGCTTTGGTGGTTGTCCCTTTTCGAGGCTGATTATCTTCAAGTGCTGTACAGCAAATTGGTAGAATCTGCATTACAGTAATTCTGGTAAAGAACCCACATTATACAGTACCTTTTAGCCAATATTACAATATTTTTGGCTCAATTTGTCACTAGCGCCAACCATAGTAATGTTTAAATGCATCAGAATGAAATCCAGATTAAAAGAACAAATTATTTGGGGAGGAAATGCATAAGTAGGTACCAAAAACTATGGAATTCAGTTTTGCCTTTCCAGGAGACTGGAATACAAGAGTAAGTTATGTAATGGCTGTGCAATGCCTGACTTGATTACACCACATTTACAATACAGTGAACAGTTTTGGTCACTTGCCCTACTGAAGGGTATATTGACCTCGAAGTTAGATTTACTGGAAGATGTCGACTCGCGTTTGATTGAGAGAGAGAGAAGAAATTAGGTTTGTTATTCCTGGAATTTTGGTGATGGAGTTTGAGTGAATATTAAGATATTAACTGAAATTAATATGGTAAATATAGAAATAAGATGTAGAGAAGTGAGGATTAATGGGCACGGGCAGGTATAATTAAAAAAATTAGTCAGATTTTCGACGGGGAAGTTTGGAAACACAAGCACAGGGTGATTAACAATTTGCCTGGTTCATTTATTAATTTTAAATCTAGGTTTGAATTTTTGAATATCTTGGATAAGAAAAGAAAGGCAAAATATGTACTGTTCCAACAAAAATGCTGAAATGCAGGGGACGTGAAACACTATTAAGGATAACTTGTAGAGTCAAAATTAGATACTGGAAGCAATATTGCACAATTTATAAGCAGTTTTGATTTCCAATGACATTGGGTACACTGTGCCACCATTATCCATTAACATACTATTTGTGGATCATGAGGTCTGCCCAAGGCTTCACTTCAAACATGTTCTGGAGGTACCAATAGAGCAAGAATGTCTATCTTTACTTGAGATTTGTTCAGTGTGGGCCTGGTGTGTGGCTGGAGTTGGGCCAGATACATTTGGAATATTTTGACAAGCCGAAACAAAGTTGAAACTTACTTACATACATTATGTGCGTATTATACGGAGGGCCCATTACCATGTCCTTTATAATATCTGCAACTTTTGTTATCAACAGGAAGTCCTTGACTCTATCACCCTTGGCAATAAATTCTGAGGTTAGGAACTTGTACATGGTGTAATAAATCGCAAGCTTGGTCGAACAACAGACAGCTTCTATTTTTAATTTGTATTCTCTCCCTCTTTCTACTTATAAAATAGGATCAATAGATTTAAAATAAATTGGAATTCAAATATCTTGGTAATTTATTTATAAAGTAAGAAATGACCTAGGCTCTTCACAGTTGGCACTTGGGGCAAGCGGTGTTAGGAAAGGCTAGGAGCTGAGTGGCAGGTTTAGCAAATGGTTCAGGTTCAAATGAGAGTCACAAAAATGACAATGCTGCCAATAGTGGATGTGATGCTCAGAGGACAAGAAATGAGAGCCAAAAAGGAAGTTTGAAATTCATTAATATGGGAAAATGATGTGTAAGAAAAATTTGAGATTGTAGATTTTAAATTCAATGTATTGACTGACTGGAAGATGATTTGGATTAAGGACACAATGTTGGTTTTGATTAAATTGGAATTTGTCTAAATTGAGACCTCCATGGCTGATGGTCAGAAAATGGCAAAAGTAGATCTTCCTTGCAGCACGGAGAGCCTGAATTAAGGGTGGAAACGGGTAACTGTAGATCAAAGTAAATGATCAAAGTATTAGAGAAAACATGGATTGAAATTTGGTTCCAGAACAGGGCTTGGAGATCAACATAAGTAAGAATCTGAGAAGAAAATGTCATGTTACATTGAGTCAAGCTGATATGGAAGCCAGTGACATTCCTCTTTACTCATGGATATTCAGAATATTATTGTTCTAATATTAGATGGGTAATCTACGATAATGGAAGGGGTAATGTGTCCCTGGAAAGTGGTGAAGGTACAGCTAATGGTAGGAAACATATTCTTCTAACTGTTGTGATGTTCCGAGTCAGCATGGATTTACGAAGGGGAAATCATGCTTGACAAATCTACTGGAATTTTTTGAGGATGTAACTAGGAAAATTGACCGGGGAGAGTCAGTGGATGTGGTGTACCTCGACTTTCAGAAAGCCTTCGACAAGGTCCCACATAGGAGATTAGTGGGCAAAATTAGAGCACATGGTATTGGGGGTAGGGTACTGACATGGATAGAAAATTGGTTGACAGACAGAAAGCAAAGAGTGGGGATAAATGGGTCCCTTTCGGAATGGCAGGCAGTGACCAGTGGGGTACCGCAAGGTTCGGTGCTGGGACCCCAGCTATTTACGATATACATTAATGACTTAGATGAAGGGATTAAAAGTACCATTAGCAAATTTACAGATGATACTAAGCTGGGGGGTAGTGTGAATTGTGAGAAAGATGCAATAAGGCTGCAGGGTGACTTGGACAGGTTGTGTGAGCGGGCGGATACATGGCAGATGCAGTTTAATGTAGATAAGTGTGAGGTTATTCACTTTGGAAGTAAGAATAGAAAGGCAGATTATTATCTGAATGGTGTCAAGTTAGGAAGAGGGGATGTTCAACGAGATCTGGGTGTCCTAGTGCATCAGTCACTGAAAGGAAGCATGCAGGTACAGCAGGCAGTGAAGAAAGCCAATGGAATGTTGGCCTTCGTAACAAGAGGAGTTAAGTATAGGAGCAAAGAGGTCCTTCTACAGTTGTACCGGGCCCTGGTGAGACCGCACCTGGAGTACTGTGTGCAGTTTTGGTCTCCAAATTTGAGGAAGGATATTCTTGCTATTGAGGGCGTGCAGCGTAGGTTCACTAGCTTGATTCCCGGAATGGCGGGACTGTCGTATGTTGAAAGGCTGGAGCAATTAGGCTTGTATACACTGGAATTTAGAAGGATGAGGGGGGATCTTATTGAAACATATAAGATAATTAGGGGATTGGACACATTAGAGGCAGGAAACATGTTCCCAATGTTGGGGGAGTCCAGAACAAGGGGCCACAGTTTAAGAATAAGGGGTAGGCCATTTAGAACGGAGATGAGGAAGAACTTTTACAGTCAGAGAGTGGTGAAGGTGTGGAATTCTCTGCCTCAGAAGGCAGTGGAGGCCAGTTCGTTGGATGCTTTCAAGAGAGAGCTGGATAGAGCTCTTAAGGATAACGGAGTGAGGGGGTATGGGGAGAAGGCAGGAACGGGGTACTGATTGAGAGTGATCAGCCATGATCGCATTGAATGGCGGTGCTGGCTCGAAGGGCTGAATGGCCTACTCCTGCACCTATTGTCTATTGTCTATTGATTTTATACAAAAGTAGTTAATGTATTCTTGGTTGACCAAGCAAAGATGAGAAACGATGCCCTTGAAAAAGTTTGTGCCATCATTGTTCTTTTATATTTGTGTATAATTGTATGCAGTTGAATAATGACTATTAAGAAGCAAAATTATTCATCTGTGGGAGAGTTCAAGAGGGCATAATTGAGGGGGTTAGGTCCTGGCAGGTGGCGTGAATTGCCGGAACAGAAGCCAATGTTAATCTGTCAAGGGAATATTGCAGCAAACGTGATGTGGGAAGACATAAGTCAGATGAGAAATTTCAGTGACTGGAAATTGAGACTAACATTGGTTTGGAAAATTAAAAGCATGATAGTCTTCTTCTTTCGTGTCCATCATCTATGTTTCAAATGTTACATCACTGTCATCGTCCGTCCTGAAAAGGGTGCAAGCTTCTGGCGACAATCAGTGGGAGCCATCACTTGTACAGTAGACGATGGTGGTAGCAGAATTAGCTCAAGACACTTCCAGTTTCCAGCCCCGCGACATGGACCCTTCTGCTATGGGGCCAGCACGCTAGTACAAATAGAGAATTGGCTATGTGCAGGCATAGAGGGTGTGAATGGAAATGTTATTTCTTAGTTCTTGTGGAGTTAGTGAGGAGAAGGGAATGGTTCAGGGTAAGATGAATTTTTGATTTTTCCTTATTCTTCAGAATGTTACTGGAGGTAATAAGGGACAGTTATCCCAAAAATCTATGAGTTCAATGTGTGATAAGTACGTTAAAATTCGCTGAAGAAAAGTTAAGGAAATTAACATCTGAAATTTATCAGGGGAACAGCAGAGAAAGATGGGGTTATTTGGGGAGAAAGACATTAAAGCCATAATTGAGGTTACAATTCAAGTCTATTGTTGCAATGCTGTTTTGACTGATTACCAAATGAAGTTAACTGCTCATTGGAGTAGCCGTTTTGTTTGCAGTCTCATGATGAATTGGGCAATTGAAATGGGGATTACATGAAAAATTACAGTTAAAGTAATACTTCGACGCAAGTGAACAGTTGCTTTCAATAGGTATTCTTGGTTTCCATGCAAAGATGCCTTGACCTTTTGTGTTTATTTCAATTGCTAAGTGTCAGCCCAAATCCCAATGCCCAAGTTCTTCAGCGGGTTGTCATTGAATGTCACTGGAGTTAAGTTGAACAATATGAAATATAGTAAACAATCAATTCTTAAATTAAGTACAGAAATGTTGTCATTGCAGCAGAAAGTGGTTGACTAAGGGTATTTTGTGCACTAAAGCACTGATTATTCAGCCGATGGTGACAATTTTTCTTGCATTCATTATAAATCCAGCCATTGATTCATTTGGGGACTTTTATTTGCACTATTCTGTTATTTGTGCCTATAATCTTTGTCTAGTACAATAGTTTTTATCTTAAGTTTATTTTTGTGGGGACTACTTGTATCTAATTAAGATTGTTCAGTTGAAGCCTGAGGTTAAAGACATTTCATGATCTTCACATTTATCTCTTCTGCAGATGAGCTTGCCTCTATAGTTAGTCCCTTCTGCCAATTAGTTATTTGTTTAAAAAAATATATTTTTTAAAGATACAGCGCAGAAACAGGCCCTTCGGCCCACTGGGTCCGCGCCGCCCAGCGATCCCCGCACATTAACACTATCCTGCACACACTAGGGAAAAATGTTACATTTACCCAGTCAATTAACCTACAAACCTGTACTCTTTGGAGTGTGGGAGGAAACCGAAGATCTCAGAGAAAACCTACGCAGGTCACGGGGGGAACGTACAAACTCCGTACAGATGGCGCCCGTAGTCAGGATCGAACCTGAGTCTCCGGCGCTGCATTCGTTGTAAGGCAGCAACTCTACCGCTGCGCCACTGTGGCGCCCTATCATAATTTTTGACTGTCTAGTCAGACTGGAAAGCTTGAGCTAAGACACTGGTCATATATATGCAGAAGCCTCCAGGAAGGGTTGTCGTAATAACTAGGTGTGCCGGGCTGCTAAATTAAAATAGAGACACAGTTCTTTCCAACACATTTCGTCTGCTGTATGTCATTCCTGTGCTGATGGTGAACATTCCGTGCACATCCAGTTTGAAGTTGCTAAATCCATTTGATCTGTACCACTCAGCTTGGCAGTAGGACCATATGATGCGATTGGTGTTCTTAGTGTGAAGGCGGTACTAGGTATCCAACAGAGAGCATTGTGATATTCACTTGTAATGCTGCCAAGAGCAGATACATTAGTGAAATGATACAATACAATACAATATATCTTTATTGTCATTGTACAGGGGTACAACGAGATTGGGTCATGTAAGGCGTACCTACCTGTTAGTTCTTTATCTGCCTGCAAACTCTAGTTTCTCGAAAATTGATCAGCTTCCCAAAAGTGCTAAATTGAGCCAGTTCCATTTCCTCTTTGAGGTCCTACATTCAGAATGGATTCCACCACATTGCTGCCCTCAATGTTTTCTTTGTTTTTCAAACGAAATAAATAATTCATCAGCGGATGGTCATTAATGAGAGGTTTCCATGACCACATTTGGAGTGCTATTTAGATTGCATGGGGTTCAGAGTCCATGTGTTCTCAGGCTGCTTCCACTTCCTGGATATATCCTTTCGGTGGGCAGGGAAAACCCAAGGATGGTGGTAATTCTTCAGACTGTTAATGGCTATTCCTGGCTGATTGTTAATTATGGTTTGTAGTGAGAGGAAGCAATGAAGAGAGTACATATTTAAAACAGCTTAAGAGTAGAATTCTGGGGTGCATGTTGAAATTGGCAGAGCACATTGAGAAAGTAGTTAAAGCTAAAGGGATTCGGGACTTTATAAATAGCGGTATAGACTACAAGAACTATCCTATCCTTCCCTGGTCTAATCTCTCCTGACCTATGTCCAAGATACCTCAAATGCCCTTCATCTCTTTAATGACTTCCGCTTTCCGAGCCCCCACTCCCGCATCTTTACTGTGGTCGTTCAGTCACTCTACAATTCCATCCCCCACCAGGAAAGCCTTAAAGCCCTCCGTTTCTTCCTCGACCGCAGAACCATCCAATTTCCCTCTACTAACACACTACTCCGCCCAGTGGAGCTGGTCCTCACACTCGACGACTTCTCATTCGACTCCTCCCACTTCCTCCAAGTCCAAGGCGTAGCTTTGGGCATCCATATGGACCCCTGCTATGCCTGCCTCTTTGTAGGGTACGTTGAACCATCCCTGTTCCAGGCGTACACTGGCCCTATACCCAAACTCTATCTCCGTTACATTGACGACTGCATCGGTGCTACCTCCTGCACCCATGCAGTACTCATGGACCATTAACTTCGCCACCAATTTCCATCCTGCACTCGCATTTACTTGGACCATCTCCGACACTTCCCTCCCCTTTCTTGATCTCACAGTCTCCATCGCAGGAAATAGACTATTGACTGACGTTTATTACAAACCCACTAACTCCCACAACTATCTCGACCGCTCTTCTTCCCACCCTGCTTCTTGCAAAGACTCTATCCCCTACTAATTCTTTTGTCTACGCCGCATCTGCGCCCAAGATGAGGCGTTCCATACCAGGACATCCCAGATGTCCTCATTCTTTAGGGAACGGGGGTTCCCCTCTCCCGTCATAGACGAGGCCCTCCGTCGTGTCTCCTTGGTACCCCGCAGCTCCGCCCTTGCTCGCCCTCACCCTGGTCGCAACAGAGACCGAGTTCCCCTAGTCCTTACTCTTCACCCCATCAGCTGTCGGATACAACACATAATCCTCAAATTTTTGCCACCTCCAACAGGATCCCAACACTAATCACATCTTCCCATCTCCACCCCTTTCTGCCTTCCGCAGAGACCATTCCCTTTGCAACTCCCTGCTTAACTCATCCCTTCCCACCCAAATCACTCCCTCCCCAGGTACCTTCCCCTGCAACCGCAGACGATGCAACACCTGTCCCTACACCTCCTCCCTCGATTCTGTCCCGACAGTCCTTTCAGGTTCGGCAGCGGTTCACTTGCACCTCCTCCAACCTCATCTACTGTATCCGTTGTTCAAGATGTGGACTCCTATACATCGGCGAGACCAAACGTATACTGGGCAATCGTTTCACTGAACACCTTCGCTCAGTCTGCCTGAACCTCCTGATCTCCCGGTTACTAAACACTTTAATTCTGCTTCCCATTCCCACACTGATCTTTCTGTCCTAGGTCTCCTCCATTGTCAGAGTGAGGCTAAATGCAAATTGGAGGAACAGCATCTCATATTTCGCTTGGGCAGTTTACAGCCCAGTGATATGAATATTGATTTATCAAACTGCAAGTAACCCTGGCATTCCCTCTCTATCCCTCCCCAACCCAAGTCACACCAGCTTCTCATTTAAACCCAACAAACAGCTAACAATGGCCTGTTTCCTTTATCATTATTACTTTTTTGCATATCTTTCATTCATTGTTCCTTATCTCTCCACATCACTTTCTATATCTCTCGTTTCCCTTTCCTGTGACTTTCAGTCTGAAGAAGGGTATTGACCCGAAATGTCACCCCCATTCCTTCTCTCCGGAGATGCTGCCTGTCCCGCTGAGTTACTGCAGCTTTTTGTGCCTATCTTCGGTTTAAACCAGCATCTGCAGTTCCTTCCTGCACAAGAATAAGAAAGCTATGCCTTGACTGGCTTGGGCATGACTAGAGTATTGGATGCTCCAGTCTTAGAGAGGAACTTGAACAAGTTTTCTGGTGCAAGCAGTAATGGCCCCACACCTGAAAAAATGTTGTTAAGCTTCTGCTTTCTCTTCCATTTTATTAATGGCATTGACAATTAAAGATAAAATTAGTTATAATTGGTAATTAACATTACACTTCTTAAACATGTACGAATGGCAAATACAAAATATGGAATTTGTGTTAAGTTAAGCTCCCTTGCTAGAAAGTCATATTTTCAAACACCACTTGGCCAATGCCAACTTGGACTTCAAGTGTTAAGTTAAGTGTTAAGTTGTAGTTTTTGCTGTCGAGCTGAATTTATTTTTCTGACTACATTGTGGTGGTTCGTAAAATCCCCCACAACACTATCTATGAGCACTGCACTGCAATGAAATGTTGGGATTTGTACATCTGCGTTTCTTTGAATGCACTTTCAGCTGGAATTGAATATGGCAACGCAAAATTATGTTGTATGTTTTTTGTCATTTCTCCCTGTATCCTTTGACTTTCTGGTCAGGAAGAGTGAGAGCTTATTATGATCAGGTTTAAGCACAAGGGATAAGGACAAAATTATTCTGTTTTCTCTCTCAATGATATGGCAGAATTCTGCAGGATTTCTTCCACATTGACCCTGAATGTAAAGTGTAACTGCTAAAAAAAATGTATCAACATGTTTTGAAAGCTGGGTCTTGTACCAAATGTGGCTAAATGTTATTAATTGCTTGAAATACAATTGTAGAATGCTACACAGCAGATCAAAGTCATTGTTACCAGGTACAGGAAGACTTTATCCCATTGGGCAATCGCTACTGTAAATCTATAAAAATGTATATGTTAGATGGTGCTCTTAATTTTTACATGCATATTTTTTTCTAGTAATTGGAGAGCATGTAAATGAATGACAATTGGATTTAATTCTGCATCATTAAGCCAATTTTACAAAGGTGTAGCAGTCTAAAACTTCAGAATGGTTTGCACTGATCCATTACAATAAATAAAACTTGGAAATTGAACTTGTCTTTGAATGACATTCATGGTAACCAGGTAATTTAAAATTAAAATGTTAATTACTGTGCAATAAAAATGTAATCTCAAATGCACAAAACTGTCAAGTGATTGTGAAAACCTAACTAGTGTGCTAATGTCTTGCATGGGGAGAAATCTGATGTCCTTGGCCAGTCTGTTGCATGACTCCATGCTGACAGTGTGGATACATGGAACTGCAGATGCTTGTTTACAACAAAGACACAGTACTGGAGTAACTCAACAGGTCAGGCAACATCTCTGGAGAACATGGATAGGTGACAATTTGGTTTGGGATTGTAGGGCGAGGAAAGAAAGTTGGAAGAGAAGAGAGGCAGAACAAAGCCTGTCAGTTTACAGGTTGCTTGGCAGATGGTGGACAAAAGCCAGAGATGAAAAGACAGAAGGTGTAAAACTAGAGTACTAAAGAGTTGTGAATTGTGAATCTAGATCTAGGTGGATAATGAGGGGTAGGGAAGGTTCATATACCATTGAGTGGCAAGCCGAGTGGAGTTTTGGTGCTGTTCCTCCAGCTTGCGTGTGGTCTCACTTTGTCTTTTCATCTCTCCTTTGTCCACCATCTCCTTATCAAAATATCCCTTTACTTGTATCAATCTATTACCTGCCAGGCTTTGACCTGCCCATCATCTCTTTTACCAACCCCCCCCCCCCCAAATCAGTCTGAAAAAGGGTCCTTGTCCATATTCTCGAAAGATGTTGCCTTACCTGCTGAGTTATTACAGCACTTTGTTTCCCAGGCTTACATTGGTGGATGACTCCTAATTACTCGACAATGACCATCCAAACGACATGGGTTGCACTTGATGTGCAATAAAACCTGACCTATCACCTGTATCAAGCGGATATCCAGATTCTGGTGAATAAAAAGGCCTATCTCAGTCTTTCCTAAAAATGTTCTCATGAATATTTGTGATGTGTCTAAATTGGGCTAGTCATAGTTAATGAATCATACTTTTTCACAATCTCTGCAGGCTTCACCATTACAATCCATGGATACGCCCAGTTAAACCATGTAATACAGGCAGTAAAACAATGGTAAACAGATAGGAGCCCTTCATAACTCCAACCCGAATGCGAGAGAAAGAAGAGTGAGAAAATCATCTGATTTCCAATTGTATTCCTCCTTCAGAATAATAGAAATTTGTGAATCAATTTACCCCACTGTGTCCAAGCTGCCCAGAAGAGTTGCTTGGAGTCATCCAATTTCCTTGTACTCAGTTTGCAGTCTTATGGGTGCTTTGGCGTAGCAGGTGCTGATACAAGTATATTTTTTAAATGTAATGAGGTTTACTGTCTCCACCACCCTTTTGAGCAACAAGTTCTAAGACTCGGCACTCTTGGGGAGGTGAATGTTTGCCTTGACTTTCCTCGATTCCTTTCATCATGTCGACACATTATTGACCTTTCTGCTAAGGGCATTAGGTCCTTCATATTCATCCTGTACTCGCAGCTGATGAATCAGACCTCCAGTTCAAATACCTTGTGAAGACTCTATTGCATGGGAACAGTTTATGTGGTAGCTGACGACTTAATTGTGGACCATCTAGAGTTAATTTACCCCATAACAACAAAACTGATAATTGGAGTGAAACTGAGTGACCTTAATCATATCCTCATCCGTTGCCCATGCTCTTGCATTGTCCATCACCATATTAATATGGATGATAACTATAGAATTTAGTCTTCGCACTGAGCATATCTTCCAGTGTGTTGTGTGACAATGCTACTGTGCAAAATGAGATCATCCAGGTGGTTCAGAGGACCTTCAGCCATAATATTCTTTGGAACCTTGTAGATCGGCAATCCGTCCCACTGGAATTTCCATCAAAACATAGAATAAACAAAGCTCGATAAATAGAGAGAATCATCCTAGGCTCAACGCCATCTATACTTGTGTGGTGGAAATGCAGCATGGTGTTGCAGGCATTATACAGCAAGATCTGGGCAAAGGGCTTAAAGTGGCAACTAAAATTTGTGCTGCAAGTGCCTTGTAGTGACTTTATTTAACAAGATAGTCGAACCATCTATTCTTCAATATTCAAACATGCAATACAATACAATACAATATATCTTTATTGTCATTGTACAGCGGTACAACGAGATTGGGAATGCGCCTTCCATACGATGCAATAAATTAATTAGCTAATCAGTATAAATTTAGACAACCCAGTGAAACAAAATTAGAAACAGTTTTAAAACAGAATAAAGTTCAAGTAGGTCTGTGCCGGTTCGCTGAGCGATGTGACCATCCGGCTCAGCAGGACCGGTTCATAGCAGCTATGGCCCTGGGGATGAAGCTGTTCCTGAGTCTGGAGGTGCGGACATAGAAGGCCTTGTAGCGTCTGCCTGATGGTAGAATTTCGAACAGACTATCGCAGGGGTGTGAGGAGTCTTTGTGAATGCTGGTGGCTTTTCTGAGACATCGTGTTTTGTAGATGCCCTCCGAGACAGGTAGCAGTGTTCCGATAGTCTTCTGAGCTCTATGGACTACCCGCTGAAGAGCTTTCCTCTCTGCCTCCGTGCAGCTGAGATACCACACAGGGATGCCATGCATTAGGATGCTCTCTATGGTGCAGCGGTAGAAGGTCATCAGCAGCTGTTGGGGCAGACCAGACTTTTTCCGTGTTCTCGGGTAGAACAGTTGTTGCTGCACCTTCTTGACCAGCGCAGCGGTGTTAGTGACCATGTTAGGTCCTCCGAAATGTGAGTGCCCAGAAACTTGAAGCTGGACACTCTCTCCACACTGTCCCCGTTGATAAAGATTGGAGCGTATTCCCCGTTGTGTGATCTACGGAAGTTGATGATCAGCTCCTTGGTCTTGGAGGTGTTTTGGGACAGGTTGTTATCTGAGCACCAGTCCGCCAGGTTCTGCACTTCAGCTCTGTAGTGCGTTTCATCACCGTTGGTGATCAGCCTGATCACCATTGTGTCGTCTGCAAACTTGACACGGTGTTGGTGTCGAATGCAGGAACACAGTCGTGTGTGAATAGGGAGTAGAGCATGTGGCTCAAAACACAGCCCTGTGGTGTGCCGGTACTCGGGGTGATAGTGGAGGACAGGTGTGGGCCCATTCTCACTGCCTGCGGTCGCTCCATCAAGAAGTCCAGGATCCAGTCGCATAACGTCAAGCTGAGGCCTAGCTGGTGGAGTTTGGTGATGAGCTTGGTGGGGATGACCGTGTTGAAGGCAGAGCTTTAGTCAATGAATCGCATCCTTACGCAAGTGCCCTGTCTCTCCAGGTGAGTCAGGACAGTGTGAAGAGCCAGAGAAATGGCATCCTCTGTGGATCTGTTTGCCCTGTATGCAAATTGATGCGAGTCCAGTGAGGCAGGGATGCTGGATTTGACCAGTCTTTCAAAGCACTTCATGATTATAGGAGTTAGGGCAACCGTTTTTTGCTTTTTTCAGCACCGGCACTATGGTAGCCGACCTCAGGCACTTGGGGACCGTAGCCAGAGATAATGACAGGTTAAAGATCCTGGTGAATACCTCAGCCAACTGAGGTATTGATGTGTTTCCTTCATTTTCACAAAGCTTCCCTTTTCTCTTTCTGGAGAAGATTTTCTGTTATTGCAATATGCTAATTCTGGCTTCTACTCTAGCTTGCATTGGAATAGATTCCCACACTTTTCAAAACTGTTATCACCGCTTAGCTGCTAAAAAATACTTTTGCAACTGTGTGCTTTTTTAGGTCTTGTATTATCTATTCCCCTCCTTATCCATTCCTCTCCCCTTGATGTGTTTCCTTCATTTTCACAAAGCTTCCCTTTTCTCTTTCTGGAGAAGATTTTCTGTTATTGCAATATGCTAAATCCGCATATCCACAAAGTAACTAATTTTTTGAAATCTTCCACTGTGTGCCCTGAGCATCTATTTGCCTGGTATCATTAAAAAAATGTTGCTTTAAAAATACATTAATGCATAATTAAGAATTGTTTGAGCTTTTGTACATTAATAGTGTACCTAAAGATATTCAATTCACACCTTTAAAGCCTGTTCATTCCATTGATTCAATGCGATTTGTTTTACCTCATGAATGCTTCTTGGACATCTTCTTTGAATTAACACAGATGAAAACCTACAAGTTGGACAAAGCACTGGTTTCACCATGACCCTGGTTTGAATCTGATCTTCTGCCATCAGTCTTGGGGAAATGCATAATTTAGAAGAGAAGCATTATGTCCCTTTTTAATAAAAAAGCAAATTCAACCTTGAGCGACTGACACTTCATTTGGTTTTGCTATGATGGAGCAAGAGTCTTCTATAAGATTATTTTACATTGTCTTTCAACTTTTTTTGCATGCTTAACTTGACATACGTGGATAATATGGTAAGTGGATTTTTGCTGTGTATAACCTACATCATCAGTTGAACACAACTGTAGTTGTGTAGACTATTAATATGCTACAGTATTTCAAAGCATTAACAAATTAAACTTTAATATTTGCACTAACATAGTCTTTGCTTATTGGTAGGTTAGAACCTAGCATTGTTTTGAAATTGGATAGTGCTGATCAATAGGGTTTTTAATTAGATTTTATTTGAAAGACTTCCAAATGATTTAAGTCTGAACTGCTGAACACTCATGAGTTGGAAAATTACGGCAAAACCCTGGTAACAGTTACTAATAACCCTCCAGCCTCAATTTCTAACATGACATTGCTTTGTTTTGAATACTGTCATGAATAACGTATATAGCTCTGAAGCAGATTATTTCGCTTAACCTGTGCATTGCATTTATGAATCATTTGAGCGGTCGGTCTCCCATCCATCTTTAGCTAACAAGATTTCCATGACACCCCATTTAATTTTTCACTCATCCTTATCTAGCCAACACTTGTATGTGTCTATAGTATTCAGCATCAGCCACTCCCCATTGTTATTGTTCCACACTTCCACTAGTCATGGGCTCATAATTTTCAAGCTATTTTCAAGTTATCCTCTTTTTAAAAGCAAAAAGCTTTACCTGTTAATCATTTCCTGATGGTGATGATTTCGCTGTGTGTCATTCTTGTAAGTCATTGTACATCTCAGCATCTTTGTCCTTTCTGGTTTTGTGATCGGAATTGTACATCAAACATGTGTAGTCTAATAAAGTTCCATACAGACATAATTTTTCTATTTTTCAATTCTATCCCTTGAATTAAAATTTAGTGCTTGATAAGGCCATAAGGAAAAGGCAATCTATGATTTACATTTGTATACAATAAGGTCCATTTGTTAGCCAGTGCAATCTATTCTTTTATTGTTATACATCAGTCACCTGTGTTGAAGTTTACACTTATTGCATATTCATTCTGCAAGTTTATCAATGCCTTATAATCTGGAATGAACATCAGTATAATTGTTTCTAGATTAATCTTGAAATCTTGCAAGACATGGATACACAAGCCAGATAGGAAAATTCAATTCAATTGATTAAATAAATCAGAAGCTAATATCCTCAGTAGTGATGGTGCAATAAATGAATTGTAAAACTTAGCATATTTCACAAAGGATGTTAGTAAATCAGCTATCAAAATCCGATCTGGCCCAATGTGATTTTTAAACCCCCAGCAAAGTCATTAACGTGCAACAACCCTCTGAAATAACAACATCCAAGTAAAATGAGGTGCAGTCTCTCTCCATTATTGACAATAGCCTTTGGAATTTGATGTCAGCCACTGATCTAGAATTTGTTGTTTTTATTCCATTGCTTAAATATACAGTAAGGAGCAGAGATGCCCCCACTGTGAAACTGCTCTAACTGTGCAGATATGAATTGCTACCCTTTTATTCTGCAGCATAGTTTTATTATTAATTAGTAATGTCTCGTAACTTAGTGAACTCTTAACTTAATTTTAATGGCAATTTATTGAGGCCTTCAGGATATTGGGGTGTATTAATTACATCCATTGCAATACTCTTTCCTTTTTTGCCACCTTCAAATAATTTAACGAGATTTGCCAAGTATGATTTTCACTTACAAAACCCATGCATATATTTTATTAAATATTTGGTTTTGGACTCTCTGCGAAAGAAAATGTATTATTTTTTCCATCGTTACTCCATAGTGCCGTGGTCTTTTTCTGTCTCTTAAATAAAGGCATATTGCTGTCAGTCCAACAGCACATTTTAAAAAAACAAATAGTTTATATCAGCTACTATTATCTCTTTAATAATCTTAAAATCAGCCTTCAGAGTCCATTTAGACTCTTTAGGTTTGGTTAATTTCTCTCTTCGTTTTGTATTGATGATCATGCATCTTGCATCATGTTAGCGTCTTTGAAAGGATAGATGAAAACTAATTAATTTTTCTTCCATGTGGCCAATGCTACATTCTTTATATATTATTATCCTACTCTTCCTAATAGGCCCTATTCCCATCATCATCCTTTATCTGGCTGTAAATTATTTTAAATTCCTCAAAAAAGCAGTGGTTAGGCTGTACACATAATGGGTTAGAAAGTGAAGCAGTATGGATTTTTATGATTTCCTTTTATTTAATACATTTGTAATTTCCCCCCGTAATTTATCTCTCTTCAAAATGGTGAACAAAAAATACAAGTATATTAAACTTGGCCTTAGTTTTTTGTTTTGGTAGTGATCTCAAATTCTACATTTCTACATAAACTTTTATACCTTTCAATTCAATCCCTTGAGCTAAAACAATGTTTAATTCACCTTTTCTCTATGGCCTTGCCAATCTATACAAAAGCTTGATGTTGCCACAAATGAATGCTTCAGTTGATGGGACTTTCTGATGTGTTACAATGGGTAATAGTTAAATTTTTGTTGAAATGGTACAGCAGAGGTGATGATCAAAACATAACTGAATCTGACATTAAAGGATGGTTATTTTGTTTATGAAACAAATCAAAATATATGCATTTAATTTGCACTTTGCTGATTCAAGCTAACACAAATGATTTCATCTGATGGAAAATCTGCCAGATTGGATGTAAATTTACAATGCTGGTCCAAATTCTTTTTTTGCTTTCCCCAAGGAAGCTCATCAAACCAGTAAATTGATTGAAAGTATTTTATGAGTGTTCTGCTGAGTTTCTCCTTGCATTATTTGTGCAGAAGATACCATGTTGAGTGTGATACCACAAGTTGTTTGAGCATTTTGAGCAATCTAATTAAATTCTTGTTAAAGGCATGAAGCAAGAATTGTCTTTTAACTTTTAACTTGTGACTTCCTAAACATGGTTGTAAATAAGGCATACCTATAAAAATCTGATTTTTTAAAAAAAATCCTCATAAAAGTGGCTGTGTAATATTCAAGGTTATTTTCTATGATGGATATAGTTGTGCTTTTACCAATAAATAAAATTATTCAATCAAGCAAAGATCTTTGATTTGTTTTCATGGAGGTGTGAGACTGTCAGTTTTGGATCAATCTGTGATGCAAGTCTTCATGTTTGAAGAGATGCAATACTGACAGCATATGACAGGAATGAAATTGTTGAACTGATGTATTGGTAAGTAGCTTAAAAGTACCTTAAATAATCTGGATGCAGGGTTGTTGCAACCAGAGACACAGTAAAAGTTTTAAGATCCCAGAAAACCTGTTTTAAAATTTTTAATGATTTTGATATGAGCAAGTAAATAACTTCCATTATTTCACGAAAATAAACATGATTGTGAATAGGACATGGTGGCATACGTTAGTCTAATTTCACTCCAACTAGCTGCTGGATTTTGAAGCTTATTGAGTAGCAGTGCCATTCATGTCTTATTATTGCACTGTCTCAAAATCAGTTAAGTTTAACCATTTTCGAATTGTAGCTAACCTCAAAGTTTTTTTTTCTCCTTTTTTAGCCACAGTTGTCACAGCTACATAAGGAAAAGCAGGAAATTCTGAAGAATCTGGCACTTTACTATTTCACATTTGTTGATGTCATGGAGTTTAAGGTAAGAATATTGCACAAGGAATAGATGTGGGAGCAAGCTAATCGTAAATGTCAAATCCATTCCATTTTAGTAGGGTCAATTATTCTTGTTCTTGAATATATCCAGTGAGTGCAAAACTATAGCTCTCTAGAGGAGAAATGAATCCTGATCTAGTAAAACTGCAGAATAATTTCAATTTTAGTCAATAGGGCCTCCTGAATTTTCAGTTATGTTAACTCACTTCTGAACCCAAAGAGAACAAGTAGTTACCATTTAACTAATACCTCTACTAATGGTTAATTTGGGCATTGAAAATGAGTAGACAGAGTAGATGAGTAGAGTTCCCCACAGCTCTGATCTCATTCATTAGTTTCGTTAAAGCTTCCCTTGACACGACCTGTGCAATAGACCCATTCAGCTCCTGCTTGTTGTGTTAAGTATCTGCCAGAGGAGGTAGTTGAGGTGAATGCTGTATTTTACCTCGGATAGAGGAATCAAAAACAAGAGGACATATATTTAAGCTGTAGGGGGCAAGATTTAATGCAAATTCAGTTGGAACTTTTTCACTCATAGGGTGCTGGTAAATGGAATGAGCTGCCAGAGGAGGTAGTGAGTAACAGCGTTCAACAGACACGTATTTTCGGGTATCCCAGGCATGTTGACAATTTTGCTTTCCAGTGTATTTTTGATTTGGGTTCATATAACGGCTTCCACTATAACACCCCATTGTGGTATTGCATAAAAAAGACAATTTCATGTTCTTTTCCCATTCTGACATTTAGTTTCCACGATTATCTCTGATGCTTATCATTTAAGTGTGTGCATTGTTTTGCTCAATAGGATCATGTGAGTGAACTGCTGAACACTATAGATGCTTGTCAAGTTTTCTTTGATATTGTAAGTATTTTCAGAAATTATACACAATCTTCACAAGATTATACATAATCTATAGGATCTACCGATTTATTGCATTTTGTTTTCTTTCAACTCTAGACCGTCAATTTTGATTTAACCAAACATTATTTGGACTTGGTCGTAAGTTATACAACACTAATGATAATGGTGTCCCGAATTGAAGAGCGGAAGGCAATAGTAGGACTCTACAATTATGCGCATGAAATGTTGCATGGAGCAAGGTGAGCGTTGATCTAAATTTAGATGCAATAGATTTAAATTTGGTACAGTTTATATCACGGAATGGGAAAGTAGTTATCAAGTAACCTTAATATTATTAACATATCCATACACCACAGGAATAGGCCAACAGTGTCTGTGCTGAATGTGATGCTAAGTTAAGCTACTCACCTTTGCATACCTGTAATGCATATCCTTCCTTTCCCTGCTCTTATTTAAAATAAATAATTATTGTAATGTTTTATTTAAAAGCCTCTTTTTAAATATTACTATCATATCTGCTTTCATTGCCACTCTATTAAAAAAAAACTTGCTCTGCATATCTCCTTTAAGCTTTCCCTCTGACCTTAAAGCTGTGCCCTCTAGTCTTTGACATTTCAACCTTGGGGGGGGGGGGAGGAGGGGGGGAATGTTTAGATTGTCTACCCTATCTACACCTCTCGTAATTTTATAAACTTCTATCGGGTATCTCTTTGACATTCCAGAGAAAACAATCCAAGTTTGTCCAAAGCTCTCCTTTTAACTAGTGCGCTCCAATCCAGGCAGCATTCTGATAAATTACTCAAGCACCCCCTCCAAAACCTCCACATCCTTCCTGTAATAGGGCGACCAGTGATGCACACAATACTCCAAATGCGGCGTGACTCAAGCTTTATAAAGCTGCAACATAACTTCCTGACTCTTATTGGTGTTCTGACCGATGAAGGCAAGCATACCATATGACCTCTTTACCATTCTATCCATTCGTGTTGCCTCTTTCAGGGAGCTACGGACTGATCATTGCCAATAATGAAAAAACTTTTAACATTGGGTTCAATTATTGTATTAAGTTGAATTTAAAATTATTTAAATGTTTTTTTGAAGAAAGTTAATATTGACTAATGTTATTTTGAATCTTATTTTTTGTCAAGCTACATTATGTTCTGCTGTTGTATGTCTTGAATGCCTTGGTAAGGGAATTTGCGTATGATATAAGCGTTTGCTGGGAGGAAAAAATTGTGAAACTAAAATATAAATAGCATTGTTGTATCAACGTTATCAGAATTTGATCTTTACAGAATGTTTGTGCAGATTAATAAAATTGTCTCAGATGAACGTGCGATGTTGCATTTTGCTAAAACGAACTATGACAGGACTTGCAAGGTAAATGGTTGGTCCTGAGGGTGTGCAATGGAACAGAGACTGAGGGGTACAGGTACATAGTTCCATGAAAATGGTAACACAGGTAAACGGGGTGATGAAGAAGATGTTTGCTGTAATTGGTCAGTGTATTGAGTTCAGGAGTCGGTATGTTACAGCTGAACGAGGTGTTGGTATTGGCATATTTGGTAAGGGCATATTTGGAGTTCTGTGTACAGTTTGGTCACCCTGCTAAAGGAGGGATGTCATTAAATTAGAAAAGGTGCAAAAGTTATTTGAGGATGTTGTGGGGTGTGGACGGTTTGAGTTATAAGGAGAGGCTGGACAAGCTGTTTTTTTTCCTCTGAAACATAAATGGTTGAGGGGTGGCAGAGTAGAGGTTTATAAAATCATCAAGGGCATATAATTGGTGAATAATCTTTTCGCTGGGGTAAGGGGAAGTCTAAAACTGGACACCGTAGGTTTTAGTTTTGGGGGTGAAGTTTTTAAAGGGGCACAAGCATCTTTTTCACAAGGAGGGTGGTGCATATATAATATGAGACGCCAGGGGGAAGTGGTAGAGGTGAATACAATTTTAACATGTATAAGACAATAGGACAGGTACATGGATAGGAAAGGTTTGGAGGGATGAGACCAGCTACTGGTAAGTGGGACTAGCTTGGTGAGGCAAATTGATCAGCATGGATGAGTTGGCCAAAGGGCCTGTTTCCATGAGATCCAGATCTATGACTAGACCACGATCTCCCAAACCATTACTGATGTCATCGCATGAGGAGATCTCCCCTGCATTGCATCCAACCTGATAGTGCCCCAAATCCCACACTGCCTGCTTCTATCTTTTACTGAAGATCAATAAACAGGGTAGTGGTGTTAGTTGCATTGTTTCTACCTGCTCATGCTCCACTACGACTAGGTTTAATGGACTTGAGAAATGGAAGATTGAGGAGCCTAATTCCATTGCTTCTGGGCTGTATAAGAAATACCTAGGAGCAAGGATTGACTGCAAGATTAGGGATTTTAAGCAACGATTTTACCAGTAAATGAGTCAAATAGTTGGTCGGTTTAGATAAAGCAAGGCTTAACTCTATCCATAAATTGGAACTTTTAAGCCCATTTATGCTTTGTTTTTATTATTTGTTCATTTTAAATGAGGTATCATAAAATACCCATGTCAACGTCATCAAAAGTTTAGTTACACCAACCATCTTGTGTAAATCATAAACCCTTGAATACATGAGGCAGCGATGTAGGTATGGAAACCCCCAAACTGGATACAGGTTCCCATTGCCATAATAAGGATATCAGAGAGATCCAGTTATCAGATAAAATTGGAAGGTACAAAGATTTGAAATGTTTAAGTACGAGTTCAGTGGGTGTTATAGTGGGGAGGGGGGGGGGGGGTCTCTAAGAGTTTCTTCAGTTAGATAAAAAGAGCAAGAAAGAGGCAAGAGTGGATGTTGGACCACTGGAGACAATAGGTGCAGGAGGAGGCCATTCGGCCCTTCGAGCCAGCACCGCCATTCAATAGACAATAGGTGCAGGAGTAGGCCATTCAGCCCTTCGAGCCAGCACCGCCATTCAATGCGATCATGGCTGATCACTCTCAATCAGTACCCCGTTCCTGCCTTCTCCCCATACCCCCTCCCTCCGCTATCCTTAAGAGCTCTATCCAGCTCTCTCTTGAAAGCATCCAACGAACTGGCCTCCACTGCCTTCTGAGGCAGAGAATTCCACACCTTCACCACTCTCTGACTGAAAAAGTTCTTCCTCGTCTCCGTTCTAAATGGCCTACCCCTTATTCTTAAACTGTGGCCCCTTGTTCTGGACTCCCCCAACATTGGGAACATGTTTCCTGCCTCTAATGTGTCCAATCCCCTAATTATCTTATATGTTTCAATAAGATCCCCCCTCATCCTTCTAAATTGCAGTGTATACAAGCCTAATTGCTCCAGCCTTTCAACATACGACAGACCCGCCATTCCGGGAATTAACCTAGTGAACCTACGCTGCACGCCCTCAATAGCAAGAATATCCTTCCTCAAATTTGGAGACCAAAACTGCACACACTACTCCAGGTGCTCCTATACTCAACTCCTCTTGTTATCAAGGCCAACATTCCATTGGCTTTCTTCACTGCCTGCTGTACCTGCATGCTTCCTTTCAGTGACTGATGCACTAGGACACTCAGATCTCGTTGAACATCCCCTCTTCCTAACTTGACACCATTCAGATAATAATCTGCCTTTCTATTCTTACTTCCAAAGTGAATAACCTCACACTTATCTACATTAAACTGCATCTGCCATGTATCCGCGCACTCACACAACCTGTCCAAGTCACCCTGCAGCCTTATTGCATCTTCCTCACAATTCACACTACCCCCCAGCTTAGTATCATCTTCAAATTTGCTAATGGTACTTTTAATCCCTTCATCTAAGTCATTAATGTATATCGTAAATAGCTGGGGTCCCAGTACCGAACCTTGCGGTACCCCACTGGTCACTGCCTGCCATTCCGAAAGGGACCCATTTATCCCCACTCTTTGCTTTCTGTCTGTCAACCAATTTTCTATCCATGTCAGTACCCTACCCCCAATACCATGTGCTCTAATTTTGCCCACTAATCTCCTATGTGGGACCTTGTCGAAGGCTTTCTGAAAGTCGAGGTACACCACATCCACTGACTCTCCCCTGTCAATTTTCCTAGTTACATCCTCAAAAAATTCCAGTAGATTTGTCAAGCATGATTTCCCCTTCGTAAATCCATGCTGACTCGGAATGATCCTGTTACTGCTATCCAAATGCTCAGCAATTTCGTCTTTTATAATTGACTCCAGCATCTTCCCCGCCCCTGATGTCAGACTAACTGGTCTATAATTACCTGTTTTCTCTCTTCCTCCTTTCTTAAAAAGTGGGATAACATTTGCTATCCTCCAATCCACAGGAACTGATCCTGAATCTATAGAACATTGAAAAATGATCTCCAATACTTCCACTATTTCTAGAGCCACCTCCTTAAGTACCCTGGGATGCAGACCATCAGGCCCTGGGGATTTATCAGCCTTCAGTCCCATCAGTCTACCCAAAACCATTTCCTGCCTAATGTGGATTTCCTTCAGTTCCTCCATCACCCTAGGTTCTCCGGCCCCTAGAACATTTGGGAGATTGTGTGTATCTTCCTCAGTGAAGACTGATCCAAAGGTACGGTTTAACTCGTCTGCCATTTCTTTGTTCCCCATAATAAATTCCCCTGCTTCTGTCTTCAAGGGACCCACATTTGCCTTGACTATTTTTTTCCTCTTCACGTACCTAAAAAAACTTTTGCTATCCTCCTTTATATTATTGGCTAGTTTACCCTCGTACCTCATCTTTTCTCCCCGTATTGCCTTTTTAGTTAACTTTTGTTGCTCTTTAAAAGAGTCCCATTCCTCTGTCTTCCCACTCTTCTTTGCTATGTTATAATTCCTCTCCTTAATTTTTATCATATCATATCATCATATATATACAGCCGGAAACAGGCCTTTTCGGCCCTCCAAGTCCGTGCCGCCCAGTGATCCCCGTACATTAACACTATCCTACACCCACTAGGGACAATTTTTACATTTACCCAGCCAATTAACCTACATACCTGTACGTCTTTGGAGTGTGGGAGGAAACCGAAGATCTCGGAGAAAACCCACGCAGGTCACGGGGAGAACGTACAAACTCCTTACAGTGCAGCACCCGTAGTCAGGATCGAACCTGAGTCTCCGGCGCTGCATTCGCTGTAAAGCAGCAACTCTACCGCTGCGCTACCGTGCCGCCCTTGACTGTCCTTGACTTCCCTTGTCAGCCACAGGTGTCTCTTACTCCCCTTAGAGTCTTTCCGCCTCTTTGGGATAAATTGATCCTGCAACCTCTGCATTATTCCCAGGAATACCTGCCATTGCTGTTCTACCGTCTTCCCTGCTAGGGCCTCCTTCCAGTCAATTTTGGCCAGCTCCTGCCTCATGCCTCTGTAATCCCCTTTGCTATACTGTAATACTGACACTTCCGATTTTCCCTTCTGCCTTTCCATTTGCAGAGTAAAACTTATCATGTTGTGATCACTGCCTCCTAATGGCTCTTTTACCTCTAGTCCCCTTATCAGATCAGGATCATTACACAACACTAAATCCAGAATTGCCTTCTCCCTGGTAGGCTCCAGTACAAGCTGTTCTAAGAATCCATCTCGAAGGCACTCTACAAACTCTCTTTCCTGGTGTCCATTTCCAACCTGATTTTCCCAGTCTACCTGCATGTTGAAATCTCCCATAACCACCGTAGCATTACATTTGTGACACGCCAATTTTATCTCCTAATTCAACTTGCACCCTATGTCGAGGCTACTGTTTGGGGGCCTATAGATAACTCCCATTAGGGTCTTTTTACCCTTACAATTCCTCATTTCTATCCATACTGATTCAACATCTCCTGATTCTATGTCACCCCTTGCAAGGGAATGAATATCATTCCTTACCAGCAGAGCAACCCCACCCCCTCTGCCCACCTGTCTGTCTTTTCTATACGTTGTGTACCCCTGAATATTCAGTTCCCAGCCCTGGTCCTCTTGTAGCCATGTCTCAGTGATCCCTACAACATCATACTTGCCCATGACTAACTGAGCCTCAAGCTCATCCACTTTATTTTTTATACTACGCGCATTTAAGTACAACACTTTAACTTCTGTATTTACCTCCCCTCTCACATCGGTCACAAATGGCCCTGCCCTTAATCTCTTTTCCCCTCTAGAACTTCTGTTCCCATTCTTCCGAGAGTCTTCTGCAATATCTCCTGTATTCCCTTTAACCTCATCTTCATATTCACAATTTGTTAACCCCTCCCCCCCACTACTTAGTTTAAAGCCACATGGCTGATTATTCTCAATCAGTACCCCGTTCCTGCCTTCTCCCCATACCCCCTGACTCCGCTATCCTTAACTCTATCTAGCTCTCTCTTGAATGCATTCAGAGAATTGGCCTCCACTGCCTTCTGAGGCAGAGAATTCCACAGATTCACAACTCTCTGACTGAAAAAGTTTTTCCTCATCTCAGTTCTAAATGGCCTACCCCTTATTCTTAAACTGTGGCCCCTTGATCTGGACTCCCCCACCATTGGGAACATGTTTCCTGCCTCTAACTTGTCCAACCCCTTAATAATCTTGTACGTTTCGATAAGATCCCCTCTCATCCTTCTAAATTCCAGTGTATACAAGCCTAGTCGCTCCAGTCTTTCAACATATGACAGTCCCGCCATTTCGTGAATTAACCTAGTAAACCTATGCTGCACGCCCTCAATAGCAAGAATATCCTTCCTCAAATTTGGAGACCAAAACTGCACACAGTACTCCAGGTGCAGTCTCACTAGGGCCCTGTACAACTGCAGAAGGACCTCTGCTCCTATACTCAACTCCCCTTGTTATGAAGGCCAACATTCCATTGGCTTTCTTCACTGCCTGCTGTACCTGCATGCTTCCTTTCAGTGACTGATGCACTAGGACACCCAGATCTCGTTGTACGTCCCCTTTTCCTAACTTGACACCATTCAGATAATACTCTGCCTTCCTATTCTTACCACCAAAGTGGATAACCTCACACTTATCCACATTAAACTGCATCTGCCATGCATCCGCCCACTCACACAACCTGTCCAAGTCACCCTGCAACCCCATAGCATCTTCCTCACAGTTCACACTATCACCCAGCTTTGTATCATCTGCAAATTTGCTAATGGTACTTTTAATCCCTTCATCCAAGTCATTAATGTATATTGTAAATAGCTGCGGTCCCAGCATCGAGCCACTAGTTACCGCCTGCCATTCTGAAAAGGACCCATTTATCCCCACTCTTTGCTTTCTGTCTGTCAACCAATTTTCTATCCATGTCAGTACCCTACCTCCAATACCATGTGCTCTAATTTTGCCTATGTGGAACCTTGTCGAAGGTTGCAGGAGAAGTGATAATGGGGAATAAAGAAATGGCAGAGGAGTTGAATGACTTTTTTGCATCAGTCTTCACAGTGGAAGACACCAGCAACGTGCCTGAAATTCAAGAGAGTCAGGGGGGGAAGTTAGTGGAGTGGGTATTACCAGGGAGAAGGTGCTTGGGAAACTGAAAGGGATGAAGGTGGATAAGTCACCTGGGCCGGATGTATTGCATCCTAGGGTCCTGAAAGAGGTGGCTTTATAGATTGTGGAGGCATTAATAGTGATATTTCAGAAATCACTAGTCAGGAGTGGTCCCAGATGATTGGAAAAATGCCAATATTACCCCGCTGCACAAAAAGGGAGCAAGGCAGAATAGTGGAAACCAAAGGCTGGTTAGTCTGACCGGTGGTTGGTAAGATTTTAGAGTCCATTATAAGGATAATATTTAGAAGTTCACAATAAAATAGGCCAAAGTCAGCATGGCTTTGTGAAAGGGAGGTCTTGCTTGACAAATGTGCTGGAATTCTTTGAAGATGTAAATAGCAGGACAGACAAAGGAGAATCAGTAGGTGTTGTTTCCTTAGATTTTCAGAAAGCCTTTGATAAGGTGCCATACTGCTTAAGAGGACAAGAGCCTACGGTATCAAAGGGCAGATACTAGCATGGATAGCAGGCTGGCTGGACGGCAGAAGACAAAGAGTGGCAATAAAAGGGGCTTCTGTTTGGCTGCCAGTGACTAGTGGAGTTCCGCAAGGGTCTGTGCTGGGGCCGCGACTCTTCACGTGGTGTATTAATGATTTGGACAAGGGTATTGAAGGCTTTGTGGATAAGTTTGCGGATGATACGAAAATAGGTGGTGGGGTAGTGTAGAAAACTCAGAGACCCTGCAGAATGGCTTGGGCATGTTAGGAAAGTGGGCAGAGAAGCGGCAGATGGAATATAGTGTAACAAAGTGTGGAGTCATGCATTTCGCTAGTAGGAATAAAGGCATAGACTATTTTCTAAATGGGGTGAGAATCTAGAAATTGGAGGGGAAGAGGGACTTGGGAGCGCTGGTGCAGGATTCCCAAAAGGATAATCTGCAAGTTGAATCAGTAGTAAAGAAAGCATACTCAATGTTAGCATTAATTTCAAGAGGGCTTGTATACAAAAAAATGTTGAGGCATTTGGAATATTGTGAGCAATTTTGGGCACCTTATCTGAGGGAGGATGTGCTGGGTCTGGAGAGGGCCCAGAGGAGGTTTACAAGAATAATCCCAGGAATGAGTAGGTTAACCTATGATGAGCGTTTGTCGGCACTGGGCCTGTACTCGCTGGAGTTCAGAAGAATGAGGGGGAGACCTCATTGAAACATACAGAATAGTGAAAGGCTTGGATAGTGTGGGTGTGCAGAGGATGTTTCCACCAGTGGGTGAGTCTAGGACTAGAGGTCATAGCCTCAGAATTAAAGGACGTTTAGGAAGGAGATGAGAAGAAATTTATTCAGTCAGAGGGTGGTAAATCGGTGGAATTCTTTGCCACAGAAGGCTGCAGAGACCAAGTCAGTGGATATTTTTAAGGCAGAGATACATAGATTCTTGATTAGTACATGTGTCGGAGTTTATGGGGAGAAGGCAGGAGAATGGGGTTAGGTGGGAGAGAGAGATCGGCCATGATTGATTGGCGGAGTAGACTTGATGGACTGCATGGCCTAATTCTACTATTCCTTATGACATAACTAGAGGATGGGGTGGAGAAATAAGGAATTTGAGAGCTGGCCAACTGTGCCTCAGGGTAAAATGTTATAAGGGGGATGTTAACTCAATTGAGTGGATAAAAGGGTTTTATCCTTTCAGCCAATCAAATGTTGTTCATGCACTTAGATCCAATAGCTATGCTATTGCTATTGTTCCTTGCCAATTGGACCGGAATGCATCAAACTCTGTCAATATCTGTTTTGTTCATCGTCTTGTGCATAATCCCATAGTTCAGTTTTCTCAGGTTCCTTCACTTGAGAAGCCAATTACAGGTGGCATGTTTATGTTCTTTACTGATAGTAGTAGAGATATTTTCAGTAGTGGAGATATTACCAGTAGTGGAGATATTACCAGTAGTGGAGATATTACCAGTAGTGGAGATATTACCAGTAGTGGAGATATTACCAGTAGTGGAGATATTACCAGTAGTGGAGATATTACCAGTAGTGGAGATATTACCAGTAGTGGAGATATTACCAGTAGTGGAGATATTACCAGTAGTGGAGATATTACCAGTAGTGGAGATATTACCAGTAGTGGAGATATTACCAGTAGTGGAGATATTACCAGTAGTGGAGATATTACCAGTAGTGGAGATATTACCAGTAGTGGAGATATTACCAGTAGTGGAGATATTACCAGTAGTGGAGATATTACCAGTAGTGGAGATATTACCAGTAGTGGAGATATTACCAGTAGTGGAGATATTACCAGTAGTGGAGATATTACCAGTAGTGGAGATATTACCAGTAGTGGAGATATTACCAGTAGTGGAGATATTACCAGTAGTGGAGATATTACTAACTTAATTACGGTGACTTGTCACTGAGAACAACCCATGTATTTTTTTTCTCTGACAGTGATCGTGAGTATCCAAGACTTGGCCAGATGATTGTAGACTATGAAAACCCATTAAAGAAAATGATGGAAGAATTTGTACCACACAGTAAAGTAAGACAAGACCAGATATTTTTATTTATAAAATTTCATTCAGTTTTATTTCTCTGTGGCTTCATCTTTTTCATTTTTAACTGTTCAATTTAATTTTTCGATAATTTGAAAGTAACATTACTGTGCATCTTTCTCCCTCCTATGAAGTCTTTGTCGGATGCACTAATTTCACTACAGATGGTTTATCCTCGACGGAACCTGTCAGCAGAACAATGGAGAAATGCCCAGTTATTAAGTCTGATCAGTGCTCCCAGCACCATGCTTAATCCTGCACAATCTGACACGGTAAAATTAATTTCCAGATTCATCTTCTGTTGATTTAACGATGTTAACAATTATGAAACCATGCATTTTCTTCATTTGATCAGATGCCCTGTGAATACCTCTCTTTGGACGCAATGGAGAAATGGATTGTTCGTAAGTATTAAATGCACATGCCTTCTTATGACGTCTACTGTGTGAAATTGTATAATTGAATAAATAGAGACATGAAGAGAGTTTCTATCATAAATCAAGCCATGTTATATTCCTTTAACTTTAAGAAGGAAAGGGTTTTTTTTCTTCCTACATAGTTTACATTTGTGAAACAATCTTGCTACTGGTTCACTTGAAGAATTGAAAAGATATAGGGTTACCTGAGCCAAAAGTAAACTTTCGTAGCACTTGAGCAAGAGATCATTCATTGCTTCCAATTATATCTCCATTACCTGTTAGTTTCCAACATCTTTTGGGAGGGGAAGAGCCCATGTTGTATTGAACAGTTGATGTTCTACCTCAATTTTAGGATGTGAATATTACCAGCCCATGGATTTACTATATCTACTGTTGCAAAATATTTCAAAGTATGAATGTTCATATCTTTTATACAAATGTTAAAAAGTCATGTATTATCTTCATATTAGTTGGCTTTATCCTGTGTCATGGAAACCTGAACTCGGATACGGCAGCTTTGAACCTGTGGAAAATTGCGCTGCAGAGCAGTTCCTGTCTTGCTCTATTCAGAGATGAAGTATTCCATGTTCACAAAGTTGCAGAAGACTTGTTCATGAACATAAAAGGGTAATGTTTTCTTTGCAAGATAATGGTATAAATTGTAAGACATCATTGAAACGATTATGAAATGAGTGACTGGTATTGTTGTGAGGTCCCTGATGGGGGTCAGTGTGGGAACAACAGACATTTGTACAGATGGGAAGGGAGAAGTGTGACCGAGAGGGTTGGTAGTTTGTGGTCTATACCTTTTCAGCCATTTGCAGTGGGCTTCCAATGTGTGGGCTCAGCGATTTTCAATACCATGCTCCTGATTTACTTTGAGCAGTCAAAGCCCAGGGATTCCTAATGGGGATGATGCCTTTTTCAAAGGAGCCAAGTTCATTCCTTGGAACTTTTTCTCTGTCTGCCCGGTAATCTCTTCAGAGTTTGGAACAATGTCTGTGTTTCCAGAATCTGGTGTTGGGCACAAGAGTTGACTGCCCCATGAACTTGCTGAATTGATTAGTACAGGTGTCAGGGGCTTTGGAGAGAAGGCAGGAGAATGGGGTTAAGATCAGGAAAGATAGATCAGCCATGATTGCATGGCGGAGTAGACGATGGGCCGAATGGCTTCATTCTACTCCTATCACTTATGAACTTATGATTGAGTGGAATGAGGGTCATGGTGCCATGACTTTATGATTTGGTTGTTGATGATGTTATTAGTTTGCTTAACCTTCCAGTGCATTTGTTTTTTTAGCAGAAACCTGGTCCTGGCTGATCTGATTGTAGCGATGAGGGTTTCCTTACTCTTAATAGCAAGACTTGTCCATAGAAATGATTTCAAAGTTAACGTAGCCATTCTTCTAACCTTAACAATTGTGAAAATTCTCAAATAGTTTGTTTTCAGTTGTTCTTGATGGAGCCGCTGGGGACAGAAGCATTTCAGAGCAGAATATGCATTGTTTAATTATCCCCAATGGGCATGTTCCAAGGGAATTTAATTTAAAATTGCTGTTTTATGGTAATAAGAATAAATTTCAAGAGTAATTATATGGTTGTGTGCCCCATAAGTTTAGGGTGATTAAACTTTGATGAATAGTATAGAATCCTAGTCAACATTTAGTTATTAAATATTCATCAATGATTTTTATTTTCTTTGTAGATGAGCATTAATTGGCAAGCTGTAATTGGTTGCAATAAAATTGACAGGGTGGACAAAAAAATAGCATTTTTTTTGCTCCTCTTAAATTGTTTCTAAAATTTGGTGTGTTAAACTCTGTCTGCATGCCTGTTGCAAATGTCTTCTATTTTTTTAAATTATTTCAATAACATGAAAATTGAGTCAAATAACAATTATATAAATAGCATGTCCTTAAATGGTGCACATTTGGAATTGTTAGAAATCGTTTATAATGATTTAATTGCTTGATGGTCATTAAACTGAATGATTCACCGTTGGAATTTGAGGCAAATTTGTAAGATAAAATTCCCTTTCAAACAAAGTTCAGGCTGTTCCAAAATGAATTTGTAAAATAAATTATAAAGTTAATGCTGCGAAGGATAATTTTAATATTACCTAGAAAAATCAAAGCAACATTGCACCATAGTCTGTTCTCAATATTGTAAAATTCTGCCAAGCTGGAACATGTACTTTGGTGTCAGACTGGCAGATTTTCTGGATGACAGGATACTTTTTCTATTAATCTCTCACACTCTTAATTCAATTTTATTGTTATACTGTATCACAAATATTCCAGGGAGCAGGGAAGTTAAAAGGGAGTGTGGAGAAAGAGTTCTGTAAATGTCACCTGATGAGCCAAATGCTAAACTATGCATTTCTGGTCCCGACCTGAAAAGTCACCCATCCATTCTCTCCACAGATGCTGCCTGACCCGCTGAGTTCTTCTAGCACTTTGTCTTTGCTGAATATCTGCAGTTCCTTGTGCTAGCATTTCTGAATAGTTGGAGAACAAATGATCGGTTTTACTGTCGAAAATGTTTTAAAAGTGCACTTTATTCCTCAATGGCCTGCCAAATTATTCATTGCTCCTTGGCAGGCTCTTTCTCATGTAGACTTCATTGTACTTATTTAAAATTTGCACATTTTTCACGTTCATAACATGAACTTTGTTTCCACAGCTACAACAAACGCATAGCTGATATTCGTGAATGTCGAGAGACTGCGTTATCACATGCGTAAGTACATCTAAAGTTTGTAATTGATTTGGAAGTCCTTTAATACCGTGGAATACAATATGGAAAGAGACAATGGCTCAGATATTGCTGAGTGTGATCTTTCGCCAGTACTCACTGCTCTGATTACCCATTGCACTACATGTTTTGGTTTGGACGGCAATCTTAATAGTTTATCATATTCTGAAATTGATCTTGTGTTGTAACAGGGTATTGTGCTGTATAATTCAGTCACTTAAGCAGCCCAATGAAAGTACAGCTTGGAAAAATGATTTAAACAAATGGTAAATAAAACCACATATAAACATTTAATCACGGAGGAAGCAAAATTATCCGTGAAGTTTTCCTTGTGGAATGACAGCTTTGAGGTTCTGGATTTGGTCCTGCAAGTGGCAGAATCCCAAATTGGTTTGTATTGATGTGGATTAGTATCAGCAATTCATTACAGAACTGCTGGCCTTTACCAGCAAGGTTTAATCTATTCATTTTTGGATGAAGATTGAGCCTACAAATTGATTGATCTATGACTACCAAAATTGAGGTGCATGACAGATCTGTAGAATGCTGTGACATGGAAATAGGCTGTTGAGCCCATTAGATGTGCAGTAATGAAAATCGTACACAATTGAAATAACAGGAAAAGGAATTTGTCACACACAATTGACATATAACAATTGACGAAACACAAAAGTGCTGTAGATGCTTGAGGTTTGAAATGAAGCCAGACAATGCTGGAGATACTCAATAGGTCTGGCCAGATCTGTGGAGAGAGAAATAGAATTCTTTCTTTCTTCAGAGGTTTCATAAGCTGCCGAGCTTCTCCAAATGCTCTGTTTTTACTACCAGGGTGCCCTATGGATTGTCCTTTCAAATACAAGAGTCATTTATTTTGCTGCCAGAGATCTTATTCAAACAACTCTTTAATTCCTTAGTTTAATTTAGAGATACAGTGTGCAAATAGGCCCTTTGGCCCACTGAGTCGCACCGAACACCAATCCCCATGCACTAGCACTATCCTACACACTAGGGATAATTTACCAAAGCCAATTAACCTAGATGTCTTCAGAATGTGGGAGGAAAACGGAGCATCCATGGAAAACACATTCAGTCTCGGGGAGAATGTACAAACTTCTTACAGACAGCACCTGTAGTCAGGATTGAACCTCGGTTTCTGGCGCTGTAAGACTGCAACTTTACCGCTGTGCCGCTCTAAACGTCTGTGTAAGGATTGAACATCGGGCAACAGTTTCTAATGGGCATTTAATTAGCCTCTGCTTTAACGAAACACTGCCATTAATTCTTCATTATCGTGAATGTTTATTTTTGTCATTTTTCGTCAGTTGGTGGAAATTATTTATCACCCTTATTCTCAATTATGGTTCACAATCTTGGGAACCTCTACTAAAATATATATTTTTAAAAAGTAGTTCACGATTAAGAGTTGAACTAACTGACTCATTTGTGCATTCACCGCAATACTTGGATCGGGTAGAAAAGATAGCTGGAAGTGTTTTGCACAATGCACTGCAACGAGAGAGAAACGAGTATTGAGTTGGACAATCATGTTGTGATCCTCTGCACTTCACTAGGCTTTCATCCTATTTTATTGAAGTTGAGAATAAGGTTCACTCTGGTAACCTAAAGAAGATTTGAAAATAAATTCTGGGGTATCTAATTCAACTTATTGTATCATTGAGGAATGATGTTTGTTACTTTTTGATTTGTATTTATGTCAATAATTAATCACAAGATTTGAAGTTATTTTAGCAACAATAACTTTGCCAAGAATGGCTAAAGAAAATCAATGTTTGGCTTTGCTGAACTAGACAGATTAATACAATTGTTGAACCAGCAAGGGATAGAATAAAATTAAAAACAGTGTCATTCCCTGTTTAATCCAGTATTTCTTTTGTGGATGAATGAATGCCACAATGATACCTCCTTTCAAAAAAAAAGTTTGCCAGATCAACTGTTACTGTCAGCACGCTATAACTTGGACTGCCGTTAAGAACCAGCCATCTTTTCTCCTAAGTGACAGGCAAATGCAGAATAGTAGATCACCATATAAACTCTTCATCCCAAATCATGAAGCAATCGCTGAGGATTGATGAGAGTTTGCAAAGATCCCTTTCATTCATGATTTTTGAGCAATTCCGTCCAGGTATTCTGTATGCTTTGAATAAAGGAATGTGTAAGAAAATTGAATGTAATTCATTTAGCAACCAGTTATCTATGTGAAGAACCTAATATGTATTTCATTATGCAAGGCTCTACTTTCTGCCTACAGTTCTTCTAATTTCTGAAAGTTAATATTAATTTCCATTCTAACCATTGCCCCATCAGTGGACCACTACACCGAGAGCGACGCAAGTTTTTGCGGTCTGCCTTAAAAGAGCTTGCCACTGTTCTTGCTGACCAGCCTGGGTTACTTGGTCCAAAGGTACTGCGTTCATATTTATTTCATTATTTTCTTTCAATAGAATTTAGATCATATGGGGAAAAACTGGAGGGAGTTAGATAGAGCTCTAGGGGCTAGTGGAATCAAGGGATATGGGGAGAAGGCAGGCACAGGTTACTGATTGTGGATGATCAGCCATGATCACAATGAATGGCGGTGCTGCCTCGAAGGGCCAAATGGGCTCCTCCTGCACCTATTTTCTATTTTCTATGATGTTTATGTTATCATCGTACTTGCTGTAACAAAGAATCATGCCCTTTGCCTTGTTAGCAGGAGGTGAAAATACAGTTGTTTTTCAACTACTTGACTTGGGCAAAGGCGTTTTACAATATAAGTTTGGTTTCTCAAACGTACCCTGATTGTTATCTGAATATTTTTTCCTTGCAGAATACATGTTATAATTGCACGTGCATCATTTCTGGTATGCTTGGATATTACTTTTTTTGCAAATTGAATAACACTAGATTTCACAATAAATACATTTGAGCAAATGTTATCCAGGTCATCCACAAGTATCATATCATATCATCATATATATACAGCCGGAAACAGGCCTTTTCGGCCCACCAAGTCCGTGCCGCCCAGCGATCCCCGTACATTAACACTATCCTACACCCACTAGGGACAATTTTTACATTTACCCAGCCAATTAACCTACATACCTGTACGTCTTTGGAGTGTGGGAGGAAACCGAAGATCTCGGAGTAAACCCACGCAGGTCACGGGGAGAACGTACAAACTCCTTACAGTGCAGCACCCGTAGTCAGGATCGAACCTGAGTCTCCGGCGCTGCATTCGCTGTAAAGCAGCAACTCTACCGCTGCGCTACCGTGCCGCCTAAGTATTGTTGGGTTCTGTTCCTGGAAAGTTTAGACTATATTTTGTACTCGAACAGTTCACAAGTCAGAAATGTGGCTGCAAACTCTGTTCCCACGGCAGAAGATGCATGCAGCAGCTGGTAAATACATACTGCCAGTCTCCCAAACACTCCCTCATACGTATGGGCTGCACATAAATCGTGCATTCGTAAGATGGGGAGGACCAACACCAGCTTTGAGACAGAGTTTTAAAAAAACGTTTAGCGGAGTGACCCCTTTGTGATTTGTCATTTGGGCTCTCTCCTTGTAGGCACTCTTTGTTTTCATGGCTCTATCTTTTGCACGCGATGAAATTATTTGGCTGCTTCGTCACGCAGATAACATTCCAAGAACAAGAAACAGTGATGACTTCATAGATAAGTAAGTAAATGTGTTAATTGCATCTCTCATTTATTGCAGAATTACTATTTTTTTTCTGAGTGGTGGTCAGAACTTCAGGGGTCCAAGGCTGAATGCACACTTGACATAAAGGGGATAAATGAGGAGAAATCATTTAACATGAAGGAAATGATAAGCTTTAATGGATTGATTGGTTTGGATTCTGTAGAGAAAATGGAGAGTGCAGAAAGATGGGTTGAAACGAGCATGGGCTGAGCATTAGTTTGGGCGAGAATGGGGAAATAAGAGGAATGAATGTGTGAATAGCTCTAGTGGAGATAAGGGGGAGTGAGTGAAAGTGAAGATAGGGGGTTGGGGAGGAACCTGCCGATGTGGGGAAGATGGTGGGGAGGGGGAGGGGGTGACTGCTGATGGAGGTTTGATGAAGATGGGAGTGAACACACATCCACAAGGTGAAGGTATGTTGATTGTCTTGGTTTGCTTTTGCTGTGATACAGCGAAAATGCTAAGAGCATTTTGTCAGCAAATTTCGCAACTGGGCGACCTTTAAACTTGAAAAAAGTGAACCTAGATATATATCATAGACGAATGGGATGAGAATCCATAAAGATTTTACATATAAGGAATTAAGGGAGTTTGGTTGAAAATATCCTTGACCCTCTCCCATAAGACGGATGTTGAACAAAATATTATTGAACCTAAGCAGGGGTTGAGCGTGGTGCAAAATGTGAAAGAGTTGTCGGCGACAGCTGTGATGATTGCACCCCCAAAAGGTTATTGAAGGAATGAAAACAGGCAAAAAGGTGTGGCTGATTATAGCTAGAAATTATACAAACAGGTTTAGGGAAAGGTAACTGAGTTAAACTTTCAGATCATAGGTATTTAGATTGGGTGGGGTGGGTGGGGGAGGGACAACATTGTTTGAACCTTTGTAGGATGTTCTACCATCATTTGAGCTCCAATTTTTTTTTCTATTTCTTTTAATACTTTCATGATCAGAAATCTTGGATTTGAAATGCACGCTTAGCATCCAGTTACATAATGGTGGAGTTCCAACCACTTGCCAGCCTCAATATAGTCATGTTTCCTATCCCAACTCCTGTTAGAACTGGTTCTAACTTTTAGCTTATGCCTCTTGGCCTTGGATTGCCCCATAAAATCAAATTCCACCCTGCTCCCTCCCTGGAATATCTGAATTCAAATATATAATTATAATTCTTTGAATCCAGATATCGTTTAGTTATCCCCTTAATCTATACAAATATGCTTCAGTTTCACAAGGTAACATTCATCCTTTCACAATAAGTAGGAGTATTGTTTAAAAAGAAGGCATGTGCAACAAGTTTTCCATGGCTGCATTATGCTTGTTAAATTGCTAAATGTTTGACAATGGAGACAATAATTGTTTAAAACTGATCAAGCTAAGATAATTGGGATTGTCCAACATTGCACATTTTCATCAATGGTGTGCAGTTGATTTAGCAAGATTTATAAATGCTTGATAACAAACTGAATATTATGATTTTTAATGTGCTTATTCCTTTGCAATTTAATAAGTCTAAGGACTGAAATGATTTTACTTTGTAATAAGTATTTTGCTATATCTATTGTTTCTGCTTTCTAATTAATCTGTAATTAGGAATTATTTACATTGTTTGGAAAAATATTTATTTTGTAGACACATTGCTGAACTGATCTATTACATGGAAGAGCTCAGAGCACATGTACGCAAATATGGACCAGTGATGCAGCGATATTATGTCCAGTATCTCTCTGGCTTTGATGCAGTGGTCCTGAATGAACTTGTGCAGGTATGACTTTTGCAAAGTACTAATAAAGCATTTGGTTACAGTGCTATGAAGGAAAATGTAGTTAAGCTGAATGTTTTAAGTGGGCAAATGATGCTGGACAAATAATAACTCTATTATCCTTTGCCTGTAAGCAGATTTGTTGTAAAATCATGAGTATTAAAGTTGGTGTGAGATATCTATTTCTGCTCCAGTGTGCACTGATTTTCATTTTTTTTTTTAAGCTTAATCCTTTTTTGGACCAAATTGTAGTGAGTTCAGCTTGCTGTAGAAACACTTTGTGCATTGTCCTGTCCTCTGTTTTATGCATGGTCCTTGGCCTTCCCGCGTCCATGCTAATCTTATTGACACTGCAGATGCTTTTGCCCTGGGTCTTCTGATCCAGAAGTCATGTTGCAAGATGAAGTGAGATTCCACCAACATCTGAGCTCTGGCCACCCGAACCAGAGGGCCATTGAGAACCAGAACTTGAAATGCCCTGATGGCATTTAATAGGCAAGGTTGGGTTTGGAGCCTTTTTTTTGTTGTTGTAAATTTGATTTTCAGAGACTTTGTAAAAACGATTAATATTTATAGAAAAGAACAAAATCATTTAAGTGAAGCATAAGCCATTTTTAAAAAAGGAACTAGTTGAACTTTTCACCCTAATCATCTGGACAGGAATTCTCAATCAAATGAAAGATGATTCTAAACATAGAGCATGTCTGCTACATGAGTAACTGTTGAGATGGACAAGTCTATGATGTATTTAACTGACAAGTGGTTGAATGCCTGGACGTCCTTTCAAAATTATTGGACACTTCATTCAATGCAGCTTTTTTTTTAAAACCTTTTTTCTTACCCAAAGAAGTATATCTATTCTCAGGTTTTTGCATGAGGTATCAATGTTCCATGCTACTTTGGCCCAATTGCTGCAAAATGTTCTGGATTTAGCTATTTTGGTACATTTTCCATGTGTCCTCCCCAGTGCACACGTACTTCCATTTATGTGTACAATTTTTAAAACACCTGCTATATCTTCAAAACCAGCCCTTCACCCATGCCAACCTCATGTCATGAATTGTCTCTGTTCTCTGTATATAATGTGCAGTCAACTTCTTTTGAAAGTTATGGGCAAGAAGGATAGAGGTGAAATCTACGTGTTTCTTATTAGTTATCTTTTATGCCTAGTCTTTGGAGTAGAGAGGAAAAGGCAAGAAAGAAAATAAGAGAAGACATGATATATCGTGTTGCTGCGGGTTATTTTCAGAATTTTACATGCAGTGTAGTTGAGTAGCCAGTAGGTGGAGTATGAATCTGTCAAATCTTAAATTGTATGCAGAGAAAGGTACTAGTAAATTTATATAATTTTTCTGCACGGAAAAAGTTTGACACAAACATTTTTAAAAGAGCTAACGTTCCAGATTTGTCTGTTTTCTGCTGTCTTGCGCATTGTGTTAATCTTTAGTTTTTACTTATACAGGAGTATATTTTTAACACTTAATATTTCAATGGTTCTTTTCACTTCTTTATGTGACCCTGATATTGACCTGGCTCCTGATTTACTTCCTAAGGGTGTCTGAAATGGGCCATCTCTATTTCAAGGTGCTTCTAATAGATGATATTGCTGCATATGATGGGGTTTAGCTCTGTCTGCTATGCAAAGTTTGTACATGGTGTTTCACTTCATTTTTAATAAACCTAGAAATCATTCTTGCTCGTGTCGAATAATTGTGCTGTAGATTTGGTGGTCTACCTGAAAATTTATCATAAATGTTTATATTTTGTTCAGTTTGCCTTGGCAGTTTGCCAGTTCAAAGGTGGATTGATTCCTTTGGATCCTGTGACCGTCAAATATTGCTGTTGAACTTTTCACACAAAGGGTGGTGGGTGTGCGGAACGAACTGCCAGAGGAGGTAGTTGAGGCAGGGACCACTGCAACGTTTAAGAAACAATTAGACAGGTACATGGATAGGACAGATTTGGAGGGATACAGGCCAAATGTAGGCAGTGTAGATGGGACATGTTAGTTGGTGTGGGCGAGTTGGGCCGAAGGCTAATATAAATATTCATTTTGGTTAATAAACTGAAATTTGAAAAAGACTAGGCATTAAGGATGTACACTACATTCTGCACTCTTGTATTTTTTGCTTTGCACTGTCGTACATGTATAGCATGATTTGACAGGATAGCACGCAAAGTTTTTACTCTATCTCAGTAAACATGTCAGTTATAAACTATACCAGTTTAGGAAAATTATTTAAAAAAATTACTGAATATTTTATTTTTCCACTCTAGAATCTTTCGGTGTGTCCAGAAGACGAATCCATCATTATGAGTTCCTTTGTAAACACTATGACTTCCTTAAGTGTAAAACAAGGTGATGTGTTTATTATTTCAAATATACTTCATTAATTACATTATGAATAAAAGTACATTTATCCTTTGCAAGAAAGAACCTTTCATTGTAATGTCACAAATTTACTTTGGATTTGCAGTGGAAGATGGAGAAGTATTTGACTTCAGAGGAATGAGACTGGACTGGTTCAGGCTGCAGGTAAAACCAGAAAGCTTCTGTTAGAGATTCTGATTTTAAATATATATTTTTTTGTTCAGATGAATTTCATATTTAACTTAATGGGATTTTGAATTTAAACTATGCAGCAATTAAAAGCTCTAAAACTAATAAGATGGTACTGTAGAAGTTCTTACTGTCTCCTGAAATAGAAAGCACGTTCAGAAATGAACTGATAATCAAAAGTTGTAATTTGGCTAAGAGAATCCCTTTTTTAGGGATCTTTTGGGTACATTTATTAGGAATTTATTTTTATTGCATTTTTCCATCTTTGTAATCATTTGTCTGTAAATTTTGACCTGGAAGATGGAAATAGATTTACTGTTTGTGTTTGCAAGTGATATTTCCTTTAAAGGGGATGACAAACCGATTTCTGGATTTGTTTTATTTTACCATCCCAGGGGCGTGATTATTTTGGGCAGTTCCTCGGTGTCCAGGATGATGCTTCCACCTCTCTTGGTTCTGAGGTGGCTGATGTCGCCAACATGTGGGACAGATTAGCCTACTCCAACTGTTTATTATTTTATGTTTTTAATTCACATGATCAAGCTAGTTGAGTAATCTGTCACAGAAAATAATTTTTCAAAGTATCGCCGTTGAGAAATAAAGATAAATTTTTGTCTTTTAAGCAATGCCAAATATTTGTTATAAAATGTTAAAATGTCACAAACTTTTATGTTTTTATTTTTTAAATCACTTTAGTAAATTATGCAAACATTCTTCATGGTAACTAAATTTGTCAAGTGGCTATTACACTTTATTGCACTTAATGCCATTAAAAACCAGAGCATGAGGACAATAACTGAAAAAAACGAAAATAGCAGTAAATGTCTTGTGTCCCCATCTTTCTTGACGTTCAATTTGAAGACTATTATAACCTTTGACTCTACACTTAATGTTCCCTCTGCTTGCTTTACATTTGTTATTAATGTTATTAACAATACAAATAGCACAATCCTCCTGGCAATGTAAAGTTTTGTGCTTTGATGAACTATTTGACCACAGAAAAGAAAGATCTTCCTTAAATTCCTGATGTGAATTAAAGTAGATTACTTTGGACATCAATGTTAATTAGCTAACAAGCTGGAGTAAATTCACAGCAATCAAAAAACAAGTCAAGATTCGCCTTCACAACTACTAACTTAATTGTCTCTTGAAGTAATTGCAGTTTAATTAATACCATGAATTTGGACTTGCAAAAAGTATCTGCTCTCCTGCCACATTTTAAGTACCACTAAAATTGAATGCTATAAAGTTAATGCACCAAAGGGTGGGTGACAAAATTGTTTGCAGTCTGAGAAGTAGGAATAGCATTGGTCTGAAATGTTATCTGTGGTTCTTTGCAGAAGCTGCCTGACCTGAGTGTTTATAGCATTGTCTGCTGTTATTCCAGATTTCCAGCATTGATTTTTTTTTTTTTTTTTCACGAATTGAGTATTTGAGGTGTCAGTGGGTTATATTGAGGATTGAGGATTATCTAAAGAGACTCCGAAAGGATCTGACACATGACAGATGAAATTTGACAGTGTCAATTGATACATTTTGGAAGGAAGAATGAGGAGAATCAATACCAAAAGTACAGTTTTAAAGAGGATACAACCAATGAGACATCTATGGGAATGTCTTTTAAGGTGGTAGAATATGTTCGGAAGACTCAAAACAAAACAGGGCAACAGGGATTCCACGTGCTGGTGCATGTAAGGCTGTTGTGTTGGCACTGCATTTAACTTGTAGAACCATATTTCTGTAAGTTGAACATTTTTTAAATGGGGTGGTTAAGTATTGAATTAGCAAAGTAATTTTAACTGTAGGGTTTTTTTCTCCATCAGCATATTTGAATCAAGAAAATGCCTGTTTTGTTTATAGGCTTATACCAGTGTTTCCAAAGCTTCTCTGAATCTATCAGACCACAAGGAGCTAGGAAAAATGATGAACACTATTATATTTCACACAAAAATGGTAGACTCTTTGGTTGAAATGCTGGTGGAAACTTCAGATCTTTCAATCTTCTGGTAAGTTATTCTGTTTTTGAATTTTATAAATCAAGTTGGCTTTACTAACTCGAATAGCAGAACAGAAAATACTTAAGGATACATATGCCAGTCTTTTAAGAATTTAACTTAGGGGCACAAAAAATGGACAGTCGATTGGACCCATGAGAAGCGTTACTTTGAACAAAAGCAATAACTATTTGTTTGCCTTGACATCAATCTGACAGTATGCTTAACAAAGCAAAGAATTCAAAATTATTTTTGTTATTGTATGAAGTATTTAAATGTAGTACTCCTGGTTTTTTTTTCAATATGACAAACGTTTGTGTACTGCCATACTTGATTCCTTGAATGAAAATGTTGTGTTATGAGAAAAAAAATCTGCTTGATATTTTGATGTTTATCTGGGGAAGTGTTACATGGTCAGTCGTGCCATCTAGAGACCAAGGCACAATGTGGGAATAACAGGAACATTAAGGTTCATGAACCTTCATTTCCCCCATTGTTCAATCTTTTATTTCTCAAGTCCCTATTTTCTCCACTGTCTCGATCGACCCCTCCTTTTCTCCCAGTTTGTTTAATTATTTTCATGTGCATGTGATTATTCTTCGTCGATGGCACTTTGTAGATTTTTGTGATTTCTGCCTTCTGCCTGGTATGTGAGGAAAATGACTTGCCGCTACATAAGGACATTTATATTTGTAATTTGACATTCACACAAATTACACCAGGTTTGATCCAGGTCTATCCAACTTATTGACTGGTTTCAAACTGAAAGACAAGTTCAGTGTGCAGTTCTCTGTGGTAACACCCTTATTCTTGTATTTCCAAAAAGAAAATTAAACTTTCTATCAATATTACTTCCTATATGTGTTAATATTATTATTATTATGAATAATATTAAACAGATTTAGGAAATGCCTGAAATTTCATATTTGTTGAGGTTTAAGTAAATTACTATATTTTGTATAATAAAATTTTGAATTTGTGTTCATTCTCTTAAGCTTTTACAGCCGTGCTTTTGAAAAGATGTTTCATCAGTGTTTGGAATTACCCTCTCAATCACGACATTCAATTGCTTTCCCACTAGTTTGCACACATTTCATGAGCTGCACTCATGAACTGTGTCCTGAAGAGGTAAGATTTTTTTTCTGAATTACTTTCATTGCTGCCTGGAGTCCTTGTGCACACACGATTCATCTGGGAGAAGCACAGCGGGTGTATTGTGTTAATCTTTTGCAAGTTAAGAGTTCAACAATAAAGTCTGACAGCATAGTTATGATCCTCGGCCATAAATGCTCTGCCTTTCAGAAAGCTGAAGGCTAAAAGTAAAGTCAAAATGCAGCTTTTAATGCTTTTAATTATACCTAAAAAGTACATGATGAAGACTTGTTCAGTCGGCTAAATTGTAGAAAAAAGTGTGATGTCCTCGGTGCTGTCTCTTTTGGTCATCTATAATCTCATTAGTGATGTGATTTTGTATCATTCCTGTTGATATGCATAGTTCAAAACTTTGGCAAATACAGTGCCCTCCATAATGTTTGGGACAAAGACCCATCATTTATTTATTTGCCTCTGTACTCCACAATTTGAGATTTGTAATAGAAAAAATCACCTGTGGTTAAAGTGCACATTGTCAGATTTTAATAAAGGCCATTTTGGTTTCACCAAGTGTGTTTATACATAGTCCCCCCATTTCAGGGCACCATAATATCTGGGACACAGCAATGTCGTAAATGAAAGTAGTCATGTTTAGTATTTTGTTGCATATCCTTTGCATGCAATGACTGCTTAAAGTCTGCGATTCATGGACATCACCAGTTGCTGGGTGCCTTCTCTGGTGATGCTCTGCCAGGCCTGTATTGCAGCCATCTTTAACTTATTTTGGGGACTAGTCCCCTTCAGTTTTCTCTTCAGCATATAAAAGGCATGCTCAATTGGGTTCAGATCGGGTGATTGACTTGGCCACTCAAGAATTGACCTTTTTTTTTTAGTTTTGAAAAACTCCTTTGTGGCTTTAGCAGTATGTTTGGAAGCATTGTCTTGCTGTAGAATGATCCGCCGGCCAATGAGTTTGGAGGCATTTATTTGAACTTGAGCAGATAGGATGTGTCTATACACTTCAGAATTCATTATGCTGCTACCATCAGCAGTTGTATCATCAATGAAGATAAGTGAGCCAGTTCCTTCAGCAGCCATACATGCCCAGGCCATCACACCCCCACCACCCTGTTTCACAGATGAGGTGGTATGCTTTGGATCTCGGGCAGTTCCTTCTCTCCTCCATACTTTGCTCTTGCCATCACTGTGATACAAGTTCTCTTCGTCTCATCTGTCCACAAGACCTTTTTCCAGAACTGGTTGCTCTTTTAAGTACTTCTTGGCAAATTGTAACCCGGCCATGCTATTTTTGTGGCTAACCAGTGGTTTGCATCTTGCAGTGTAGCCTCTGTTTTTCTGTTCATGAAGTCTTCTGCGGACAGTGGTCATTGACAAATCCACACCTGACTCCTGAAGACTGTTTCTGATCTGTCTGACAGGAGTTTGGGGATTTTTGTTTATTATAGAGAGAATTCTGTCATCAGCTGTGGAGGTTTTGGCCTGCCAGTCCCTTTGCGATTAGTAAGCTCACCAGTGCTCTCTTTCTTCTTAATGATGTTCCAAACAGTTGATTTTGGTAAGCCTAAGATTTGGCTGATGTCTCTTAACAGTTTATTCTTGTTTCTCAGTCTCATAATGGCTTCTTTGACTTTCATCGGCACAACTTTGGTTCTCATGTTGATAAACAGCAATAAAAGTTTCCAAGGAATGATTAGGTGCTGAGAGCTCACTTATACCTGCATGAAGGAGGCAATTAAACACACCTGAACAATTACAAACACCCGTGAAGCCATGTGTCCCAAGCATTACTGTGCCCTGAAAGGGGTACTATGTATAAACACAGCTGTAATTTCTACATGGTGAAACCAAAATGTATAAAAATGGCCTTTATTAAAATCTGACAATGTGCACTTTAACCACGTGATTTTTTGCTATTACAAATCTTAATTTGTGGAGTACAGAGGCAAATAAATAAATGATGGGTCTTTGTTCCAAACATTATGGAGGGCACTGTACCTACTAGAACTGCTTTAGTTCCACATTTTGTTAAACACCACCTTTAATGTCTACAGCTGTTTGCATTGACTTGTGCAAATATGTTTCCTGTGGGAATGGTTTGAGGGGACAGTTGCTTTGGAAATGCTACACAATTTTGTTTAGTTGTCCGTTAAAAGGCCTTGAGTAAAGACTGACTGGCTTTAAGAAAAGGACTATATAGCAAGTTCGCTAATACCACCACTTTCCTGATCGGTAGTGTCACACTGACTTTTATATAACTATATTCTTTAAAGCTCCAATTCTAATCTTTTAAGGAGCTGTATGGGTCAGCCACTCTACAGGATACCCAGTTTTGATTGAAAGTATCGGGATCAATCTGTGCTAATTGATATTTGCCAGTGTACAAGGCTCCATCACTTCAAGAGTTCAGTGTTAGTTTGGCAGACTGGAGTTTATTTTCAAGGAGCCTCTTTACCATTGCAATTTGATTTGCATTATGGAAAGTATCATTGCGACCACCATTTCTAGATGGTTGCTGCGTGTTTTATACCCTATATAAAATGCAGAAAAATTATGAAGGAACTTTTCTTTCGAGGTCGGAAGAATCATGACCAGTAGAACTAAATGATTTAAGTCAACTCGTCACATAAATGGTTAATTATGTCCTCCGCTTGGCAAGATTCAGGTTGAACATTAAACTTTTTGTACAGATATTACAAAAATCTTTGTCAGACTTCTTTGTCAGGCTTTTTGTACATTCCTGTTGCTTATTATTTTCCCATATGGGAAATCCATTGCACACAAAGATAGTGGTTGGAAAATGCTGACATTTGTTCCAGACACAGACATTTGGTTGATCAACACGTCCAATGAACCCAACCCAGTGTAGTTTGTTTGCCAGTTAGAATCAGTTGCCAAAAAATAGCACAGCCCTTTTCTCAGTCAATGCAGGCTGGAACATCCAGCAGCAGTGGGTTACACCTTGGACTTGAACAAGTTTTATGACTTACTGCTTAATGGAATGGTGTGGCTTTCCCCATGATCCACCAATGTATTCGCTAGGGTAATCAAACATGTTTATATTGAAGTTAAGCCCATAACATTAATCATTAAATGGCAATTGCAATAGTTGTCTTTGATAGGGTGCTGAAGGAATTCTGAACAGATTGAATGAATAAGGCAACTTAGAAATGTTTTATGACAGTGAAATTAACTTTTATTTTGGTAATGAATGCTCTTCACTCAGCTGCCAGTCAGTAACAATACCCTGTTGCACTGTAAGCACTTGACTTGGGTTCAAAGCTCCATCCATGCCCTGAGATCTTTTACCACAGTTCTGCATTTGTCCAGGCTTTGTAACAGTGGTACTCCGGAGCCTTAAGTTGATGGCCGTCTGCTAAAGAATGTGATGTGGAAAAGTTTCACAACTTAAATTGGTCTTCCATACAATCAGAGGGATGGCCTTTTCATTTTATGGTCTGGGTTCCATGTTTTGCAATATCGTATCAGATGATTTATGGGATATTAGGAGACCTGCATTATCTCCACTGACAGACAAATTGCTTAAATTAGCTACATATACTGGTTCATTTTAAAGAGAAAATGTGATTTTTGTATCTGCCATCTTGCAACATTCAACTGAAGGGGAGTATGATCGTAAAGTCCCACACTAATCTAGCTTCTCAGAATTTAAAGATGGTCAAAGTGCCTTGGATAATTCAGTCAAGATGTCGAAGTGAACAGTGAAGAGATAGATTGCTATGTGCCTTGCAGTATTCATTACATTTTGCACAGATGGACCATAATTTTTAAAAACTGGAATTTGTCCAATCAGGAGGTTTATCTATCTTGGAGGCATAAATTACAAGTATGTACAATTGTTGTAATTGCCTTCAATCAGAAACTAAGTACTTAAGCAATAGTTTTAAAGCAATTGGGTTGTTAAATAGAGCATCATCTTAGTAGCAAAGTTTTGTCATGTTTGAAACCACTCATGAGGAATACCACAGGATTTGTGTGAACCTTAAGTATTTAATTTCAAAATGTTTGAACAATAGCTTGCATTTAAGAAACAGTCATTTTAATTATTTAAGTACTTTGAACATTGGAGAAGCAAACAGAAACATTTTTCAGAAGGGAGCAATCTCAAGATTAAATAGGATGGCCCTGGAAGAATTTGGAAGCATGGCTTGGAAGATGGTGGACAAAGTCATGGAGTGCAATATGAAAAGTAGACTAGTGTTGGAGATCCAGACAAACCTTAAAGGATTGTCTTAAAGGATTAAGTCTCTGGAAGGATTTGAAAGTAGCGAAATTCGTTATTGATAGCCTCGCTTGCAAACTGAGCTGTGATATTAAAGTGTAGGAAGGAACTGCAGATGCTGGTTTAAACCGAAGATAGACTCAAAAAGCTGGAGTAACTCAGTAGGACAGGCAACATCTTTGGAGAGAAAGAATGGGTGACGTAGACTGAAGAAGGGTCTCGACCTGAAACGTCACCCATGCCTTCTCTCCAGAGAGGCTGCCTGTCCTGCTGAGTTACTCCAGCTTTTATGATATGAATGTGTAGTGCAGTTTTGACGTTGATGACCGACCTCAGAATTCTTGATGGTTTTCAGCCCATACATTGAAGAATTGGGGATGCCATCATTGGCAATCCAACGACAAATGGTATCAGACATATTTAAGTTTCAGAAATAGATTGTGGGGCTGTATTAGGGGATGCAAGAAGCATGGAACCAGACAGCTTGTGAGGTAAGTTAATGTTGAGGTCGAAGTTTGGATAGATTTGAGGACAATATCTAGTATGTACTGTTATGCTCAACACACAATGCATTTGCAAATGTTTTTCGTGATCAAAATGCATCACAGAATTTGATATATCTATGCAATAAGCAGAATTAAGCAGCTGAAACTTGTTTGGAAGCTGGTATCTTTTAATTGCAAACTATAATTTATGAAAATCATGTGGTCAAACAATTTTTTGCCTCGAGTTGTAATCAGCTGGGTAATGCCCTAATAGGCTTCTGTGCCCACTTCCATCAATTTTTGTAGTAATAAGAACGGATTTCTGTTAAGACTTTCTCTACTACAGAAAGTTTGTATTCAAAGAAGGATCCTTACTCAAGCTTAACTGAGGCATGGAAATTGGAAGTAAAGACCGAAAATGCTGAGAATATTCAGTAACTCAGGCCACATTGATGAGAAAAGAAACAGAGTGGAGAGTTCCCAATTCTGGCAAAGCGTCTTCGATCCAAAACTTTAACTCAGTTTCTCTTCCCATGGATGTGGTCTGATCTGCTGAATAGTTCCAGCATTTCTTTTTTGGAACTGAAGCATATTGATTTTTTTAGATTGTTCCCAGACTAGATTTGAAGATAACTTGATTTTGATAGTGAACACTGCTGTTGTAAATTACCACACCTGTTAATGGGCATGAAAGCATTTGCTCCTGATTAAATATAGATGCTGAATTGCTGTTAGATCGATCATGAGATCATTCTTTTGGTTAAGCATTCCCAGAGCAGGTAGAAAACCAACAAATGCTTCACTAATTCTAGCAATGTTATTTTCCAAAGGGCACTTGCAGCCTCTGTTATGAACCAAATATGATTCATTGATCTAGTTAATAGACTGGCAAAAGGTTTTCAGTTAAGGATTTTCCATGCCCAGTATAGGCTAAAGCTGAGTAGATAGAAAGTATGTACGAGCAAAGTGAAAAATATGTAGGATAATAATAATAATAATAATAATAATAATAATAATAATAATAATAATAATAATAATAATAATAATAATAATAATAATAATAATATTCATTTATTGTCATTGCAACGAGTACAACGAAATTAAAAAATAGCCAATCCTGACGGTGCGTACAAACATATATGCAATAAATGCAAAAACAAATAAATACATAAATACAATTAAATACAATTATGTTAAGTACAAAGATTTTTTAGTGTTGCCTAGTGCAAAGGTAGTGTTCAGTTCTCGTATGGCCCTGGGGTAAAAACTGTTCTTAAGTCTGTTTGTTCGGGATTTTATCGACCTGAAACGTCGACCAGAGGGCAGATGAACAAACAGACGGTGGCCGGGGTGGGATGGATCTTTTATTATTTTGCCTGCTCTACTGAGGCAGCGTAGGCTGAACAGGTGCTCCAGGGAGGGCAGTGAGCAGCCGATGATTTTCTGGGCCGTCGTGATGACCCTCTGAAGGGCCTTCCTGTCCTTTTCTGAGCAGCTGGCATACCATGTGGTTATACAGTATGCCAGCACACTCTCGATGGAGCAGCGATAGAAGGACAACATGAGCTTCTCCTGCAGGTTGGTTTTCCTGAGGATCCTCAGGAAGTGGAGTCTCTGCTGTGCCTTCTTTACTGTGGTGATGGTGTTGGTAGACCAGGTGAGATCCTCTGCGATGTGCGTACCCAGGAACCTGAAAGCTGGTACCCTTTCCACACAGACCCCATTGATGTAGAGTGGGTCGTAATCTCCACTGGTTTTCCTAAAGTCAATTATAAGTTCCTTTGTTTTGGAGGAGTTCAGGACCAGATTGTTCACTGAACACCATGCTGCCAGCCTTTGGATTTCATCCCTATAGGCTGTCTCATCTCCTTCTGAGATGAGTCCAACCACAGTCGTGTCATCCGCGAACTTGATGATGGTGTTGGTGGGATGGGTGGGGGCGCAGTCGTGAGTGTAGAGGGAGTAAAGGATGGGGCTCAACACACAGCCCTGTGGTGAGCCGGTGCTCAGTGTAATGGTGGAGGAGAGGTGAGGGCCTATTTTGACTGTCTGGGGGCGGTTGGTCAGAAAGTCCTTGATCCATTTGCAGATGGTTTGGGAAAATCCAAGGTCGGAAAGTTTGGTGACCAGTCTGCTCGGGATGACCGTGTTAAAGGCAACTGTTTGCTCCAATTGAAGACTGGCTCGAAGGGCCGAATGGCCTACTCCTGCACCTTTTGTCATAAGACCAACAAATTTATTTAAAAAGAAAGAACCTTTCAGAAGCTAATGTTCAAAAGAACAATGTAATCAGTAATAGGTGGTCAAGTCCATTTAGCATTTGCTACTGTCCGGCTGGAAGGAAGCATCGGCAGTGGCAAGAAATCAAAAGTTAGTGGGTTTGTGGCTTGAACTGACCTCTCATTTGGGCTGTACAGTAATGTACATGTTTATTTATATTTTCGCTTAGTTTGACAACCACAAACGAATGCATTCCTTGGAGATGCATTCCTTCTAGCCGTGGGTGTGTTGTTTGTGCTTTATGGATCATCCCCATCTATGTTATGTTTTCAATGGATAAAAAAAAATGATCATTTGAAAATTTTCTTCAACTTTCCACGAGAAACCATGTTGAAATTACTATCATTCCACTTAATTTTGTCAGTGGGCTTTGAGGCATTTTTTGGAGAGGCAACTTTGGGAGTTGAACTAGTGATGTCAGTTTTAGTTTAACTTGATGTCAAAAATAAATGCTGCAGCTATAGGTTCGAGATCCATTTCTGATTTGGGCACTTGGATATTATGTGCTAAGCAGCTGGTCTCTTCGGCGATTTTAGGTGTGCAATGAATGAGTCATTGTAATAATTTTCAACTGTTCATTCGTATATTTGAAATGATATAATTAGTTCCCATGTAGATAAAGCCCACGTTTTCATCATTCGGTAGATATTCAGAATGCATTGGACACTCATAGTTTGTATTCATTCTGGATCTTGTAGAGGCATCACATTGGAGATCGTAGTCTCTCACTGTGCAACATGTTCCTTGATGAAATGGCTAAGCAAGCTCGCAACCTCATAACAGATATATGCACAGAGCAGTGCACTCTTAGTGATCAGGTAAGATTTCAGCTATATTGTGCAGGTCTGGGAGAAAAGCAGTTTGCATCAACTGGGGCTGGAAGTACTTTGATGCTCCTATTGGCATTGTATGACATATTCCAAACACCATGACAGTAAATACCACAGTTACATTTTAAAATGCTTCAATATTTTCTTTGGTCAGGTACAGTAATTTGCACCAATAAACTAATCTTAAAATGATAAGATGGATGATTTTGCAAAAGGATGAAGATGTCACAATTAGTATATTTCTGATCTGAATCCATATCGCCTGACTCAACTCAACAAAAAAGTGTTCTTATAGATTTTGAACTGCTTTGACATTCTAGTTAAACTACAGATGTTTATCGTGATGAGCCAATATTGCCTACATCCAAAATGCTGATTTGTTATTTTTCTATTTAAACAGCCACTTAGTATTTTTTGATGGACTTCCAAAATGTTGGTAAGTGAGTTTAGAGTGTGGTCTTAAAGGAGGTCAAGCCTCTTGCAAGGCAATTTCATGGTGTGAGGCTAAAATTAATTTGTTGCCATCAATGCTATGACTGACAAAGGGGAGAGGAGATGCGTACTTTGAAGTACCAAAGGACTGAAACAGAAAGGATTGATTAAGCAACTGAAAGACACGTATTTATTGTTGAACAAGAATTAACTGAGATCATTGAGGCTATGGGTAACAAAGATAATGGCAAAAGATTTAACAGCAAATGGTCAGAAGGATTGCCAGATAATATTATAGAGAAAAGAAAGTAGTCTTTGAGAAAAATTAATGGATTAGGACGAGGATGGAATTTGTGGAATGGCTGCATAGTTTGCCAAAAAGGCAGGAGGTGAATTTTTGACAGTATTTGAATGGAAGAAATTGTGGCTCCTTCTCGTCTGGAAGGCAGAAGCAAGAGAGGTGATGCGATATCTATCACCTGACATGTTTGTAAAAGCTCGTCCTTTGACTGCACATAATTTCATCCAGTTGCAGTAGTTGGGGAGATGGTACCATAGTGGGTATGGCATTAAAGTAGTTACCAGAGGACTGGCCCATTGATCAGAGATGAGAGTTTAAATCCTTTTTTTTAAACTGATGAGAGGTAATTAAGCAGAAATTTTCCCTTACCACAGATGTTGATTAGATTTAATATTTTTTATCATGTAGAGGTAGAGACGAAGTAGAGAAGGGCCTTCTCGGCTGTATCTCTAAACTGAAACTAAAGATTAACCATAAAATAACAACAATTATGAAAATACAAGCTGCTAAGGACAACAACATTTTGTAGATCAGTTTGTTGTTGATTTTTTTAAGTACAAATCCACTTTGCAGAATTCCATTGTATTCTTAATTGGCTGGTTTTAAAAATGAGTTGATATGGCGAAAGTGTGTGGTAAAATGAATCAGGGAAGGAATCAAATGAGAAGCAACGAAGGACCATAAATCATCTTTATGCTTCCTATTTTGCTGATTTGGTAGAAAAATAAATTACACAAGGAAAACTTCCATTTTCAAGAAAGAGTTAGATTTAACTCTTAGGGCTAAGGGAATCAAGGGATATGGGGAAAAAGCCAGAACGGGGTACTGATTTTGGATCAGCCATGACCATATTGAATGGCGGTGCTGGATCGAAAGGCCGAATGGCCTACTCCTGCACCTATTTTTTTATGTTTCTATAAAGAACAAAATGTGCATATTGCACAGTTAAGCTTAACCTGTTCATAGAAACATAGGAAATAGGTGCAGGAGGAGGCCATTCGGCCTTTCGAGCCAGCACCGCCACTCATTGCAATCATGGCTGATCATCGACAATCAGTAAACCGTGCCTGCCCTCTCCCCATATCCCTTGATTCCGCCAGCCCCTAGAGCTTTATCTAACTCTCTTTTAAATTCATCCAGTGAATTGGCCTCCACTGCCTTCTGCGGCAGAGAATTCCACAAATTCACAACTCCCTGGGTGAAAAAGTTTTTTCTCATCTCAGTTTTAAATTGCCTCCCCTTCATTCTTGGACTCTGGCCCCTGGTTCTGGACTCCCCCAACACTGGGAACATTTTTCCTGCATCTAGCTTGTCCAGTCGATTTTTAAATGATGCATGAAGAACATAGAATGCTAAAAACAGTCACTTAAAATAACATTTTAAAATAACTTGATGAATGTGTTTTGTCAAGAAAGTTGTGAAAAATGACAATTTTGCTACTTAATGTCCAGTAGCTTTTGATTTGTTCAACCGAGAACCAAACTCTGCTGTGCAAAGCAAAAAAAATCTAATCTATTAAATCAGAATTTGCTAGCATTTTAAAATATGTGGATATTGCCCGTTGCCACATGTCGATATTGCTGGTTGTGACATTTTTATTTTAAACTGTTTTAAAGTTTACACTTTTTGTTTTATAGTTATTGCCAAAACATTGTGCTAAGACTATCAGTCAAGCAGTGAATAAAAAGTCCAAAAAGCACACTGGAAAGAAAGGGGAACCTGAAAGGGAGAAACCTGGAGTGGAGAGCATGAGAAAGAACAGGCTACTGGTTACCAAGTGAGCAGTCTTCAACTCATTATTCATAGCTCAAGATGTTCTTTACCAACATAAAACTTATAAAGCTATCTTGTGAAAAGATAATACTTTCAAGATTGATTCCTTGTCGTAACCTGCCTTGTAGTTTGTACTAATTCCTTACATGCTCTAAAAATCAAAAGTAGCTCTCTTCATTTAAGAGGCTCAGTAACAATAATGCAATATTTAGAACATTTATTTATGTTGTTAATAGTTTGTACTTTAAACAACCTGAACGGGTCAAAGCATTCTGCTTGTGTTGTAGCTTTCTAGAGAAAATGATTTTCAATATAAATCAGAAAGTGCTTAATTTTTCTCCCAACATTTAAATTATTTTACAATACAATACAAGACAATATATCTTTATTGTCATTGTACCCAGGGGTACAACGAGATTGGGAATGCGCCTCCCATACGATGCAATAATTTAAGTAATTTAGACAACAGCAACCCAATGAAACAATTGTAACAGTTTTAGACAGGGTAAAGTGCAAGTTGATCTATGCGTTGTGACCATCCGGCTCAGCAGGACCGGTTCATAGCAGCTATGGCCCTGGGGATGAGGAAAACAAACAATATGAAAGTAAAATGAAGGCAACTCATCTGAAATTCAATTGATATGGTGTGGGGGATAACCAACACTCAGTTACTATAGCTATGCATGAAAGGGATGTGCATGCGTTTATTTCATATAGCCTTTTTACAGTAATTTAAATATTTTGAGATTTCTGGAAGTTGTTATGCAGCATAAATTTGCATTTGTCATTTTCATTTTGTTTTTCAGTTTGGACAAACTGCACACTGCTCTCTCTGAGCTTTGTTTCTCTATCAATTATGTTCCTAATTTAGCGGTCTGGGAGCACACCTTCACACCTCGAGAATACCTTACTTCACATTTGGAGATCCGATTCACTAAGTAAGAACATTTAACGGTTGTGTAGGAAATATTCTGCACAGGAGAAACATGGGATATTTAAAGATAACTAATTGAAATGGGTCTAATTGCTAATTGCAAAAATAACTATTTGCAAAAAAGAGTCCACTTTTAAACACAAGGTCAAAATTTTGAAGAACTAATTTATATGCAGTTGAGAGGTCACACCCAGTTTTATTCACCCTTTTTTGACTCCAGTAAGTGTATTCAGACCCGTGGATATGTCCGTACCATAAAGATCAATAATCAACCAGCTGGTCCTTGCAGTTAGTTAAACAAAATTAGAGCATGTACATGTCTGTCATGTTCTAGAAGGAGAACATAGGAAGGGTTATCTTTAAATGGGACCATTCATACTGTTTTAATAGCTCAACATCAAGGGCCGGAGGAACTCAGTGAGTCATGTAGCATCTGGGAGGGAATGGACATTCTCCTTGATGGTCTGGACCTGAAAAGTCACCTGTCTGTTCCCTCCCCAAATGCTGCCTAGTCCACTGAGTTTCGACAGTACTTTGTGTTTTGCCCAATATTTCAACATGTACAATTTCTTGTGTCTCCGTGCTTTAATAGCTCAGCTGATTTATGAATTAAAGTAGTTGTACGGCTCTGAAAATTGTAGATTTATTTCCTGCTCTGTGGTGAATTGGCTGATATCAGTGAGTGGTGTAAGGGGGTTGGAACTGATTTCAGCCTCCTAAATTAAAATGAGCAACATTGACCAGTACGCTGATTATCTGATGTGCTGAAAATTCTAGGCAGCAAGAATGGGGTCTACTGCATTGTTTTCTCTGGTTAAATAATCTACTGACAGGGCTGGTAATGTCTAGACCTCTACATAATCATTTGTGTGAGGCGTCTAGTGCTCATGGGAGTATTAAATTTAAGACTTGGTACTGTAGGAGGGAATAAAATGAGCCTGGTTTTACAGAAACGATTCGTCTCCACCTTAACCCTTGTAAAAAGTTATAGTTCAAATATCTCTGCTTCAGAATCCAACCGATTTTAATATTTAGTTTTGTATGTAAGAGACAAAGTATAACTTTTAAACTGAAATTTAACACTTTGGCACAAAGATACCACAGCCAATCTAAGTAACTGTATTTTTTTAATAAACTGACACACAGGTAAAAATTGTACTTTCTGGATCTTTATAGACTGGTATGTTTAGCCCCAAGATTGAAAAAGGTTCCACCTGAATCATTTCCCAAAATAAATTTATTTGTATTTGTACATTTTGGGCAGTCAGTCTAAAAATCATTCCTGCATACAGTTTGATGGACTTTGCTTCTGATTATTAGACAATAGACAATAGGTGCAGGAGTAGGCCATTCAACCCTTCGAGCCAGCACCGCCATTCAATGCGATCATGGCTGATCACTCTCAATCAGTACCCCGTTCCTGCCTTCTCCCCATAACCCCTCACTCCGCTATCCTTAAGAGCTCTATCCAGCTCTCTCTTGAAAGCATCCAACGAACTGGCCTCCACTGCCTTCTGAGGCAGAGAATTCCACACCTTCACCACTCTCTGACTGAAAAAGTTCTTCCTCATCTCCGTTCTAAATGGCCTACCCCTTATTCTTAAACTGTGGCCCCTTGTTCTGGACTCCCCCAACATTGGGAACATGTTTCCTGCCTCTAATGTGTCCAATCCCCTAATTATCTTATATGTTTCAATAAGATCCCCCCTCATCCTTCTAAATTGCAGTGTATACAAGCCTAATTGCTCCAGCCTTTCAACATACGACAGTCCCGCCATTCCGGGAATTAACCTAGTGAACCTACGCTGCACGCCCTCAATAGCAAGAATATCCTTCCTCAAATTTGGAGACCAAAACTGCACACAGTACTCCAGGTGCGGTCTCACCAGGGCCCGGTACAACTGTAGAAGGACCTCTTTGCTCCTATACTCAACTCCTCTTGTTACGAAGGCCAACATTCCATTGGCTTTCTTCACTGCCTGCTGTACCTGCATGCTTCCTTTCAGTGACTGATGCACTAGGACACCCAGATCTCATTGAACATCCCCTCTTCCTAACTTGACACCATTCAGATAATAATCTGCCTTTCTATTCTTACTTCCAAAGTGAATAACCTCACACTTATCTACATTAAACTGCATCTGCCATGTATCCGCTCACTCACACAACCTGTCCAAGTCACCCTGCAGCCTTATTGCATCTTCCACACAATTCACACTACCCCCCAGCTTAGTATCATCTGCAAATTTGCTAATGGTACTTTTAATCCCTTCATCTAAGTCATTAATGTATATCGTAAATAGCTGGGGTCCCAGCACCGAACCTTGCGGTACTCCACTGGTCACTGCCTGCCATTCCGAAAGGGACCCATTTATCCCCACTCTTTGCTTTCTGTCTGCCAACCAATTTTCTATCCATGTCAGTGCCCTACCCCCAATACCATGTGCTCTAATTTTGCCCACTAATCTCCTATGTGGGACCTTGTCGAAGGCTTTCTGAAAGTCGAGGTACACCACATCCACCGACTCTCCCCTGTCAATTTTCCTAGTTACATCCTCAAAAAATTCCAGTAGATTTGTCAAGCATGATTTCCCCTTCGTAAATCCATGCTGACTCGGAATGATCCTGTTATTGCTATCCAAATGCTCAGCAATTTTGCCTTTTATAATTGACTCCAGCATCTTCCCCACCACTGATGTCAGACTAACTGGTCTATAATTACCCGTTTTCTCTCTCCCTCCTTTCTTGAAAAGTGGGATAACATTTGCTATCCTCCAATCCACAGGAACTGATCCTGAATCTATAGAACATTGAAAAATAATCTCCAATGCTTCCACTGGTTCTAGAGCCACCTCCTTAAGTACCCTGGGATGCAGACCATCAGGCCCTGGGGATTTATCAGCCTTCAGTCCCATCAGTCTACCCAAAACCATTTCCTGCCTAATGTGGATTTCCTTCAGTTCCTCCATCACCCTAGGTTCTCCGGCCCCTAGAACATTTGGGAGATTGTATGTATCTTCCTCAGTAAAGACAGATCCAAAGTAACGGTTTAACTCGTCCGCCATTTCTTTGTTCCCCATAATAAATTCCCCTGCTTCTGTCTTCAAGGGACCCACATTTGCCTTGACTATTTTTTTCCTCTTCACGTACCTAAAAAAACTTTTGCTATCCTCCTTTATATTATTAGCTAGTTTACCCTCGTACCTCATCTTTTCTCCCCGTTCGGGTTATCGGTTATCGGTGATGTTTTAACTGAGAGAAAATATAAAGGAAATGAAAGAACTGTATGACTTCAATAGTCTTTGTATTATCTTCTTAGGGATAATTTCAATGGTCATTGAGAATATTATTCATATTTGTTTATTTAATAGCATTCACGTGCTCTAGTCATTTAATTTAATTTTGCACCCATAGTTTTGCAGAAAATTGGATCTTGTTTAAATGTCATCGTTTAACTTTATGACATGCTTTTTGGATTTCAATTTTAGGTCAATTGTGGGAATGACGATGTACAATCAAGCTACACAGGAGATTGCAAAGCCTTCCGAGCTTCTGACAAGCGTGAAAGCTTACATGACTGTACTTCAATCCATAGAAAATTATGTGCAGATAGATATTACCAGAGTTTTTAACAATGTCCTTCTCCAACAGACACAGCATTTAGATAGTCATGGTGAACCGACCATAACTAGCTTGTACACCAATTGGTAAGTATTCAAATTATGTATATTTCAAGTTATGAAAAGTGCCTTATCTTATCTATAAATGTTCATGGGCAACCTTAATTAACTGTACATTTATATAGGTATCTGGAAACTCTACTGAGACAAGTCAGCAATGGCCACATTGCGTACTTTCCAGCTATGAAGGCATTTGTAAATCTGCCCACTGAGAGTGAACTGACATTCAATGCAGAAGAATATTCAGACATCTCTGGTAAAGAAATTAGAACATTTTCTGTTGAACATAGTTAATTTTGTGATGGTCATGTGGCCCATCAGCCAAATGCCTGCGCAGGACAGTTTTGTTAACCCACCATGTGCTGTCTCTTTCCCATGACCTTATTTGCCTCAATGTTCCATCTGCCTCTAGCAGAAATCAGAGTATCAGAGACCTATCACTGCTGCCAAGAAGCTGCTTGTGTGAAATGACCAGATGTGTTTTCATTTGGTGAATTCAAATGTTTTTCAATTGGATTTAACTCCTTGTCTGCCTTTTGATAGTTTTCTTCCTTGCTGTACTGAACTAGTAAAGGAAGGAAACTAGATACTTTTCAGTCTAGTTCCATGGCTACTGTAGCTCCATGTGTACTGATCATTTTGGATGTAGGCTAGCACATCAGCTGGAACCCTTTTCTGAATATTTCAGGATTTGAGATATATATCCTGCTTTCAGCCCTAACCACCTCTCGGCACTCCTGATATTTAGTTTTACTTTAGACTTTTAATTACAAATTATATAAACATAGCACAAAAAGTAAGGAAATTTGTGTTTGGTAGATTATTTCTTTGTTGTAACAATGCTTGGCAATAAATCTTATACCGTTGGAAAGCCTGTTTATTTCCCTTTTAAATGGTGCCACATTTGTAAGGAACATGCATTTGTGGGATGAGCAGCAGAGCTGAGTAGGTGGGTTGCGCCCATGAAAAATCTGCCAAATCTCTGCCAATGCCAAACATCTTATTCTGCCATTGACTCTTGTTCGGTGTTGTTTGGTGGATTGGATGATTGAAGTCTGAAGAAACAAGACATATTGGCAATTTAACAATTTATTCATTTAATAAACAGGAGCCTCAGTAGCGTGTGGAAGAACCATACACAGCCACAACAGCCTGGCACCTCCTCCTCATGCTGGTCACCAGCCTGGTCACACACTGTTGTGGGATGGCATCCCATTCTTCAACCAGCATTTGTCGCAAGTCAGCCAACGTGGTTGTGTTGGTCACTCTGGCACGAACAGCACGCCCAAGCTGATCCCACAAGTGTCCAATGGGGTTGAGATCAGGACTGCTGGCAGGCCATTCCATCCTCTCCACTCCCAAATTCTGGAGGTAGTCTCTGAGAAACCCTGCTCTGTGCGGGCGAGCATTGTCGTCTTGGAGGATAGAGTTCGGTCCCAGACTGTGGAGATATGGGATTGCCACTGGTTGCAGAATCTCATCTCGATATCTCTCTGGATTGAGATTGCCTCCAATGATGACAAGCCTCGTTTTTCCAGTGAGGGAGATGCCGCCCCACACCATCACACTGCCTCCACCAAAAGATGTTACTCTATCGGTGCAGCAATCAGCATAGCGTTCTCCGCGTCTTCTCCACACTTTGACCCTATGATCCAACTGCCGTAGGCAGAATTTGGACTCATCGCTGAACATAACGTTCCTCCACGTGTTCAGGTTCCAGTGCACGTGTTGCCGACACCAGCGCAAACGAGCCTGACGGTGAAGGGCAGTCATGGCAGGCCTCCTGGCAGCCCTATGAGACCGGAGATCGCTGCGTGCAGTCTGTTCCGAATTGTCTGGGCAGAGAGCCGTCGGCCATATCGTCCTGCAAACCTTGACTGCAAATCTGTAGAAGACAGCCTACGGTTCCTAAGTGCTGACAGGGTGAGGAAACGGTCTTTTTCGTGTGTCGTCTTCTTGGGACGCCCACTTCGCGGCCTGTCACTGACATCCCCCGTTATATGGAACTTGGCCTTCACTTTGGAGATGGTACTAGGGCTCACTCCAAATAATGCCGCAACTTGGTTTTGCGGAACACCAGCTTGAAGTTGCCCTATCGCACAGGCCCTATCCAGATCAGTCAAACGTGGCATGCCGATTCTTGGAGCAGACACCTACTGACCACTGGAGCAGGGTCCATGCTCACAAATGCTGCCAATCAGGCACCTGATTGTCAGCACCTGGGGGTACCAGAAGCTCAAAACAAGAGTCAATAGCAACAGCAGAATAAGCTGTTTGGCATTGGCAGAGAAGATTTGGCAACATTTTTCATGGGCGCAACCCATATACTCAGCTCTGCTGCTCATCCCACAAATGCATGTTCCTTACAAATGTGGCACCATTTAAAAGGGAAATAAACAGGCTTTCCAACGGTATAAGATTTATTGCCAAGAAGCATTGTTACAACAAAGAAATAATCTACCAAACACAAATTTCCTTACTTTTTGTGCTATGTTTATATGTTGAAGTAAAAATGTATTTTTTAATTCTGTGCTTCGTATTTTAGTTGATCTGTTCAGTAAGCTTTAATTTGACACAATTTTAAGGCAAGCCTGAAACAAATATTTGTTTGGCAAATCTTCCAATATTAGTCTAAAGTGAATACTTAGCGAATTTCCTTAAGTAGTTTTGAAAAGCAGTCGGAATTGAGTTCTTTCCTGTGAAAAGACGTTAAATGAAATTCCACATCTGTGCAAAAATAAAGGGTTAATTAGGCAGCTGTGTTTTTGTAGAATTGATCACTACTGAACATAGCAAGGGCATTAAGATTAATTTATCTGATCAAGTATGCGTTGAACGTATTTCACACACTTAATTTTATTAATTGTGACAAATTTTATAGTTTCTCGACCTCTCCATTGTAAAAGTGCTTGGCATGCTGTGTTTGGGAAACTTTACGACTGACTCCATTTGCACAAAGATTTAATTCCAGAAATAAGTATAAATTTAGTTACAGGCTCGATATTTAATGAAATGTAAGAGTATTCCACATAATATAGTTCAATCAGTCACAGCCTTCCAGTATAAAATATTTTAAATAGTTTTAGCTCCATGAATTGAGTTTCACCTAGATTATGTTCAACTTCAGTATTCAGTTACCCACCAATCTTTTTTATGATGCATTGAAAGATACAGCGTGACCCAGTTCTCATTTTAACCTGGTGCTGAGATATATTTGTGTTTCATTACTCTCCCTGTTACATATGGTCTTAGTTACTTCAGTTTAAGGGTCACTGTGTTTCCAGTAGCTATGTATGATGACAAGAGCACTTTGCCATTCCGATCATTGAGGCTGCTGCAGAGTTAGAATATTGTCAGTAATGCATGAAGTTTGATTTAGTGTCTGTAATTTTACTCATCTCCTGGAATCGCTCGCATCCATTGTGACAATTGAACTTGAAGTTGAGAATATTTATACATTTAAAGGTTTTTTACTTAATTGTTGGAACATTCAATACTTTTAGTTGCTGTACATGCCAACTGTGGTATGCCAGACCCTGCATACTGTAGCCATGGTAACCCTTTCATTGAACCACCTAATCACCATCCCTCCATTTTTCAATTTGATCTGGAAGCAGTGTGCCCTAGGACCATTTTATTGGTCTCCAGCTAATGGAAAGGATATTAGTAAAACAAATTTTCTGCAAAATGACATGCATTGAAACCATAAAATAATGCTAATAATAGAACTTTTAAGAACCCAAATAAATGTTGGGATAACAATTAGGCAGCAAAGAGTGGAGGGGTGCTGGTGTGTTTAGAAGAACTATATTGATGTGTTCCTGGCCCAAAGGGGAAAGTAACATTGGGGGACCTGGTTCTACAAAGGACACAAGTCAGATGGAGCAAGTGTTGCTGAGGGAAACATCTAAGAAGTGGAACTCATAATGTAGTAAGAGTTAGCACAGCTATGAAAAAAGGATATAGAACAGTCCAAGGTAAAAATAGTAATTCAGAGAGAGGCCATTTTCAGTCATTGAGAACTTGTATCTGGACTGGGGAAATTGGACTTGAAGCATGGATGGCAAAGCTGTCATTGAACAAAAGAATGCCCTTTAAGTGGAGATGTACTGAGATTGTAACTGAGATATTGCCATGATAGAGAAGGTTAAGGAAATAAAAGTCAGAGCCTGGATGATCAACAAGATAGCATGGCCCAGGACAAAAATTTTAAAAAGCCATCTGACACTTGTCAGGTTATTAACACAAATGTAAATTGGACTGATTACCAAAGGTAGAATGGAGAAGTGTAATGCATGAACTGAGAAGGCATTAGTCAAGACTGGTGGTGAATATAAAAGGAAATCCAAAAGTATTCTGGACACTTGTAAACAGGAAAAGTTCTGAGATATGAGTAAGGCCTATTGGAAATATAAAGGAGATGTATTCATGGAGACAATGACATGGCTGAAGTATGAAATAACTATTTCACATCAGTATCGAACCAAGGAAGAATTTGTTGTTGGATTACAACAAAGGAACATGAAATTTGGATCCTGTATGTCTAAAATTGATTGAGGAGAATAGAAGGGCAATATGTACTTAGCTACATTTCCTGTTCAGATATGATGCATCCTAATTTGCTGAGTGAAGTATGGGTGGAAGGAGAAATGGAGAAGCCCTGGCCATAATCTTCCAAACGTCTCAAGATTCAGAAGCAGTGTCTGAAGATTGTAAAATAATAAATGTTACGCCCTCATTTAAAAAAGCACGTAGGGGTAATCGGGCATTAAATTAATCAATTGAACAAGTGCAATGGTTTGGAGAATACCAGCTTTGATATAAAGGCAAATCTTTTTAACTAAATTGATTTTTTTTTAAGTGGCCTGTTCAGGAATGCAGTTACTGTGGTATATTTGAGCTCCCATATTGTGTTTGGTAAGTTGCCTTCTCCTTGTAGCTAATACCCCCTTATATAGGCATATTCTGATTAACCTTTTCTGCACCCTCTCCAAAGCTTCCACATCCTTCCTATAATGGAACAAACATAACTGCACGCATTGCTTCAAATGTGGCCTCACAAGTCTTAGAGATGTGTCATGACTTCCTGACTTCTATTCTCAATACCCTGACCAATGCAGGCAAGCGACCTATGCACCTTCTTTGCGACTCTATCTATTTATGTTGCCACTTTCTAGACACCAAGATTCCTCTGCATATCCATGCTGTTAAGGATCCTGGCACCAACTGTGTTCGTCCCCTTACATTTGACCTCCCAAAGTGCAACACCTCGCATTTGCTCATAATAAAATCCATCTGTCATTTCTTCGTCCAATTCTGTTTATATTCTATATATCTGTATCCCACTATATACTTTGACAGCCTTCCTCATTGTCTGGCACTTCAGCAACCTTGGTGGTGTCTGCACACTTATTCCACACATGTATCACAAACATCAGAGGTCCCAGCACAGATCCCTGCGGAACTCCACTGGTCACAAACTTCTTGCAAGAATAATGCTCTTGCACCACAACCCTCTATGTTCTATGATCAATCCAGTTCTGAAGACCAAGTCACCATGAATCCCATGCTTTTTAATCTTCTGGATCAGCTTACCATGGGGGACTTCATCAAATGCCTTTTCAAAAATCCATGTATGCAACATTCACCGCCCTACCCTCATGAGGCTGTAGCAATATGGATTAAAAATGGCTGAATAAGAGGGAATAGAGTGAGAGTGTACTGTTTTTCAGATTAGAGGGAAATATACAATGGAGCTCCCAGGAATTGGTACTGTGACCACTCATTTGCTTAATACATGTTAGTGACTTGGTCTTAAGGAAAGTGCAAAGCCTTTTGAGAGAGTGCTCAAGAATAACTAAAGTAACTCCAGGATGAGGAGGATCTAGTGAACACATAAATAGAGGCTTTTTAATTCATGATGATTAAAGGCAAGGTAGATTTTTTAAAAGCCGCTCTCTTTGGTGAAAATGTCAGGGACAGGGGAAATAGAAGGTGATTAACTAAGAACCGAAGGTGTCATGTGGAAAATTATGTTTGAAGTGAGTGGTTTCGGATTTGTAGTCCACTGCCTGAGTAAAGTGGAGGCAGATTCAATTGGAGTATTCAGAAGCCAACGAGATAAGTATCTGAAAGGAAAGTGTTTGCAAATTGTGGGAGAGGATGAAAGATTGGGATTCTCTTGATGGCTGTTAGAGACTTGACATACTGATCGGCCTCCCTCTTTGCTCTAATCCTTACGATTTCCCAAGTACATATTTTAAGCTCCAAGGTTGATTTTCTTTCTTAAAACCTTGTATTTCGTGACCTCAAATATGCTGTCATTTTAAATTATAATACAAGAATCATGTCTTTTGGATGAGACATACACTCCTTTTCATAAGTAAACTGTTCAACTGCGTGGAAAAGATCTGTTCGTAAACACTTTGTTCCAAAAAAATCCTGAGTGATTTCTGGCAATGCGGGTGGCTGTTTTTTTTAAAGTGTCTATTATCCCGCTGCATTTAAATTACCCATGATGAATGTAACAGCACATAGTTGCTAAAGACATAATCAAGACCATGTTTATACTTATGGTAAATAACATTCATAAAAAATAGCATGGTGACCAAACTTTCTTTCACACCATCTCTGACTTGTTGCCAAAAGGACTGGCTCGTGTCTAATGATCATCCACAGGAGCAAAACCTTTACATGCACACTTGCGTCTCAACTGAGTCATAAATTTAAGTGGTAATAACTCTTCAGTATGCAATGATAATTTTATAAGCAAAAAAACCCCCATGAAAACACTTTTTGGCTAATCTGCAAAACGAAAATTTTAAAAGTTCAGTTCCTTAAACCTACATCTGAATTTGGTTTGCCAGACAAATTGTATATTTTAAATTAAGTCGAATTAAGGCTTCCCTCAATTGAATTTTGATTCAGTGTGATAAGCTTGTTTTCAAAAATGGCTAAGAATTAAATATTACTTGTGTGCACATTTTTGAAGTGAACGTCATTTATTCCTGCATTGGAGTACGAAGTGGTTTGTTTTGTCTAAACTTGCTCTTTGCGCCATCAATGTACTCATTGTCTATTGCCTTTTAATTCTATGGAGAAATTTGCCCCAGCTGCTTATGCTCCAACCAAACATCTCTCTGCCCTTTCTCAGACGGTTAGAGTCATCCAGCACGTAAACGAGCACTTTGGCCCAACTCGTTTATGCTAGTCAATGTGCCCCATCTAAGTTAGTCCCATTGCCCACATTTGGCCCATATCCCTCTAAACCTTTCCTATCCATGTATCTATCCAAATATCTTAAGCTGCTTGAGATGCTATTGAACTCTAGATTATCCCTTCTGCCTTTTCTTTTGTTGCTACTTGTCTGCCAAGTCATATTCCCGTTGTAACCTTGAATCCTTAAGCTTCAGCTAATTTCTCTCCTGTGCATTTTTGGAAACGATTTTGTGCCTTGGAATTCCATTTCCTACTCCTATTACTTGTAAACTGTGTACAACTTCCTCAATTGCCCTTGCTGCCCCACGTCGGTCTTGGTACTTCAATGTCTAACCTTATATTTTCTGTCCTTTTTATACCCTCATCGCAAACATAACTCTTCTGTCCCTTCTTTGTGCTCCCTTCTTTCACCATCATTGATATCCTGCGTGATACTAGGTGAGAGCAAATCATTGATTTTCTGTTCTTTTTCCTGCAAAACTAATTCCCGTTCTGCATTAAAATCTGTTTTTTTGTCATTTATTTTATTTCCATTTTCCAGAAGTATAAATATTTACTGGATTTTAGACACACTGTTCAACTGTACGTACAAGCTTCATTATTTCAACCAGGTTTTGACAAATGGTTGTTATTTTGACGTGGTGTTTCTAATGGTGTTTGACCTAACATAGCTTGTGTATTTTCCCACAGAAATGAGAGCTCTTTCCGAACTCCTTGGTCCATATGGAATGAAGTTTCTCAGTGAAAGCCTAATGTGGCATATTTCCTCACAAGTGGCCGAACTCAAGGTGAGTTTGTTGTTTCATTGCATCAGGGTCAGCGTCCTGATTTTTCATGTTCAAACTAAAGATGATAAGATAAACCATTTATATATATTTGCAACCAAGAAGCTTGAACGTTAGTGCTATGGAAACTTAGCATTGTGTTTGTAAGATTAGTACAGGTGCTGAATATGAATTTTGTATGAATCTTAATCTGACATTAGTACTAACTTTAAATGTTAAATTCTGGAAACTTAATAATGGACAAATTTCTTGTCTGGTCATTTGCTAAATATCAAGTGATATTGATATTCCTGGAAGCTTGGAGAGAATCACCCATATTGAATGTGATCAACAAAGTTGAATTGATTTTCAGGTTCAAATTTGGTAATAAATTAAATCCAGAGGTGAATTGATACCAACTACATGACATAACGGCTCTAGATGTATGTGGCCCCAAGCGTCTTACTAAAATTGAAGTCAGTGGAGTTTGGGGGCTGGGCTGGAGAATTCTCCTGTAATTGGAGTCCTGACTGGATTAAGAGTTGGTTCTAGCATTAGACCAATTAACTTGGTATCAAGACATTGCTGAGAATGTTCGTTCAGGTGTTTCCTTAAGCCCAGCTATTTCAACTGCTTTGCCATTTACTACAAGGTAAGAAGTAAGGTTATTTTACTGCAGGTATTCATTGATTTATGAAAATGTCACATCCTGGGAACACATTGCATTTAGAAAGAACTTGTAAATCAAAAAAGCTTTTCTGTTCAGTTTAATTGTAATTTAGTTAAACATTCAATATCAATACAGATGTTTGAATTAAAATGGAATATCATTTTTTTATAGATGATAAAAACACATGGTTTATCTATTTAAATTCCTGTGGCTGCATCAGAGTAAGAACTGACAGTATGCACGTACTGTTTTGAAAGTTGGAGCTCATCTCAAATAACATTCCAGTGCTCTGATCTTTGTGTACAAAACCCCATGTTGTGGTGCTTGTGTAAAATATTCATAAATGCAAGCAATGTATATCTTCAAAATGGAGATCGAATTATGTCTACACCTTTTGTACTTGGTGCCTTTTATGTTGTTTCATTTGTAGTCATAGAGAGAAGCAGCGTTAAAGCAGGCCCTTCGGCCCACCAAGTCTGCAGCGACCACTGGGCATCCATTGACGTCGTGTTCACTTTCTTAACGCAGCAATGTAGATGTTTGATTAATATATTGTAATGTTGCACTTTCATTCCAGTGGCAGCACGGTGGCACAGCTGGTAGAGCTGCTGCTCCTCAGTGCCAGAGACCCAGGTGCGATCCTGACCTCAGGTGCTGCCTGTGTGGCGTTTGCACGTTCTCCCCGTGACTATGGGTTTCCTCCAGGTGCTTTGATTTCCACCTATATCCCAAAGACTTGCAGGCTTATAGGTGAATTGGCCTCTGTAAATTGCTGTTTGTTGCGAAAGTGGGATAACGTAGAACAAGTATCCACAGGTGATTGATAGTTGACATGGACTCGGTGGGCCGAGGGGTGGCCCACTCGAGTGGGTACAGTAGTCAACCAGTACAGTAGACAGTGCCTCAGTCACTTAATATGATACTTGGTTTAAATAGTTCACTATCCCAATGGCTAGATCTGGATCATTGCTATTATGGTTGACTACTATACCCCTCGAGTGGTCCATGCTGTATTTTTCAATCAATCAAAAACATTTTTTATCCAGTTGTCACAAGTTGTAATTGTGCTTTTCGGGTAACGTTTACCATTTAGAAATGGGTGAAAGAGCTCACGTTGTTGGAAATGGCCCTTTTAAGACGATTTTGGAGGTCTGAAGAAGGGCCGTGAGCCGAAACGTCACCCATTCCTTCTCTCCAGAGATGCTGCCTGTCCCACTGAGTTACTCCAGCATTTTGTGTCTATCTTTTGGAGGATTGTTTATCTAAATATTAATATCATCTTGTACCAAGAATGTGACCGTATCTAATTCTGGACAGTGCCTCAGTCACTTAATATGACACGGTTTAAATAGTTCACTATCCCAATGGCTAGATCTGGATCATTGCTATTATGGTTGACTACTGTACAGTTTCTACATGAAATTTGAGCTGTTTCCACACAAATGCTATGCTAAAAATTTAATTCTAGTTTACTTATCATTTCTCACTTCAATCAATCATTCTTTATGAAAAGGACAGACTAACGTCTGTTTTCAGAACTTTACCTCGGTCAACAAGTCCATGATAATAGGTCAAGGTGAAATCCTCATGATATCGAACTCATTTTGACTTGCACAAACAAAAGAATTGTAAGACCATATTTAAACATTGTTCCATGCTTAAGAAACACAACAGACAGTTGATAACAAGTAAAATATACTGTCAACATCAGATTACAAGAAACATTTGTTCTTCCTCAATGAATCAGCATTGAGCTATGAGAATATCATTCCAGCCTTTTGAATATTTAATTGAATAATCTAGCTCGTCATATTCTGCCATTTGGTAACCTCCGAGCCAGGATATTAAAAGCTTATTTTGTCAGAATAGTTTCATGAGATTGTGATCTTAATGAGAAACAACTGTGGGTTTATTTTTATACTGTGTAATTTTGATATAATAACAGGTAGCTGCAGGATAGAAAGGTTTAAAATAGGCACAGATAATGATGTAAACATAAAATTTGTTGGAATAGTGCACTGTTATCCTTTCAACACATGAGCTGTTAAGGTATTTTGTAACGATTAGTTGATCATACTTGGTGCGATTACAGTGGGTGTTTAAGAGGTCTGATTTTCAAGCTGGTTAAATGATCTACAGCAGGGGTGTCAAACTCATTTTAGGTCACGGGCCGGAATGGGCAAAAATGCGACTTCAGGCAGGCCGGATCAGTTGTGCACGCGCAAACGCACGCGCGCCTGCTCCCACAGCTTTCGTTGCCTTTGTTTTTTTCAACCTGCTCTCATGTGTCTCAGTCTCTGCTATAACTACAAAGTGTTTCACTTTACGAATTTTGTTTCTTATGAAGAAGATTGCCTCGCAAGCATTACTCTTATGATTGGTATCTAGACCCTAGATGGAGTGGATGTGGAAATAATGTTTCCAGTAATAGGAGAGTCTCGGACCAGAGGTCACAGCATCAGAATTAAATGGTCATACATTCAAAATGGAGATGAGGAGGAATGGGTGGTGAATCTGTGGAATTCATTGTTACAGACGGCAGTGGAGGCCAAGACATTGGGTATTTTTGAGGCAGAGATTGATAGGTCTTGATTGGGTTACAGAGAGAAAGAAGACAATAGAAAGTGGTTGAAAGAGAAAATAGATCAGCCATGGTTGAATGGCAAAGTAGACTTGATGGGCTAAATGGCCTAATTCTGTTCCCCTGTCTTATAGTCTTCCTACAGTGTTTATGTTTTGCCCACATTGGGCTGGCTGGGTGGTGAACAGCCAAACAGCAGCTACCTGGCATGGTGAAAGATGGTCTGTCCATCATCTCACCTGAAGGCCCCGCTCCCCATCCTTCTCCTTATGTCTTCCTTCCTTCCCCTCACATCCTCTCCCCTCACCTCTCATGTCCTTCTCTACCCTCACCTTCTCCCTCACCTGCCCTCTCCCTTTCCTCAGCCTATCCCTTCTCTCATCCCCACTTCCTTCCTTCCAACTACTCTCCCATTCCCCTCCCTTACTTCATCCTCTCTCTTTCCTTACCTCGTCCATAAATCCCCTCCCTTCCCTCATCCCTAAACACCATTCCTGCTCCCATCTGCTCCCTTCCTCACCCTCTCCCTCCCTACATCCTTTCTTTACCACCTACTCCCCCACCCCCTCCCTCGACACCTTTTTCCCTTCCTCATCCCTAAAAACCCTCCCTTCCCTCATCTGCTCCCCCTCCCCTTCCTTTACCACCACCTTCTCCCTTCTCTTCCCTATTCCCGCATAACTACCAGCACATCTTCACATCCCACCTAACCTTAACCCAAACCCAGAGCCCCCACCCTGGAGAACAGCTCAGATTTTGGATCGTTGGCTGCGGCCCCATTCACAGTGCGGCGACTTCCCACCAGCCTCTATCCACGCATTCACCTGGGTCTCAGGTACATGGTGGCGGTGTCTGTGGCAGCAGCCCTGGCACTTCCCGGTGTCCACAACTCCCACCTTCCCCAGCGCCGGCCCCTTCTCCCCCGTGTCACCGCATGGCCTGTCCCAGGAGAGAGAGAGCGGCGAGAGAGAGAGGGAGAGTGGTGAGAGAAAGAGAGAGTGGAGGGAGAGAGAGTGGAGAGGGAGAGAGAGTGGAGAGGGAGTGAGAGTGGAGAGGGAGTGGAGAGGGAGAGAGAGTGGAGAGGGAGAGAGAGTGGAGAGGGAGAGAGCGGAGAGAGAGAGACAAGGGGAGGAGGGCGAGAGAGAGAGACGAGGGGGAGGGAGAGAGAGAGCGGCGAAGGAGAGAGAGAGATGAGGGGGAGGGAGAGAGAGAGTGAGCGGCGAAGGAGGGAGAGAGAGCGGCGAGGGGGAGAGAGAGAGCGGTGAGGGAGAGAGAGAGAGAGGGGGGGGGTGGGGGGTATGTTGCTGCTGATTGTCCACTATAACATAGTAAAGTATTATTGTATGTAGTTTAAACAAAGAACTGCAGATGTTTGTTAATACACAAAAGGACACGAAGTGCTGAAGTAATTCAGTGGGTCAGGCAGCATCAGTGGAGAACTTGAATAGCTGACGTCAGGACTTTTCTTCAGATTGATTCAGTCTGCTGAATTACTCCAGCACTTTGTGTTGTTTCACCGTAAACTAGGTGCCGATGGCACTGGTCTGCGCCAGTGAACAGGGTCAGGTGGGAGGGCTATTGGTGCGGCTCCAGTTGTAGGCCCTGGCCGGCAGCACTTTCTTCAAGCTGCTGCCACTGACAAGATGCACTCGGTCACCTTGGGGCTCCCCTCTTATCTGCTGCCGCTTCCAAGGTGGAATATGTGGGTGACTTTGGGGGAGGAGGAGGCAGTGGCAAAGGAGGGAGGGGGAGGGGTGAAGAGGCCGAGTGGACAGGGTTACGGGAGAAAGAGGAGGCTGTGGCAGTGGAGCGGGAAGCGGACAAATCACCGACTGACAGGTAGAAGCACCATGTGAGAGGAGGCAGCCCCACAGTGACCGAGCCAGAAGAAACTGTTGTCCCCAGGGGCTACAATTTGAACCGTAGTAAGCCACGTCAACTGGACAGTACAATGGGTTAAGAAGAGCTTGCTGGTGCACGTTGCGAGCCAGGGGTAGAGGCTGTAAGCGGACAGGGAGACAGTGCGAGTCGGCGGTCTTATCGGCAGGTTCGTCCGCTACAATCAAAGTCTGATATAAAGGGGTCCGTTAAAACGACTTTATACTGCATCAGCGAGTGAACCAATTGCTTTGTTTTTGGTCAGCATTGAGGAAAAAAAGAGATGCTTCTAATGTATACATAACGAAATACAAAACAAAGCTAATGAACCGTTTCTATAAAATTGGCACAGCCCCAAAAACAAATGAAAACCAGACCCAGATAAAGTCCTATGACCAATGCCACTGAATAAAATTGATGGGACAAATTAAATTCTTTATTGTTTTTCACGATCTTTGTTTATCTATAAAAATTGAAAATCAGTAGTTTTGTCTGATGTCGTTACAAGAAGATTAATGAGAGAAATGAACTAGTTGTGCATTGAGTTACAGCCATATCCAGTATCTCATTAGATGTGTTGTCAGGAAAGCCGGAGTACGCAGTATTGCAATGTTTGCGGTGACAGGTTTAGAAATTTGAAAAAGGGGGACATAAACTAGTTTTAAATTTATTTCCTCGAAGGAATGGACATGAATCCTGAAAATAAGTCATTATTAAAATTTGGAAATGTGTTGATATGAACCTCATCAAAACAAAAGTTAAAAGCTTGTATTTATAAAGCACTCCTCATATCTTAAGTGCTTCCTAGTCCATTGATTCCTTTGAATCAAATCCCTTCTTGTCTAATCCCAAGTTTGAGAGGTTAAAGACAGGGTATGAATACTTGCATTTTATAGAGTAATATGTTTTGCATTTCAATGTTTACTTTTTAAGGAAAGTATGCACGAAGAAAGTATTAATATTTGACTACTTCGAATCCACCATTAATTTAGGGTAAATAAAGATGGGAGGCACCGGCTACTTGGATTTTGGCATTGGTAGGGACAGTCATTGCTTCACCTCACCTCCGTGTATTTTTTTAGTTTAGTGATAGGTGTTTCCTTTTGCAATGAGGGTATATAGTTGCCATTATCTATCCATTTACCTTAGTATGGTGATGATGCAGTGCTTAAATCATCAGACCAGTTGTAATCCAGATACCTTGACAAGCAATCTGGGAGCTATAAATTCAATTCTCATCATGGCATCTGTAGGATTCAAATACAAGTAATAAACTGGAATTTGGAGGGGACCATGAAAACAACCAGACTGGGGTAGAAATCCATCTGGGCACAAAGTGCTGGAGTAACTCAGCAGGTCAGGCAGCGTCCCTGGAAAACATAGATCGGTAATGTTTTAGGCCCACCTTTGGGGTGGAGGGATAGATGACAGCCATGAGATTTTGTTTTTTAGTTTTAGAGATACAGCTCGGAAACGGGCCCTTCGGCCCACCAAGTCCACACCAACAAGCAATCCCCGCACATTAACATCACCCTACACACTAGCAACAATTTTTACATTTACACCAAGCCAATTAGCGTACAAACCTGTATGTCTTAGGAGTGTGGGAGGAAACTGAAGATCTCAGAGAAAACCCACGCAGGTCACAGGGAGAAGGCATGAACTCCGTACAGACGCACCCACAGTCAGGATCAAACCCGGGTCTCTGGCGCTGTAAGGCAGTAGCTCTACCGCTACGCCACCGTGCCCAAAGATTCTTTTAATTATTTCCCAAAACATACAGCTTAGCGATATTAATCATTTTTTAATTTGTATTACTATGCAGTAAAATCTTTCATACTTTAAGATTTCTTCCTTGTTTGAGTCAGCAGTTATATATCTTAACATTAAGTGAGTCATTGTCTGATCTGCAGGCCAACAAAACCATTTCCCAGGCTGGAGTGAATTAACCAGTATCATTTGAAGTGGCTGCAGAACAGAATGTTGGTGTATGTTGGTCTTGGCACTGAGCACCATTCTGATTCTCTGTCCCTCTATTCCCCTCCCCCTTCCCAGTTCTCCCACTGTCTTCCTGTCTCCACCTATTTCCTTTCTTTGTCCCGTCCCCCTGACATCAGTCTGAAGAAGGGTCTCGACCCGAAACGTCACCCATTCCCTCTCTCCTAGATGCTGCCTGACCTGCTGAGTTACTCCAGCATTTTGTGATATTCTGATTACAGATAAATATGTGGAACTAAACTTTATAACTCTGAAGGGACCTGACCCAAAATGTCACCTACCCATGTTCTCCATGGATGCTGCTTGACCTGCTAAGTTACTCCAGCACTTTGAGTCCTTTTCTGTAAAACAGTATCTGCAGTTCTTTGTTGGAAAGATTTCTCCATAGCGAAACCATGTCTGGGTTACATGTGTGGGCAGAATTGTAAAGTTCCAATGTTCTGGATGTAGCTAAGTGTAAAGTGGCTTTGGGTGATCCTGCAGTTTCCATGGTACAAAAGTACAGTATTGACAATGGTGAAAATGAAATGTTTGTTTGCCTGTTGTGATAAGGGTTTTGCTACTGGCTTTTGGCTGGGGCCACTTGAAAGACAAAATCACCCATCTGTATGTCATGTTAACTGTGCTGCAGAAATTGGTATTAGTTTATTATGTACTGATGGAGAGACAGTGGAAAGTGCAAAGAGGTAATGGCGGGAGAAGAGGGAAAAAGGACCTTAAAGTGGTCAGAAGGAGCGGTCAAGCAGGTGATTGTATTAGCAGTCAAACAAGGTTGAAAGAATATCAATTTGCTGGTTGAACAGGAGCTTGAATCTAAAAATAAGCATATTTTTAGAGCCCTACTGTTTTGTTCATTGGTTGGCAGGGTGAGATTGATAGTGGATATAAGGTTGAGTGGCACAATTGAGAGTAGAGATGGTTCTGAATTGGTTGTTGATATCGGTAACGGTTGGTATCGGTAATGGTGCTGCAGATGCATCTTTGTCCAATGTGATGGTCAGAGGGGTGCATCTCGTGTAGTTGCTTGAGGGCAGTAGGAGTATTATATGTTTAACTTCTAAATTAAGCCAGTATTTTGGTTTAGTAAGAGATCCATGGAATAAAGGATGATGTATTGAAGTCATTGCTAAATTAATGATTAACAATGAAAGGAAGTGTGTTAATAAAGTGTGAAAAAGTAGAGGAGATTCTGAAAGTTTCTAAAACAGGAATGTTGGAAGAATGCTTCTTCTGGTGCTAAAGAGATTCATGAGATGCAAATGGCAAAATCTGATAATCAAGAATTTGATAGAATTAAAATAGGATAGCCCTATCAAGAGAGTTGACGTGGCACTGGCAAATGTGGCCTGACCCATTTTTATTGTTAAATAGGATAGATCGTTGTTGTTAAATAGGATCTCAATTAGCAATAAATAAGTGGATAAAAGTTCAGTTCCTGCCCTCAATAAGTGGACGATGAACTTCTCTCAAGCTGTATATATATGATATATGATACTAATAAGCTGTGAGGAAAGGCTTCATTAGATTGTCTTAAAAAAGTTATTGCCATTGGTCCGCTGAGACTTAATTTAGGATTTAGAAAATTCAATGCACAAAATCCGCCAAAATTTGTTCTATTTGGATGAGGGCGGCACGGTAGCGCAGCGGTAGAGTTGCTGCTTTACAGCGAATGCAGCGCCGGAGACTCAGGTTCGATCCTGACTACGGGTGCTGCACTGTAAGGAGTTTGTACGTTCTCCCCGTGACCTGCGTGGGTTTTCTCCGAGATCTTCGGTTTCCTCCCACACTCCAAAGACGTACAGGTATGTAGGTTAATTGGCTGGGTAAATGTAAAAATTGTCCCTAGTGGGTATAGGATCGCTGGGCGGCACGGACTTGGAGGGCCGAAAAGGCCTGTTTCCGGCTGTATATATATGATATGATATGATATGATGATATGATATTACCTGATACTGTGAAGGCCACTCAGTTTTAATTTGTAAGTGGGATAACCCTGTAAAACTCAAAAGTATGGACATGGGTACAGGTTACTGTTGTCTTAATTTAATTTTACATTAGTGTTTTTTTTTAATTAGTCAAAAGGCAGTTTTATAATGTCTTTCTAAATCCTTGTCAAAGATTTTGCTGAAATCCCTAGGTACAATGAGTAATTTGATTTTAGGAGTGAAGAGAGAAGGTGATTTGGCTATGGTTTTTATGAACATGAGCAAGACCTTTTGGCTCTATGATAAATTGATATATCACTAGGTTGGTGTGGTGAGGCTGCCTGTGAGTGGCAGTGTTGGCTGAGCAATGCAGACTCTCAGCATTGCGATGTGGGGATAAGGGCTGTATCGAGCTTGCAGGGTGCATGTGGGCTTTGGCGACGGACTGGCCACATTTGTGGGGTCCAAGCAGACTCTCAAAATATGGAGGAGCTGCTGCCAGTCTTCATTTTTTTGGCATTATCTGTGCCCACTACGATACCATCCTGAGCCCTGCATCCTGACACGGACCGGCCACGTGGCTTGTCCTAGCATGCCCAAGCCAGCCATCACAAGTAGCGTTTCCATTCAGAAATTAATTGCTGGATTTGCACCATGTTCCTGGTAAGACAGCACATGACTGCAGGGTTGCTGTAATTACTTCTTTTTAGCACTATTTGCATTGATTCCTCAGGATGTTTCCTGAGTGCTAAGTGGGGTACCAGTATGTTAATTCATGTCAAGGACTTATTTAAATTCAATCACAATAATTGAGGATAGATTGGAGTCAGCTGAACTTATCCTAGTTCGGATGGAGAAAGAAGTGAATTTTGTAGACCAACATGATATCAGCTGTATTACCTTGGAATTTGCAAATATAACATTGGAATTGCCCTTACTAATAACAAACCTAAATACAAAGCACCGTGCATCATATTTCTGAAATTATGATCAATGTTATTGCATTTTCAAATTGAGGAAAACTTATAAATTAATGTCTAATTCAAAACACTGCATAATTTCAGCAAACAAATCTGACTGGAAGCTTTGTGGTTATTAGTTTATTAATTGAATTGGTGCATTTATTTTTCTTGTATTACAGTCGTACCAGCAAGGTTTGCAAATTACTACATCCTGTATTTATAAAATGAGAATATACAGAAATATGAGCTTATTTGAAAATAACCTGCAGATGAAACTGCTTTAAATAAGCAACAAAAAAAAGATCTCCCACAGGCAGCAGGGGACATTCTTCTCTTGGTGAAATCAAATTATTTGTCATTTGCAGTTAACTTGAGGGAGTTCATTATTGTGTGAAAACAATATTGGCAGTTGATATCCAAAAGGCCATTTAACCTTTTACCTTAACGTGAAAGTAATTTTTCTATGCGGAGAAGGGGGTTGCAAGGGAGGAATGTGTGACTTAGATTAAATCATCTAAAGGCAGTCAATTCCTTCCTGATTTTTTTAAAATTTCAGTGTCTCTACATTCTACAGTGAAAAGCTATTAATTTAGTGCTTTCTGCCAAAGAACTTGAGTGTTGTGCAAAATGTGATAAAATTGCAGGTCTAATGTTCTTCTGGAAAATTGTAACTTGGGTTTATTAGATGGCCCGGTGGCCAACAGATCGTTGCAAAGGAATTCATTTTCTGAAAAGCAAATATTCTTTATTTTTTTAATCACCAAAAATAAACGATGAAATATTATTTTAAATCACATTGTCATTTCTATTGTTGCATGACTGAGTCTTGGAACAATTTTGTTTGTATAAAAATTTTACTTTTTAAAACTTATTTCTAAAAGTAGTACAGATATAAAATCCATGTACTTTGGATTTGTTTGCCGCAGAGTTCACTTTGAGAAGTGGCACTGAGCTTTATTGAAGCTCCTGTATTAGATTGCTTGAATTAGCCTTTGTACTCTTGAACTTGTGTGGAGGAAAACTGCTTGCAAATTCATAATTATAACCATGTGACCGCTCTTCCATATTTTCTTTCTCTCAACTTCAGGAAATTTGTCCACTTGGACTTGAACTAAAATAATATTGTTTCAACTAAGATAATGACATCTGCAGAACTACACATCAATGCTGCCTTCCATATTCTCCACAGATGCTGCCTGACCCAGAGTTCCTCCAGCACTTGCTTTTTTTTTAACCTAATGGTACTTGCTTTCTCAGCTTAGAAATAGCCAGCTGGCACTTGGATAATGAAGAATGTAACTGCTTTTGCTCAAGAATGTGAGAGAGATATTGGACAAAAAAAAAACTATTTTTGCCAAGGCACTGCAGATATCACTGGTAATGCAGTATTCTGAGACTAAATTATGGTTTTATCTTTATAAAGCTTTATTTTTATATAACTCAATGTTCACCTATTCAAATGTATCGTCTGCATCTCAGCTTCGCACTGGGAAGTGTTCAGAGCAGTTATTAATTCCATCATAGGATGATGATTTTAGGTGAGAAAGGAAGAAAATAGAAGACAATGACCTGTTCAATCTCACTGCTTCCCTGTGAACTGAAAGAGGAAAAAGTGGAAAACTGTAAGAATAACATGGGAGTGTTTTGTTTTCAGAAGTCAAGCCACACATTATCTCCAAACACTTAAACTCTTTGGGAACTGAAGACTGGAACCATCTGGATCTTATAAAGCTAATTTCCTTTGCCAGATTGAAATATCTGTTTGACTTTGGTTATCTGACTGTCTAATATTGAATGTTGGTTTATTTTTTAGAAACTAGTAGTGGAGAATGTTGACGTGCTTACACAAATGAGGACCAGCTTTGACAAACCAGACCAGATGGCAGCGCTCTTCAAAAGATTAACATGTGGGTATAGAGTATGTTTGTCTATCCAGTTTCTGGAATTGGTAATGTAATGATGTTCCAGTCTGTGACACGGCCTCGCAGTTGCAGAACTATAATTCCATTGCATGTTCTATGAATAATAATTTGTTAATTTTAACTTTGCACATTGTCGGGACTTAAATGCAGAATTGTTTTTTTCCCCACGGAGCTGGATGAAGGAAATGAGAACCTTGCCTAACCCCATCTCACTCTATCCTCTGTAAAGGGAGAATAATAGTTTGCTACGTAGTTTCTCTGTCATGCACCAATACTTTTATCCTGTTAGGCAAGATCCCAGTGACTTTGCGTTGGTGGGAAACATTTGACCTTATACTCCAGTCAATTAGCTCTTCAGCAGTGTTCAGACCTGAATTATTTCAGATTTTATAAATTTCATGAGTTGTATTTGATCTCCAGTTTTTTTTTATAGTGGTGACAACCACCATTTCTTTTCCATTTGTATTTTTCCAAACTGAACTTGGCAGCTTTGAAAAGGTGGTTTGTTGTAAGTTTCAAAAGTGCTGATAAGATCCCAAGGGAAAGGCATTATACTTTTATCTCTTGAGTCTAAAAGATCAGAATACTTTTCATAGTTTCACCTTTTGTACTTCCATCCAAGGCTTTAAGGGAATTGATGAAATTCACTTTTGAGTTATTGGTGATATTCAGAGATTATTTGACATAATATTATGGTGATGAGCATAAAACAATTTTGATGAGTGCCAGAACTTTAATCTTGTCCCAACTGACTTTAGAACTGAACTCAAGTGTATAGCGACATTCCACAGTGAACATTTGTGGAGACAGACACTGTTTGAGACAGGTTATCAGCTAACTCAAAACAGACCAAGGTCAGCTTAAGACCTCTGTTCAATCTGTACTTGTACATGGTTTTCAATTTTGCCTTTAAAAACATGCTTTTGCTGTCAAGTTCTATGTTAAATGGTTTAAACTTTTGAAAAGATTCATTAAATTTCCTGATGTGATGGATAGGAAAGAAACTGCAACAGTCTAAGTAACTTTACGCAGGGAAATCCTTTCTAATCCTGCAGAGCTCATGGCTCCTGATTTCCCATCTGTTTGAGAAAGTAAAGCAGGTCAGAATTCTTCAACTTGCTGGAAATTTAAATGTTAAATGAAATACTTATCAATATAGTCTGAGAATGGAGTGGGGGGGATGATATGTTGAAGTCAAACGAAGTTGTGGAAAATCTCATTAGCAGCCCCACATAATGCAAGAAATAAGCCATCCGACCTTCTGAGATAGACGCAAAATGCTGGAGTAACTCAGCGGGACAGGCAGCATCTCTGGAGAGAAGGAATGGGTGACGTTTCGGGTTGAGACCCTTCAGAGCCTGTTTTCTCCCATTAAGATTATAGTTTACTTCTACCTCAGCAACATTTTTGAGCAAAATCCTCAATTATTTGATTCTGTTAATGTCTATCAATCTGTGTTTTGAATGAACACAGTGAACATTCACAGTCCTCCAGGTTACAGGATTTACAGCCCAATGAGTGAAGAAATTATTTCTCCACAGAATTAATGGCCTACCTCTGAAACTGTGCCCTGCAGTCTTGAGATTCTCAGCTCTGGGAAACATCCTCCCAGCTTCTTGACCATCCTGGGCTTTTGAGTTTCTGAACTAGCTCATGATGCAAAGAGTCAGTATGGTCTCTTCGCATACACCTGGTGACAGTATATTCAATGACAGGCCGAACCTCCTCAATCTTCTAAGGAAGTAGAGGCGTTAATAGCTTTTTGTGATTGCATCAGTGTGCTGCACGTAGTTTAGACGCTCCACCGCCGTCCTGAATTTTAGTGGGTCCATGTTGGTACAGGTGTGGCACAGTGCCAGAGATCTTGATTCGATCCTAACTACGTGTGCTATCTGTTCGGAGTTTGTACGTTTTCCCCTGGGGTACCGCAAGGCTCGGTGCTGGGTCCGCAGCTATTTATAATATACATTAATGACTTGGATGGAGGGATTAAAAGCAACATTAGCAAATTTGCAGATGACACAAAGCTGGGTGGCAGTGTGAACTGTGAGGAAGATGCTATGAGGTTGCAGGGTGACTTGGACAGGTTGTGTGAGTGGGCGGATGCATGGCAGATGCAATTTAATGTGGATAAGTGAGGTTATCCACTTTGGTGATAAGAATAGGAAGGCAGATTATTATCTAAATGGTGTCAAGTTAGGAAAGGGGACGTACAACAAGATCTGGGTGTCCTAGTGCATCAGTCACTGAAAGGAAGCATGCAGGTACAGCAGGCAGTGAAGAAAGCCAATGGAATTTTGGCCTTCATAACAAGAGGAGTTGAGTATAGGAGCAAAGAGGTCCTTCTGCAGTTGTACAGGGCCCTGGTGAGACCGCACCTGGAGTACTGTGTGCAGTTTTGGTCTCCAAATTTGAGGAAGGGTATTCTTGCTATTGTGGGCGTGGGGCGTAGGTTTACTAGGTTAATTCCCGGAATGGCATGACTGTCGTATGTTGAAAGACTGGATCGACTAGGCTTGTATACAGTGGAATTTAGAAGGATGAGAGGGGATCTTATTGAAACATATGATTATTAAGGGGTTGGACACGTTAGAGGCAGGAAACATGTTCCCAATGTTGGAGTCCAGAACCAGGGGCCACAGTTTAAGAATAAGGGGTAGGCCATTTAGAACGGAGATGAGGAAAAACTTTTTCAGTCAGAGAGTTGTAAATCTGTGGAATTCTCTGCCTCAGAAGGCGGTGGAGGCCAATTCTCTGAAAACATTCAAGAGAGAACTAGATAGAGCTCTTAAGGATAGCGGAGTCAGGGGGTATGGGGAGAAGGCAGGATCGGGGTACTGATTGGGAATGATCAACCATGATCACATTGAATAGTGGTGCTGGCTCGAAGGGCTGAATGGCCTACTCCTGCACCTATTGTCTATTGTTTCCTCCCACATCCACAGACGTACAGGTTTATAGGTTAATTGGCTTCAGTAAAATTGTAATCTGTCCCTTGCATGTAGGATAGTTTTAGTGTATGGGGCGTGATCGCTGGTCGGCGCAGACTTGGTGGGCTGAAGGGCCTGTTTCCGTACTGTACCACTAAATTCTATAGGTCCTTTTTAGGGCAGAATATGTCATAATCAACTTATCAAAGCACTTCACCATGAACATGATCAATCCTCAGGACCTTGGGATTTAACAGGTATAACATAACAGAGCTTTATTTGTCGTTCGGTACCGAAGTACCGAACGAAACTACATAGCAGTCATAGAAAAAAAAAGAACACAAGACACATAACCCCAACACAAACGTCCATCACAGTGACTCCAAACACCCCCTCACTGTGATGGAGGCAACAAAACTTCCCCTCTCTTCCCCACGCCCACGGACAGACAGCTCGTCCCCGACCGACCCGCACAGTCCCCGCACCGGGCGCTGAAACGTCTCGCGGCCGAACCGGGCGATGAAAGGCCCGTGACCAAGCCTTGCGCAGCTAAGTCCCGCAGCTGAGCCGCACCAGCGGTGAAAAGTCCCGCAGCCGAGCCGCACCAGCGGTGAAAAGTCCCGCAGCCGAGCTGCACCGGGCGGTGTTAAGTCCCGCAGCCGAGCTGCACCGGGCGGTGTTAAGCCCCGCAGCCGAGCTGCACCGGGCGATGTAAAGTCCCGCAGCCGAGTTGCACCGGGCGGTGTTAAGCCCCGCAGCCGAGCTGCACCGGGCGATGTAAAGTCCCGCAGCCGAGCTGCACCGGGCGGTGTTAAGTCCCGCAGCCGAGTTGCACCGGGCGGTGTTAAGCCCCGCAGCCAAGCCGCACCGGGCACTGTTAAGCCCAGCGGCCGAGCCGCACCGGGATGTAAAGTCCAGCGGCCGAGCCGCACCGGGGGATGTTAGGCCCCGCAGCCGAGCCGCACCCCGCGCCGTGAGGAAGAGAAAAGTTCCCCACACCCACCCACCCCCCACACACCACCACCCCCTCCCACACATACACAACCAAAAAAATATATATAAAAATCATCCCAACACCGACACTCAACAAAAAAAAGACGGACAGACTGCTAGTCAGCCGCTGCCATTAGGCGCCGCCACTGTTGGCATTACAAAAAGAAATGGCAAGTTTGTCAAGTTGGATTTGTCCTGGAAAAACAGATTGAATTGGGGCTTTTTGAGTACTGTGTTTTTTTCTCTCTCTGGATGTCATAGTTACTGTGGCCACAAACACTGAAGTTTTACTTTGCTGCGGATATTCTATGTAGTTTGTGTTTCATGTTGGCTGCAGATAAACTTTGAGTGTGTATCAGGAAATATTTTTAAAATAGGCAAGAATTGACTAAAATGAATGTGCGGCATTTAAATATTAATTTTTAATGCAAAAGTAATCATCCTTTTAAAATAAAAATGCAGATGCTGAAAATACAAAATAAAACAGAAAATGTGAGAAAGCATATCAAGCTGCATCTGTGGGAAGAGAAACAGCATAATCCTTTGCAGAGCACCAAAACCTTCAATATCTAGTTCCTTAAGTAAAGTCCCATGAAATATAACCATCCTTTACTCATGATTTGTAAATATGCAGAGTTAAAAAATCCACATTTTCATTACATTTTAGAGTTTTCAGAAATAATCTTGTATCACTGCCTATATTTTAAATGTGCTTCTGAAGCTTCTAAGAATTTGAATCCTGTCAACAAAAAAATGTTTTTGTACAATTTATTTAAGTTAATTACTGAGTAGCTGATTAGTCTGGTTTGAAATAATTCTGTGGAAAACAGATATTTCTGAAGAGTCGTATGCTTATGGCATTGTTTTACTATTGATCAGTCTTGCAAAAAACCTAGATGTTACTCATTCCTCTCTGTCTCCTTAAATCTAGCGGTTGACAGCGTACTGAAGAGGATGACAATAATTGGTGTTATCCTATCATTTCGTTCACTAGCACAGGAAGCGCTTAGAGATGTAAGTACTGATGGAGTTGTATGCGTCATATGAATGTCTTTGAATATCTTTGTGGTCAAATTGCCAAATGCTGTATAACATTCTTAAAAATAGTGAGTGTCAGGGGGAGAGGAAGTAATTTTGAGAAAACATCTAACGGGAAGATCGTGAATTCAAAGGACTCTTGGGATTACACAGAGTATTAATTTAAATTGGCCAGAATATAATAAACATTTTAGCTTCCTCTAAGATATGACTTCATTATTTAAGTTGGAATGGAGGAAGAACTGAAATTGAAGGCTTGTCAGTTTAATGTCAGTTGTGGAAATTCAAAGTGCATCATGGAGTATGCGTGATGTACTCTATTCAAACAAGTATGAGCAAATCAAATTGTTATCATGTTATATGGCATTAGGTTTTTCCCCTAATGTTGATTCTTTTATTTTCGGGAGAAGATATTGACAAGCTTCATGGAAAGCTTCTTTCAATGTGAATTTTAAATATTTCAGAATCCCTCTGAAATGCTAACTACAATAACACCAGCTTTATCTGCCACCCGTTAATGTACTGACATATCCTAAGCTACCACAAGAGTTGCTAATCAAAGTTTCATGAGCTAGAATAGTCACAGGGCCAAAAGACCAAATGGTTGGCCGTAGAAATGAGTTTGCAATGTCCGAAATGATTACTTTGAGGACTGATTAAATATCGTTGTTTTATTCCTATGACTTTAGATAGTTGAGGGGTGGATGCAGGCAGGATATTTTAATTGAGTAGATTTGGTGGTGGAATTAATTTCCTATGGTGGAGAAATCCTTTACAATGGGGCTTGATCTTAAAGTTGAAAGTTAGTCATTGACAAGTGAAATTCTGAAGAATTTTCAAAGAAGAGATAGTGCAAATATAGAATTCTGTCATCTGTAAAACTCAGTACAGGATCATTTGCCAGAACAAAATATTCAGGTGAAGTGCTAAACTTCAAATGGACAATTCCTTTTTCCAAGTCATAGGTCCTTCTGTACTCATTAGACAACAACAACACCACTTATTCCACAATACCAGACTTGCCATTTCTACCCTTCCCTTGCCTCAATCCCTTGACTCCAAAATCTACTATTTCTAAAAAGTTGGGTGTTTATTTCAGGTTCTGTCTTGCCACATTCCCTTTCTTGTGAGTTCAGTTGAAGATTTCAAGGATCACATTCCGAGGGAGACGGATATGAAGGTATTGTCATTTATATCTCGATTTTAAGATCAAGTTATTTATGGTCTAATTAATCTAAAGTGTGTACTGCCAATTATATATTGGTGGAATTGTAGAAAGCTTACGTATTAATTTCACATTTAATTTCATTAAAAATCCTGCTGCAGTGCACGTTCCACATGCAATTTTGCTTTCTCATGTTGTATTTCATTGTCATTTGTGGTGCAAATGTTTGGAAATTGGAAAATTTCTTAAATCAAAACAAAATGGTGAAAACACTTGGCAGATCAGGCAGCGTCTGTGGAAAAGGAAAGAGTAATGGAAGATTTTGGCACAACCTTTTACCATCTGCAGTGTCTTTGCACGAACCAGTTTATTTGAACTAAATGAATGTGATTAGGTTTACTGGAAGCAATCTAGCCGATCAAATATCAAAGAAATAGCATGTGCAATTGAACTTCAAGTCCATAAATTAATGGATGCCTTTACCAATTTATCTGTAACCTTTGAAAATGACTTGGGTGACATGACACCAGGCATAACATGCTATTTGATCAACAAAAAAAAGTTGATCAAAATATATTCTTTATGGATTTGGATACAATTTCCAAACCTCAGTGAGCAGGTCATTTAATAGTGTCATTTGATAGCACTGAAATGAGTTGATATCTCTGTCTCCACAGAGCCTTTTTGCCATTTAGGAGGATGTTGGGCAATAATAGAATACTTTTTTCATTAGATCCACACTAACCAGGCAATCTTAAAAACTGCCTGTTGGTTAGTACCCTATTCATCACTGACATCCAACAAGGTGCAGTAACATATTATCTGAACTACATTAACATTCCAAACCTGCTTCATTAGCACTCTTCAAGCGCTAGCTTCTATCTCCAAGATGTGGGCTACGGGCGCACGTGAACAGCAATACACGTCTTGCAAGGAATCAAGACGTTAATTCATTATTTTACCCTCTCAGGAGCTATTGGGAGTTGGTAATAAATGCCCGCTATGCCAGCAATCCCCACTAAAAGAACTAAAGATACCTACCGCATTATGACCTTGTACCATTTCTTGCACCTACACTTCAAAGGTTGAAAGGTCTGTTTATTGTCACGTGTACCAATTAAGGTACAGTGAAACTCGAAAGACCATACAGCCATACTAAAAAAGAAAAGCAACAAGACACACAACTACATAAAAGTTAACATAAACATCCACCAAAGTGGATTCCCCACATTCCTCACTGTGATAGAAGGCAATAAAGTCTAATGTTCTTCCCTCTTTATTCTCCCGCGGTCGAGGAAGTCGAACCATCCGCAGTCGGGACGATCGAAGTTCCCGCAGCCGGCAATCGAAATCGCATCCGGCGATGGGGCGATCGAAGCTCCCTCGTCTTTCAATGCTAATGTGAAGTTGAAGAGATTCTTGGGGTTCTTTGCCAATTAAATCGCTTTTTATTCTAATTTCCAGTACTTTTAAATCTGATTAATGAAAATTGATACATTTATTGGTCATTGATTTCACTTGTTTGCAAAGGGTTGTCCAAGAGATTAATCTTTTAATTCCTAGATGTTGCCTAGTTCTTGCTCCATGCATGTCCATGTGTAATTCCTGTTTTGACGCAGCATCTCGACCACAAATACATGTAGCAAATAACTACAATTCAATAGATGCAACCAGGCTTCAGGCACAGTAGCACAACCACAGCGATTATGATTCCGAAGTACCGTCAGGGAAACCACGCCATGTCCATTTCCTTGTGCAGTATTATTTCTAGGGTTTCTATCATCAATTTAACTTGAAAGTCCCCTTGATATCTTGTATTTTAGATTTAGTAAATACATCTAACATATACAACCGGGCAGTTGTATGAAGAACTATAAAGTTATTTGTATTGTCTTAAATATGATTTCTTAACCTGTGCAGGTTGCAATGAATGTGTATGAACTTTCTTCAGCATCGGGATTGCCGTGTGAAATTGACCCTGCATTGGTGGTTGCTCTGTCATCGCAAAAGTCAGGTATTTGACTCTGCAATGTAGTTTCAGAATAATCTTCAATAACTCTTTCATTGTGGGTTTCCATTTGCAGACTTAAAGTGTAAGATCAGATTCCCAAGATGTTAAAAGTCGGTGAAACAATGGAAATGGTTTTGGGTGCAGAGGGATAGGATTTGACTTATTGCTGTAAACTATGGGCAAATTTGTTTGGGGTCCTTTCCAACTATGGCATTAGCAAGTTTTTGAATCAGGAAGATTTTAATATACTCCCAACATAAGATGAAGACTACAATAATGACAAATAATTTATTTAAATGGTGTACGTCAATTGATTAGGTAGTGTAGAAGATTTATTGGTGGGGTTTTTTTTCAATCATGTTTGCGTGTGTACTTGGAAACCTAGAAGTTACTGTAGGGAAATGGGCAATCGGCCCAACCAGTCCATTATTCACTTTCCATGGTCAAATACATTGAGTCATATTTAATGCATTTTATTAGCAACAGATTTGTGAGTCTTCTACCATAAAGATTGATGCAAAATATCTGTCATTGCTTATTCTCATTAAAAACATTCGCCAGCCTCTAAGAGCCAGTATTCACTTGGATCTCTTTTCCTTTTTATACATAGTAAACCCTCATTTTAACAAACCCCTTCATAATGGATTTCGATTACAGCCTCACTAGCTGCTTAGAGCGCAGGCTTCCGTGGGCCCACGCCCGGCTCACAAGGTGCACGGTCCAGTTGAAGCAGTTACTGTTGCTTCTTGCCCCCCTCTCTAACTCCAGGTCCCTCAGATCGGCCGACTTGGGGCTATTCACTATCCCGCGGTCTAGGCTTAAACTCAGGGGTGACCGCGCTTTTGCGGTTGCAGCTCCTAGACTGTGGAACAGCATCCCTCTCCCGATCAGAACTGCCCCCTCCATCGACTCCTTTAAGTCCAGGCTCAAAACATATTTCTACTCCCTAGCGTTTGAGGCTCATTGAGGAGGCGCTGTGAACTGTTTGCGTGCTACTGTATGTTTTCATTTTTTTTTCTATTGGAACCTAATCAAATGTACAGCACTTTGGTCAACGTGGGTTGTTTTTAAATGTGCTATACAAATAAAATTGACTTGACTTGAAATTGACTTGTGTTGTAGCCCCTGGAGACAGTGGTTTCTTTGGGGGGAAAAAAGCGAACTACTGGAGGAACTCAACAGATCAGGCAGCCACTATGGAGGGAATGGACCGGTGGCGTTTCAGGTCAAGACCCTGCTTCAAAAGTTTCTGGTCCTCACCATAAACGTCAGCTGTCCATTCCCTCCATAGATGCCATCCAGTTTGCTACATTTCTCCAGCAGTGTTTTGCTCAAGATTCCAGAATCTACAGTTTCTTGTGTCACTATATTTTTCTTCGTGCTTGTCCTTCCCAAAAGGCAAAGATTCCAAAGTAGTCAATAATATATTCCTTTATTCGTCCCACACCAGGGAAATTATGATCTCCATGGAACATGTATGTGTCTGACACATCAGATCATCCTCATTTGTCTGTTTCTGTCATTAGTTCATCTACATTCTTGCAAGTGCATCATTATGATACAATGCCATTAGGCTCACTTTTTTCATTTTTGAAACTGGTCATGTTTTCACTTTAAAAGATATAAATAAACTGAAATAGTTCTAAATAAGGAGTGAGGAGCCAAGGAGGAAGTTGAGAAAATCTATAATCAAGGGTGGTAAGACAAAATAAATTATTTTTCAAGTCCTAATGTCCTGACGGACTTTGTCCTAGGGTCTTAAAATAAGTGGTCAGTGAGATGTGTTGGAAGGAACTGCAGATGCAGATGCTGGTTTAAACTGAAAAGGAATGTGTGATGTTTCAACCCGAAACGTCACCTATTCGTTTTCTTCAGAAATGCTGTCTGACCCGCTGAGGTACTCCAGCTTTTTGTATCTATGTCAATGAGATGGTTAATGTTCTAAGATTGCTTTAGACCCAGGTAAGGTTCAATTCGTTTGGAAAACAGCAAATATACTCAATTTTACAAGGGAGGGAGACAAAGCAAAGTAGTACAGGCCAGTTAAATTAACATTTGTTGTCGGGGAAATGGCAGAAGTAATTTATTTTTGACCAATGTGTTGACATTTGAAGAAGGAATATGTTTTGTGAATAGATGATAGTGTGCTGCATTAACGTTTATTGCAGAAACTCAATGCTCTAGTAGAATTTTGATTATATCTGCTAGCATGCAAGTTTTGTTCCCGACTATGCACAGAAACATCCGGGTGTTTGGGCTCTTATTACTAACATATAAGTGAAATATTTAATGCCACCAGCCCAAATCCTCCAAGACATATTCTGAGCTATCTATGACCAAATATTATAAGTATTTTGTTTTACTTCTGTTTAATTGCAAAATATTGGATATTTGGTTTGAAAATACACAGTAAAATTCACACATTTTTTTCTGAAATTCTTTCCAAATGTGTCACCTCGCATTTATTTCCCTTTTAGTTCTGCGGTAGTTAATTTGGTTTCGACTGCAGGATAAAATTTTGGAAAAATGAGACCTGGTAATTGCTAAAGGAAAGTTGGTGTTGCAGTGTACAAGGCTCTACACATATATGATGACCAAACTAAAAAATCAATGAAAAGCGATAGGAAAGAGATTGTACAAGTGTGGAAAAACAAATCTGCCATTATTTCAGAATATTTTTTAATTGGTTCTCTTTATATCATCTGCATGAGCTCATAGAACTGCAGTTCGATCACTGCGTGGACTAAAGAAATTGCAGCAACATTTCTTGTAAGTTTGTGACTCGTGTGTGAGGTAGAGCTTTCCTGGTTCACCTTTTTCCTACAAAACTCCAACCAGAAGATCAGGCAGCCCAGTGAAAGTTACATTTTCACAGATTGTCTTCCTACTTTCCTCACCTGGTTCATGGATAATTTTTCATCCACATTTTGCTCTCATTTTACAAACAATATTGGGCATTAATGATCTGGATCTACTTTTTCCTCGTGATGGTTTACTTTGTGTTGCATAAAAGTTTGTTGCATAAAAGATGAGGTGGCATTTTTCACATGGGTCAATTTAGTTTTCATAAATGAAGGCCTTATTTTAAGGCTGCACATTATTGGATTTTTAAGGCTACTGTTAGAATATTTTTAAAGATACAGAACATTCAACGTGTGTCATGTTAATGCTTTTCCTGTTAAATCAATTTTTAGCTTAGTTTTAGTTTATTATTGTCACGTGTACCGAGGTACTGTGAAATGCTTTGGTGCCTGCTATCCAATTAGCAAAAAGACTATACATGATTACAATCAAGCTGTCTACAGTGTACAGATATAGGATAACAGGTATAAGGTTTAGTGCAAGACAAAGTACAATTTCCAATTAAAGATAGTTTGAAGGTCTCCAATGAGGCAGATGGGAGGTCAGGACTGCTCTCTTGCTGGTGTGTTCTTGATGCTCCTGTAAAGACTTGAACCAGCATCATGGATATATGTGGAGTGGGAAGGATTGCCTGACAGACATGTCTATTTGTATTTCATAAGTATCCATTTTATGAGCTGTAAACCATATTTGGCATGCAAACTTCAGCTACCAACATGAACCTACTGAAACAACAATGGAAATGTAATTATAAAAGAGATGCAAGCAAACAACATTGTTTATTATGTAAAGTCTTAGGGAGAAAGATAGAAGAGTTTAAGAAAGGAATTCTAGATGTATTGAAGTGGTTGAGGCTCTTTTAATGCAGGGAGTGGAAGATGGTGAGAATTTGAAAAATTGTGAACTTGCGGGATATTTGTGATATTGGAGCTTAAAAGAGGAAGAACAGGGCCAAGAAAATAATTTATTCATATTTATCTGCAGTTGCCTTTCGCCATTTCTAAAATTAATTTTAAGTTGAGAATAATTTTGTATCCCGTTAATCATAGACAAGTATATATTTTTAATATTTTAATTTCATTTTTTAATCAATATATATTTTTGGATATTTTGCAATATTAGGAGATTCAGAAAATGTGGGGCTAGTTGAGGATAGTGACCCTAATGCAAAAAATAAATTGTGATCTAATCAAATGGCAGAAGAGCTGGAGTGCCCTGTTTCACTCTCGTATTGTATTGTGGTCTTGAGGTCCGATACGTTTTCATCAAAACATACATTTTGGATCATTTCATCTCTTCTCAGCTCCCTTTAAGACTATATATTTTAAGAAAGGTTACCCATATTTAACCAAGGGCAACCTTTAAAGTCTAAGAATAATTTGAATCATGCCTGATTCAATAGCTGGATTGTAGGTTGTATGGATGACAACTGATTATTTCCTGATACTGGTACAAAGTGGCCAGTACTGTATATTGGCAATGGTGCACAGGGTGACTTGTTGGAAAAGTGACCAACCTTCATTCAGTTTCCAGTTCCAGCCTACTTGCAAAGCGTGCTATGAAGTTTGCCATGTGCAATGTATATGAGGATGTTGCATTCATTTAAAGTTTGCAGTGCTATTCATGCATTGCAACATATCATTTTCCTCTTTTTACAGAAAGTTTAAGATCATTCTCCAAAATTAGAAATTCATCAAATCCCTTTATAATAACAAAGCTTCCATAAATTATACGCATGTAACAAAAAAAGAAAACTCTGATTTTTAAAAAGCATTTAAAGTTTATTCTGCCCTATTTATTCCTTTGAAGTGAAGCTTCCATCTGGTCCTAATGTTTGGATTTTTTTGCTTTAGTGTGTTGTCTTCGAAATTCAAATAACTTGGAGTTAATACAGCACTAGTCATTGTTCTATAATCAATCATTATGCAAAATGTATCTGGTTCACTCTTGTTCCAGTGCATGAAATTGCCATTCCTAACTCTAGTTTTTAGCCAACTCTAACTACCCTCTGAAAGAGCCTTACCACCATCCTAAATCAACTGAGATGAATAAATGCAACCTTGGCCACATCATTTTCAACTCCCACACTGACAAACCACAGACCCAACAGCAGAACCTTTTAAATTGTGGGATTATGATACGATGGTATGATTGAATCCATTGTGATTACCTCAAGTAAAAGTTATGAGCTTAGCTAGGTGCTCAAGTCTGGCATTTATTGATTATAAAGAATCAAAACTTATGTCACTGGAAACTTATGATACCTCATAGGCTATATGACTAGCTACATGGAGAACTTTGAAGGAATCCTATGCTACTCCCTCAAATTCCACGGCAAATCCTTTTGCTTGTTTCTTTATTATTGTGATTGAACTTCAAAGGTACTTCAATGCAAACAAAAAACGGAAATATTTTTGACACATATCTTGTAACCACGATATCTCAAAGTTTTGGAATCAATGATTTTTTTAAAATCGAGTTGCTGATGCAGTATTAATGATGAGATGCTTTGGTATGCTCTAATGTTGTGAAAGGCTCTGCACAATTGTTTTTTTAAAGTAATGTAGTTTTATTGAAGTCTGAGCCCTCCAAGAGTTAAATGTTTCCTGGCATGTTCACTCCCTTGGGCTATAGGCAGCATTGAAAAATTAAGATAATTGTTTCGAAAGGTGGCTTCCCTTGCCATAAACTAAATGGTTTGGTAACTCAGAAGCTCAGCATGCCCCAGAGTGCTTTGCAAACAAATATGCTTTATGTGATGCTTTTTGACTGGTACCTTTTTTACGCAAAGGGTAGTGAGGGTATGGAATGAGCTGCCGGAGGAGGTAGTTGAGGCAGGAACTGTCAAAATATTTAAGAAGCAATTAGACATGAATAGAACTTGTTTAGAGGGACATGGGCAAGTGGGACTAGTGTAGATCGGACATGTTGGTCAGTGGGGGCTAATTGGGCCGAAGGGCCTATTTCCACACTGATGCCATGACCCTAAGTGTAATGTATTTATTTCACAAAATTACAGCTGTATCAGTCAGGAATGAAATCAGGAAGTGCATATTTTGGCATGAGGGGTACATTAAAGATTAAGATTCTTGTTTGGGTTGCGATCCACGAATGTGCACTGTAGACACCAAAATAGATTTGAGGTGCAAATTAATGAAACAAACTTGAAGGCATAATGGTGTATTCCTTTTCTCTTATATTAACAAATATACCTTTACTACTTTCCATGTAATGTAATGACATTAGAATTTTACTAACACTTTTTCAGTAGATTTAGCAAAGTCAGTATAAAATTTATTTTAAAATGCTAATTAAAGTATTGCTTGTTATGGTGTTAATTGATACTCTCCCATTTCACAGAGAATATTAGTCCAGAGGAAGAATATAAGATTGCCTGCCTCCTGATGGTGTTTGTTGCTGTATCTCTTCCAACTCTAGCCAGTAATGTTATGTCCCAATATAGTCCTGCGATTGAAGGTGAGTCCTGGTTTTCTTCAGTGAAGTGTCAAGAACAAAGTCATGGATAAAATCTTGAAGTTTCAGATGCTGTCATTACAAAAAGCTATCGTTGAGGGTTCTATTTCAACATTTCATGAATATAATTGACATTGAAAAGATTTTATTAATTTCTATTTTGCAGGGAATAAATAGCAGACTTTCAGTTTAGATTCTTAAAAATAATGTGTATAAAGTTATAATGTTGTGTATGTTAACTAATTATGCAGTTTGCTATACAGTATTATATGCATTTAAGATAAGTGAAGGAAACTATTTGTAAAACAATTTTAAAATCCTAGCTTGATGTTCTGCATTTTTCCTTTAATACTCGAGCAACCTCAGCTTGTGCATTATGTAAGTCATTTGCCTTATGCTTTGGGTGAGAAAGATTTCCCTTCGTGGTACCTACACATTTACTTTTAGTCTGTAGTTTTAAATTCTTACTATGTTTGCAATTTGGCTCAATACCTTAAACAAAATTTGATTTATACTGCACTTTTAAAGCAAAAAGTCTGTAGTAGATCCAGGTATTTTTTCCCCAGCATCAAATAACATCTGCCAGACATTTGTGAAAAGTGTTTTAAGAATTTCCATGGCAAGATATAGAGGATCAAAGAATCTAGTCTTTAAGTCATCATCTCATTAGGAGCAACAATGTCTAGTCTTTTTGACTGGATAGCACACAACACAAACTTTTCACTGTACTTCAGTACACGTAACAATAATAAAGTAAACTAAAATGCAGCCATGCTCTTTTACAATTCGTCCTATTTCTGATGGTTAAAATATATCAATGAAATGCCTTTTGAATGTTATCCAAATAAAATTGAGGTACGTCAAATATCAGGAGGTGGATGCAAAATGTCCAAAATATGCTTACTTTGAGTGGATTTTGACATTGCTGTGGAAGTGATTCAGCGTGCACACTCAATTTCAAACATCGCCATAATAAAAGAATGTAAAGCTAAACTGCAGAGAGATTCCCCAGAGCTAATCAACTGCCGTACAATCAGAAACAACTGCAGATGGCCAGTGATGAAGCTGATCCTAGCATTAACGCAGTAATATTTTGTTAACATGTTTACCATCTATTTTTTGCATTATCTTAATGGTGCAAGGGATTGGATTGTTGGGGTTAACTTGATCGAGGAATACAGCTTCAAAGATGTTTGTCTTGGAGAGACGTTTGTCTTAGAAGCACCTGACAATCAAACCATTTCAAACTGATTCAAGTTATATTCAAACTTGAGCTATATTTGAAATCTACAGTATTTTGTTTTTAAAACACCAACTTGGACTTAACAACTGCTTGTTTAACATTTTCTAATTCAGGTGAGAGGTAAAAGAATAGCTTTTTTCTCTATTGTGTTTTTGCCTCACCTGAGTATTTCCAGCGTGTTTTTTTTCTCATTATTTCAGTAACCCAGGCTCTGTATTTTAATTTTTTTATAATCTGATGGCCTTGAGATCCATGTGTTCCATGTGGTCCGTACACAAAAAGAATCGAGATTGCAGGACGTCAGAAATATTTATCATGCATAAAGATTGAGTGTTTTTGCTTCACATGATGGAGACTGTTGTTTCATTGATGTACGTGTGGTCTGTGATTTCACATTACCTTTGTTTAACTGTACAGGGCATTGCAACAACATTCATTGTTTGGCCAAAGCGATAAATCAAATTGCTGCTGCCTTGTTCACCATTCATAAAGGAAGCATTGAGGATCGTCTTAAAGAATTCCTTGCTGTAAGTGGAGTTCCGTATTTGTTTTTAAATCTGAATGAACTTTCAAAGTCAATAGCACACGTTGCCACAAAGATGGAAAGAATAAGACTGAAGACAGGATTAATGCGAATGAATAGTTAGCACCTTAATTTAATTTACCTGGCATCGATCGTGTTGGCTGTTCAATGTTCATAATCTAATCAATGGAGGGATGTTCATCCTGAACAATGTTTCTAATGTATAAATCAAGGTCATATTGACTTTTTTTTCATTATTTATACACCAAAGATGCATCATATGCCTCATCTGGAGTTTAATCATACTTCAGAAATCATCTTTTAGGAAATTAGTTCCTTTTTCTCATTGGGGGAAAAAGAGCAATCTGAATAAGTTATGACATCAGCTTCAATTAAGAAATTCTCTCTGTTCTCCTATGAAAGTTCACGTTTTGTGCATGGATTTTTAAAATTCTTATTTTATAACAGAATTCTTGAGAATACAAATGTTCTTGAGAGAGTACAAATCAAGAATCGATGGTGACCATCTTCTATGGCTAAATAACTTGGCTAAAAATGGGAGCATGGAGATGACCTTTTAGGATCAATGTCACATGATAGAAATGGCAAGACAATAGACAATAGGTGCAGGAGTAGGCCATTCGGCCCTTTGAGCCAGCACCACCATTCAATGTGATCATGGCTGATTATTCTCAATCAGTACCCTGTTCCTGCCTTCTCCCCATACCCCCTGACTCTGCTATCCTTAAGAGCTCTATCTAGCTCTTTCTTGAATGCATTCAGAGAATTGGCCTCCACTGCCCTCTGAGGCAGAGAATTGGCCTCCACTGCCCTCTGAGACAGAGAATTCCACAGATTCACAACTCTCTGTCTGAAAAAGTTTTTCCTCATCTCCGTTCTAAATGGCCTACCCCTTATTCTTAAACTGTGGCCCCCTGGTTCTGGACTCCCCCAACATTGGGAACATGTTTCCTGCCTCTAACGTGTCCAACCCCTTAATAATCTTATATGTTTCGATAAGATAAAGAACATAATTCATTAGTTATGCTGCACGATTATTAATTTGCCTTTTCTTGTGTAAGGGGTGGAATCAAGTCATTATAAACACGACTACATTGCCAAGAAATGTTATGCTTGAATAAGGATTATGTTTGGATCAGGATTTCCATAAACTGCAGATAAAAATAGCCAATTTGCAAATATTTAAAAACTGTTAGTGCAGCCAATTTAACCATTCATTAAAAAGCCACAAACTAATGTTTTAAAGTTAATGTACAGTGACTTCATTCAGTAATTCAGTCTAAACAACACTTTTTAACGTAAATTATTAGATTCTAAATTGTGCTACTGTCTCTTGGTGAAATTTAGCCGTTCTTTGAGTAGATGTAGTGTGGTATTAAAAAAACTTGGTTAATAGCAGCATTTTATGCTTGGATCAAAATTTATTTGTAAATGTTATGGTTGGATCAGATTGTGTGTAAAGGGAGCGACTGCAAAGTAGTTTGGTATTTTGGAATTCTATACTTGGATCGGTATGTGTTTACCTACAGTCAATGTATCCCTCTATTCTCCTTTCTATTTTCTGTTTGACATATTATTTTTCTTGTTCTCTAATTAGATGCTGAGGATATGTAAAATTTAAATCTAGCTATCATCAATTTATGAACGGTATTGAAATTAAAATTGTTAGGATAAAGAGGGTACAGATTTTTTTGGGGTGTTTTTGCACTACTCCAACACTAATTGTCTAACCGCAAACCCAGCAGAAATCGCAGAATTCCCACAGTATCCACATAGCTAAATGTAGACACCTCAGTGGGCCAATGGAATTGCTAAGCACAGTGGTGGAGTATCTCAACGAGTCAGGCAGCATCTGTAATAGATAGGCAACATTTTGGGTTGGGACCTTCCTTCAGTTTAATGCTGTCCTTCACACTGTGTGTGACTGATGCTGCCCCTCCACAGATACTGCCTGACTTACTGTGATGCTGCATGACCCATTGAGTTACCCCAGCATTTTGTTTTGCCGAATCAGTCTGAAGAATGGTCCTGACCCGAAACATTCCCTCCACAGACACTGGCTAACCCATTCAGTTACTCCAGCACTTTGTTTTGCTCAAAATTCCAGCATCTGTCTCCAGTAGAATTACTATCTTGTTTTCTGTTCAAAAGAGGAATGTATTTTGAAAGCATTATGTTTTGTGAAGCAGTGCAATGATTTAATCTTCTGCTTTATTAAAATAGCATTTTACACTGAATGCCCTACAGGGAAATGTTAACTTGTCCTGTGTAGTACATTGTTGCCCCACTCTTTCCATGAATGCATTGGTCCAAAATAAGAAATTACATTATTTAATAATCAGCAATATGCTGATTCCTTTGGTTATTTGGCTATGGACTGAGGATTCTGGCTGATGGAATGCTTATGGTCCCAGACTCTCCTAGAGTATTGTTTTACAGGTGCCAAATTAGAAATCTCCTTTTCATATTAATGTTTACTGTGAGCATAAGGTTTTGTCTCTACTGACCTTAACCAGTGCAAGATCATAATCACTCAGCCATAAAAATTAGTCACGTTTAATATTTTTGTCAGTATTTTTCTGTTTGCAAATTGGTTGCAGCGTTTGCTTTTGTAAGAGACTGTTTTCAAAAGCACAGCATTCGTTGTTATTAATTATGGGATAGTTTGAATAAATTGGTAGTTATTGAATAAATAAACCCTTGAGCTGAAATGACAGACCATTTTCTCTCTAGAAAATGAAATAGTATTTGCTTGTTCAAAAATTGCACTGTTCAATTCAGAATAGGGAATGCAATCATTAAATCCCATCTAGTTGAGCAGAGTGAAATTTAATACACTGAGCAGTAAATTACTTTGCTTTTAAATCGTTATTTAACTGCCATTTGTGGGTAAGTATTAACCTCCATGTTTTGAATTCCAAATTTAGAGTGCCATTTATTTAACTTGAAATTAATAGATGTCTGCCAAATGATCAGATGCAGTACACTGGATCCAAGAGATTTAACAGATGTTGCATGCTCCAAATAAATACATCTTATCCTAAATCACTTGCAGATCTTAATGTGCACTATTAGATCGACCTGCTATCCATAAGAAAAATGAAACGATTTGTATGTGTTGCTAATTAATGCAATAGCAAGCAGCATTTATTTTGAAATTTAGAAAACATAGTTTAGTAATTTTCATACTTAATGCCTCTAAATATGTTGGTGCTAAACAAATATCCACACATTAGTCAGTGTACTTTAGTATAGAGTAAAATGGCTGCTTGCAATCCTCACTCTATTTAACTTTGTTGAAAATTTTACTTATTGTTCACTGAGCCACTTAATATTGGCAGGGGTTGCAAATGGACAAATGATTTGGAATAGAACTTGAGTTATATATATAATTTTAAAGAGCCTCCGGCTGATTGTGGAATTAATGGGAGGTATAAAACAAAAATAACTGGCAGTTTTTCATTGAGCATGCTAGCAATATCAACGTTTATTGTTTATCTAATATGCTGGTGGCAACTGGCACAACTCGTACGATGATGATGCTAGGTATCGTGTTTTTAGGATTTGCACCCATCCGGCTCTCAGATGTTTTCTGTGCGGTGGCCTTTGTGTGACCATGTGAGTTCCACCAGGTGCTCTGGTTTTCTCTCACATCCAAAAGATGTGCGGGTAGGTTATTCAACGATCATTACTAGCCCCTTTGTATAAAAATGGCAAAATAATCAAAATGGAGTTGATTACCCGTATGAACTGGAGATGGTTGCAGGGCCACAGGGATATAAAATGGGGGATAGAGTGATGTGTTTACTGAACATGCACATAGCTGCAACATGCATGCACATGCAATGACTGCTTCCTGGGTTTAAGTGAACAAGTAAACTGAAATGTGGAGTTAAGCAGGTGTGTTAAATAAATGCAGAATTGGTCAAAGGAAAGAATAAATTGCATCAGTTGCTTTCCAGATGGGATCTATACAGTAGTGTCACTCCCAACACTCCCCTCAGGGTAGTGAGAATTGAGGAGGATAGTAACAGACCACAGGACCACAAGAGACTGAGAAATGAAATGAACAAATCCATGACAGATGTTTAAAGAAGCGTGATGTGATCACTTTTGGGAGGGAGACAAAAGCGAGGCAGCAGAAGCCAAGCGGTGTAATTTTAAATGGGTGCTGAGAAATGTGGGGGATGTGCAGAACTCTGAATGTAGAATATTTGTGGGGGAAAAACATTGGCCTCAGATTGAGGCTATAAGTACAAAAGCAGAATGTGATTCGTGTTGGAAAAGATGACCAATTTTAATAAAAAATAATTGTACAAATTAATATCTGTGTCAAAGGAAGTGGTGACATAATGGGACGGAGACCAGAGGGCAACTGTGAATGTGTAGAGGTGCAAGATGGTGCTAGAATATGGCGACACGTTGGTGTGCTCTACTAGCAGAGGTTCTACTTAAAATCATTTCACTCTCTTGTGTATGATTACACTCATGTATAGTTTGATTTGACTGGATAGCACACAGAGCAAGCTTATCACTATCTCGGTCCACGTGGCAATAATAAACAAAACTAAATAAAAGAAGGAATTAATTACATGATGGTGGAAGGCAATGCCTTGAAGTGGAGGAAACATGTTCAATAGGTCCCAAAAGGTAATTGGGTAAATATTTTAAAGGTTGGAATTTTATAATTCTAGGGAAAGAGTAGAGGAGTGGGACATGTACATTTACGTAATGTGGACATGGGCATAATAGGCTATATAGCTGCTTGTACGCTGCATGGATTGGAATTCTTGGAGGATATATATTACAGCGAGACCCCAAAGTTCAGAAATACAACATGAAGCTTTTTCTGGAAAATTAAGTTTGTGATTATTGAGAGGGATGTAAAGTTGATGCTCTTAACAGATAGACTCAAATTCTGAAAGATAGGACCGATAGTGAACAGAATTGTGGTATAAATTTGAAATATTTAAATTTATCTGTTACGACATGTATAATTTTGAAATTGAGTAACTTTGTTTTATCCGAAGTTGCAAAATGGTCATTTGGGAAAATGGACTATTCTGACTTTTCAGTTTGACAATGAAAAGTTAAATATTATAAAATTCAGAAAAAAGATTGAGGGAAGGTTACACGAGCGAGGCCTCTGCACCGCCGCTGCCGCCCACGACCTTCCCGACCCCTTCACCGCCGCCCACGCCCTCCCCGGCCATCCGCTGACCGAGCCGACCGTCACTCACCCGGACTCCAGATCCCCGCGGGCCTCCCCCAGCGACCGTGCTGACCCGCGCCACTCCACCGCCCAACAGCAGGTCACAGCCGTCGCTGTACCCGGCCCCCGGGACCAACAACAGGCTGCAGCTCCACCTGGCCCACACACACCGCGCTGGGCCCACAGCCCCCACCAGGCAGAGTCCCACAGCACTGCTGGGTCCTACTGCCCACCCCCTACTACAGGTAACTGCAGCAGGGGTTCCACTGGGTCTCCCCCTTCCCCCTCCAGCCAGGCGACCCCCAGTACTCCCCACATCGGTCCTCATGCCCCCCTCTGCCCAGCTAACCCACCACCCCCCCACCATACATCCCCTCCACCTGCCCCCCTGCCTCCATCCGACCCCAACCCCCACCATTGCCGGGTGTTCACCATCCCCCCTGACCTCCCCCTTTCAGACACCGAACGGTCTGTCCTCAGCAGAGGCCTTACCTTTGTTCCCCTCCGCCCCCACATCAACGAGTTCCGCGTCCCCCATGACGTGGAGCTCTTCTTCCGCCGCCTCCGCCTCCGAGCCTTTTACCATGGTAAGGAGTCCCGACCCCGCACTGATGACCCCTTCTCCCGTCTCCAACGGACCCCCTCCACTTTTACCCCCCAGTATGGCCTACTACCCCCACTAGAACTTTTTATTTCAAACTGCCGGCGTGACATCGGCCGCCTCAAATTTTCCACCCCCCTGACTAACTCTAACCTCTCCCCTCCTGAACGTGCAGCCCTCAACTCACTCCGCAACAACCCGGACTTAATAATTAAACCCGCTGACAAGGGAGGGGCTGTGGTAGTCTGGCGTGCTGACCTCTACCGCACCGAGGCCAGACGACAACTATCAGACACCTCTTCCTACCTATCCCTGGACCATGACCCCACCGATGAACACCAGACCTTCATCAGCAGCACCATCACCGACCTCACCAACTCCGGCGAACTACCCCTCAGTGCCTCCAATCTCATAGTTCCCCAGCCCCGCACGGCCCGATTCTACCTCCTACCCAAAATCCACAAACACAATTGTCCCGGCAGACCCATTGTCTCTGCCTGCTCATGCCCCACCGAACTTATCTCTACCTACCTCGACTCCATCCTATCCCCCCTGGTCAAATCCCTCCCCACCTACGTCCAAGACACCTCACACGCTCTCCATCTCCTGGATAACTTCCGGTTCCCAGGCCCCCACTCCCTCATTTTCACCATGGATGTCCAGTCACTCTACACTTCCATCCCCCACAAGGATGGTCTCGAAGCCCTCCGTTTCTTCCTCGACCGTAGAACCAGCCAATCCCCATCGACCAACACTCTCCTCCGCCTAGCAGAGCTGGTTCTTACCCTCAACAACTTCTCCTTTGACTCCTCCCACTTCCTCCAAACCAGAGGCGTAGCTATGGGCACTCGCATGGGCCCTAGCTACGCCTGCCTCTTTGTCGGGTACGTCGAACAATCCCTGTTCCAGACGTACACTGGCCCCATCCCCGAACTCTACCTCCGCTACATCGACGACTGCATTGGTGCTACCTCTTGCACCCATGCAGAACTCACTGACTTTATACACTTCACCTCCAATTTCCATCCTGCCCTTAAATATACCTGGACTATCTCTGACATCTCCCTCCCGTTTCTGGACCTCACCATCTCCATCACAGGAGAAAAATTAGTGACGGACATTTATTACAAGCCCACCGACTCGCACAGCTATCTGGACTACACTTCTTCCCACCCGGTCCCCTGCAAAAAGTCTATCCCCTACTCCCAATTCCTCCGTCTACGCCGCATCTGTGCCCGGGATGAGGTGTTTCAGACTAGGGCTTCCGAGATGTCCTCGTTTTTCAGAAAACGGGGCTTCCCCTCCTCCATTATAGATGAGGCTCTCACTAGGGTCTCTTCTACATCCCGCAGCTCCGCTCTTGCTCCCCATCCCCCCACTCGCAACAAGGACAGGATCCCCCTCGTTCTCACCTTCCACCCCACCAGCCAGCGGATCCAACATATCATCCACCAACATTTCCGTCACCTACAACAGGACCCCACCACTGGCCATATCTTCCCATCCCCTCCCCTCTCTGCATTCCGCAGAGACCGTTCCCTCCGCAACTCCCTGGTCCACTCGTCCCTTCCTACCCAAACCACCCTAACCCCGGGCACTTTCCCTTGCAACCGCACGAGATGCAACACCTGTCCCTTTACCTCCCCCCTCAACTCCATCAAAGGACCCAAACATTCTTTCCAGGTGAGACAGAGGTTCACCTGCACCTCCTCCAACCTCATCTATTGCATCCGCTGCTCTAGATGTCAACTCATCTATATCGGCGAAACCAAGCGCAGGCTCGGCGATCGCTTCGCTGAACATCTGCGCTCGGTCCGCATTAACGCCACTGATCTCCCGGTGGCCCAGCACTTCAACTCCCCCTCCCATTCCCAGTCTGACCTCTCTGTCATGGGCCTCCTCCAGTGCCATAGTGAGGCCCGCCGGAAATTGGAGGAGCAGCACCTCATATTTCGCCTGGGCAGTTTGCGGCCCGGTGGTATGAACGTTGACTTCTCCAACTTCAGATAGCTCCTCTGTCCCTCCCTTCCCCTCCTCCTTCCCAGATCTCCCTCTATCTTCCTGTCTCCACCTATATCCTTCCTTTGTCCCACCCCCGACATCAGTCTGAAGAAGGGTCTCGACCCGAAACGTCACCCATTCCTTCTCTCCCGAGATGCTGCCTGACCTGCTGAGTTACTCCAGCATTTTGTGAATAAATCGATTTGTACCAGCATCTGCAGTTATTTTCTTACACATTCAATTTTTGAAACAAACTTTTTTAAAGTACCATTAGATTTTGGGAGGGAAATAAGTAGTATTGTCGGACCCTTATTTTTCCAACAATGGTGCAGAAATAAAAGTCAGTTTAATGAATATACAGTCCTGAAGCAAAAATTTGGGCAGTGGGATTGCACATCAGGAATTCATGCACAATCCACATGCCGCAGGATTTTCCGCCCATTAAAGTTAATGGGCAGTGTTGTGACTGTGGTGACCTCGGCCCAGTTTCTGATATGAGCTCCAGGCATGCAAAGCCCTGTGCTGGGAATTCAAATTTGTAAAATTGCTTTCAAATATTTGAAAGAAAAAAAACTTACTACCCCGGCATCCAAGAAATCCTTGGAGGTGCGTGCAATTTAAAGGATAAAATGTTTCCAATTGCTATTTCAAACATTATTCTTAACTGCTTTTATTTAGTACCAGAAAGTGGAAGAGAGATCTGTTACTCATTTGCAACACAACCAGACCAATTAGCCCTCAAGCCTGTTTACCATTCAACTCTCTTCCTTGCCTTTTCTACTTCTCACTTGATACCTCCTACAAATCTATCAAACTCAGTCATAAATTCAATTGACTTAGTCATTTAGAGGAGTAGTTACAAATTTCCACTACCTCATGCATTACTGACTTGTTTTCCCTCGAATGGCTGGTTTTGCTTTTAAAACCTTATCGCTTCCTCTCTGCTTACAGCTTCATTGAGATAAAAACCTGTTTCTATTTGCCCTTTTGCTACTTTTTTTGTGACATGTACCCGCTTGTTGAAATTGCTTTGTTCACGCACTTTTCTAAGCATTCAGAGAATATTACATCTCTAATCCATAATTTATCTTTCTCATTAAATGCTCTGGTTTTGGCCATTTGTTTATTCGACTCATGTCTCTTTGTAACTTCCTCTTTGCATCCACCTAACTTGCTGTACCTTCCTAATTGGTTTCATTGGAAAATTGACTGGTGGAATAATATTTTATTTCTCAGCAATTGCTGAGGCGCCAGACCAGATCTCTAGGGAGCAGCACATCCTGCCAATCTGAGGAAGTTGCCTACTATCTCCTACCTCCCACCCATGTAATTTTTGCTAATAATCCCTTATCAAAGTCTTCTAGCTGTTTATATAGACAGGCTTCCTGCATGCTTCTTACTCCACCATGCTAGTGACCTTAAAGTAGCCAACATTTAACGCCTAGACAAACAGAAGTTAAAGGCATGAAACTAGGCAATTTGGAGCACTATGTGTGCTGGTCAAAAAACAGCTACCGAGCCTCATCCTATTTACAACTTTATAGCTCCGTCCATTGCAGAATAGGATATAACATGAGGATTTCTGCCTTCACCGTTCTTTTGGGTTTTGTATTCCAGATCCTAAATGGCGTCTGGGTGAAATTATAATTTCCCTCTACTTTCAAAAGTTACTGTAAACCTATGAGCCTGGTTACTGGGTCTGCTAATGGAATTATGTTTAATCTATCTAGGCTCCTCTGCTTTACACACCTCAGTTATATCCTCCTCGGCTGTCTCTTTTTCGAGGAAAATGACTCCAACTTACCCAATTTACAAAAATGTTTCCGTCTAGGTAAATGTCTATGTTAGTTTCCTGTGCCCGTCCCGTGTAGCAGGTGTAAATCTGGTGTCCGGAACGATATGGTAATGTAGCTGACCTAATTGTTTATTGCAGTTGCTGAAAACTGCTCATGTTGTTGGCCATATGCTGAATCAGTCACCTGATCTATCTGCCTTATTGTCCTCTGTTCCCTACAGTTCTCTACCGTACACTACTATTTATTTCGTGTTCACTTCCTGTGATTGCCCTCCCTAAATACAACTGCCCGTGGTTATGCAGAGTGAATTCCATTTGCCACCGACTATTGACATCTTATGATCTTTAATCTTCATTCTTGGTATCAATTGTGTCCTGCATCTGTATCAGCCACAAGCCTCTTAAACGTGGTCCCTAAATTTGTTTAAATTATTTTTTTACCACAAAAATGGAAAGGATATAGCACTGAACTCTTAAACTACTGTAAATTATCCAGTCATCAAACTTTATTATTTGCTCCAGTTGCTGAACCAAATTAGGCTCACAGGCTTTGTTTTTCTGAATAGACTGCCACCCGGCTCCTTCTCAAAAGCCTTTATGAAATCCATTAGAAACATTTGAATGTACTGTCTTCATAAATCATCCCTTTTATCACAAAATAAATTAGATATGACCGTTGCAAAATATACTGACCATATTTTTAATGCATGCTTTTTAAAATGAAGACCAAAACTGCCTCATGGCATTTTCTCCAATAATTCACTCATCAAAGACTAGGCAGTAATTATTTAGCCAAACCTTGTCTTCCTTTTTGAACAATCCCACCTTCAGCCAGAGATGATTGAGAAGTGTTAGTCAGCACTGCCATTCACTCTCATCCACTCTTTCTTGCCTTGTTTCTCATAACAACTTGCAGTATATGGTGTATACTTCCAAAATTGCTCAACTCTTATTTCTTCAACTTCATATTCTATTAAAATATATCACCCAGTGCCTTAACTACGGTGTGAATTGTTAGCCTGTGCTTTGAAAGCAGATGCAAAGAATTTATTGAGAATCAGACCCAGATTTATCTGCACACATTTTATTTTACCTCTGATCGCCCATTTTCTTCCCTTATATTAAGAGCCAGGTAAATAATTAGAAAACATCTTTGTGGCTTCCATGATTTCACTTTTTATGTCATCCAGAGTTTTTCTAACTCCTTTTAAAATGTATTCCTTTTTTGCTTAATTTCCCACCCAGGCCCAAGTTAGGAATATGGATATTCTTGCTCTTGCCTCCCGCGATTCTGACACACTACTATCTCCAGTGTCGTTTTGCTGGCGGTGCATCTATTATCAGTTTTACCCATGTTCCCTAATTTGTTTAACCTTACAGCGACATATCCTTCCTGCAGTTGCAATTGGTTTGTAAACATTTTTCAATCCCAAACTGATTCAGAAACCCTGAGCCAAATTTGTTGAGCTGCCCATTCCTGTCCTCTGATTACATTGCAATAATAGTTAATATCTTCAATATATGTGCTTATTTCACATCATCTACTCCTAGATTCTTTGAGTTGAAGTATATATAAAAAGCTGCCAAATAGCTGTACTCTTCATTTTCTAGCTCCTGTTTCTTCCCCCTTCTCACTTTTAAACTTGCCTCCTAATTTTTTGCTATTTTCCCTGTTACCAGTGCCTTTCCCATGAAAATCCATGTGGAAGTTCCATTTCTGCCAGGGTATTCCTGGAGCACTGTTGCCTCTCTGGGAAAAATATTCCCACAGTCTGTTAGGGAGTTCCGGAACTGGTCATTTCTTTCTATGACTGTCTCTTGAATGACTTGATTAGGAACCTGGAATGGTAGTGTTCCAATGTACCTTCTGCCTTTGGTAATGGTCAAATATTTGGAAGGTGCAGTGTGCAATCTGGGCAATAAACTGCAGTGTATTTTGTAGATAGTACCCACCGCAGTTATTGATGAGGTGCCAATCAATTGGACTGCCCTGCATGGAATTGAACTTTGAGACTTATTGGTGCTTTACTCAACCAGGTTGGGTAGAATATGCCTTCATACTTCCTTAGGTTGTCAGGAGGCGGGTCATTCACTGCAGAATGGCCAACTCTGGGATGCTATTGTAGCCACATTATTTTTGTGAATGATCCTGAGTTTCTGCTCAGTGGTGATCATAGTACATAGATCTCATTGAAGGAGTTACTGTGGACAATTTCCTATGTCCAATCTTCAATGTTTTCGGGGCAGCTTGATAATACACGTCATTGTTTTGTGTCTCACTTCTGGAACTCTTTGCACCAAGACTGTGATATGATCTGGAACTAAATAATCCAGCTGAAACATGCACAGAGCATGCATAAATGCTGTTTGCTAGGACTGTTGATGGTGGCTTCCATTGCCTTGTTGAGATGGACTGACAGATGATAATTAAATTAATAGATTGGTTCTGTGTTTTATAAACAGGGCATAACTGTGTAATTTTCCACTTTGGGTAGATGCCAGTGTTATATTTGTGTATTGGAACAACTAGGATAGATGTGCAAGTGGTTCTGGAGTGCTAGAACTGGGGTGTTTTCTGGTCCCACAGCCTTTGCTGTAACTGGTACTCTCTAATGTTTATTACGTGGAGCAAATCAAATTGGCTTGAGACCTACTTCTTGGGTGGCGATTTCAGGAAGTCCTGCCTTAGTCAAGATCACATCTTCCTCAAAACAAGTCACAGAAATCCACCTTAAACTTTTGTATCATGTTATGCTTGTCTAAATATTCAATCAAGGTGACATTTATCAGTAATTTCCATAAATAGACATTAAGCTCCCAGATCTTTAGTAACCTTGTTTCTTTAATTTTCCATATTTACCAGCGCAAAGATATAGTGCATTAATTTAGAGAGGCTTGGAAAATTATTACCAGTGCATCTGCCTTCTCCACATTCAGTTTATTTTAGTTACCTATGGCAGGAAACTATTTACTCCTGGAGGTTTTATATGATGGATCTTGTTTATATCCATTGCCAACTTTTAATTTGCATTATATCTGTTTGTTACTGCACTGAAAACAAATTTGAAGTGCTTACTTTGGAAATAAAAAAATCTGCCAATTTCATATCATCTACTTCTAGATTCTTTGAGTTGAAGTATAAATAAAAAGCTGCAAATAAAAAAAGATATTGGAAATCTGGAGAAAAAAACTTTTTTTTGCTCAAGATTCCTACAGTTTATTGTCTTCGTAGTTTGCCCTTTTAATTGGCCCAGAATTCCATTTATTACCCAATCTTAACATCTATTACCCAATCTCGATGTCAATTTCCTTCAATTTTTGTTTGCTGTTTGCATTTCTAATGCTTTGTTGCATTTTAATAGCTCTTCCAGTCACAGTACAGCTCAAAAACAAGTTCCATGACCCATAATCTTCATGCCAACCATGAGCCAATTTAAACCAATCTCATCTTCTGGGTATTCACCCTTTTTGCATTAAAGCCTCATCCTTTATTCCTGTTGGATGTAACATGAAATGTTGCTGGTTATTTACACAATACTGTTTTGCCATCCAGACTTGTTAACTAAATCTGCTTTGTTATTTATTACTAACTCTACAATGTCCTGTTATCTTGTCAGTTCTATAACATACTGAAGTTGAGCACAAATGTATTCGAGAAAGTGACTTCAGTACTTGGTTTATCACCTCGCCTTGTACACATAAAAAAATTGTTCCCTATTACCTTGTTCTTTTTTTGTTTTACTAATCTGTATCTATGAATTCCTGCTACTGGTCATTGGTATCAGAAGATATGAAGCCAAATTCAACTATTTTTCTTCAACTATTTTTCTCGAGGTTTAAATGAGATGTGCAGGCCAATTTCTTTTCACAGGGAGGGTGGCAGGTGCCTGGAACATGCTGTCAGGGATGGTAGTGGAGGCACATAGGACAGTGGCATTTGAAGCTTTTAGATACACATGATTATGTAGGCAACAGAGGAATATGGATCACCAGCAGGCAGAGGAGATTAGTTAATCTTGGCAACATACTCGGCACAGTCATTGTGGGCTGAAGGGCCTGTTCCTGTGCTGTTCTATGGAACTTTGACTTGATGTCTGAATTTCCACAATTTATTTAATAGGATTTTTGTAAAGAACCATAGTAACTCTAGTTGGTCAGACTGTTTAAAAACACAACTAATGTTAACAAAAATGTTGCTCCAGCTCGCATCTTCCAGTTTGTTAAAAATCGGACAGGAGACAGACAAGACCACTACCAGAAACAGAGAATCTGTCTACCTTCTGCTTGACATGGTGAGTATTAAGTTACATTGCTTACAGTTAAATATACAGTCATGTCCTAGAAATTTAGAATCATTAAGAAATAGAAATAGATTTTCCCTTCCGCGTGTGCCAAGCATATAGTTCAAAACTTTTTACCCAAACTTATTTGCCAATAAGATGCTAATGCAGCCTCTCCTCAATCCCCGAGTACTTTAGAGGTCACTTGGCATCATCTGTACAACTCTGCAGTGGTCTATTGCTCATTGCCAAAAAAGTACCCTTGTATATCATTTGTGATTGTAATCGTATTCTATCTAAGCAGTACAATAATTCAATCTAGATTTTATTTTAACCTAGTCTTTATCCTGGTTCTGCAGACCCAGTAGCAAACAATTAGAACAGTGTTACAAAATAGATTTAGAGTCGGGCAAACTCTAACCAGGGTAATTGCTTGCACTCAGCAGTCATGTTTTATGTCATGAGCTCATCTGCAAACATCTAGCTTGACATGCTTTGAGAAATGAGCCACTGTGTTTGTTTTAACTTCGCATTTACAGACCCCCTTTTCTTTTAAAAGATTGTTCGGAATAATATTTATGGTGTTCTTGCTGAGCTGCTAACAGCATTTTTGTTGAGGCTTTTGTGGTTTGTTTGCACGATGACATAAGCTTAGCAACAGTGTGACTGCCGTTGGTGATTGAAATGCCACTGTATCAAATTAGTGACGTGTGGGTGGACTTTTCCCCAGATTGTTCAAGAGTCGCCTTTTCTGACAATGGATCTGCTGGAATCTTGTTTTCCCTATGTCCTCCTGCGAAATGCATACCATGCTGTCTACAAGCAAAGTGTTACATCTTCGGCTTAAATTGGAATTTAGTGGAGGCAAGATTGAAATTTAACATGTTCTGCAGGTTTACAAACTAAAAACTGTAGAATTGTTTCACTTTAGTCTAAAGAGCAGTTATGAAACTGAATCATTTTTCATAGACATACATTGTAGACCAGTGGTTTTTATTATGTTGTTATTGATATGCTTGATTGATTTACTGCATAGTGGCAAAACTGGTTTCACTTAAATAGCAGCTACATTTGTTATAATTACACTACAATGTTGGTTGGGTTTTTAAATCATTTGTGCACAATAAACAGCTGTTTTAAAAAACATCTTAAAGCTGTTGAAATTCGGAGGAAAATTTATATAATCACTATTTGGAGATGATCTAGCTTCCTTCTGTGTAAATTATTTCAGGTAAGGCAGGAAAAGATTTGTACCTATCATTCTTCATTGATGGTAAATGGAATAAATGGTTTATTAGTTGCATATATTTGGATTTATTACAATAGTTCTATTTCCTTTAATTTTAAACAATATTACTCTGAAATACACTGTAATATCTACAAATTGTGTCGGAACGCCAAAATCTCCAAAAGCAATTCTAGCAATCCACTGCATATTACTCAGAACAAATGTGATGTTTGTATAAAGCATAGTATAATTTTTTTTATAAAACTAACTTCAGTGGAGAGCTTGTTGAATTTCACACTATCATTGTACCCTGTTGTACGCTATGACTGTATGAATATTTATCTCATAAGATGGCAGCCCTTAAGCTCTTTTATATGTTTTACATTTTTCAAGTTTGTGTATCTTCCATAATGAATAATAAAACACCAGGTTACTTCACATTCACAACAGAGAATGTCTTTTTATTCATTCTAACTATTTAATATTTACTTATACAATAACAACTCTGAAAATCAGCTATCCAGCTCTGCAAAAATCACAGTTTGGCTCTCGTTCACTTGTGCACCGTTTCCTGCATTTTAACTCGTCCGATTCATTGGAAAACTTTAGTATTATTATGCATCTTTTTTTTAGTGAACAGTGGGATTAATAGGAATAACATCCAATCGTCCAGGAACATTCGCTGTTCCAGAACCACCAATGTGCTGAAAGTGCTGGACTAATAGTTTTGCTGTAGTTGTGCCTATAATGTGATCTTTAATTTCCTTAGCTTTTTCAATGAGCTCTAAGTCTAGATTTAAACAGGAGTCATAATCCTGAAATACTCAAATACTCATTCGATAAAGGGTCCCAACCTGAAATGTTGCCAATCTATTCCCTCCATAGATGCTACCTGACCTGCTGAGTTACTTCAGTAGTTTGTGACTTGCTCAAGATTCCAACATCTGCAGTTCCTTGTGCTTCCAATATTCAAATTGTGTTGTTCAAATGGAAGCGGTATATTTTTTGCTTATTTATCATTGATTTAACCTGAATGGATTTGGGAGTAGTCACGTCCAAGAATTGCAACTTTGTGTGCATTCACCATGCCATACACACATTCATCCAATACATACAGAAGCCCCACATAAATAGCATAACCTCAAACACCCACTTGCCTTTTCTGTCAGGCACTTCCTGAGCCCTCTGCAGTTCTCACCCTAACCTCATTAGCTACTTCACAATGCAAAACTGGGGTGGATGCCATTCTTAATGTTGAGGGGGTGCCTGAGAAGAAAGACAATAAAGACTGGACTTAAGTGCTTTTTTTCCCCGAGACGTTTGAATATTGCTTTGTCGCCACACATTTCAAACTTTGTGAAAATACTTCATTTGCATTGAATCATTGCAAATTCAAAAATGGTGATTCTGCTGGAAATAGATTATTACAAACATACAGTTTTGCTTAGCCTTTAGTTTTTTTTATTCGGTTATTTAAAATCATGTAATTTATAATCTGTACAATAGGTTTCCGCTTGGTTATTTTTCAAAAGCAATGTTAAATCTAGGGCACTCTTGAGTACTTGTGTCTGTAGTTGCTTCAAAGACCTACAAATGGACAGAATGATCAGAAAGCTTCTGTGACTAATTTGCAGCCCATGGAAATCCAATTCAATTTATTTTTCTTACCCTAGTTAGGCTGGGTAGTCTGTGACTATAATTTGATAGATTAGTACCATGATCAGTAACAAAGTTGTAAAAACCTGCTGGAGAAACTCAATGGGTCAGGCAGCATCTGGAGGCAGAGGGATTGTCAACATTTCGTGTTGAGACCCTGCATCAGTTGAGATTTAAATGCAACACATAACCCTAAAGTACTGGAACCATGTTATTCAAATGGAAGGATTCCTGATGCAGGGACTGTTCCTGAGATGTAACCATTCCCTCTGTCTCTGTAGCTGCTGCCTGAACTGCTCAGTTTCACATGCATTTTCTTTATTTGCTCTATTACAGAATCTGAAGTCTCCATAAAGTTACAAAGGTTTTTCTATTCTGTAGAGCCCTGTCTGTTAAGTTGAACAAATTAATAAGAAAAGTTGAGGTTCAATAATTTTTTTGCCACTGTTTCCAAGTATATCCCATTGATTAATGTGCTGATTTGCTTTCTTGGAAATTTATCCTGTGAGACACAATCTGGAACAAAAAATAAACTGCTGGACAAACTCGGCAGGTCAGGCAGCATGTTTGGAGGCAAAAGGAAGGTCAACATTTTGAGTTTAAATTCTGCATCTAGTCAGAGTGGAGAGGGAAGATGGCCAGTATGGGGGGGGGGGGGGGGGGGTCCGGTGTGGGGAGCGGATGATCGGCAGGTTTGGAGACCTGACAGAGGTGGATAAGTGGAAGCAGACAAGAAAAAAAGGGCAGGTGAAACCAGGTTTGAGGGTGGTAAGGAAGAGTGAAGGTGGAGACAGCTGTTGTTTATCTGGGAAGTTGCACTGATCACTGACTCGTGCTGATTTCATGCACTGCTTAATTAAATTGACAAATTAAACTTCCAACATTCATCTGAATTCTATCCCTGTGATTCCTACTTGATCAGATGGGTACATGGTACAAGAGAAGTAAGTACATTCTGGAATGTTTTGAGCTGTATTTTCATTCCATGTATTTCTTAAAAGTGACAAAACCAACATTGCATCAAAAATAAATGTTTTAACAGTTGTGATAGTATTGACCTAACCAGGTTATTATACCTAATACCTTTCGGGAATGATCAAGTCATTCAACATTCTTCCAATGCTTTTCACTATTTGACTCAAGTTTTTAAGCCATATTTAAAGGACAAACAGAAGTTGTATCTATGATCATGACTCTGCAATGCGAAAGAGCAGAAGAGGAACATTGCTAGTTAGAGGCTTTTAGTTTTAATAAACTGTTCCCAGTGAGCCCCAAGTACTGAGGAGCACAAATTACTACAGATGCAAAAAGTAAAATGCCACAACTGTATCTAAGGAAGCAATTGCTTGTTTGGCTATTGTATGTACGAATATGTGCAACATATCAGGCCAGAAAGATATAACTAAAGTTTGATACTAATTTCCCCTGGAATTAGTAATCTAACCAGCATATGGTCAGGTATAAATGTCCCTGAAAGGCATGAATTAATGGAGTTATAGAACAATAACAATTAACTATAATAACCATTGTTAGATTAGTCTGCATAAAATATCAGTAGTTCAACTAATGTTTTCACGAATTTTGCGGATGTTGTGTGAAATTACTGTTGGTTTACTCTTTTAAAGAATCAGTAATTATATGATTAATGCTATTTCTAAGCATCCCAGTTTATACTTTGCCCTGGACTGTGAGTTTCCCAAGGAAACTGATCAGCCTGAAAAGGGGTCCTTGCCCCAATTGCCATTTATCCATTTCCCACAGATGCTGCCTGACTCAGAGTTCCTCCAGCAGATTTTGTTTTTTTACTGTTTTTGAAATGTTTCTTAAAGATTTAACAATTAAAGAATGAGAAGTGTTTAAAATAATTTAAGTGAATTTTGGAAAAATAAGAAAATGTTAATGATTTTTGTTTTTCTATGGCTGCAAAGTTTGCTTTACCATAGTTTGTACCCCAGAAATTAGATCTCTATATGGCATGCTCACCTTCATTGGCTGAGCAACTGTGCATAAGAGTTGGGAGATCATGATACAGTTGTACAAACATTAATTGGGTTGCACTTAGAGCATTTTGTGGAGTTTTGGTCACCACACTTTAGAAACTATGTAATTAACCTTTAGGAACCTGAGGGACAACTTTTTTCACACGAAGGATCGCGGGTACATGGAACGAACTACCAGAGGATGTATTTGAGGCAGGTACTCCATCAACCTTTAAAAGGCATTTGGACAGGTACATGGATAGAAAAGGTTTGGAGAGATAATGGGCCAAACATAGACTGGTGGGACCAGTGTAGATGCGGCATCGTGGTCCCCATGAGCAAGTTAGGCCGAAGAGCCTGTTTCTGTGCTGTTTGAGTCTAATTGTCAACTGCTCATCAATTCCACAAAATGGCTCTCATTTCTCAACTGTGCCTATTTTGCTTTGCATTGACTATTTAATCTTTCTTCCTTGCTCTATTTTCAGTTGTCTGCTGTGATGTTCTGTTGGAAAGAGTGTTTAGGCTGTGACTTTAAAGAAAAATATAAACAGATAAGGCTGCAGCAGCTTAGCTCGAGTAATAACTCTCATAATTGAGATCAATAAGCTAGTCAATCTTTCACCATAATTTGGAATGTGATGTTAAAACAAGCGTCTTGCTGTTCTTCCATGACACTGCTCAAAGTCAGAAAGGTGTCACCACAGATTCCTGGCCAATTATTATCCCTAAACTAATCTTGTGGTTATTTACTTTTTTGCTACTTGTCAAAACTTTTTCTGCACAAACAGACCATTACATTTAGACTGCCCACATTTCAGAAGTACTTTATTGGCTGTGAAATACCTTTATGGCCCGGGGATATGTATGCTGCAATATAAATGCATGTTGTTATAATTTCCCTTATTTCCAGCTGGGCAATTTAAGTGGGAAATGGTCTGGCACAAAACATTTGAAGCAAACATTGGTCTGCTGGCTTATAAGTGAAGGTTATGTGCACAGCAATGCAACACTCGGCTACAGATGCATGACAAGCTAGTTCTTTAGACAGATAACATCCTTGGTAGGTACACAAACCAGTGGGGAAAAATCTAGAGAAACCCTTTATGCAAGAATACATATTGATGTTGGCAGCTTGGTCATGACTAATTTTTTTTTAATCACTGAAAAGACCGTATCGTATTCAAGCATTAAAAAAATAGTGGTTACTTGAAGAACACTTTGACTAGGAAAATAAGTAACTCTGGGTCTCCAAGATATAAGACTCATTGGCCTGGTATTTGCCTTAATGTTGCAAGATTTTCCATAAAGCTCTTCCTGTCTTCAACCCTGAACCGTTGAACTATTATCAAAACTTGTGCAATCATGGGTGAGGAGATCTACAGCTACTTCAAGATTGCAGTAAGAAGTTTCTCCTCTAACATTAATTGAGCAATTTCCACAGCAGATTTAATAAAATATGAAAATTGTAATTGCATATTATACTTATGCAGCTCTTGAGGGAAGCATGGACAGTTGAGTTCCATCAAATTATTTAGTTATTACTATTCATAGTTCAAAGTGGAATAGACATTGAATAAAGCTACTTATATTTCAAGAATCAAGGCCACAATTTTGTCTCTATCACTGGTCTTATTTATCTAGTGACCAATATTACACAAACATTGGCCACCTTGGAAATGGATCACCACCTGCAAGATGCTGTGAAAAGACTGGGGGAAAAAAGGAAAATAATTAAGTTAAATAAACATCATCCTAATAAACTGAAATATCACCTATTGCTTTTCTGCAGAGATGCTGCCTGACCCGCTGAGTTACTCCAGCATTTTATGTCTATCTTTGGTGTAAACCAGCATCTGTTGTTCCTTCCTGCACATCCTAATAAACCACTTTCACCAGAAGAGGTGAACAGTTTTTCATGTGATTTTCCACTGGCAACAGACCCCCATAGAAGTTTGTCTCACTAAAATACATTACACTGCAACGCCGTGACTTCTAATAGGATCACAACCAACTCTAAAGAGCTACATGCTACCTGGTCTAAGGAATTGGTGCTAGATTTGATTAGATGGAATATACAGTTTGGCAGAATATAAAGTATTTATACACACGCATATACATTTCATCCCTCGTTGCCTAATGATTTATTTCATTATTTCTTTGTCAGGTTTTGGCAATTAATCAAAGTTTTTAAAATTACATTTGACAAATTGTTCGAGTATAACTAGGGATGTACAATGAATGTTGATCACATCATGAAAACAGTGCGTATGGAAGCCCTGTTGTTCTATCTTATCACATAGAGATAAATGGAATAGATTTTGCTCATTGGACGACACTTAAAAATAAGACAGTTTATTAATGGCAATCTAATAGTTTCCTTGCTTCCATTACTGATATGTTTAATTGGATCCTTGAATTTAATTTCTTTATTTTAAATTCAAGGATCTAAATGAACTAATATCAGTAATGAGACTAGAACAAAGGGATGGATAAGAACTTCCTAGATAGCAAAAGGAGGCCACTCAGACCCTTGAGCCTACTCTGATCTTCAACACCAACAAGGCTGTTCTAAATGAAACATCAGCTCTGTATTCCTGAATATCCACAATAGTTTTTCACCCTCTCACTTATGAATCTACCTACTTATGCAATAAAAATATTAAAAGATGAAAGATGCTCTTTGACAAAGTGAGTTCCACAAGCTCATGGACTATTGAAGAAAAACATTTCACTGTCTTAAACGGACAATATTTTAAACAGTGCTCCCAAGTTTTAGCTTTTCATAAGAGGAAACATCCTCTCCACATCTTAAAACTACACATGACTTTATTTGTTTCCTACTTTTCCAGAGGCCCCACATTAACTCCTCCATAATCTCAAACTGCCTGAGCACATTCGTATTCTCCATGCTGATCTCACTATCCTCAATGTAATTCTTCTTGGTGAATACCAGTGCAAAGTATTTGTTTAGTATTTTGCCTACATATCCTCTGTAAATTCCCTGCTTGGTTAACCTCTTGTTTTTAACGTATGTAGAAAATGCCTTTGCATTTCCTTTAACCCAACTTGTCAATTACTTCATGGCCTCGTCTAATACCCTGCTTCAGTTCTTTCCTGCTTGCTTTGTATTCTTCAAGGACAGTCCAATTTCATCTTCTTAAACCTTACATATGCTCCCTTTTCACCAAATTTACAACTTTTCTGGTCATGTAAGGTTCCCTTACCTTGGCATCCTTGTTTTTCCTCCTCACTGTAATAGGTCAGTCCTGAACAATGATCAGCTGGACTTTAAACAACACCACATTTCAGATGTGGACTTACCCAATAACAGCTGCTCCCAATTTCATCTGCTACCATACCCCTTTCCAATCTTTGACATCTTGTTTTTAATATCTAAAAGGCTTCCATGTGGTAAGTACAAGGAAAATGTAATTTTTCTGTTTTTTACATGTCCTCAGAAAAAAGGAACTGCGCTAATAATACCATTGATAAGATGCCACTGAACTTGGGTGATGGCAGAGACAGTGACAGAAAAAGGGGTATCAAATGTTTCTGCCATTTATTTAAAAGTTATTGAGACAAACTAGAGTGAAGATAGCAAAATTTAACAACAACCTCAATCGACCTTGACTTGAAACAAGTACTAGAAAATCGAAATAAGAACTTGCAGCAATAATTTTAACTTCAGAAAAATTCACGATAATGCATGAACCTTTTATGAGTGCAGTCCTACACAGTAATGTGGGTGGCTCCTAAATGTCCCCCTTGCATTGGTGTGCCAAACCATTCAATCCAAGTCAGATTAAAAATGGCCAAAGTATGCTGACTTTACAAGAAAAGAAAATGATACAGTGTACCTGTACACAATGCACATTCATAGGAATACTCTTGAGGGAAGGGATGTTTAAGCAATTGGACAATGCATTTTATCATGTGGCCAACGCTGTCTTTAAGTCTGAAGCTGAATGGACTTGATGGAGACCAACATGAGCATCGATGAGCAGGTTAGTGGTGGGCCACAATTTTCACACCCTTCCTTCACTTGACTGCCGTTTGGAGAATAGATTTAATGGAATTTGCAGTTGACTAGGATGAGATGGTCTTTTGCAGACATAATGAACTTGCTTAATATTTCACAATGCCAAGCTGATGCAAGAGATGTGATGTTACGGCAGTCTGATTCCCTCAAATTAGTTCTGAGGCAAAAATCCAATGGCTGCAAAGTTGTGACTCAATTGGCTGAGTGTGTGATCCTCTGCTCTATAAACGTTTATAGTCCAGTTTTGTAATGTAACCACTTTGGCACTCTATTTTTAAGGACACCCTGTGCAATCCTATTCATTTCCTCATTGAACCAAGGTTAGTCATTCAGATTGATGATGACTTGAAGGTAAGTCAGGCCATGAGGTTAAGGATTACTGATCAATTTACAATTCTGACACTAATTCCATGCATTCCTCATGGATGTCCGGCTCTGCTCTTAATTTCTCCCATTTAGTAAGGTTATGTAGTGCCACCTGACAAAGATGTCCATTGTGTGGAGAAGCGACTTGGTTTCTATGGGGAATACCCCATATCATGCCCATAATACCATTGTGAAGAGATGCATCTGCAGCTGGTGGAACGGGGAGGACAGGATGAGGTTCTTCCCTCGTGTTGGTTTCTTTGCTGCTTGTTGCAAGCCCAATTCAGGAGCCGTGGTTTGTTCAGCTCCATCTTTGATGTTACTCAATAATGGACAATGCAGTCTCCACCTGGACCACAGTCTGTCCCCATTTTGCATTCAGTGATTCACATGAATGATCGTTCATATCAAGTGCTGATTCCATGGTACATGGCAACTCGGAACATTTGCTTTGACTTCAAACCTTCAATCCTCGTGGGAATCAACTTTGACCCACAGGGCAACAACATACATAACACTAGCAAACACATCCCATAACACTAGCAACCACATGTCCCCGTGCCTGTGTTTCAGGTGGATATGTCCTGCAATGTTATTGAGAAGAGAATGATTGTGTAAAAACAAATGACTGCAGATGCTGGTTAATACACAAAAGGGCACAAAGTGCTGGAGTAACTCAGCAGGTCAGGCAGCGTCTCTGGAGAACATGAATAGGTCACGTTTTGGGTCAAGACCCCTAAGCCGACCAGAAACGTCACCTATCCATGTTGTCCAGTGAAGATGCCTGACCTGCTGAGATACTCCGGCACTTTGTGTTTGACTCTGGAAGTATGACTGTTATTAAGCAGTCCTGACCAGTCTCAGACAGATCTCCTTAACAATAGCACGACACACCAGATATTAATGAGGACTACTTTGTGGGCTTGTCTGAGATGAACCTACTGTTCTCCCATCCTTTCCCACAGCAATGTGTATTATCTTTTTTTTAATGCATTATTCCTATCCATGGATTGATACAACAAGGGGGTTCCTAAGCCATGTTAGAGGGTGAGCATAATGATACATGGTTTGATGACAGATTTATCAATCCCCCTGCCCCCCAAAACACATTTCTGAACCAGCTGAAGCTTCATAACCATCGAATAGTTTTATGATTTTGGATATTAAAAAAATTAAATTAAAATTCTCAGACCACTAATTCTCAGATCATTGGTCTGCCAACTGAAATACTACACAACACACAGAAGCATGTGGCAGGGTGGCAGGGACATCACTGGCTACAAGAGCAGCCCTGCCTGCCCCCACAGCGATATGGCACTGACCAACGAGCTTAACACCTTCTTTGCCCGCTTTGAAACTGGCAAACCCACCTTGAGTGAAAGAACCCCAGCCGAGGCGGTGGGACAGGTCTTGCAACTGAACACACAGGAGGTACAACGCGCTCTGCAAAGGGTCAACCCACGCAAGGCTGCAGGACCGGATGGAGTTCAAGGAAGGGTACTGAAGGACTGTGCTGAACAGCTGGCTGAGGTATTCACCAGGATCTTTAACCTGTCATTATCTCTAGCTACGGTCCCCAAGTGCCTGAAGTCGGCTATCATAGTTCCGGTGCCGAAAAAAGCAAAGATCAACCTGAACGACTACCGCCCGGTTGCCCTAACGCCGATAGTCATGAAGTGCTTTGAGAGGCTGGTCCTCTCACACATCAAATCCAGCATCCCTGACTCACTGGACCCACATCAATTTGCATACAGGGCAAATAGATCCACAGAGGACGCCATCTCTCTGGCTCTTCACACTGTCCTGACTCACCTAGAGAGACAGGGCACGTACGTGAGGATGCTATTCATAGACTATAGCTCCGCCTTCAACACGGTCATCCCCACCAAGCTCAGGTGTGGTGCCACGGAGCTCTGTCTCAATCACTCGAACGAGTGAGCTCTAAACATCTTTTGGAATTCGGAGGAGGTACAGCGGTACTCTAAACATCTTTGGGTATCGCTGCGACGCTACAGAAATCTTTTTAAAAGGTTTCTGTGTGTTTTGGGGCTGCAAGTGGTGTTATCAACTGACTGCTCAGCTCCCACTACTGAGGCTGGCAACCTGCCAGGAAACTGGCGCACAAAAAGGGGGAGAAAAACCTGTCTGGACTGATACACCTGCGTCCAGAACAACCCCCCCCCCCCACACTGCCTCGTCGCTACTGACCGGACGGGTCTGGTTTTCGTGCGGTGTGGGAGTTTTTCTACACCCTCGACCTTCTTCTGTGGCCTTGAGACCTGGAGCTGAAGGAGCCTCCTCTCTATCAGAGATAGGCTTCCAACAATAACAGACTGCAGGTGAATCCCTTTCGTTGCTGCAGGAGCAGCGAAGACCAGCGGGGATTGCTTGTGAAAGTCTGCAGCTCACCAGGGAACGCAGGAGAGCTGAGATACCCGGGCCAAGAGGCCGTGACGCAGCAGTTTCTAGTGGGAGCCGCCATTATTGACGTTCGAGGCAACACCACTCGCCTCCCTCCCTTGAACTGTTCTACACTTGTTTGTGTGTTTGGACTTGGCCCCGTGCCTTTTGGATTGTCTTTGTCTTTGTGTATCAGTGTTTTTGTTTCACTGTAGTGCCTGATACCATGCAGGGTCAGCGTTCTGGGGGATCGGGGCCTTCGGGGAGTTATGCTAAGGCGGCTGCTTCAGCTGCTTCGGCTGCTCCTCTGGGGGCCCGGTTCCCCATGAGGAACCTACCCTTTGAACATGGGGTCAGGTGCTACTTGCCCCCCCAAATGAACCTGGAGGACTGCGCGGGTGCTGTGGCAGCGGCAGCCAAGCCTGTAGGCATTGTGTATGTGGGAAAAATGTTTGGGAAGGGCGTGTTCTTTCTGGAGTCCGTTGAGGGGGTGAACGCGACTGTATGTAAAGGGGTCACAGTGGGTGGACTTTTCCTACAGGTCGAGCCCCTGGGGTCCACCGCGCAGCGGGTGGTCCTATCCAACGTCCCGCCTTGCATCAAGAACGAGGCCCTCCTTCCCCACCTTCATACCCTGGGGAAGATCCTCACCGACATCACCCCAATACCCATGGGGTTCCGCAGGAAGGACTTGCAGCACGTTCTCTCCCTCCGGCGCCAGTTGACAATGTTGCTGGACCGGGAGGAGGTGGTCGACGGGCGCTTCTGTGTCCAGCAGGATGGGCGAGACTTCACCATCTTCTGGACATCGGACCGCCCGAGGTGCCACGCCTGCAAGGAAGTGGGGCATATTCGGAGGAATTGCCCCAAATCCCGGGCGGAGGCCTCCGCCTCCGGTGCCACTAACCCCCCTCCCCCCCCTCCCCCCCCCCACTCCCACTCCCCCTGTAGTTGAGTCAGGGAACCCTGGGGATGGGGAGGGTCAAAAGAAGGGGGGCAAGGTGGCGAAGAAGATAAGGCACCTGGGGAACAAACCCCCCGGGGATAAGACTTTGCCACCCATCCCGTCACCTCCCGTTAGGGAGTCCGCAAGCCCCATAATCCAGCCAGGGGCGGAGGGGATTGGGCGGGAGGAGGGGGAGCCGCAGACTAGGGTTGCTCAGGTGACCCCAGAGTCTGTGAGCTCCTCCCCTTCGAAAAAAAGAAGGAGGAATCTCTCCAGGGAGGAGCAGAAGGGGGACATAGGGGAATCTTCCAGTGGGGTGGGGAGTGCTGTGGTGGAGGATGACTCCTGCCCTCTGGTTCAGGCCCCGGTTCCATGCTCTGAAGGGGTTTCTGGGGAGGGTGGTGATGGGGACCACTCGGGTGTAATGGAGCAGGGAGAGATTCCTGTTGGGGAGGGAATCCCAATTCATGCACCCGAGGAAGCCCAGGAGCAACCCACCCAGGACGAGGTGCAGAACACGCCTGTGGAGTTAGGGATAGTAGGCGGGGAGGGGGAAGGGGAAACCAGCCCTTCTCTCCCGCAGGACCTGGCTCCAGAGGGACTCCCTGAGTCTGGGGCACCAGAGTCCACTCTGGGCCCAACTGGTGGAGGGATAGACCCCACTGTCAATGGTCTTGACTGCCCAGGTACACCTGAGGAAGGCCCCTCTGCCACTGGCCCCACGGTGGGGACTGAGGTGGAGGTGAGACCAGAGGGTGGGGAAGAGGCAACCGCTGCGCAGGGTGGGGCGGGAGTCTCAAGCACAGAAGGTGTGTCCAAGGATGGGAACGGTGACTCCATCTGCAGTGGGGGGGTGGAAGAGGACTCCTCGGGCAATGAGTCAATGGATGTTCTCGCTGCCCCCGACGCCACTCCTCTCATTCCAGTGGAGGAGATCCGCGAGTTCATCGCGGCCACCGAAGGAGCCCAACATCGGCCCAAACTGGCCTCCCTCCGGTGGCCGAACTTACAAGGGGTCACCAGCTCCCTGAACCTCATCCTCAGAAGGAAGGGGAGGGGAAAGGGAGGGACGGGGGTGAAGGGAGGGACGGGGGTGAAGGGAGGGATGGGGGTGAAGGGGAACGACCGGCGTCAGCTCAGGTCTTTCTTGGACGACCTGGAAAAGGACGCCGAGGCCCAGAGCAGCGTCGTTCCTGCTGAGGGTAGAGGGACCAGTAGAGCATCCCTTGTTGCCAAGATCCGGAAGGTGAAAAGCACTGCCAATCCATCTAGGGTCCGTAGCGGCAAAGGCGACTCTGCTGTCAGTGACCAGGGGACTGGTGAGGGGATCTAGTGTACTTCTGACATGGCGATCACCATAGCCAGTTATAACATAAATGGCAGCAGGGGGCCTCTCCGCAGGTTTAACCATCTCTCAACCCTGAGGGATGGGAAATATGCGGTGAGCTTCCTGCAGGAAACCCACACCATCCCAGGAGACGAGTCCACCTGGCTCCTGGAGTGGAGTGGTGAGGTCTTCATGAGCCACCTCAGCTCCATTTCCAGTGGGGTGGCCATTTTGCTGGCCCCGAATTTCCGGCCAGAAATCCTAAAGGTCCAGGAATTGGTGCCAGGCCGCTTGCTTCACCTGGCCGTGCGCCTGGATGGCGTGCCGTTGCATTTTGTCAACGTGTACGCCCCCAAGCCCACCGTGTTGCAGACGTGCCTGTTCCGGGAGGTGTCTACCCTTTTGAGCTCCATCGACCCTGGCGACTGCGTGATCCTCGGGGGAGATTTCAACTGTACCCTCGAGGAAGGAGACCGTTCCGGTATCCAGCGCGGCCAGGAGTCGGTGAAGAAGTTGAAGGAGCTCGTGGGCTCCTTTGACTTGGTAGACACCTGGAGGAACCTCCACCCCGACTCCAGTGCCGTCTCCAGGAGGTCAGAGGGGGGTGGCTCTCGCATTGACCGCCTGTACATTTCTCGGGCGTACGTCTCCCGGGTCTCGGCGGCCTCCATGCAGCCGATGCCTTGCTCGGACCACCACCTGGTGTGGGCAGAGTTTACCCTGCTGCGCACGAGGGGAGGGTCCGCGTACTGGCACTTTAACAACCGGCTGCTGGAGGATCGCCGCTTCCGGGACTCGTTTGTGAGGTTCTGGACCGCTTGGAAGGGGAAGAGGGGAGGATTTCACTCCCTGCGGCTATCGTGGGACGTGGGCAAGGCCCACATCCGGCGTTTCTGTCAGGAGTACACTAGGGGGTCTACCAAGAGACGCGATTCCAAGGTCAGACAGCTCGGGAGTGAGCTGCTCGATTTGGATTCGCATCTAAGTCAGACCGGTGGGGACCCGACCCTCTGGAGGGAATACCAGGAGAAGAAGGACGCGCTGAAGGAGCTGCAGTTACAGCAATCCCGAGGCGCGTATGTGAGGTCGCGGATCCAAATGCTCCACGACTTGGACCGCGGTTCACCCTTCTTCTACTCGCTGGAGAAGTGGCGGGGAGTCCTTCAGCAGTTAGTGGAGCTGCTCGCTGACGATGACTCCCCCGTCACCGAACCAGAAGACATCAACGCGGCGGTTCGTTCCTTTTATGGGACCTTGTTTTCACCGGATAGCTCCGGCGTGGACGAGTGCAGTGATCTGTGGGAAGGTCTAACCATGGTCGGCCCGGAGGGTGCCGAGCGTCTGGACGCCCCCCTGACACTAGACGAACTAACTGCGGCCCTCCATCAGATTCAAAGGGGCAAATCCCCTGGCCTGGACGGACTGACAGCAGAGTTCCTCCGCACTTTCTGGGGGACCTTGGGGGAGGACTACACCATGGTCCTGAGGGAGAGCCTGGCGACCGGGGAGATGCCCCTGTCTTGGCGGAGGGCTGTAGTGGTCCTTCTGCCCAAGAAGGGTGATCTCCGCCTACTAAAGAACTGGCGCCCGGTCTCCCTCCTCTGTACCGATTACAAGGTCTTTGCTAAGGCAATGGCCAACCGTCTGGGCCCAGTGCTGGCCCAAGTGATCCACCCTGACCAGTCTTACACGGTCCCGGGCCGGTCCATCCAGGACAATATCCATCTGGTCCGGGACCTGGTCTACCTGGCTCAGGAGACCGGTGTACCCACTGCCTTTCTCTCCCTTGACCAGGAGAAGGCATTCGACAGGGTGGATCACGAGTATCTGGTGAGGACTCTGCGGGCGTTTGGGTTCGGACCGCACTTTGTGGCCCGGATCCGACTTCTATACGCCTCTGCGGAGTGCCTCATCAAGGTCAACGGATCCTTGACGGCTCCCATTCCCTTCCGCAGAGGAGTACGTCAGGGCTGCCCCATGTCAGGCCAACTGTACGCCATCTGCGTGGAGCCATTCCTTAGTCTGCTTCGGAGGAGGTTGACGGGCATGGTTCTACGCGAGCCAGATATGGAGGTGGTCCTCTCGGTCTATGCCGATGACGTGCTCCTCATGGTCACTGACCCCGCTGATCTGCAGAGGATGCGCGAGTGCCAACGAGTCTTCTCGGCCGCCTCCTCTGCAAGGATCAATTGGGGGAAATGTTCTGGACTCTTGGTGGGTCCATGGCAGGTGGACTCCCTCCCTGAGGAGATGCGGTTTTTCACGTGGAGCACCACGCGCCTCCTTTACTTGGGAGTCTACCTGAGTCCCGTCGCGGAGACCTGGCTGGTGAACTGGCAGGAGCTGGAGTTGAAAGTCGTCGCCCGGCTTGGGCGCTGGTCAGGTCTCCTCAGCGTGCTTTCCTACCGGGGCAGGGTGTTGGTCATTAACCAACTCGTGGCTTCCCTGCTCTGGTACAGATTGACCACATTGGTCCCATCAGCCACTTTTGCTGGGATCATCCAGAAGAAGTTGGTGGACTTCTTCTGGGGCAACAGAAAGCACTGGGTCTCTGCAGCGGTCCTGAGTCTCCCGATTGAAGAGGGCGGGCAGTCGCTGGTGTGCATCCGCACCCAGTTGGCGGCTCTCCGCCTCAGGACTCTGCAGAGATACCTGTACTCGGAGCGTCCTCCCAGGTGGCACGTGCTGGCGACGCACTTTTCCAACGGGGCCGCTGCCTTCAAGCAGGTACGCGGATCCCGATGGTGGGCGTCAGCCGTGCTATCCTGCTGGGAATGCCCGGCTTCTACCGGGACTTGCTGAGAGTCTGGAACCTGGTTGCTGTCGACCGGGCCCCTCCTCCGCTGACGGAGGGCGGCGGCCCAGGCGTGAGAGCAGCCGGCCCTTGTCCTGCCCCGCTGGGTGTCGGAGAGGCTCAAATGTGTGGAGTACCTGCGGCTGAGCAAACCCCCGCTCAGCCGGAAGTACTCGTCGGACCGAGGCGCCGTAATCCTTCCCGGGAGCCGGTCCCACACAACATGAGTCGCATTTCCTCGACACCCTTCATCTCCCTCCGAGACGCAGGGAGGCGTGTCCTGTACGGGCTCCTCCTCCATACCCTGCTCTTCCTCGCCCTGGTCCACCGTCCGGACACTAAGTGGCGGTCAGTGTTGCCTTCCGGTCGCGAGGTGACCCCGCGGTGGGGGTCCCTCTACGCAGGAATTCTGCCCCTCTCCATCGGGGACCTGGGGTGGAAGATATTGCACCGAGGAGTCCCCTGCAACCTGTTCCTCGCGCGGTTCACAGACTCGCCAGCCGCCTGCCACTTTTGCGGGTTGGAAGAGTCTGTGTACCACATGTACATGCAGTGTGTGAGGTTGCAGCCCCTGTTCCAATATCTAAAGGGGCTGCTCCTTGCTTTTTGGCTGCATTTTTCACCCACCATCCTCATCTTTGGACACCCTGTGCGTAGGGGAGAGGGTAGGGCCGAAGATGTCCTTGTTGGGTTGCTCCTGGGCCAGGCCAAGCTGGCCATCCGAGACTCACGGCGCCAGGCGGAAGAGGGCTCTGCCCGAGCCAGCTGCCTGCCCCTTTTCCGGGGTTACGTCCGTGCCCGGGTGGTGTTGGAGAGGGACTATGCGCTGTCCACGGGCACCCTGGAGGAATTCCGGGACCGCTGGGCACCGCGGGGGATTGGATATATCCTGGATGGGGATTGTAATATAATTGTATGATAGTTTTAATAGGTATATTTGTTTGTATAATATTCTGGTGGTGGGTTCTGTTTTGGTTTTATTGTATTGTATATATTATTTTAATATTTGAATAAATATTTTTGATTAAAAAAAAAAAGCTCATCACCAAACTCCACCAGCTAGGCCTCAGCTCGTCATTATGTGACTGGATCCTGGACTTCCTGCTGGAGCGACCGCAGGCAGTGAGAATGGGCCCGCACCTGTCCTCCACTATCACCCTGAGTACCGGCACACCACAGGGCTGTGTTCTGAGCCCCATGCTCTACTCCCTCTTCACACACGACTGTGTTCCTGCATTCAACACCAACACCATTGTCAAGTTTGCAGACGACACAACGGTGATCGGGCTTATCACCAACGGGGATGAAACAAACTATAGAGCGGAGGTGCAGAACCTGGCGGACTGGTGCTCGGATAACAACCTGTCCCTAAATACCACCAAGACCAAGGAGCTGATCATCAACTTCCGTAGGTCACATAACGGGGAATATGCCCCGATCTCTATCAACGGGGACAGTGTGGAGAGAGTGTCCAGCTTCAAGTTTCTGGGCACTCACATTTCGGAGGACCTAACATGGTCCAATAACACTGCTGCGCTGGTCAAGAAGGCACAGCAACGACTGTTCTACCTAAGAACACTGAAGAAGTCTGGTCTACCCCAACAGCTGCTGACGACCTTCTACCGCTGCACCATAGAGAGCATCCTAACGCATGGCATCCCTGTGTGGTACCTCAGCTGCACGGATGCAGAAAGGAAAGCTCTACAGCGGGTAGTCCATAGAGCTCAGAGGGCCATCGGAACACAGCTACCAGACTTGGATGGCATCTACAACACACGATGCCTCAGAAAAGCCACCAGCATCCACAAAGACTCTTCACACCCCTGCAACAGTCTGTTTGAACTCCTTCCATCGGGCAGACGATACAAGGCCTTCTACGCCCGCACCTCCAGACTCAGGAACAGCTTCATCCCCAGGGCCATAGCTGCTATGAACCGGTCCTGCTGAGCCGGATGGCCACAACGCATAGATCAACTTGCACTTTACCCTGTCTAAAAACTGCTACAATTGTTTCGTTTCGTTGGGTTGCTGTTAATTACTTAAATTATTGCATCGTATGGGAGGCGCATTCCCAATCTCGTTGTACCCCTGGGTACAATGACAATAAAGATATATTGTATTGTATTGTATTGTATTGTATTGGCTAAATGAAAGGATGTTTCCAGATATCTCGTATCTAGTCAGACAGAGAACATTATTATCCAATAGCTTTCTGCTATGATGTTATGAGCAGTTTACACAATACAAAGTATTCTAACAGAACACTCACAAATATGAAAGCATATGATTCCAATAATAAATATAACAGAAGCAGATTGTATCCCTAATGATAGATCAGTTTTCTGTCATACAATGTTTTGGTTTTATGTGTAATAGGATAAGGGAAGGCCAGTGTTTCATCAACCAGATGTTTTTATTAATAATCAGTCCTTCAACTTGATTGAAGAATTTAGTCCTGACCAAATTTCTAAGTTTTGGATACGGTGCTGAAGGCTTCCAGGAAAACAGCACAGAAAGGATTGTGGTCAGATAATCAGAAAGCACTTTGCTTTTATTGTGGGTGTTTCCTGCTTTGTTTCAGAGACTAAAATCATTGGAGACATCAGTGAGTTTGGGAGTTACCTTTGCTTTGCAACGTTGAACTTTTTTGATTAGGCTCTTCACTGGTTACTTAGTCCATCTATTAATCTTTTCATAATACTTCAGGTTTAATTGTAGGAGATGATCTGGTGAGAAGAAATTAAGCAAAACAATGGTTTTCTGTTTTATTTTCATTGGAGTTTTTTTTCCTACTCCAGTGTTTCACTGTTACTCTACATTAATAATGAACAAACACAATTGTCTGCTCAGGGATAAGTTCTCATTGCCAATGTAAACAGCTCATGAAATGTCCTTTAAAACTCCACTCACAATATTTAATTGCCATTAGATCTGCAGTATTTCATAAACAATCTTAATGAAAAATATTTTGCGGGGGTCAGACTATAATTCACTATTTTCTGGAAAGTGAATAGTCATATTAACTTCAGTCAGTGTATTAACCATGTTTGGTGCTTGGCATAGTTTTGTTAATGGATGTATCTTTAACGCACAAGGGATTTTTCAAAGTAGCAGCCTGGAGTAGGATTATGTTTAGCTATTCCGCTCTTCAAGAGAATGTAAATGTTTCTAATCACCAGGCCGCCTGTGACAAGGCAGTTACAATAAACAAGGTTCAATTTATTAGGCAGTAACAATACCTAAAGCCAAATGCAGACTAGAAGGGAAATTAACCCAAATGATTTCAGTATTAGTGAGAATGTCATGGGCACAATTACATCAAAGAGCAGTACTCAATGAGACAAAGAAACACAGAAAGGGTCTCTTTTTGATGCTCATGCAAACTGGCGGCAAGGGTCAAGTCAGTTTGTTTACTGTGAAGCTAACCAGATGGTCTACACTTTGATCACTACCATGAAGATTGTCATTCAGAACAACTCCAAGTCTAAATAGTGTAGAGGCCTTCCATTCTTGGACAAGTCTGTATAGTATTAACTTTCTGTATGATAGGCAAAAAGTAAAGCCCCTCACTGTACTTATCAGCTACAGAAGCTTTTCTGTTCTATAGACTACATTTGTAATATATAAATCTTACCAGGTCAAGGTTATAGAGTGTTCTGTATCACAAAAAAAAGCAGAAGTTGGTTTATATTTGGTTAACGTCTTATACCATTTGTCTGAGACTAGTCTTCCAATTAAACAACATGGAAATGGACATTTTAAAAGTATCTTGTTACTCTAATAGTTGAGGTCAAATTTGAAAGCAATCTTCATTTCATCACAAAAAAAGAGGCTTGTTTCAAAAGACAATACTGCTTTAAGTAGAAAAATAGGAAGAAAATCATAACATTTGGCATGTTAAAATCAATGGACTTCCATCAATCTGGAATGTACTTTTATGATAAATGTATGTTTATATATGTCAATCAATTGCCTATGGATTTTATATTTTGTTGCAAATATATTATCATTTTTATCAATTATTTCATAGTTTTATGAGCTTTTGCAAGTATCAACGAGCTGCTTTGATCTTACAGCAGGTGAGTTTTTATTCCTTTTTAGCAATCTGTACATTTTGAATCCAAGAGTTACATTTAGCTAATTATGGCACTTGTAAAAATTAATGTGCATGTCGGGTAGTTTATTTTGAAACAAGGAAATGGAAACGCTGGTTTATCAAAGAAAGACACAATTGCTGGAGTAACTCAGCTGGTCAGACAGCATCTCTGGAGAACATGGATAGGTGACGCTTCAGGTCGGGATCCTCCTTCAGATTTATTCAGAGGTACTTGATTATGTTCTTACAATGGACTAATATCTTTTAATCTTTAAATATACAAATGTGAAATGTGAATATTTTTTAATGCTGCCGAGTGCCAATATTCCATTACTTTGTATTATTTATATTAAACTTACTTTAATTTAAAATCTTCTAACTCTTTCCCTCTCAAAATTATCATGTTAGACTTTTTGCATCCATGAGCATTGTTTCTTCTTTTTGTGTTTGATTTGACCATCAGTTTAGAATAAAATGCTGACACACACAAAACATATCAAATTATTGAGCTTTCTTTTAACACTTTTGTTTCAATTGAGGGCATTCTAGCTTATGTAACTGAAATATTAATTACTGGTAATGAAGGATGACAACTAGAATTCAGGCATGCTTTGATCTAGTGTAAATGTATCTTGTACAAACTTCATTGCTGAGCTTTTGAATTGTACAGTACAGAATTAAAGCAACATATGGAAAAAGGTGAAACATGTGACACAAGATTCTTTGTGGAAGAACAAGTATTATTTTCCACTAATACAAAATGGAATAGTAAAAAAGATGTTATACAGAAATATTGAAAATCATTTGGTCCAGTTAAATATTTCTCCTAAATGCAAGTAAATACATTTTTGCTTATGTATTGTTAAAATGGCTGTATTAAAATTACATTTAAAACATTACTGTATTCTAAGATGTGCGAGAAAGGCAAAGCAGCACTCATTGAGGGATCCCTGTTGTAATAATCGATGACAGCAATGGTTCTGTTGAATCTGAAGGTTGTGGATTCAATTCCCGTTCTGAATCCATGAGTGCAAAACTTTTATGGATGGATATTCCTGTACACAACTGAGGGAGAGATGCACTGCTAGAGGGGCAACAGATGGATTAGTGAAATTCCGGTCTTGTCTACTTATTCGGACAGACACAAAAGATTCCATTGCACTAACATAAAGGACGTTGAGTTATTCCTGGAGTCCTGATCATTATTTAATTAAAATTACGTAAAGTTGAAAGTAACATACTCCTTCTCAAATTGCTATTTTAGCAAGCTTGTTCTGTGGAAATGAGCTGCCATCATTTTTTATGTTACAACAATGACTGTACTCCAAAAGGACTTTCTTGGTTATCAAGTGCTTTGGGATAGCCTGTGTTATTCAAAGTTGAAATAGTCTTTTTTAACTAACCTTTTTTTAAAATAATCGACTGCTATCTTTTCCATAGAAATATTGATTCTGAAAGGATGGGTATATAGCAGTTGCCCATCAAGGCTGGAAACCCCCACATCACCCAACCAGGAGAAAGAGATGCATTGGCCTGGCAATGGTGTATTGGGTGATTAAAACAGCCACCCACTAGCAGTGGAATTTTCAAACGTAGAAAGCTTGGATGACAAACCTGATATTATCAGGTCCTGTCTTAAATACCCACATTCAACATTTAATTGAAAGAAATAGCTCTGATCATCTGATGGATGACACCCGCATTATGATGCAGCATTTCAATGTGGTGCAGCTGGTCAAGCTGCTGTCTCACAGCGCCCGAGACTTGGGTTTGATTCTGACCTTGGGGGCTGTCTGTGCGGAGTTTGCATGTTCTCTCTGTGTGTGCACGAGTTTCATACTGGTGCTCCAGTTTCCTCCCATATCCTAAAGACGTGTGGGTTGGTTGGTTGGTTACTTGGCCTCTGTAAATTGCACATTGTATGTAGAAAGCGGATGAGAAAATGGGATAACATAGAACTAGTGTGAACAGTCCATATTGTGACTTACCATAACGCAAAGCCGTATCATCTGCGCATGTCTCAATAAATACGAGTTAAAAAAAATGTTTGCATTTATTTACTTTTCCGTCCCACATAAATTGTTGCCTCTACTTCATATGAATAGTCAGAATGCTTTTAGACTGGTGTGGGATTTGGCTGGGACACAGTTGGTTAGACTGTATCCATTTTATGTTAGTTACTGTGATGTACAATGTTCAAAGTTATATAGTAAATTACTGTTTAAATATTTGCTCTGTTCTTGTTGCTCCAGGCAATATACACTGATCAGCCAAAACATTATGACCACTGACAGGCGAAGTGAATAACATTGATTATCTTGTTACAATGGCACCTGTCAAAGGGTGGGATATATTAGGCAGCAAGTGAACAGACAGTTCTTGAAGTTGATGCGTTGGATGCAGGAGAAATGGGCACGAGTAAAGACCTGAGGGACTTTGACAAGGGCCAAATTGTTATGGCCAGACAACTGGGTCAGAGCATCTCTGAAACGGCAAGGCTTGTGGGTGCTCCCGGACAGCAGTGGTGAGTACCTACCGATAGTGGTCCGAGGAGGGACAAACCACAAACCGGCGACAGGGTGTTGGGCGCCCAAGGCTCATCGATCCAAACCGACAAAAGGTCTACTGTGGCACAAGTCACAGAAAATTTTAATGGTGGTCACGGGAGGAATGTGTCACAATACACAGTGCATCGCACCCTGCTGCGTATGGGGCTGCACACGGAGGACCAACAGCATATGAGGCAGGAGGTCATAATGTTTTGGCTCATCAGATCATAATGTTTTGGCTGATCGGTGTATAACCAACCCTGTCCATGCTATTCGTCATGTCAGTCTGTACTAATTCCATCCAACAATGCTTGATCCATGCGCTTCACTGCCTGGTCAATTCAAGTTATCATCTAAATACCTAATAAATGTTATGAGAATTCACCTCCACCACCCACCTACTTGGTGTTTCAGATTCCAACTGGAAACGGGGTGAAATAAATGTTTCCTCAGATATCCTGTAGACATTTTTTCCTTTGCCATTTAGTTTACCTCTGCTCAGGGAAAAACTGTCCAAGTCATCTATCCCCCCTCATAGTTCTGTCACCACAAGGTACCTTTCAACCTTCTCTGCTCCAAGGCGAACAAATCCACCCGATCCAGTGTCTCCTCTTGACTGAAGTGCCCCATCACTGGCAACATCCCAGTGAATCTCCTTTGCACCCTTTCCGGTACAAGAACATTCTTACATAGAAACATAGAAAATAGGTGCAGGAGTAGGCCATTCGGCCCTTCGAGCCTGCACCGCCATTCAATATGATCATGGCTGATCATCCAGCTCAGTAGCCTGTACCTGCCTTCTCTCCATACCCCCTGATCCCTTTAGCAAAAAGGGCCACATCTAACTCCCTCTTAAATATAGCCAATGAACTGGCCTCAACTACCTTCTGTGGCAGAGAATTCCACAGACTCACCGCTCTCTGTGTGAAGAAATATTTTCTCATCTCGGTCCTAAAAGACTTCCCCCTTATCCTTAAGCTGTGACCCCTGGTTCTGGACTCCCCCAACATCGGGAACAATCTTCCCGCATCTAGCCTCTCCAACCCCTTAAGAATTTTATATGTTTCTATAAGATCCCCCCTCAGTCTTCTAAATTCCAGCGAGTACAAGCCCAGTCTATCCAGTCTTTCCTCATATGAAAGTCCCGCCATCCCAGGGATCAATCTGGTGAACCTTCTCTGTACTCCCTCTAAGGCAAGAACGTCTTTCCTCAGGTTAGGAGACCAAAACTGCACACAATACTCCAGGTGCGGTCTCACCAAGGCCCTGTACAACTGCAGCAGAATCTCCCTGCTCCTAAACTCAAATCCTCTTGCTATGAATGCCAACATACCATTTGCTTTCTTCACTGCCTGCTGCACCTGCATGCTTGCTTTCAATGACTGGTGCACCATGACACCCAGGTCACGTTGCATCTCCCCTTCTCCCAATCGGTCACCATTCAGGTAATACTCTGCTTTCCTGTTCTTGCCGCCAAAGTGGATAACCTCAGGGTCTTCTGACAGAGTTGCAACCTAAACTGTTCACACTACTCCAGCTTTGCCCTCACCAAGATTTTAAAAGTTTTTGCCACAATCTCCCCTCTTACATTCTATGTCCTGGCCAATGAAGCCAAGTATCCAGAACGCCTCCTTAAACCATGTTATCTACCTGCACATTTATATGTATAGCAAGAAACTGCAGATGCTTGTTTAAACTGAAGATAGACACAAAAAGCTGGAGTAATTCAGCGGGACAGGCACCATCTCTGGAGAGGAGAAATGGGTGACGTTTCGGGTCGAGACCTTTCTTCGGTCTGAAGTGTGTCTATCTTCCATATATATGTATATGTGTGTATATATTTATTTATATACACACACATGGAACTTTTTTTTCTCTCATTTATTATATTGTTTACAGTGCACTACATTGACATATTCTGTTGTGCTGCTGCAAGTAAGAATTTCATTGTTCTATCTGGGACATGACAATAAAACACTCTTGATGCTCTGTTCCTCAATATTCCCTTGTGCCCTACCATTTATTCTATCACGTTTGGCCTAACACCATTTGTCCTCCAACAATACATCATCTCACGCTTGATAGGTTTAAATATATCTGCCATTGCTCAGCCCATTCTACTAACATCAATATCATTCTGTAATCCAAGACTCCTTTTCACTATCAACACCACCAACTTTTGCATCATGTGCAAACTAATTATACCTTCAACATTCATACCCAGACCATTACTGTATATAAACAACAGTAAACGTGTGAACACTAATCCCTTAGATACACCACTAGTCACAGGTTTCCAATCTGAATGAATCTCACAAAATGGATCCTCTTTTTGACCAAGGAATTTTAAAATCTAATTTGCCATTTGTCCTGGATCTAATGTTCTGGACCGGTCCCCTATGTGAGATATTGTTAAAGACCTTACTGCAGTTCATTGGTGAACAATTGGAAACAATTTTAGATGTCTATATTCAAACTTTGTTGCAAAGTATTCTTGCTACTTATTAAGCCCACGGTTTTACACAATATAGTCTTTTATAGATCACTAGGGATCCCCGATACCATCTTTCCTTTCCTTCCATGTTATTTTACCATTCCAATGTTCAAAAAGAACATTTTTATATTTACTTCATTGTGAGTTGTCAGCAGTGAGCATTGTGCATTTGCATTTCGCTTTGCTTCCCAAAATGGAGCTTTTTGTATTCGGCTCTTCATTGATTACTTACTCCATCTAGTTTCTATTGTTTTCATAATACTTCAGGCTCAATTATATGAGATGAACTGGTGAGGAGAAATTAAGCAGAAGGATAGTTTTCTGTTTGTTTTTATTTATGTGTTTGGAGCCCTAGAGGACATTATATGGCATTAAGAGCAAAATCTGTATATATAAAAATGACAACTTGCCGCCTCAAAAGAAATAACTAGAATTAACCAGCCAATATCAACTTTAGCAATATTTATAATGTGCAAAAAATCTGTTGTTAATTTTGGAAGGAACAGAATAATATTTGAAGTATTAGTTAATCTCTTATGGCTTGGATTCAGGGAATCGGGGCTAAATGAAGGTCAAACGGAGGCTAACTGGACTCTTTCTGGAGAGGGGTAGAAGCCATATATCTCCAAGATATACAAAGGGTGGTGGGTGTATGGGACAAGCTGCCAGAGGAGGTAGTTGAGGCTGGGACTATCCCAACATTTAAGAAACAGTTAGACAGGTACATGGATACGACAGATTTGGAGGGATATGGACCAAACACGGGCAGGTGAGACTAGTGTAACTGGGACATGTTGGCCGGTGTGGGAAAATTGGGCTGATGGGGGGGGGGGGGGGGGGGGGGGGGCTGTCTCCACTTTGTATCACTCTTATGTCTCTAAGATGTGAGAAAGAAAAGGAAAGCATGAGGGAGAGAAGGGGGTTAAGAGGAAAGTAAGGAATGAGAAGGATTGAAGGTAGCAGATAGTTTTGCTATCTTGCAGTTATAAATTTTATTTCACATGCACCATGGAACACATGGGGTAATGTTCGCTATTATACTCCACTCCTCTGGGTGAGGACTAGGAGAGAATTGTACATGGTGGAGAGTTGAGGTGGGAGTAACTCCATGAGATCCAAGACACCTTCTTTTCCTATTTACCCGTTGGCTGTGCTCTTAGAGCATGTAGTGGGGGTATGGAATTGAGGCTTTGCCCCAGTTCTCATCATAACACATCTCAAATGAAAATGGCCTCTGAGCTCCCTTGGAGTGACTTGAGAATACAAAAGATTCACTATAAATGTCAAAACCTGGTGGCACCTGCAGACTCCTCTGACAATACATCAAGAGGTGATTGAGAACATTAATCTTTTAAACCATCAAACTTTGAGTTTAATTTATAAGTAGGTATGAAAGATTCAGATTTAAATACGTACCAATCATATATATGGATGTGGTTAAAGGATTGATTATATGCACATATTCCTTGTATATGCACATACTTGGCCAATAAACTTATTCATTCATTCATTATCATTTTATCTTATGTAAAGAATGTACATCTTGAAGTTCTCCTAAGTATGTTTTTTTTTGCATATACAACAACATGGAAATTATATGGATTCAAAATATTCCTGTCCATGTTCCCAACCACTTTCATCACCATGTCCTTTCCAAGGCTTGAACACTGAATGAAATTCATCCACATCTACAGATCTTTTCATCTATTTAATTTTCCTTAGCATACATATCCTCTCCAGTCATTCATTGCCATGGATTCTCTTGCTCCTCGTACACCAGGATCTAGTTTAGTTTATTGTCATGTGTACCAAAGTACAGTGAAAAGCTTTTTCCATTACATGCTATCCAGTCAGCAGAAAGACTAGACATGATTACAATCAAGCCATCCACCGTGTACAGACGCAGGATAAAGAGAAGAATGTTTAGTGCAAGATAAAGTCCAATTGAAGACAGTCTGAGGGTCTCCAATGAAGTAGAAGGTAGCTCAGGACCGCTCTCTAGTTGTTGATAGGATGGTTCGGTTGCCTGGTAACAGCTGGGAAGAAACTGTCCCTGAATCTGGAGGTGTATGTTTTCCCATTTCTCTATCTCTTGCCTGATGGGAGAGAGAAGAGGAAGTGGTTGATGCCAGAAGCATTGGTTATGCTGCTGGCTTTTCCATGGCAGCATGAATTGTAGCAGTCAATGGAAGGGAGTGATGGTGTGGGCTGCATCCACAATTCTCTGCAATTCCTTGTGGTCTTGGATGGAGCTGTTCCCAATCCATGCTGTGATGCATCCCAATAAAATACTTTCTGCGGCACATCGGTAGAAGTTGGTGAGAATTGTTGGGACATGTAGAACTTCCTAAACCCACTAGTGATTATTCATTCTGCTACTACACTACAGTCTTCTGGAAACCCCAGCTGAGCTCTCTCAATCACTCTATCTTTTACCGGCTTCCACAAACATGGTTAAAATGTATTTTTGTTTGATATACCTTTTATTTCTGCATCTCATCATGAAAAATTATACAAGTATGGAAATAATAGAACAATTTTGGGACCAACGTTCCATTTTTTATTAATTTCAGTGAAAACAAAGAAATGAATAAAAATGATATTACAACACTATAGCACTGATGTGCCTTTATTCCAGAGACAAAGAAGAGAACTAATGATGGCATATTTAGCAAAAACAAACTGCTGGAAAAACTCAGAAGGTCTGTGTGTGACAGACCATGTTTTTAGGTTGGGACCCTTCTTTAAACTGAGTTAGACTTTTAGTCTAATTAGAGATACACAATTCTAAGGATTCCTATGATTCAAACTACAGTAGTATCAAAAGTTATGGAAGAGAGGAACTCAAAATAAATTAGTTTACCCCACAATTTTTTTTAAAGAGGTACAGCATGGAAACAGGCCCTTCGGCCCAACGAGTCCACACCGACCAATGATCACCCATACACTAGTTCTACAGTGCTCTCCAAAATGTTTGGGACAAAGACCCATCATTTATTTATTTGCCTCTGTACTCCACAATTTGAGATTTGTAATAGAAAAAATCACATGTGGTTAAAGTGCACATTGTCAGATTTTCATAAAGGCCATTTTTATACATTTTGGTTTTATCATGAAAAAGAAATTACAGCTGTGTTTATACATAGTACCCCCATTTCAGGGCACAATAATGTTTGGGACACATGGCTTCACATGGCTTCAAAACTTTTATTCCTGTTTATCAACATGAGGACCAAAGTTGTGCCAATGAAATTCAAAGAAGCCATTATGAGACTGAGACACCAGAATAAAACCGTTAGAGACATCAGCCAAACCTTAGGCTTACCAAAATCAACTGTTTGGAACATCATTAAGAAGAAAGGGAGCACTGGTGAACTTACTGATCGCAAAGGGACTGGAAGCAGAAGAATTCTCTCTAGAAATAAAGAAAAATCCCCAAACGCCTGTCCGGCAGATCAGAAACACTCTTCAGGGGTCAGGTGTGGATTTGTCAAAGACCACTGTCCGCAGAAGACTTCATGAACAGAAATACAGAGGCTACACTGCAAGATGCAAACCACTGGTTGCTGCAAAATAGGATGGCCAAGTTACAGTTTGTCAAGAAGTACTCAAAAGAGCAACCACAGTTCTGGAAAAAGGCCTTGTGGACAGATGAGATAAAGATTAACATATCAGAGTGATGGTAAGAGCAAAGTATGGAGGAGAGAAGGAACTGCCCAAGATCCAAAGCATACCACCTCATCTGTGAAACACGGTGGTGGGGGTGTTATGGTCTGGGCATGTAGAAACATAGAAAATAGGTGCAGGAGTAGGCCATTTGGCCCTTTGAGCCTGCACCGCCATTCAATATGATCATGGCTGATCATCCAACTCAGTATCCTGTACCTGCCTTCTCTCCATACCCGCTGATCCCTTTAGCCACAAGGGCCACATGTGCACTTTAACCACATGTGATTTTTTTCTATTACAATTCTCAAATTGTGGAGCACAGAGGCAAATAAATAAATGATGGGGCATTGTCCCAAACAAAGGGCACGATATGTTATCCCGTTATCGCATCCTGCACACTAGGGGCAATTTACAGAAGCCAATTAGCCCACACAACTGCATGTCTTTTGTATTTCCCAAGAATGATTTCACATATGTAAGGGTTCAAAATTTCAAAGTCACAAAGTCGTGCTTATTGAGGCCAGTGCTGATATTTATTTTCCCCTACTCCCCTTCAACAGGAGATGGAGATGCATCTCTCGGGCAATGATGGGCGAGGATGAAGGAGATGCCCACCCACTACCACTGGAATTTTTAAATACAAAGAGCCAGAAACTTAGTATCACCAGATCCTGCCTCGCTCAGCCAGCTAAGGGCACCCATGAGGCAGGCCACAGTTAACAATCTGAAATACTAGGAGCAGCAAGCCATGAAACTGCCAAAGCAGCCCAGTGCTTTGGAGATGTGAGATGGCAAGATTAATGGGAAAGTGCAGGCTGTAGTTTAATTCATAACGTCTGGTGAGTTAGTGTCGTGAGGATGTCATACACTTCTCCATCACTCCAACTCACAGGCATTAATACTCTACATTTCCTGGCTTGTGCTCTCCTTTTATGCAGCAACAAGGAGCAAGTGAGGGAAATCTGTTTTGTTTGGTTTAGTTAGAAACACATCATGGAAACAGGCCCTTCGGCCCACTGAGTCCGTGCCGAACAGTGATCACATCCTTGCCCACCACAGTATTGTACTCAAGACCAGTGATAGACAATCTAGCCTAAGAAATGGAGTCCCCCAAGGCTTGGTACTGGCCCCCATGCTCTTCAATCTCTGTATCAGCGATCTTCCACGCACCACCTCACGCCAGTATGGATAGGCAGATGACATGGCCCTACTACATTAGGACAGGAGCTGGTCAAAGTTGAGGATGTGCTCTCGGCGGATATGGAACTTGTCACGGGCTACCTTAAGACCTGGAGACTAAAACTGAGTGTGGCAAAAACCACCACAACGGCCTTTCACCTGAACAACAAGGAAGCTCAATGCCAGATAACCGTCACCCTCAATGGGTCACCCCTACCCTACAACCCATTTCCTACATACCTCGGGGTGAAACTAGATCGGCAGCTGACCTACAAGCAACACCTTGAAGCTCTCCGTGCTAAAGTCTCAGCACGGAACAACCTCCTGCGTTGCTTGGCCGGATCGTCATGGGGCGCCAGGACATCTACTCTTCGAACCAGTGCTCTTGCACTCGTGTACAGTGCCGCTGAGTACGCCGCCCCAGCATGGTGCCGCAGCGCTCATACTAGCAAGCTAGACGCCACCCTCAACGACACCATGCGGATCATCACTGGCTGCCTGCGCCCTACTCCGACGGACCTCCTGCTGGTGCTCGCAGGTATCGCACCCGCCAAGCTGCACAGAGAGTTCTTCACTCATAGGCTGGTGTGCAAGGCCCCATCGGACGCCAAACATCCTTTGCACCACCTCGCCCAGGATTCACAGCAACTGGGACCTTAACGCCTGTCATCTCATCGCCCTTTCTCCCGTCATGCAGCGACCCTCTGTGGCTACGGTTTCAACATACTAGGAGCATGGAGAACCAGCTGGGAACAGACATCGCAACCTCCTCAATTCACTGTCGCACCGAACACCACAGCCCCACCCGGCTCGGACATGCCCCGCAAAGAGTGGGTCGCCCTGAACCGGCTCCGCACAGGAGTCGGCCGGTTCAACGCCAACATGCATCGTTGTGGGTTGCGTCCATCAGCAGCCTGCGTGTGTGGAGCAGACCAGCAAACAGCGCAGTACGGCATTTTCGACTGCACTGTCCTCACGGCACTCGACAACAGCACATTGCACTGGCTACAGCGCCTGGAGGGCGTCACATAATTTCTGCTGCCTCAAACGCAAGAAGAAGAAGAAGAAAGAGATTTATTAACTTTTCTGTTGAGCAGTTTGCCAGGTTGATGCATGTGAAGATGTGGCGGCAATGGAATTGCTGTGGTTGGTCAAGGCAGGGATTATCGCAACGTTTAAGAACGATTTGGAGGGGTACATGGATAGACAGGTTTAGAGCGATATGGAGGCTTGGAGAGGATGTTTCCACTTGTGGGAGAGTCAAGGACTAGAGATCATAGCATCAGACATAAAGGACGTTCCTTCAGGAAGGTGATGAGGAGGAATTTCTTTAGTCAGAAGTGGTGAATCTGTGGAACTCTTTGCCACGGAAGGCTGTGGAGGCCAAGTCAACGGATATTTTTATGGCAGAGATAGATAGATTCTTGATCTGTACGGGTGTCAGAGGTTATGTAGAGAAGGCAGAAGAATGGGGTTAGGAGGGAGAGATAGACAAGCCATGATTGAATGGAGGAGTAGACTTGATGGGCCAAATTGCTTAATTCTGTTCTTATCACTCATGACCTTATGACCTTATATGAGCCAAACGCAGGCAGGTGGGAATAGTGTAGATGGGACATGTTGGGTGGTGTGGGCAAGTTGGACCGAAGAGCCTGTTTCCATGTTGTATAACTCTATGACTCTATAATGTCCTTGATGTGGAGGTAGTTCCAAATTGAAGGAGTGAATATTGTTAAAATGAGAGATAGACATGCAGAGTCTGCAACACTTTGTTGAAAAGCTTTAGGGAATTGGAGAGGAATTTTTCATAGTTTTGCATGAATTGTAAGCTTTTAAAAAATCCTCTTCTTTAGATCCCCACCTCACCCGACTCCACCACCACCTAGCAGATGAGAAATCAAGAACTACTAAAAGTAATGAGTGGGATGATTAGAGGGGAATTGAATGACACGTTAGTTTTAGTTTGATGATACAGTGTGGAAACAGGCTTTTCGGCCCACCGAGTCCACACCAACCATGTCCACACTACCTCCATGTTATCCCACCATGTCCACACTACTTCCATGTTATCCCACCATGTCCACACTACTTCCATGTCCACACTACTTCCATGTCCACACTACTTCCATGTTATCCCACTTTCTCATCCCGTGCACATTGGAGACAATTTACTGAGGTCCATTCACATACAAACCTGCAAGTCGTTGAGTTGTGGGAGGAAATGGCAGCTTCCAAAGTCAGGATCGAACCTGTGTCTCTGCTGCTGTGAACCATTGGCTCTACCAAATTTACCACTATGTTTAGTTTACCTTAGTTTAGTTTAGCTTATTGTCAGTGACATTTATTTTTTTTGCATGCTAGTCAGTCAGTGGAAAGACTATACATGATTGCAATTGAGCCATCAAGGGAATAATGTTTAGTGCAAGATAAAGTCCAGTAAAGTCTGATTAAAAATAATCCAAGGGTCTCCAATGAGGTAGATAGTAGCTCAGAACTGCTTTCTAGTTGTTGGTAAGACAGTTCAGTTGCCTGATAACAGCTATCCCTGAATCTGATGTGTGTTTTCACACTTCTGTACCTCTTGCCTGAGGGGAGAAGAGGGAGTGACCAGGGTGAGACTCCTTGATTATGCCGGGACGAGGCAGCGTGAAGTGCAGATGGAGTCAATGGAAGGGAGGTTAGTTAATGTGATGGTCTGGGCTGCGTCCACAATTCTCTGCAATTTCTTGCGGTCTTGGATGGAGCTGTTCCCATACCATGCTGTGATGCATCCCGATAAAATGTTTTCACCGGCGCATCTGTAGATGTTGGTGAGAGTTGTTGAGGACAACTCCAATACCACCCCAAAGAGTAATAGGATCTGGATCTCATTGGTTAACATTGCAATGAAGGTAGAAACTCTCATTATTTAAAAAGTGCACACCTGAGCAAGCACTCGGTTCAAGGTAGGAAGCAAGCATTGTCGGACTTCCTCTTTTTCCCTTTGCAACGGACACAATAGGTAAATCCTGTGAAATCCCATGACTCCATGTTTTCTACTCTTCGGTTTTCAAACAGATGTAATAGGGTGGTAGAGGCTGCAATGATAGAACTCAGAGGTTTTTACTTTACGTTTGGAATTAGAAGAAAAACAATCACCCCAAGATGGAATGTAACAAAGAAAGTCGACCTCTGTGATGGAGGGTGCGTGACAAATGGCGAATGGTTCTACTGGCTGAAGTAGTGCCATCTGGCCTGGAGATCACTTCAAATTCATTGACATGTGCGTCACAGCCGGGCACAGGAAAATTAGCCAGGAAATAAAATGCTAAAAATGTTTCTGAAGTTATTTGTTTTACATTAAGTTGTCGGCCCCTAATAACTCGTGACTCACAGTGAGATCAAAATCCCTTCCTCATCTGTTTTATTGTATGGTATCCCTGGATAAATGTCCACCTGTGTACACTTGGCAGGGAACACAGACTGAGAGCTTGTGTACACGCACGCCATAACTTTCCACTGAGAGACTAACATGGATTTTTTTTAAATTATCAGCATTTCAGATAAATAACTTGGTTTACCATAAATGTGATACAATTTTTGGAGTCCGTGAATCTACAAGAATAGACGCAATAGGCGTCTTACCTAAACAAGTCTGTAGGCAGTCCCTAGACTACAAACAAGGCAGTTTGTAATTTCCATAGCACTGTACAATCACCCACGTTGACATCGGAAACAAGCCGGCAATGGCGGCACTGCCTACCCAGATGGCCGTGCACTGTAGAAAGTGCCCCGAATGCAGCCAGATGCAACTGAGGCAGTTAATACTCTTAGCGAGTTAATTTGGGCAAGGGATGGGGATGGTGATTTGACTTAGGTAACATCAGACCTACATAGGTCTTCACAGAACGTAACCCTTCCGCAAGTCGGGGAGTGCCTGCACATACATTAATTGGTGCCCACTTAGCTGAGTTTGTGGTCAGCCCCATTCCTGATGTAAAATGTGCATTGCTCTGAGCACCTCAATGCACTAGCACAGGATTTCCAGTTACATTGAAAGTCCATTACCCTGGCAGCACTGTTGCTGATCACCTACCCAATGTACATTTCAACTCAAAGCGAAAGAACATAACTTATTTTGTTCTCATATGTCAACGTTGAATATGTTCTTCTAAACAATAATGCTTTCTTGAGAAATGTTTGAGCACCCTGTACTTTAGAGATACAATGTGGAAACAGACCCTTCGGTCCACCGAGTCCGTGCTGACCGGCAATCACCCCATACACTAACACTATCCTACAAATTAGGGACAATTCTAGAAATTACCAAAGCCAATTAATTGACAAACCTGTACGTCTTTGGAGTATGGGGGGAAACCGGAGCACCTGGAGAAAAACAACGCAGTCACGGGAAGAACATACAAACTCCATGCAGACAGCACCTGTGGTCAGGATCAAACCCGGACCTCTGGTGTGGTAAGGCAGCAACACTACTGCTGAGCCACTGTGCCGCCCTTGTAACTTGTTACCCCCTGGAAATTTATCATCTAAATGTCTAATATGGAGGGCCGCATGCAAACTTTCATTCGTGTTTTGGTGAAGATACAAATTTAGATGTACATGAACTACATTTGAAGTCTGAAGAAGGGTCCAACCCAGAAACGTAACCTATCCATGATCTCCAGAGATGCTGCTTGACCCGCTGAGTTACTCCAGCATTTTGTGTCTATGTTTCAACACATGAAGCTGATGTCTTCACCTAGTAATAAGTGTGTAATACTATTTGACCTTCTCCCAAAATTAGGCTGCATGGTAGTAAATAACACAAGACCTACCTTACTCCCAATAACCATGGTATATCCAATTTTAAGTCTGTTTATTTTTCAAAAATAAATTTCTAAATAAAATACAGAGCAGAATGTAGAGAATGGGGAGAAATGTTCTCCCGTAACCAAAGTAATTCATCCTTGCTCAGTCTTTTTCCAATCACCGTTTACTTATCAGGGCATTTTCTTGAGGATTATTGTGAGAAAAATGGCTATACGTTGTCCATATGCAACCAGTGTTCTCTTTAGATCTCTGGTTGACATTTGCATTTCATCAGGAATTAAGAAGATGAGTGCAATGAAGCCAAGTACTAAGCATTCACCTTCAGTACATTCACAGCCCCCCCCCCCCCCACCCCACTAGCAGCACATTCACAGCACACCCACTATTCGCAGCACAGCAGCACACCCCTACTAGCAGTGCACCCCCTACTAGCAGCACATTCACAGCACCCCTCTACAAGCAGCACATTCACAGCACCCCCCTGCTAACAGCATATGCACAGCACATCCCACCTAGCAACACAGCCACAGGCAGAAATTCAATGCTCCCACTACTAGTATAAATCAAAAATCTTAGGTGTGTTTCTTCAATTCAAAAATACGTTCCTAAATAAAATACAGAGCATAATGCGAAATTGACATTCTGAAGAAGGCCACAAAATGCTGGAATAACTCAGCGGGACAGGCAGCATCTCTGGAGAGAGGAAATGGGTGACGTTTTGGGTCCAGACCTTTCTTCAGACCGTCACCCATTCCTTCTCTCCAGAGACGCTGCCTGCCCTGCTGAGTTACTTCAGCATTTTGTGTCTATCTTCGGTGTAAACCCACATCTGCAGGTACTTCCTACAGTCAGAAGATGAATTCTGACCCAAAACGTTGCCTGTCCATTCCCTCCACAGATGCTGCTTGACCCTCTGAGTTCCTCCAGCACTTTGTATTTTGCCTAAAATTCCAGCATCTTCAGTTCCTTGTGTATCCCACTACTAGCTTGATTAAAATTATTTAATTTGCATGTTATGAATGATAATTCGATAAAACTGGTTAAAAAACTCATATTCTGTTGTTACATGTGCAAAGTATTATCTTATTGGCAATTGACTTTATTAATGATACAACAGGGAGAACAGGAAGAACATGTTTACCAAACAGATTCCATTCCCATGGAATAACTGTCCCCAGCATGAGGAGCAAGTCTAAACAGTCTTAAATTATAGAATAAGAGAATATTGTTCAGTACAATGTTATCTCAATCATGAATCCAAAAGGGATGGCATTTGTAATGAAACAGACTTTTAAAGTATTACACATTTCTCTTTTTCAACAGTTTTTAGAAATGGGTCATCATTTTCTTCTTGGAAAAGTAATACAATAATAAATCCTATCTTGCAGTTGCTGAAAAATCAGTTTTACTATTATTTAGATGATGCTATCTGTGCAATCTATCTATATTATATTACTAAAACTCTCATATTGTATATATATGCGTATATATATATATATTGCATTTAGTATGTTACCGAAATACAGCCAAAACGGTACATGATAGTGCGACAATTTTAGCACCACCTTAATCACCATTGTCCTGCGGATCAAATGGTTGTTAGATGTTAAAAGTTTTTCACTTTTTAAACTTTAAAAATCACCTTTTTAAACTTTAATAAAGCCCTTCTCCACTTACCCTGGCCGTCAGCCGCGTTCGAGCTGCTGCTGAGCCGTTGAGCTGGGGGTGGTGGGGTGGGGGGGGGGGGGGGTTGAGGGGAGGAGTGGGGATGGAGTGGGTGGGGGGTGGCGGGGAGGGGAGGAGTGGGGGAGGGGAGGGTGCTACACCAACGCAGGAGAGCTTTGGGCCCAACGGGTCCACCCTGTTATAGTAATAAATAAAAACCTTTACGAATGGCACATATTTCCATTCCAAATTAACTCTTGACGTGTTACAACATTTGCATCATGTTTTTATGTCAACATTTAGAATGGGAAAAACTCACAGCAACTTTTGGTTGCCATGCTAGGGCTAAAGCATTAAATTCTACCACAATATTCCTTACCTGAGGAGATGACACAAAGATGTGAAACAAAGGCAAAAATAGGATTTGTGGGTAAAATAGCAATACCTCTGTCCCTAAAATGAGTTCCTTCTATATTCACACCTTTACTTATTTTATCTCCTTCTCGTTGGGTGTATAAAATCCCAGTGACCATAAATGGCCTCAAAACCCATAACAATATTGGGCTTAAGTGGCTCCTTGGATCCAGTCCTTGGTCAGTTCTGAGAAGGGAAGAATGGTGTTTCACCCTCCCACAGAACAAATATCAGTGGAAGGAGTTAAACCCAAAGATACTAGAGGAACAAGATAGACCACTCAACCCTAAAACCCGTAGTATGTCATGGCACCATTTACAAAGAAAAATATCAAAAATCTGTGAATTGATAGATGAGAAATATTCTGCATTTTAATGGTATCATCACACATACTGTTCCCCCGAAACACTGATTACACTGCGAGAGGCATAATTTAGTTTTGCCTACTAAAATGGCTCCTTGGCCTACTACACATCAGTATAGGCGATGTCAACGGAGTCGTGTAGGAAAATAACTGCAGATGCTGGTACAAATCGAAGGTATCACAAAATGCTGGAGTAACTCAGCAGGTCAGGCAGCATCTAGGAGAGAGGGAATGGGTGACGTTTCGGGTCGAGACTCTTCTTCAGTCTGAAGAAGGGTCTCGACCCGAAATGTCAACGGAGTGGTCCATCTTGTTCCACTAGTATCTTTGGTTAAACCTGTTTGCAAGGAATCACAACATTGTTGTTTTGAGAGAAGTAATGGGTGACGTTTCGGGTCGAGACCCTTCAGTCTGAAGAAGGGTCTCGACCTGAAACTTCACCCATTCCTTCTCTCCAGAGATGGTGCCTGTCCCGCTGAGTTACTCCAGCATCTTGTGTCTACCTTCGATTTAAACCAGCATCTGCAGTTCTTTCCTACACATTCTTCTTTTGAGGAAGAATAAGGAAGTTTCCATCGTTTTGAAATTCTTCCACATGTAACATAGAACATGGAACAGTAGAGCAAGAGCCCAGGAAGAGGTCCTTCAGCCACAATGTCTGTGTCGAACATGATGCTAAGACCAATTCTTATCTGCCTACACATAATCCATATCCCTCCATATCCATGTGCCTATCCGAATGTCTTTTAAGTGCCACTTTTTAAATCTTTTATGTCTTTTATCTGCCTTTTGTCTTTTATCTGCCTCCATCACCACGCCCGGCAGCACTTTCTAGACTCACCATCGTCCGTGTAAAAAAACTTCTTTAAACTTTGCCCCCCTCACCTTAAAGCTAAGCCCTCTAGCATTTGCCCCCCTCACCTTAAAGCTAAGCCCTCTAGTATTTAATATTTCCATCCTGGAAAATAGGTTCTTACTGTCTACCCTCTCTATGCCCCTCAAAATGTTATGTAACATTGAGGTTGATTCTGGGTGAGTTTATTAAGGAGGTTTTACAGCAAAACCTTTAAACAGTGCTGCGTCTGAAAGGATAGTTGTTCCCAATCTCATTGTACCCCTGTACAATGACAATAAAGATATATTGTATTGTATTATTGTATTGTACAGTCAAAGTAACTGCAGGAAAACATAAAGTCAGGCTAAAACAAAAGAGCAAATAAAGCATCAAGCTCAGACGTGGATTGTGGCTTCCGAGCTGCCCCTGAACACAACGGCCTGCCGGGTCCTTCTTCACGGGCAGTGAGCCAGGCCTGCCATCTGTTTCATCTTGCAGGTACAATATACTCCAAGGAGAATGTGTAAAGTCATACAGTGTGGAAACAGGCCCATCGGCCCAACTTGCCCATACCAACCAACATGTCCCATCTACCCTAGTTTCACCTGCCTGTGTTTGGCCCATATCCCTCTAAACCTACCCTATCCATGCACACGATTAATGTTTCTTAAATGTTGCAGTAGTGCCTGCCTCAACTACCTCCTCCAGCAGCTCGTTCCATACACTCAACACCCTTTGCGTGAAAAGGTTATCTCTCGGGTTCCTATGAAATCTTTCCCCCTTCACCTTAAACCTATGTCCCCTGGCTCTCAATTCCCCTCACTGGGCAAGAGACTCTTTGCATCTCCCCGATCTATTCCTCTCATGATTTTGGACACCTCTGTAAGATCAATGGGCACTAAAATGTGCAGATTCCTATTTCAAGGTAAAAAACGAGCCAGTACCGAGCAAACAACTCCCTGCAACTCCAAGATGAGTAATCACAACATAGCAGATCTTTCCGAATTCATAGCAGCAGCTGGAAGAAATGAATCAGTAAATAACTCTTTAATTCGTACTGGAGGAAGGTGCTTGTGGCCACTGAGTATATGTTCCCCTGTGTGAATTTAGATGAGTTTAAGCTGGGGAAGGGGAATCCCCTTCGCAATACTGGCATCAAACCAAAATGGGCCTATTTTTCTAGCGAATGCCAGTGTACTATTTCCCGAGGATGCGCTAATGTGATCATGCAGTGCAATGTCAGCGATCACAACACAACCTAACTCTGTGTGTGTGGTAGCAATTCGACCCCCAACAACAAGGCTTCTAAAATTGTCTGGAAGAATTCAATATGCAAATGGGTAATTTAGCAAAGCACATACAACGTAACATTTAAACTTTTGCAATAGTTTATCCGAGAGTTGAGTCAGCTGTGACCTTTTGCAATAAATGTTGAAATTGATTTTACTGTGTTTCATGTTTTTGCTATGCTTCATGTAAAATAAACACTGTGGGATCTCCATTGCATTTGAGGGGAGGATCACTTTCAAGAAAAAAAAATCAGAATATCTGTTACTGGTTTGCTGCCAGGTTGATAAGTTGATTCACATTTTCTGATTTAGTTCAATAGTGCTTTATTTGTTACATATATGCAGCTGCACAGTGAAATTCTTTTTGCATATATTAAAGATGCTGGCGCCGCCATTTTTGACGGGATTCTTCAAAGTCCAAAGTCTGGTCGGCCCTCGAGCTCGATGTACTGGAGCAGTTCCCGTGAACCCCAACATCGGAATCGCCTTTAGTTGCAACATGGGTTTATTGCTTAAAACATTCATCAAAATGCAGAGGAAACAGGTCAGTGCTTCAAAATGACCAATTACTCAAGGTTATACTGTGCACTTCATGAGAGATATGACGGTGACGGCACGGTGGCGCAGCGGTAGAGTTGCTGCCTTACAGCGAATGCAGCGCCGGAGACTCAGGTTCGATCCTGACTACGGGCGCCGTCTGTACGGAGTTTGTACGTTCTCCCCGTGACCTGCGTGGGTTTTCTCCGAGATCTTAGGTTTCCCACACTCCAAAGAGGTACAGGTATGTAGGTTAATTGGCTGGGCAAATGTAGAAAAATTGTCCCTCGGGTGTGTAGGATAGTGTTAATGTGCGGGGATCGCTGGGCGGCGCGGGCCCGGTGGGCCGAAGGGCCTGTTTCCGCGCTAAATCTCTGTATCTCTAAATCTAAAAGAAAACAATTATTGCCCAGTAGATTTGATTGAACGTTGATGCGAGGAATTGCAAATGCTAATTTACAAAAAAAGGCACAAAGTGCTGGAGTAACCCAGTAGGTCAGGCAGCATCCTTGGAGAACATGAATAGGTGACATTTCAGGACGAGACCCTTCTTTAGACTGGTGATGTTTTGGGACGTGATCCTTCTTCAGGCTGGTAATTTTTCGAGTTTGAGTCTGTAAAAATGTCCGGATCCGAAACATTACTTATCCATGTTCTCCAGGAATGCCCTCTGACCCACTGATTTACTCCAGCACTTTGTGTCTTTTTGTTGATTGTATTTTGATAGTTACTTTTGGTTGAAACTTCTCCTTTGCTCTCCCATGTCCAATTCAAACCACTGATTCATTTTCACAATGCCATTGAGTTTGATCTGTACAACATCCCTAATTCCCTCAACTCCTATCAATACCCTTAAACAGTTTTCAGAAGTAATCTGAATCAATTCCCTTCTTCAGACCTCTTAAATTAATTCTGTGAATGTCCAATTTTTTTCACTTTCCCAAAATCTTTCTCAAATCCACTGGTGGGAGAGTCTAGGACCAGAGGCCATAGTCTCAGAATTAAAGAGCGCTCTTTTAGAAAGAAGGTGAGGAGGAACTTCTTTAGTCAGAGGGTCGTTAATCAAAGGGCTGTGGAGGCCAAGTCAGTGGATATTTTTTAAGGCAGAGATAGACAAATTGTTGATTTGAACGGGTGTCAAGGGTTATGGGGAGAAGGCAGGAAAATGGGATTAGGAGGCAGAGATCAGCCATGATCGAATGGCGGAGTAGACATGATAGGCCGAATGGCCTAATTCTACTCAGATAACTTGTGAATTGTGGCCAGCTATGGTGGGCTTACTGCATCCATTCTGACATGTACGGTAGCTTCCATAAAAACTAACCTTCGATAAAAAAGTGTACAGCCTTTTCCTGCATCCTTCCTTGCCACCTTTATCTCTTTGGTTAGATCCATACCTTGCTTCAAATGTTGACAAGAGCAGGAACTTTGTAATTCACAGAGCCAATGATCTCTGTCGCAATCTGATATTTTCCTTTGGGTCGTTATTTGAAACTAATTGAGGTCAATGAAACACAGTTACATCTCACTTTTTCATAAAGTCTTCCTAGCGAAGTCAACTTAGAGATTGAAAAACAATTTCTGTTGAGTGCAACTTTACCCCACAAAAATAATCAAAGAAGAACAGACATTAGTTTGCCTAGACAAGGATCACTGTATTTCAGAAACATTTTATTTTCTTGAAGCAGTTCGAGAATGTTGAGCCAAAATGAACTCAGATACTCTATATTGGTCATTGGAAGCACAGAATACTGAGAGTGTGGCTAAAAGGTGGCACATTCCATCTTCCAGCACTAACACCCCTTTCATAAGATGCAATAAACCATTCAAAAATGAAAAATCAGTAAAAAGTACAAGACCAAAGGAAAAAAACCATTAAAGCAAAATAAAACGCAATGATATGAAAAACTCAATTAAGAGAATGAAATCATTAAGAATAAAAGCAATTTTATCAACTTATCCCGGCAGTAAATTGTAGAACATACAGCTACCATTCAGTAAAGAAAGTGTATCGTCTATGAAATGAAAATTAATTGTCTGAGCGACTTTTGCTCTCTCAGGCAACTCTCTGCTTCTAAGATATATTATTTTAAGATACCAAAAACGTTAGTAAACTAGTGATAGGAACTTTTTTTCCATTGTTTGCAAGCAGAATGAGGTCATTATTTCAACTAGAATTAAATAAAAATTGGATAAGGATCACATTTAAAGTTTCTGGGAGAAATTGGTTAAGGCTAATAGTTCTGTAAACTTGACGCTAAGACAAAGCTGCTTTTTCTGTTCAACATAAATGGTAAAGCCACTGTCCAAACAAGAGTTATGCCAATACCCACTTCCTTCTACATTAATGCCTTACAGCTGTTGGTGAATGGAAGAATGGGATAGTGTGGTCTGCAACGTATCCATATCTGATGCTAACAGTGCTGCTTTATGAAATACAAGGAAGTATGCGTGTGCGGAGGGCAACAACCTCACTGGTTTATCCATCCCCTCTGTAAAGTGCTATATCTCATACATAGAGTAAGTATATAGGATGTCGACAATTTATTAGCCTGATCCAAAGCAAGCAAAACGTGCCAACTAAGTGGAATCATTTCAGCTTCCCAACACCACATTTCCTCCTTCAGCCCTGTCCACTGAAAACAGAATCTCCTGGGACCTCTCAAACAACTTACCATTAAGCACCGGCGGGATGCATGGAGAGTGAAGCAGGGCATCGGCTTACAGGAGACCTTATTTAGGCACACGTTTACCAGGTTATTACATAACCAGGAAGGAGAAGTAGGACGAGTAATGACTTGCATTTATGAGAAAAAAAAGTAAGTCGGTAGTCAGTCAGTCAGGTATTATGATCAGGCATACTAAATTAACTTAGCTGCTTCATGGTATGTAGAGTTTTCACAGAACACCAAAATGCAACCAGGGGCAGTATTCAAGGATTACTGCCTTTAAATCAGAAGGTTTTAATTGCACCGTTCATCCGCAATGGTGGCTTAATTTGTGATAATATTGCTTTTGCTTGCAGGGATTTTTTTTAAAAAGTATTAGTTTGCAGCTAGACAATTGGATGCTTTTAATATTTGCACTTTTTTAATATTTTGAACTAGGCCACTATCAATTTGGCAGAATTAAAGTTATAATTGCAAATTAAAAACTTTTAATTGCAGTTATAACTTAAATTCTTTGCACTGGTATTTATGATGTGAATAGATTGGTCAGTGAAAGATTTAAACCATTGACTATACATAAAGCTCTATGTGCAGGAAGGAACTGTAGATGCTGGTTTAAACTGGATAGACACAAAATGCTGGATTAACTCAACTGGACAGGCAGCATCTCTGGAGAGAAGGAATGGGTAACGTTTCGGCCAGACCCGGAGTATAAAGAAGGGTCTCGACCCGAAACGCCACCCCTTCCTTCTCTCCAGAGATGCTGCCTGTCCTGCTGAGTTACTCCAGCATTTTGTGTCTATATACATAAAGCTGGATGCAATTAGGCATAGTTGACGCAGTACAATTTATGCGTTCAGGATTTATCGGAGTTATCAGAAATGTCACAAGGATTGGTTATCAAAACACAATTTGGAGAGAGGTTATTCCACATATGGAAAAATATGTCAGTCGCCTCAGATAAACTCTGTAAGTACCTTAGCACCTCTGAATGACGCCTTGTCGAATGTGAACGGACCCAGGCTACAAATTGATCATCTGTGCAAAAGGCGCATTATTTCCATTAAAACATAATTCTACCGCATGCTGCGAATCCACAGAGAAAGTTCTAAAGACTATAGAAATCAGTGTGCATTACTGAAAAGTAATGCACATTATATTGCTCGCTGGGTGGAGTAAACATTTTCAAATCTTTTTTTGTTCACCAGCCTCCTTTAAAAAAAGCAGAATTTCCATAGAAATCCAAACACCAACAGTCGAATCTCACGGACCCCACGATTCACATTGATCCGGGGTGCACACACGCACACACACACGCACATACACACACACATACACACACACACACACACACACACACACACAAAATTCACTTTACTGGTCTCTCTCTCCCCCCCCCCCCCCCCCCCCCACCTTCCAACGAATCTATAGTTTAGTTTATTCATTGGCACTTTCTAGCATCGAATATCATCTTTGGTAAAGGACTCGTGTCAATCTATCAATCGCTTTTCATTGTCCCTAGTTAATACTTTCCAACCCATAAATATGGAAAATAACCACATAACTTACAGGCAACAAAAGCAAACGGGTTTAAGTAGCCGGAACTTTGCATCCAGCTTTTGTTGATTTGGTGTGATAAGTGTTTTATTTTGGTTTTCAATGGAGATTTGACAATGAAATTGCTAAAGTGAGCATTTGTGTGCATTTTTGTTTCGGGATCTTTGCACTTAGTTATTCAAGTACTTGTTGAATCACGCGTTCATTAAAGAAAAGTTAGAAACCGTAGCGCTGGGTTTAACCCAGATGAATGCAGTGCTCGGAGACGTAGTGAACACGAGATTTCCCCAACTCCCCACCAAAAACCACGGAGGGTATTTGTTGTTGGCAAATATAATTGTAAACTTGCAATCATTTGATTGGTGTTCTGTTTTCACAGAACTGCGTCGCGTCACACGGCCGCTGTTGGGGACGTAATAAAATGCCTGGGTTTTTGTGTCTGGTGATGTAAGTGCACTCGTTAGCCGGCTGGGGAGAGGAGAGGGGAGGGGAGGGGAGGGGAAGGAGAGGAGGGCGCACTGAAAGGCAACACACAGAGATTTTAAAAAAGAAAGTCCGGTCAGTCCCACGCGGGGAGGAAAGCGACACCCCGGGGTCCTTGCATAGCCTATAAAACAGAGCTGAGCACCTCAACTCTCCAGCTGCAGAAGCACAATACTCATCGGCCTTAAACCCCAGCGCACTGCCAGTGAGGCGCGCCGGGTTGTACGATGGGTCGACTTGGAGGTTCCCCTGTCTTGTTGTGGGCGACCTGCCTGGGTCTGGGGTTGGGTCTGGGTCTGGTTCGGGTGGTGGAAGCCGCTGCCTGCGAACCCATCCGGATCCCGATGTGCAAGCCGATGCCCTGGAACATGACCAAGATGCCCAACCATCTGCACCACAGCACGCAGGACAACGCCGTGCTGGCCATCGAGCAGTACGAGGGCCTGGTGGGCATCAACTGCAGCCCAGTGCTGCTCTTCTTCCTCTGCGCCATGTACGCGCCCATCTGCACCATCGACTTCCAACACGAACCCATCAAGCCGTGCAAGTCGGTGTGCGAGAGGGCGAGGGACGGCTGCGAGCCCGTCATGAGAAGGTACAACCACACCTGGCCCGAGAACCTGGCCTGCGAGGAGTTCCCCGTCTACGACCGCGGAGTCTGCATCTCCCCAGAAGCCATTGTAACAGCCGATGCACCCGGTGAGTTTCTCTCCAATGGACTCAACTCACACCGAGTGAAGCAAGCCCCACTGAAATTGATTTCAACGGGTGATTGGTTTCATGCCATGGAATTTTGTCCTCCAGTTATGGAAGATAAACTCCCATGCACCAAATTCACCTTCTCGTGTTAGTTCTCCGGGTTGTTAATCAAATAATTATATGAAAGCATTTCTAAACAGTTGTCAACTTTTCCAACTGTAAGAACGCGGCCGCTGTGGAGATGTTCCAACTAACATTAAGAGATCAATAATGCTGAATTATTTAAGGACGATTATTTAATGAATTCGTAACGAGTAAACATAGCGTGATTTGTTACATTAACTGCTGTATGGCAGTGCTTTGGAAATGTTAAACATAACTAATAGAAACAAAATCGCCCATTGCATTTACATATAAATTGTCTTGTCTTGCTGGTGTTTAACAGACGAAGAAATTAGTTCATCATATTTGATGCTGATAGTTTAAGATACGTCGACGTATGGCTTTATTTTATTTGTAAATAACATGTTGCCTGCACTTTGGATGATTTGGCTGCGTTTTATGATGTTCGTAAGGCAGCTCCTCGCATATAACTGAGCTCCTTTTGTTTCTTTTTGTTTGAGAAACAGTTCCGGACCTGTCCGTTCATTCTTCCAGTAATACCTGCAGAAACCTGGGAGGTGGTAAGTCGTTTCAAAACGTTATTTATGTCGACACATACCAACATGCACAATACGACCCGACTGCGTGGAAAATGAACCTGGTCTACATACATGTCTAAAAGTGCACCAAAGGCACTCTTCAGTTTTGCGAATTTCCATCATAAGTTATCATTGAACTGCAGGGGTACTTGAAAGGACATTTTTCCCCCTTAAATTGATTTGGTCATCCGAACCAATACTTTTACACTATTGAATGAGCGTTGAAATTAGTTAGCCGAGTAATTCATTCTGAATGACAATGACGGACCAGCGATAGAGCAGTACGGCACGGGAACAGACCTATCGGGCCACCTTGTCCACAGCTCATATATACTGTCCCCATTCACCAACACTTGGCCGTAATCTTCTGCGCGTTGCTGATTCAAATGCTCGTCTAGAGGATTGAAAGTTGCGAGAGTGCCCGCCTCACCATCTACACAGGCATTCGAGACTCCAACTATCCTCTGCGTGAATAGAAAAAGCTTCCTTGAGTCCCCTCTTGTTTGACACCCCAAACCCATCCGTGCTATTGGGAGTAAGAACGTTTCCTGCAATCACAGCCCTCTCACAATGTTACACCTCTTTCGCGTTCATTCTCGGTTTCTTTAGCTCCAACGGACACAAACCCAACCTATCAAATCCCTCCTCAGAAATGAAACGCAACATCTCAGTGAATCTATGTGTCTCTTCCCCAGTGCAATCACCCCCGATGGTATGTTTTAGTTTAGTTTAGTGATAGAATGTTTGATAGAATCTGATAGAATCTGGTGATCAGAATGGTTGACTTAGGTCACATTTCAATCAAGTCTACGTAACCACGAGAGATAGTTAATTACTGAAATAAAACTTGAAATGCTGAGAATGAAACAGTCGGCAAGTCATGCAGCATCTACGGAGAGAGAAACAAGAGCCTAGGGTGGAAGACTAGCGCCGGATACATTTGACAGGTTTTACTTGTGCAAGCCGGCGCGGTTCTGCTGGGCATTCTGTCTCACATTCCCAGCACCAGCACAGTGTTTCCCAAGTACCGCGTTGTTGCTAATCAATCACGCACTGATCAGGTACTGCGAGGAGGCAGGGGACGGGTGTCCGGGGCGAAGACGGCGATAGGTTATGACATCAACAGGCATGTTATATGTACCACATTTCTGGCATCTACCAATGGCCTGGATAGAGCGGGCGTGGAGAGGATGTTTCCACTAGTGGGAAAGTCTAGGACCAGTGGCCATAGCCTCAGAATAAAAGGACATACCTTTAAAAAGATGAGGAGGAATTTATTTAGTCAGAGGGTGGTGAATCTGTGGAATTCATTGCCACACAAGGCTGTGGAGGCCAAGTCAATGGATATTTTTAAGGCGGTTGACAGATTCTTGATTAGTACGGGTGTCAGGTGTGATGGGGAGAAGGCAGGAGAATGGGGATTGAGAGGTAAAGATAGACCAGCTATGGTTGAATGGTGGAGTATATTTGATGGACCGAACGGTCTAATTCTGCTCCTATAATCCATGAATTTATGAATGAGCTGAATGGCTCTGAGGTCATCGTCAGGCCTGGTAGCAAAACATGTGGATTACTGAGCGGGGCATTGGACGAATGACATACAATCGCATTCCATTCCATTTTCTACCCAGTATTAACAATGATAATTTAGTTGAAACCAAATCCAATACTTTAACGCTTATAATGTTGTTCTATAATAGACCGAAGGGTCCCGATTCCAAACGCCACTTATCCATTACCTCCAAAGATGCTGCTTGACCCGCTGAGTTCACCCAGCATGCTGTGTTTTGCTCAAGGCGCCGGCATCTGCACTCCCTTGTGTCACTAAATGCAAGGTTTTGCTTTGCGTTGCTAGAGTGCCACTGGATTGCAAGTCGTTCGATCAACACCGCACCATACAATACAATACAATATATCTTTATCGTCATTGTACAGGGGTACAACGAGATTGGGAATGCGCCTCCCATACGATGCAATAAATTAATTAGCTAGTCAGTATTAATTTAAACAACCCAATGAAACAAATTAGAACAGTTTTAAAACAGAATAAAGTGCAAGTAGATCTGTGCCGGATCACTGTGCGATGTGACCATCCGGCTCAGCAGGACCGGTTCATAGCAGCTATGGCCCTGGGGATGAAGCTGTTCCTGAGTCTGGAGGTGCGGGCGTAGAAGGCTCTGTAGCGTCTGCCCGATGGTAGAAGTTCGAACAGACTGTTGCAGGGGTGTGAAGAGTCTTTGTGGATGCTGGTGGCTTTTCTGAGGCATCGTGTGCAGACCGGTCATAAGACAAAAAGTGCCAGCAGCATCTCTTCAGACTCCGAAGAAGGGTCCCGCCCGAAACGTCACCTGTCCATGTCCCCCATTGATGTTACTCCAGCATTATGTGTCTTTTTTCCACCCTGTGAACCAGCATCTGCAGTTCCTTGATTGTGTCTACTCCACGCCAATTATCTTCCCAGAGACACCTTTACGTTGTCTAATGTGGAACAGGAAAGCAGCTCCCGTGTCACTCTGCAACAGAATAGAAATCAGTGTACCTATCCCATGGAGATTGAATGCGTTACCTGTCCGATTACGCGCTAGAGTCTGGAGTGTGACTGCACACACACCAGGCGCTACTAACTGGACGGGAGAAACGTTGCGAAATGAGCAATGTCTATTTCAATGGCTCTCCAGTGAAACTGCCCGTCAATGTCATTTCACACAGTTGACACCCAGTAGCTCCACAATGAGTGGACGAGGGAGTTATTGTGATCATTGTTTAGCAATGATTCTGAAGAGCCATCACAAATGTTAGTCACCAAACCTAGCGCAGTGGTTGAAGTGTGCCCTCCGCAACTGAACGTGGATGGCCGAGGTCTGGGACCGCAGAGGCGAGATTACACGAGAGACAGGGAGCAACCCGCTTAACCCCCCCACCCCCCACATAGTGGAGGTTGTGCAACAAAGCGCAATGTGCAAGGCTGTGAACGGTCAACGCAGAAAGTGCCCCAATGAGTCAAAGAGACTGGAGATGTGGAAACGTTAAAAGATGACCACACCTCCGTACCCCAATGCGACCCCCAGCATTAAATCAGCGTCCCCTCCAGAGGAGGCCCGTGGTATTGTAAATGGATACATTTTGATTTTTAATTTCGCGGGGGGTCACAAATCAGCTGTTAGTGCGCTACAATAGCAGATTGATTGCCCCAAGCTCCACTTACTGAAGTGCTTGCTCCTGGCACTGCTTGTTTTGTTCCGGGCGCGGACTCTGTGCCTCCCAATAAATCACGGCTTCCTGCCTGCCTGCCCCTGCCCGCCCGCAGCACAGTGCGCCTCTCTCTATGTAAGGGGGCCAGAGTTAAGCGGCAGTCACCAGGGAGAAGAACCGCAGGCGGGCGGCAGAACAGTGCACGCCCAGAGGATGAGTGCGTGCCCCGGAGAGGATGTTGAGGGCAGACCTCCACCGTACCGTGGAGGGAAAGGGACGATGGCTGTGTGGAGAGGTGGACCTGGAGCCATCGTGTGGGTCAATTACAGACACACTCAAAGACACAAGGAACCGCCCATGCTGACATCCTGAGCAAACCACACAAAGTGCTGGAGTAACAGCGGGCCAGGCAGCATCTGGGGAGGGAATAGACAGCCGACGTGTCGGGTCTTCGCGGGAGAAGGATATCCCGAATCGAAACGTTGTCCATTCATTCCCTCCTCAGATGCTGCCTGGCCCATTGTTACTCATTTACCGTGAACAGTCAAGAGTGTTTTATTGTCATCTGTCCCAGACAGAACAATGAAATTCTTACTTGCAGCAACACAACAGAAAACGCAAAGATAGTACTCTGTAAACTATATTTAAAAAGTTCAGTATAATATATAAATATATAAATACATTTATTATACACACATACATACGCGTAAAAACAAACACAATTTTATCTACAGCGAAACATCCTCTGATTCAGAGTCCACCAAATTTTGCAGTAAATGAGTATCAGCGGAGAGTGATATATTTGTAATTGCCCTGCGTTTACTCCTGATACATTTCCAGTGGCGGTGTCTCCATGCACCAGAGCCCCTGCTCCATTTGATGTAGAGCTCGCGAGATGCTGTCAGGATAGCACAGCAATACATTTTGTGCAAACAATGCGCCACTGCTGGAGGGGAGTAATATTTATAGCGGTGAATGGATGCCAACTTTACATCTCAAACACAATAAAGTGACCCTGAAGACCGACACAAAATGCTGGAGTAACTCAGCCGGACAGGCAGCATCTCTGGATAGAAGGAATGGGTGACGTTTTGGGTCGAGACCCTTTTTCAGACGCTGTAAATAAAGTGACCCTGTTCAAGTATTAAACAGGCTCGCCTCTCTCCCTCTGTTGCACAAACTTTTTACATGTCCGTTTTCCAAACTGTTTTTACTGTATCTCTTTATACACAACATTTATACCCTAACAAGTCTACTAGTCCCACCCCAAAACGTCCCTATCCATGTTCCCCAGAGATGCTGCCTGACCCGATGAGTTACTCCAGCACTTTGTGTCTTTTCATGGTAAACCAGCATCTGCAGTTCCTTGTTTCTACCAGTTACAATCCTGCCCCGGGTAAGGTGGTGAATCCTGGTGTGCAATAAGGATAGCCACATGCACCGAGCACGCCAGACAATCTCCACACGCTACCCGTATACTCAGCTCACTAAGAGACCCACACGTTCCTTGCATCATGAGTCACTAAAGAGAGAGACAAAAAGTCGGAGTAACTCCGTGGGTCAGACAGCATCTCTGGAGAAAAGGAATTAAGTGACGTTTCGGGTCGAGACCCTTCTTCTTGGCAGCAGTAATAGGTCTCTGATACTCTGATTTCTGCTAGAGACAGATGGAACATTGAGGCAAATAAGGTCATGGAAAAGAGACAGCACATGGTGGGTTAACAAAACTGTCCTGCGCAGGCATTTGGCTGATGGGCCACATGACCATCACAAAATTAACTATGTTCAACAGAAAATGTTCTAATTTCTTTACCAGAGATGTCTGAATATTCTTCTGCATTGAATGTCAGTTCACTCTCAGTGGGCAGATTTACAAATGCCTTCATAGCTGGAAAGTACGCAATGTGGCCATTGCTGGCTTGTCGCAGTAGAGTTTCCAGATACCTATATAAATGTACAGTTAATTAAGGTTGCCCATGAACATTTATAGATAGATAAGGCACTTTTCATAACTTGAAATATACATAATTTGAATACTTACCAATTGGTGTACAAGCTAGTTATGGTCGGTTCACCATGACTATCTAAATGCTGTGTCTGTTGGAGAAGGACATTGTTAAAAACTCTGGTAATATCTATCTGCACATAATTTTCTATGGATTGAAGTACAGTCATGTAAGCTTTCACGCTTGTCAGAAGCTCGGAAGGCTTCGCAATCTCCTGTGTAGCTTGATTGTACATCGTCATTCCCACAATTGACCTAAACTTGAAATCCAAAAAGCATGTCATAAAGTTAAACGATGATAGGCTTGACCCAATTTTCTGCAAAATTATGGGTGCAAAATTAAATTGAGTGACTAGAGCACGTGAATGCTATTAAATAAACAAATATGAGTAATATTCTCAATGACCATTGAAATTATTCCTAAGAAGATAAATGCAAAGACTATTGAAGTCATACAGTTCTTTCATTTCCTTTATATTCTCTCAGTTAAAACACCACTGATAACCCGAATAATCAGAAGCAAAGTCCATCAAACTATATGCCGGATTGATTTTTAGACTGATTGCCCAAAATGAACAAATACAAATACCCGTAGAACAGATGAATTACAGATATGAGCCACGCCCAGGTTCCTGGTTTGTGTGCACCTTATAAATGCAGCACCAGTGGGAGAGGGGGTGAGTGGGGAGTGAGAGGGAGTGCGAGGGGGGAGCGAGAGGGAATGGGGGGGAGCGAGAGGGAATGGGGGGGAGCGAGAGGGAATGGGAGGGAGCGAGAGGGAATGGGGGAGTGAGAGGGAGTGGGCGGTTAGTGGGTGTGGGGGGGGAGAGTGGGTGGTGGGTGAGAGGGAGCAAGGGGAGAATGGGAGGGGGTGTTGAGAGAGAGTGGAGGGGTAGTGGCTGTGTGGGGGGGGGGGGGGGGGTGAGGGGGAATGGGGAGAGAGGGTGGGGGAGAGTGAGGAGCGGGGACGACGACGAGGGAGTGGGGGAGGGTAAGAGGGAGTGGGGGTTGAAAGGGCCCAAGTTCCCATGGGCACTGCTTTGTGAATTTGGGACGGGTTGCAAAGTGCCATCTTTGCCAACATTTCCCTGCAACTCTGCTTTGTCTTCAGATAGCTGCAGGTGCCCATCGATGAGGCTCACCCAGAAAGTTTACCTGAAGAACAACTACAATTATGGTAAGTGCTCCCCTTGGCCATTTGCCAACCTGTTCAGTCACCACTCGGCAATCGGGCTGGTGATTCAGCCCCTGTTCAGCTCCATCCCTCACGCTATCCGTATCATGATGCATACGACAGACTTCTTCGCAATCTATGCTGCCTACCTGGCTAGCACGCAACAAAAGCTTTTCACTGTACCTCAGTACGCGGGACAATACACTAAACTCAACTACCGTTCAAGGTTGCAGAGATTATGGCCATTCGTTAATCCGTACTTTAGCCTTAAAATCAAGGAATATGGGGAGAAAGCAGGAACAGGGTACTGATTCTGGATGATCAGCCATGATCATATTGAATGGCGGTGCTGGTTTGAAGGGCACCTATTTTCTATGTTTCTAAAATGCCCACTAAAGAACTGATATATTCAAGTGGTGATGCCACTAACATTAAATGTAAACATACAAAACACTCCAGTCACATGTGGGAGAGTAATATCCATGGGTATATTTCCTTTGCCTGTTCGGATTTCATCGTTGCTAAAGTAATCCCCAGTTTATTAATGGAAATCCAGGTTGAATACAGAGTAACAGAGATGCTGCCGATGTCTCTGTCTATGCGGGCCGTTTATAGTCGGTACACATATCAAGATCTTTTTTACAGAGAGACATAGAGCTTTGCAACACAGAAATAAGCCATCCAGCCCAAGTATCAATGCTGACCAAGCTGCTTGGCCTCGGGGCGGCTGCGTTAGTTGCTGCCTGACAGCGCCAGAGACCCAGGTTCAATCCTGACTATGGATGCTGTCTGTACGGAGTTTGTACATTCACCCCGTGACCATGCGGGATTTCTCCGGGTGCTCCGGTTTCACCCCATATCCCAGAGACGTGCAGGTTTCTAGGTTAATTGGCTTCTGCAAATTGTTGCTAGTGCATCGGATAGAATTAGTGTGACAGTGTGATCGCTGGTCGGCGTGGTCTTGGTGGGTCGAAGGGCCTGTTTCCATGGTGCATCTCTAAACTAAATTCAGCTGGTACCACTTGACAATAGACAATAGATAATAGGTGCAGGAGTAGGCCACTCTTCGCCCCTGCCTTCAAACCATTCCTATCCATGCACCTGTCCAAGTGCCTTTTAAATGTAATTGTCCCTGCGTGGACCTCTTCCATAGGCAGCTCGTTCCATGACTGCACCACCCTCTGCGTGCATCTCGGCTCCCTTTTAAATCTTTCCCCCTTTCCCTCTAAACCCATGGCTCCTAGTTTTAGACAATAGACAATAGGTGCAGGAGGAGGCCATTCGGCCCTTCGAGCAAGCACCACCATTCAATGTGATCATGGCAGATCATTCACAATCAGTACCCCGTTCCTGCCTTCTCCCCATACCTCCTGACTCCGCTATCTTTAAGAGCTCTATCTAGCTCTCTCTTGAAAGCATCCAGAGAATTGGCCTCCACTGCCTTCTGAGGCAGAGAATTCCACAGATTCACAACTCTCTGACTGAAAAAGTTTTTCCTCATCTCCGTTCTAAATAGCCTACCCGTTATTCTTAAACTGTGGCCCCTGGTTCTGGACTCCCCCAACATTGGGAACATGTTTCCTGCCTCTAACGTGTCCAACCCCTTAGTAATCTTATATGTTTCGATAAGATCCCCTCTCATCCTTCTAAATTCTAGTGTATATAAGCCTAGCCACTCCAGTCTTTCATGATACGACAGTCCTGCCATTCTGGGAATTAACCTGGTGAACCTACACTGCACGCCCTCAATAGCAAGAATATCCTTCCTCAAATTTGGAGACCAAAACTGCACACAGTACTCCAGGTGCGGTCTCACTAGGGCCCTGTACAATTGCAGAAGGACCTCTTTGCTCCTATACTCAACTCCTCTTGTCATAAAGAACAACATGCCATTAGTTTTCTTCACTGCCTGCTGTACCTGCATGCTAACTTTAAGTGACTGATGAACAAGGACACCCAGATCTCTTTGTACTTCCCCATTTCCTAACCTGACAACATTCAGATAATAATCTGCCTTCCTGTTCTTTCCACCAAAGTGGATAACCTCACATTTATCCACATTGAACTGCATCTGCCATGCATCTGCCCACTCACACAACCTGTCCAATTCACCCTGCATCCTCATAGCATCCTCGTCACAGTTCACACCGCCACCCAGCTTTGTGTCATCCGCAAATTTTCTAATGTTACTCTTAATCCCTTCATCTAAGTCATTTTAGAATCTCTTGCCCTGGGGAAAAGCTATGGAGTTCCGCACCTCGCTTGTAATACTATACAGTAGGGCGGGGATTACTCAGTTCACAGTTCCACGGAGGATGGAGGAACAGAACTGTCTCTAAATGTTGGGTTCCCTCTGACCAACACTCCCGAAACCCTGAATTGTTGTCATAAGGAATAGTAGAATTAGGCCATTCGGCCCATCAAGTCTACTCCGCCATTCAATCATGGCTGATCTATCTCTCCCTCCCATCCCCATTCTCCTGCCTTCTCCCCATAACCTCTGACACCCGTGTTAATCATGACTTGATTTAAACGGGTGTGTTTTTGTTTGGAACTGTCTTTCTCTAACTGGAATTTCATTGCAGTTATTCGAGCCAAAGTGAAAGAGGTCAGGAATAAGTGCCACGATGTGGCCACAACGGTGGAAGTGAAAGATGTTCTCAAATCTTCTCTGGTGAACATCCCGAAGGAAACGGTGACGCTTCACACCAGCTCCGCCTGCCTGTGCCCTGAGATCAAAACGAACGAGGAGTACGTTATAATGGGCTACGAGGACGAAGAGAGGGCAAGGTACAGTGAACAAGCTGGCCGCTTGGCGCCGAGCGCTAATGGTTCATGCTAGTCACCACTAAGCCAGATGGTTTCATTGTACATTTCTTGCACAGGTTATTGTTGGTGGAGGGTTCCATAGCCGTGAAATGGAAGGATCGACTTGGGAGAAGAATCAAGGTAACATTCCAGGCTTATTTCTTGTGGAGCTTACAACCCAATTGTATGAACCGGTTAGGTAACTACATATCCCTTCCCATTCCCATCTTTGCCCATATGATCTGTCTCTGCCCTCAGGGTCATCTGGCACAACTGACCCTGCATGAACCTTTTTGCTCTTTACCTTGTTTCTTTTTTTTTCCCTTTTTGGTGTTTTTGTTTACGCCGTGTTTTATTTATTTTACAGCAACGACATGGAAGTGGCATTCTTAATCTCATTGTACTTGTACAATGACAATAAAGATATATTGTATTGTATATATTGTATTGTATAACCCTCCCTTCTTCCTTCTACCCAACGTGGACTCGCACCTATTTCTCTCCCTTCCACCTACATTCCTTTCTCTAGCTTCACAATTTGCAACTATTTAATCCTTTTGTCTCACACCCTCAACTGTTTAGTTTAGAGTTACAGCACGGAAACAGGCCCTTTGGCCCACCGAGTCCACACCGACCAACGATCCCCGCACATCAACACACACTGGGGACAATTTACACTTATACCAAGCCAATTAACCTCCAAACCTGTAAGTCTTTGGAGTGTGGGAGGAAACCGAAGGTCTCGGAGAAAACCCACGCAGGTTACGGGGAGAGCGTACAAACTCCGTACAGACAGCACCCGTAGTCGGGATCGAACCCAGATCTCTGGCGCTCCAAGCGCTGTAAGGCAGCAACTCTGCAGGAACTGTAACAACTCTAGTGCCTGCCCCAACTATTTCATCTGGCAGCTCACTTTTCCTATCCAGGTAACTGTCCAAGTCCCTTTGAAATGCTGTTATAGTACCTGCCTCAACTACCTCCTCTTATAATCACCATTTTCCCCATCATCTGGCAGCTCATTCCATTTACCCACCATCCTCACGTCCGAGCTCTGCTGATTCTCTGTGCAAATTCCTGCTTGGTCCCCCACTGGAATGCCAGCTTGAATATTTGTGCTGGCATCTTCTGGACTGGGACTCAAACCTATAACCTTCGGACTCGGAGACCCAGCTCTCACTGTGACAGCGAACCTAATTTGGAGAAATGCAATAGAAAAGTAACAATCTCACGGAATTGCACCATTGCTAATTACGCCGGCAGATGTAAGCCACTAAACTGGTCTTTTGTCAATATCAGAACTGGGATCAGAGGCTGCGCCAGAACAGAAGAAAAGGGAGAAGCGGCCAACAAAATGGAAGGAAACGTATTCAGCCGAGAGATACTGCAGTCGCATCCAAACAGAGAAACAAAAGGAGGAATGCTAAACAAGCACGTCAGTAAACGTTTTGCACCAGAAGTCCTTTGGACAGTATACAAATGTATGCATTCTTGGAGTGGCACAAGAAAATTGCACTATTGCACGTATGTCCTAATAACGACTATGAAATTTTAGCTATTCTATAACTTTGTCCTTTGTCCTTTTTGCACGGATGTTAGTGTGATCAGAAACAAAGCAGCATCAAATCCCTGCACTGTACTCATTTGCGAAGACTGTCCCAGAGTATGTTGGGGAGTGGAGTCAATGAGCTGCTTTTAATCCAATGGTACACATGTATTGCATTTCTAGGTTACATAACCAGAGACTGTGGTCACATATTCAGTGAAAGAATGTCTGAGCAAGGGTCTGTGGTGTGTAAGGATCAGAAAGTTCAGGTGCAGTTGATGTCTGAAGGCCAAGATTGTACAGCCCAAAACCAGATTGTTGCATGTCTGATCTGATGAGAATAAAGTTACCGCACGGCTGGCTCAGTTTGGTCAAGATTGTGAGCTAAAAGGTTTAGGACGACCAACAGCACTTGCAAAACAAACACTGGATATAACATGCCAATATTATTTGGTCGCTTGTTTAATCAGCCTTATCCAATTATATCTACAATTAGTAATGGAGAAAATGTACAAACTGCAAGATGATTGTGGCATGGAAGGAACAATGCTTGCATCAAATTAGTTTTAACATTTTATGTTTTATGAACTATTAAATACATTCCTTTGAAAATCATTTGGCTATTTTGATTTTATTTTGAAAGCTCACTACAGTGTTACAAACATACACGCACATCCGCGGTTTATCAGTGATTTAATAATAGTTTAATTTGAGCATTCAGATAGGGACAATGCAAGAGTGAGATATTTATAAAAATAACCACTTAATATTAGTTTCAGATTTCAACATATTTAAAATAAGTCAGTGTAATATTATGGAAATGATTCAGAATTTTGCAGATTGCAATTTTCCATTTTTAATATAATGAAGCATCACAAATCATGCATCAAATAACCATGTTTTTTTCCCCCTTTATTTTGAATAAATAATTTTGACTCTTTTCTTAATATTCTGCTTTAATTGTCAAGGCCAAGTATATACGAGGAGCTTTTGCAAGACCAATCTTTTGCTACTTCTTGGAAGATAGAATTTAATATGCGAAAACAATGATTTACTTTTCCAAACGAACATTCTAGGTCTGTAAAACTATCAGTTTAGCAAATCAGTGGAAAGAGCCAAAACTGTGCAACTGGATTCTCGTAACAGTTTAGGAATTTGAACCCAAAAAGCATTTGGGGGCTGAGCAAATAAATATCTCTGGTTACAGGCTGCTTTGATTAAATATAAATTCAAGCATCTAGTTATCCTGTACAACTATATTCACTTGAACATTTGTTCATTTTAAGTCAAATTAGCAGGGTAAACAATGACAATAATCAGACTATGGGGTTACTTTAATGTCAATGGAGAAGCAATGTTCAATTTCATTAAAATGGCATTAAACATAATCAGCTCTCCTGCCAATGCTGGCAAAATAGTTCTTGAAATGATTTAGATCCAAATAAATAGATTAGTTTTAAAGTCATCATAAATTGTTTTGAGAAATAGAGTTTTTGCCTTAATGTGCGGTTTTAGTAATCTGGTCAAACGCATGTCAGAATAAAATGCTCTTCACGCCTAAGCTGCCAAGACATTACTGTTTCCAAACATTTTTTAATTTCACTGATTTGTGGATATTTTAATAACTAGAGCTATGCCCCCCACTTTGTAACATAATAAAAGAGCTCTTGGCAAGGTGCCAGTTTATATTATTTGTATTTCCACCAGATATGGGAAGGTGTTCAGCCCATTGAGACTCTGCTGGCCTCATGAGCATTCCCAGCATCTCAATCACTGTTCCTCTCATGCCCATGGACTCCTGCAGATACTCTGGCTACCCACCTTCACTGGGGACAATTTGCAAGAGGCAATTAACCCATCAGCATGTCTTTGTGATGTGGGAGGAAACCAGAGTGCCCAGGGGGAAGTTTAGTAGAGAGAAAAAAAAATCTTTGCACTTCGGCTTTCTTACTGTGCAGCCAGGAGAGTAAAATACATGCATTTCTAATGTTGTCAATTAGAGCTAAACACTGCAGTGGTGTTGATTCCTACTCAACTGCATCAATACTGTAGCACAATGACACATTTACAATGCGATGCATTTGTTTTACTTCAGTAGACATTTAGTACCTAGCTTGAGGGGACTTACTGAAAATGCTGCAAAAGAGATCTTAAGAATGTGTATCATAAACAAAACTGAAAGGGGAACATCTTTGTTTTTGATTTATTCCTTTTTACTCCTGAGATAGAGCTCAACTTCCATCACTTGAGTGGGCATGTCATATCATCCATCGATTTTTTCATATTGTACCCTGATTTTCTAATCACGCATCAGAGGAAAAACCCTTCGCATGTTATGGAAATGGAATAAATTCCCCAGACTATTTTTTTGCATCATGATGAATTAAAACAATAGCTCATAGCATGGAGGAAGGCATAGCGTTGGAGTTTATGAATTTGTTTAGATACGTCGGAAAGCATAAGATTACCGAAGATAATTAACAGTGGTCAAGTTAGTTTTAGCCACACATCCCCCCATCACTCCCAGCCCCATTGATCTCCACTCAAAATACCAGCAGGATGCAAAAGGGACAGATTTAGCTCCTGCCAAGAAAACAATTACTTTGCTATATTATCAATGAATTGTGGTGATTGTTTCCAAACTGTAAAGAACTTTAGCTCCTGAGATAAGAAGTCAAACTTTCTTAAAGCTCATTATCAACAAGGTTAATTAAATGAATTAAAGTGCATTATTAAATGGCCACGTGCTGCCAAAATGAAATACTTCCAACATTGTTTTTTCTTATTAAACTGTTAATGACAATTCAAGACTGATTTTGTGACATAGAAGCATAGAAAATAGGTGCAGCAGTAGGCCATTCAGCCCTTTGAGCTGATCATCCAAAATCACTAACCCGTTCCTGCTTTCTCCCATGATTCCGTTAGCCCGAAGAGCTATATCTAACTCTATCTTGAATACATCTGACCATCAATCAACTGTGATCAGCTGGCATTGGCAAGACATAAATGTGTGAAAAGTGCTATTGCACAGCATTAAGCCGATGCCCTCTTGCAAGTGTACATTACATTTTCCACGGGATGCAGATATTGCTGGCAAAGCCACAATTTATCACCCGCCTCTCAAAAGAGCCACCTTCATTTAGTCCAGGTCAGAATGACAGATTTTTAAAATTTTGATGGAAGGGAGTGAACCGTCAGTCTGATGAAGGGTCTCGACCCGAAACGTCAGCCATTCCTTCTCTCCTGAGATGCTGCCTGACCTGCTGAGTTACTCCAGCATTTTGTGAATAAATACCTTCGAATTGTACCAGCATCTGCAGTTATTTTCTTACATCAATTAACAGAACATTAGTTTTGTGAAAATGCCATTGTTTCATGGGTACCATCATTAAAAATAGCTTTTAAGGTCAGATTTCATCCTATTACTTGGATTTACTTTTGCCTGCTGCTACGGTAAGGTTTAAACTCATACCTTTTGATCAAAGATCCTGGCCTCTGACCACGAGGCCCTTAATGTGACCAATGGTGCTTCTATAACTTGCTGATATGTTCCATCCATTAGCATGGTTAAAAATGGTTGAAAGTCATCCAAAGAGCAGTGTGAGTTAAGCATGCAGGCTGGCTAAATCACTGAATCCTTTGTTCAGCAGACCAACCCTGCTGCTTCCTGTATTGATACATATTTTACCATTTAGTGTAAGTGGAAGCCAATTGTTTTAATGTTCATCTATTTTCTTTGCCTCCTTTATTTATCTTTCGTCACACACCATTTTGTGGGTAAGAATGAGGGCAGGTAACAATCTCTAAAAATGCTGCTTTTCGTTCAGCTACTGAAAGATAGGCGAGAGCAGTGTAATTCTGAGAAGCACCAGTCTTTTCTTTAGTACCTGATGTCTCTCTAAACAATATGAGTGAAACTGTACCAAAGTCAAGATTTCAATATCCACACCATTCCTATGACAAGTACTGAACTGAAATCCTGAACTGAACTATGCACTGAAAGCCAACTAGTCCCACTCGCCCAACTGCTATTTTTACCCCTGTAAATTCTCTCTTTTCAGAATGCTACCCATCTCTCTGTTGAAGGCTAGAAATAAATCATTACAGCCACTTGCAATAAATCTCGACCCCAACCATTCACCAACAGTATTTGTTCTCTTCCAGTTACATCATTCCATGTCCTCTAGGTCTTGATTTCCAATGGAAACAGCTCTCTATCTGCACTGTTCATGACTTGAAATAAATAACCCCATCAGATCCCCTCAAAACTTCAACTGCTCCAAGGAGTACAAATCCAGCTAGTCCATTCTCATTCCTATAATCATCAGGGTAAATCACTTCTGCCCTATTTCAAAAGAACGTACATCAACAATGTAACACTCAAAACTAGACACAATACTGCCACGTAACCAAACCAGTATCCTATGTAGGTGCATGTGTAGAAAATAACCGCAGATGCTGGTTCAAATCGAAGGTAGACACAAAATGCTGGAGTAATTCAGCGGGCCAGGCAGCATCTCAGGAGAGAAGGAATGGGTGACGTTTCGGGTCGAGAGCCTTCTTCTATAGGTGCATCGTGATTTCATTGTTCCTGTACACAAGATCCTGTATGCTCTTTTCATCTATTTCTCAATCTGCAACAAACTATGCACATGTACCATCAGGTCTCTCTGGTTTTGTAACCCTTTTAGAATCATCCTTTTTTAGTTTCAATTGGTGGGAGGGAAGAGTAGAGGCAAAAGGAACCCTTCAAATTTCTCAGCATTAAATTCCTTTTGCCACCTACCCATCATTTCATCTGCCTGTCTCGATCTCCTTGGTTTATTACTATCCTGCTCACAATTCACAACACCACCGAATCCTGTATCGCCTGCAAATCTGGAAATTGTGCCGAATACAAAGTCATTAATATTAATATATAAAGAAAGAGTGGCCTGTGTACTGACCATAGGGGACCTCCATTCTGCACTTCCTTCCTGCCCAAAGCACAGTAACTTGCTTTGTCCTTTGTCCATTCTGTGTCCTTTCACTCAGACTATTTTCTATCCATTCTGCCACAACCCATTAATTTTGACGACAATTCTATTATGTGGCACTTCATCGCATACCTTTCCAAAATCCATTCACGAAGAAGGGTCTCGACCCGAAACGAAGAAGGGTCTCGACCCGAAACGAAGAAGGGTCTCGACCCGAAACGTCACCCATTCCTTCTCTCCAGGGACGTTGCCTGTCCCATTGAGTTACTCCAGCATTTTGTGTCTATCTTCCATATATATATCAAATCAACTGCATCTCCCACATTGAAACCCTCTGTTACTTTATGAAAAATACGATAAAGTTGATTAATAACTATTATTTACCTTTAACGAATTCATGCTGGTTTCCCTTGATCAATTCACTTAGTCAAATGGCTAATTCTACCCCTCATTGTCGTTTTAAGAACTTTCCCAGCACCTGCATTAAATTGCACACCCAGTGTGCAAGTATTGGGTTTGTCCTTGCATAAATAAGGGTGTGACATTCACAATTTTTTCGTGCACCGCCTGTAAATCTATTGAGGTCTGGAAAATTATGGCCAGGACCTTTGCAAATCCCTTCTCTACACTCTTCAGCAATCTAGAGCACATCACTCCCAGATAAGTTGGTTTATTTCCTAAATAAAACAAAATACAGAGTGGAGGTGCAGAACCTGGCGGACTGGTGCTCTGATAACAACCTGTCCCTAAATATCACCAAGACCAAGGAGCTGATCATCAACTTCCTTAGGTCACACAACGGGAAATACGCCCCGATCTTTATCAACGGGGACAGTGTGGAGAGAGTGTCCAGCTTCAAGTTTCTGGGCACTCACATTTCGGAGGACCTAACATGGTCCAATAACACTGCTGCGCTGGTCAAGAAGGCACAGCAACGACTGTTCTACCTAAGAACACTGAAGAAGTCTGGTCTACCCCAACAGCTGCTGACGACATTCTACCGCTGCACCATAGAGAGCATCCTAACACATGGCATCCCTGTGTGGTACCTCAGCTGCACAGAGGCAGAGAGGAAAGCTCTTCAGCGGGTAGTCCATAGAGCTCAGAGGACCATCGGAACACAGCTACCAGCCTTGGAGGGCATCTACAACACACGATGCCTCAGAAAAGCCACCAGCATCCACAAAGACTCTTCACACCCCTGCAACAGTCTGTTCGAACTTCTACCATCGGGCAGACGATACAAGGCCTTCTACACCTGCACCTCCAGACTCAGGAACAGCTTCATCCCCAGGGCCATAGCTGCTATATCCGGTCCTGCTGAGCCAGATGGTCACATCGCACAGCGAACCGGCACAGATCTTCTTGCACTTTATTCTGTTTTAAAACTGTTACAATTTTTTCATTGGGTTGTTTAAATGAATACTGACTAGCTAATTAAATTATTGCATCGTATGGGAGGCGCATTCCCAATCTCGTTGTACCCCTGTACAATGACAATAAAGATATATTGTATTGTATTGTATGCATTGAGTTTTTCTGCCATCACTTCTTCGTCAATGTTTAGACCATTCAGAACACAAATTGCTATTTTTTCTGCTGCGACTCCAGCGACATCTTTTTCCTTGGCAAAGACTCACGCAAAATTCTCACTTTGCTTCTCGGTCATGCCCTTTACCTTAAGTAGTAACTTTCCTTTTTATATCTCTGATTGTCCCACCTCACGTGTAAACTTTACAGGCCTTTTTTTGAATAAATTTGGATTCTCATTGATGCTTGTCGCTATTCTTTTTTCATGCTCTTTGTTTTTTCTTACTTTTATTTTTAAATGTGGGCTCTTATTTGTTTTTCTAATTAGGCTGGTGCCCACTGGTGCTGACAACTTGATATTTGTCATTTGCTGTTTTATTTTCCTCCCCCCTGCTGTATTTTTACTTATGTTTAACTCATCATGGAACTTGTGGTTCTATATTTCTCTACCCCCACAAGAATGCATCTAAACTGCAGCTGAAACATCTCCAGCTGAAAGCACTTTTCTCATTCAATGAAAGTTTTGCCTTAAACTTTGCTTCCAACTTGTGGATCAGCAGGCAGGGGCCGACGTCGTGTAACTCGGTGGCTGCGGGTCAACCACAAAGCGTTCCTGCCGCACCGTATCATAGACGTCACCATATCATGGACATCAGCCGAGCCTCTCTCCCTGTTTGCCACCAGTCAAAAAGCTGCAGAGGGTCTTAATAATGAATGGAAAATAAAAGTGTGAAACGGACAGCAAAGTCAATAAAATGCAAGGTAAAATCAGTTGCATCATTTAAATGCATAGTTGGGTCATTAAAACATAAAAGCAAACTCATAGAAGTAACTTTCTACCTGCCTTTCTTCCAGCCAGCGAGGTCGGCTCCTCGGCTTTACCTCCAGAAACCATGCAAAACCCTCCGCCTCTGCAAAAGACAGCAAAATCAAGGTACGCGAGGGGTTTTCCCAAATATTTTCTTCGGAAACAAATGTGTGCAATTCTGCATTTCAATAACTGTGTCAACACTCTGCATTATCATCCCCTGGTGTGACAAAATGTTCCTCCTGAATACAACCTCATGTGCAAAAGGATACAAAGTGCTGGAGTAATTTAGCAGGCCAGGCAGCAATCTCTGGAGAACACACCCTGAATCAGACTGAAGAAACATCTCCACCCGAAACGTCACCTATCCATGTTCTTCAGAGATGCAAGAACTGAGTTACTTGAGCACATTGTGTCCTTTTATGTAAAGCAGCATCTGTAGTTCCTTGTTTCTACTTGATGTGCAAGCTGCTTTTCGTGGCTTGGAGACGGTGAAACAGTTTACTATAGCAATTCCGTTTGGGGGGGGGAAGGGTGAATTTCCAAAGAGAATGACTGTAGCAAGCCATTTCTCACCTTTGGAATGACTATACCCAGCCTCCTTTCCCAGTACAAATGATGCAGCATTCCTTCCAATGTAATCCCCTTTACATTCCAATTCCAATGTTCTATCTGTGAAATGCAGCAGTTGCAATAAACTACAGTAGGTGTGCTGCAGCAGCCATAACTGTACAGGTAACCAAGACCCGAATGGCTTTGTCTAACTGGCAAACTTTGTGGTGCACCATTAGTTTATTCTCGCTCTGGACCTCAATCACTTCAACTAATTTCCATTCATGTTATTTTCATGGGCGTTGGGCACAAGGCATTCATGAATTGTTTATCCCCCCCCCCCCCCCCCCCCCCCCGTGAAACAACTTCCATTGCTCCACATTGAATGTCATCTGTCACCTATCTGCTGAGATCCCATGAATTAAGCAAAGTAATCTTTTGCCACAGAAGGCTGCAGAGGCAAAGTCAGTGGATATATTTAAGGCAGAGATAGATAGATTATTGATTAGTATGGGTGTTGGAGGTTATGGGGAGAAGGCAGGAGAATGGGATTAGGAGGGAGAGATAGATCAGTCATGATTGAATGGCATGATTGTAGACTCGATGGGCCGAATGGCCTAATTCTGCTCCTATCACTTATGATCTTATGATCTAATCTAACTCAAATATCATGACAGCTAAACCATGGCCCTGAAAATTAATGGCAAACATAATTAGTTTAGTTTAGAGATACTGCGCGGAAACAGGGCCTTTGGCCCACTGGGTCTGCGCCGACCAGTGATCCCCGCACATCGACACCATCCTACAAACACTCGGGACAATTTACCAAGCCAATTAACCTACAAACCTGTACATCTTTGGAGTGTGGGAGGAAACTGAAGATCTCTGAGAAAACCCACGCAGGTCACGGGGAGAACGTACACACTCTGTACAGACAGCACCCGTAGTCGGGATCGAACCAGGGTCTCCGGCGCTACATTCGCTGTAAGGCAGCAACTCAACCCGCTGTGCCACCGTGCCGCCTTAACATCATCGATCATAAAGTTTACATTCCAAAGCAGGAAGAACTCCAGTTTGTTGAATTTAATATTTATTTTCATTCAGATTGAAAGCATGGATTTGGCGTTTGGGCTTGGACCACTTCAGTTGATTGAATGTATGTTTCCCTTTTCATTGAATGTACGTTTGCCTTTTGATTGAATGTACGTTTCCCTTATGAATGTGGCTCAGTTCCTAGCTCATCAGTTTTTTGATTAAAAAAAAATCTAACTATTTGCTAAATTTGAGCTCAATAAAACCCATTTCACATCTTAAAAAACATTAAAAAAGACTTCATACATTAAGTCAGTGTTGGTACCGATTCCGCAATAAATGACAATGCTGTTTTTTTGGGGAAACTGCTTTGTTTTAGTTCGCACTTCCTTCCAACCATTGATATTTGTGATGTGCGATTGGCCACGTTATGATCTATTATGTTTGGGATTGAGAAAAGCAAGAATATTATAATCACACAGGCTTCATCATTAAGCTGATTCCAGACACTTACTCAAATTTCTGCAAATCTACATCAGCTTGCATTTGTCAACATTTGGCCATAACCTAATCTTAAAAAAATTAACTGTTCACACCCACCCATGGGTAAAGTAAAGTAAAATAGCCTCTTCATTAGAGGAGCTGAAGTAATTAAGACTGTAAGAAATTAAAATTCTTTAGGCTGTTCTATTACTGGGTTCTGGTTAAATCTTTCTTTACCATCTTTGTTCCACTGACTCACTGTTGAAAGGCCCAAACCTGCATAATGTCATTTTATTTTAAACTGCTATGTTAGCAGCTATTAAAAATGCTATTTACTTGAAAATGCTACTGGTTCCAGCAAAGTGTCAACAAGGGACCATTTACAGAAAGTCATATAAAAGCTTCCAGAAGTGCAATTGAATGGTGTCTGTTCTGAAAAATAAGTTTCAGTTACAGAGAAAGTATGGTAAAAATGGCAATGTTTGTAAATAATGTCACTTTGGATATTATCAAGCTGACTAGTTATTCTTGGAGTGGAAAGATTCAGAGTTAAAACTGCTAAAAAAAACCTATATTTAAAAAGGGAGCTGTTATTTAAAGTTATCCTGACTGTAGCATGTACTTCAGTATTTAGTATTGGTTTCTGTTTGACCTCGTTGCCTCCTCTATTACTCCAGTCTACCTTGATGGATGTCGACTTGCGTGGCTCCTTATTTCTCTACTTGACTGATTAAATGATCTGATTTAAAACCAACAATTTCAGCACCGCAGTTCCAAAATCAGTTTAATTAAAAATTCTTTAAAAATAAAAGAATTGCTTTTAAAGTTTGGACCATATAACCATAACAAGGCAGGGGAGTATAGATCAAGATGCCGCAGGTTTAAGTGAGAAGGGAACATTTTTAAAGAGATCTGAAGAGTAAGATTTTCAAATAGAGGGTTGTGAATATATTAGGAACAAGCTGCCAGAGGCTGTGGTGAAGACTACTACTAAGACATTCTTTAAAAGACATTTGAGAAGGCACTTGGATGGGAAAGACAATCAATACTAATCTCATGCACCACCACTACCTTGTCTGAAGTCTTCTATGTCCTATGATTCAAGTGTTCATCCAAATGCTTCATAAATGTTCTGAGAACAGCTGTCTCCACCATCTTTTCAGGCAGTATGTTCCCAAACTCTCATGAAAAATAATCTTCCTCGGATCCCCTGTAGCCTCTTACTCCTCACCTTAAACCCATACCATCGAGCTTCAGATGCCTCTGCCATGGAAATAGGTTCCTTGCTATCTACCAAAACTTTGCGTCATGTGATCTTTTACACTTCTATCACATCCATCCCCAGCCTCCCCTGCTCCAGGGCAAACTAACCCGGCCTTTTCAATCCCTACCCGTAACTGCAGAGTTCCATCCCAAGCAAGATTTTGGTGAATCTCCTCCAGTTTAACCAAACCTTTCCTATAATGTGGTGACCAGACGTGTGCACAATATTCTAGCTGCGGTCTAACCAATGTTTTATAAAGTTGGACCAAGACCTCCCATCTCTTATTTTCTGTGCCCTGATTAACATTGTTTATGCTTCCTTCCCCACCTGTCTTCCTGTGCTACCATTTGGATCTTTGAACTTGTACCCCAAAGTCTCTTTTTTCCCCCTCAATACTCCATACCTTTATTTGATCCCTCAAAATGCACCATCTTGCACTTACCCGTATTAAATTTAATCTTCTATTTTGTTACCCAATGTAATATGACTGATGTAAAAGTTATCAGAGATTACAGAATGATGAAAGAGAAATCTTTGGAAAAGATGGAAAAGTAATGGAATCGCCAATGCTGTAACTCTTTAAAAAAAAAGTTCTGGGAATACTCAGCAAGGCAACAGTATCTGTGGAGCGAGAAAAACAGTTAACATTTCAGATTGATGAACTTCTTGAAGAATCCATCTTGGTTTAGTTTAGAGGGACAGCATGTCAACACGCCCTTGGGCCTACCGATTCCCCACTGACCATCTGTTCACACTAGTTCTATGTCATTCCACTTTCTCATCCACTCCCAATACACTTGGGCAATTTATGGTGGCCAAGTAACCAACAAACCCACACATCTTTGGGATATGGGAGGAGACCAGACAAATCCCATGTGGTTACAGGGGAGAACGTGCAAACTCTACGCAGGCAGCACCTGAGGTTAGGATCAAACCCGGGCTCTGGCGCTGTGAGGCAGCGGCTCCACCAGCTGTGCCACTGAGAGACAGGAGATGGGATGAAAGCAGAAGTGTGGACAATAGACTAGAGGACTATGTTACCTGTGGGGGAGGGAAAACCAGGGAAGAAAAAAAGACCTGGTGGAACTCTCTCCAACACCCGAAACGTTTAGATTGAGAAAGCAGCTTCCTTAATTACATTTTCTTGAAAATACTCTTCCCTCTTTCACAGATCTTCCTTTATTTGACTTTTATTATCCTTATGGTATCACATATTTCCATCTTTAGTGCATTCCTGGCACACTGCTATGCCTGCAACATTGGGAAATGTTGTCACTCATCTGATTGATTGGGCGGCAATTTTCTTTCCAGATTCCTTCCCAAAAATGTTGCCTGCTGATCTTTCTGCCAATTATTTTTATTTACGATCTCGATAGAGTGCAGTGAACGGAAAACTGTGTAAGAAGGAACTGCAGATGCTGATTTAAACCGAAGATAGACACAAAATTCTGGAGTAACTCAGCAGGCCAGGCAGCATCTCTGGAGAGAAGGAATGGGTGACGTTTCAGGTTGAGACCCTGTGTGTCTGTTAATGTCCCATGCAGTTTCTATAAAATGCAGGCAGATAATATCAAGAGGACAATGCAAGGTGGAGCTCTTGGGAGGTGGGAGGATAAGGGGGTTGAGAGGGATGGAGTGGAGGGGTGGGGAGACGGGATGGAGGGGAGGAGAGAGGAGAGGGGTGGGGGATAGAGGGGTGGGGATAGAGGGGGTGGGGGAGCGGGGGGGGGGGGGGGGGAGGAGGAGAGGGTGCTGCACCAGTGCTGGAGAGGTTTGGGCCCAACTGGTCCACTTGGTCTAGTATGACAAAAAAGAACTTGACTCTCTCTCTCTTGACCCTATTCCTGAGGAACATTTTACTTAAGTGACAACATTTATTTGTGCTTTCTTGTGATATTCCTTATTTGTCAACTGGGCTGTCCAACTAGGCAATCAACATAGACTTACTCAGCTCACTAAGTATTTTATATCTCTGGTTTCTGGGAAGGAGGTGGTTGGGTTCTTCGAGGAAGATCTTGCTTAAGTGCACTTCCTCCCAAAGTGTTGCAACTGAAGACTGTTGTCTTGGCTTTGACCACCTTGCCAACAATTCCAGCTCGTGTGTTTCATCGATGCCTAGACAGATGCTTCTAAGTAAATGGGGAAAGGATGTGTGAGCAAGGCACAGGAGGTCATTGAATATTCCATCCTGGCCCCCCTCCATTGCCAGGGTGAGGCTACACGCAAACTGGAGGAACAGCACCTCGTATTTCACTTGGTTAGCTTACAACCTATCACTATGAACATTGAATTCTCCAATTTTAGGTAACTAACCTACAAACCCCACCCCCCTCCTCCCCCCATCCTCTTCCCTATACCCCACCCTGACACGCACCCATTTCCCCCCTCCAACTCCCCCTTCCCCTTCCCCCTCTCCATTCCACCTCCATCCCTTCCTCTGGCTTCAAAGTTTGCACTTCTGTCCTTATCTCACACCTTGCATCTTTTCATTCCTGGCCTATCATAAAAAAACCCTCACCTGTATCTACCAATTAGTCACTGGGCTTTGCCCTGCCTCTCCTCTCTTCCAGAGTCCTGTCCCAAAACAACACTATCCATGTTCTCCAGCAATGTTGCCTGAACCACTGAGTTACTCCAGCACTTTGTGTCTATTTTTTGCTTCACTTGACTTCTTTTTCACATAGTACACTATCTTGAGTCGGTAAAGAATTGTGTTTTCTTCATTGTCGCTGTAGCAAGGACTTCAGTTTCAGTTTTGTAAGAAAATAACTGCAGATGCTGGTACACATCGAAGGTATTTATTCACAAAATGCTGGAGTAACTCAGCCGGTCAGGCAGCATCTCAGGAAAGAAGGAATGGGTGACGTTTCGGGTCGGGACCCTTCTTCAAACTGAAACGTCACCCATTCCTTCTCTCCTGAGATGCTGCCTGACCGGCTGAGTTACTCCAGCATTTTGTGAATAAAAATCAGTTTCAGTTTTAGTTTATTGTCACGTGTACTCTGGTACGGTGAAAAGCTTTTGTTGTATGCTAACCAGTCAGTGGAAAGACAATACATTTTAGTTTAGTTTAGAAATACAGTGTGAATACAGGCCCTTCGGCCCACTGAGTGCATGCCGGCTAGCGATCCCCGCACATTAACACTACCCTGCACACACTAAGGACAATTTACATTTACACCAAGCCAATTAACCTACAAACCTGTAGGTCCTTGGAGTGTGGGAGGAAACTGAAGATCTCGGAGAAAACCCACACGGTCATGGGGAGACGTACAAGCTCCATACAGACAGCACCCGTAGTAGGGATCGAACCTGCGTCTCTGGCACTGAAAGTGCTGTAAGGCAGCAACTCTACCGCTGCACCACCGTGCCACCCATTGGTTACAATCGAGCCATTCATAATGTACACATAAGTGATAAGGGAATAACGTTTAGTGCAAGATGAAGCCAGTAAAGTCTGATCAAAGATAGTCCAAGGGTCACCAATGACTTGGAACTCACCTTTAACAGCACGGAATACCTTCGTCACCATTGACTATGGCAATTGAAAAAAGTTGTCACAGCAGCAGACTTAAGCTCAAGCAAGCTGGCAATTTATATAAAACTTGCAGCAATGCCTGCAACCTGTAAGTTGCTATTTTCCCGTCAGTCTGCAAAGGATATATGTCAGAAACCGATATATGAAGAGTGAGGATTCATGAGTGTTTAATTAACACAAGTGCCAGCAATGGAATAATGAAGTTCCATGAAACGATTAAGGAAATTGGCAAAAGAACGATGTAAGAATTAATATAAAAGAAAATATATCCTTGAGATACAATAGTAGCGAGATGCTTCAACTCGAGATCCTCTTGTATTCCCTGTCATACCAGCATTATGCTCATGTTTTCTGATCCGTACACTCCTGTCAAATTGTCCCCTTACCTCTTCGCCTGCACAGAGAATGTCAGGAAAAGCTGAAGCTAAACATTTATTTTAAGGTTCAAATGACAAATTCTCAGAGTTTTGTGATTCCTGCCTCTGTACCACCAAGGAATCATTTTCCATGAGCACATAGTGGAGAGCTGGATATAAGTGTACAGATCTTGGGCCGTGGGTTTCTGATTTACTGAGTGCACTGCTGGAGGGGGAGGGGGTGGATTGTGGATTGTGGGGGGCTGGTGTTCAGCGTGGTTGATGGTGGGGACTGAGATTCCCAGCTGCCAGTGCACATTTGGAAAATTGTCTGATTTAGCACATGGAACATACAACACAGGATGCAGCACAGGAACTGGCCCTTGGGACCACAAAGTTTATGCCGAACATGATGCCAAGTTCAACTGATCTCATCTGCCTGTACGTGATCCATAACCCTCTGCTCCCCACACTTCCATTAGCCTATCTAAAAGCCTCTGAAACACCACTATCATATCTGCCTCCACCATCATCCCTGGCAATGTGCTCCAGGCCCCCCGTCAGCTTCTGTGTAAAAAAAATAAGTCCCCCCCCACACAGTTCCATTAAACTTTCCCCCACTCACCTTATAGCTATGCCCTCTAGTTCATAGGTGAATACGTTCATCAGTCACAGAAGCAGAATTAGGCCATTCAGCCCATCAAGTCTACTGTCCCATTCAATCATGGCTGATCTATGTTTCCCTCTCAAACCCATTCTCCCGCCTTCTCCTCATAACATCTGACACCCAAGAATCTAATCAAGAATCTGTCAATCTCTGCCTAGAAAATACCCAATGACATAGCCTTCACAGCAGTCTGTGGCAATGAATTCCACAGATTCACCACATCCTCACTAAAGGAATTCCTCCTCATCTCCTTTCTAAAGGTACGTCCTTTTATTCTGAGGCTCTAGTCCTAGACTTGCCCACTAGTGGAAACATCCTCCCCACATCCACTCTATCCAGGCCTTTCATTAATTGGTACTTTCAATGAGGTCCCCCTCGTCCTTCTAAACTCCAGCGAGTACAGGCCCAGTGCCGTCAAACGCTCATCATAGGTTAACCCAATCATCTCGGGGATCGTTCTTGTGCAACAAAGTTCATTGTAGCTGGAGGATTTTTATCGGCTTTGAAAAAAGCTTTCAGTTAGGAATTCATGTCTGTTTCATTTTTGGGAAACAGAGTCTATGAGAAATATTTCAACTGCATATGCTTTATTGGAACAGATGTCTTCTTGGGAAAACCTGGAAACTCACAACCCACATTTTGTCAGCGCGAAAGGATGAAGTCCGTCTACTTCTCCAAAGTATTGTTTGTCCTTTCTTTTCCCCAGAGATTGCATTCAGTTCAGGTCAGTACAACATGAGCTGAAAGTGATTTCCCCGGAGTTTCTAATCAGTTCATGCACTTTTGGTGATCAAATTACCTGTCTGAAACCTGTGCTAAGTTTCAGTCTAAGTCTGCACAATTCTCGAGAGACACATATATTGGCCTGAAGCAAATCTCCAGCATTGCAGACCCACGCTGATCCACAGGGAAGATATGGGAGTCCTAACTTTGAAATCCGACCACAGGGAATAATTCCTCATCATTTATACTAGACTGCTTGTAAGCAGTCAATAAATTAAAATTTACTGCGTAACTGTTCAGCACAACAGTAGTGGAAGATAGTTCCATTTACATTGCGCTATATATTGCTTTCCCTGGCCATAGGCAAACCTAGATTTGTAGGACAAATGCCAATTGCCAATGTAAATGCAGGAAAATGTTTGGTTTCTTGTCACTTGTAGTGGGGTACAGTGAAAAGTCTTTCAGTTTTGTTTAGATCTAAATGAATCGATCAAGTGAGATTTTAATTCTTTTTTTTAACATTGCGTGCCAATTCAGGAGTAGCGCTAAATGTGTAGTTTAGTTTAGAGATACAGCATGGAAACAGGCCCTTCGGCCCACCAAGTCCACACCGACCTGTTCACACATGTTCTCTGTATCCCATTTTCTCATCCACTCCCTACACACTAGGGGCAATTTACAGAGGCCAATAAACCACAAACCCACACGTCTTTGGAATGTGGGAGGAAACCGGAGCACCTGGAGGAAACAGGGAGAACGTGCAAACTCCAAACAGACATCACCCAAGGTGAGGTGCTCATGTTATGAGTATTAGTTAAATTCAAAATCATGGCACAGTCTCCAGGCAGCATAACTTTAAAAATGTCCATTTCCTTCATGCATTAATAAGTCTGGTGATGCTGCTACTATTGGTCATGAGGTATGTTCACACTTGCTGAAAAATTTCTCACGTTTGCCTTGGAAAACAAAAATCAGATTTAAACAGAAAAGTAAAACATAACAGAACCACTTGAGTTTTCGGTTGTGTGCCAGATAGAGTTGAGGAACCAGCCTATAAAGCCCAGGACACAGAGAGTGTATTGTATACACATCGAGAATGTAACACACAGTTTAAGAATAAGGGGTAGGCCATTTAGAACTGAGATGAGGAAAAACTTTTTCAGTTAGAGAGTTGTGAATCTGTGGAATTCTCTGCCTCAGAAGGCAGTGGAGGCCAATTCTCTGAATGCATTCAAGAGAGAGCTGGATAGAGCTCTTAAGGATAGCGGAGTCAGGGGGTATGGGGAGAAGGCAGGAATGGGGTACTGATTGAGAATGATCAGCCATGATCACATTGAATGGCGGTGCTGGCTCGAAGGGCCGAATGGCCTCCTCCTGCACCTATTGTCTATTGTTTATAATGCTTTTGAGAACAATCTGGTAAAATATGCATGATTCAGAGCAGGAACAATTTTCAGAAAATGCAGTGAGGTTCATTTTGGGATGTACATCGATCTGGCAAAAAATCTAATTATTGTGTTCAGTGAATCTGGTGTAAAATTCCACAGACCTGATGCAGCCACGTACATTTCTGATCAGCAGTGTGGGATTTATACTGTGCGATATTTGCAAACATTACTACTATGCTCTTGGTAGTATGGAGGACTCACATACTCAGTAGTAGTACATACTCTGCCTTTGGCTGTAGCTGTAACTACTTGCACACAAAAAGATATATTTAAAAAGATGACCGTCTTCTTGCCTTCCATTTGAATTGGAGGTTGAAACCTGCCTACACAATTGCAACTGTAAATTGTGGACTTTAATTCTGAAGGTTTCTCTTAAAAGTAGACAGACTGCGGTCTGGCGTTATCTCCTCCTGCATTACTGTGGTTCTACAAAGTAAGGTTAGCTCAATTAACTCGCACAGATTTCCTTTTAATTCAAATGTTGAAGAGGATGATTTTTGCGCTGTGGCTAAATACCAAGTTACTTGCGCTAAAAGACTAAAGTTCTGCATGAACAATCTGAGGATTAGAGGTGATATCTATATAGCATGATAAGTAAAGTGGATCATTTTCAACTATGCTCCGAAGACATTAATCTATCAGATTTTATGCCTACAAAATGATACAGTGTCAAGAGTCAAGAGTGTTTTATTGTCATCTATATACTAAAACTCTCGTTTGTTTGTTTGTTTGTTCCTGAACTACAGCTAAAATGGTACATGATAGCATGACAATTTTAGGCCCACCTTACTCACCATCGTCCCTTTGGTGCTAATGGAAGAAGTTTCATTGAAATCGGTGTTATATTTTTAAAGTTATTCACATTTTAAAGTTTAAATCTATCTCCGAAGGGAGGGAGGGAGGGAGGATAAGGGGGGGGGGGAGGGGAGAGGGTGGAGGAGGGTGGGAGGGGAGAGGGAGGAAGGGGGTAGGAGAGTAGGAGAGGGTGTTGCACCAATGCAAGAGAGGTTTGGGCCCAACGGATCCACTTGGTCTAGTATGTCCTAAAACTGAACAATGAAATTCTTATTTGCAGCAGCATAATATATATTTAAAACTCTGTAAAACCCATCATAAACATTCAAAAAAGAATATGTTTGCATATATATGTGGATGTATAGATATGTACTTATAGATATACACACACATATATACACGCACGCACACACACAAACCAAATAGACAATAATAGTGCAAATATTCAGTTAAAATACTCAGTTTTCATCCCATTCATGTAACTGTGGCAGAAATTGGATAGATTCTACAAAACATGGGGAACTGATCCAGCAGATTATTACCCAAGCAGGAGGAGAAATGGTACTGCCAAAAAACATTAAACCAGTGAATAGCAAGGGATGGCACCAGTTTCAAAGAATTAGCAAGCAAACCAGCTGCAGGCAACCACCTTCCATGAATTTCTCAAAAACATGTACTAAATCCTGACAATTGTTTGAATTTCCCAGCGATATGGAAAGAGTATTAGCTCTGCTAGAGATTAAACACTTGGCAGCATAAAGAGGAATATTGGAAATGAAGATCTTCCTGCAGTGAATAAGCCTTTACTGCCAATAGGATTGCGGTTGGGAAAAACAAATATTCATATATGGGAAAATCATACCACAATACACTGTTGCATGCGTATCCTGTTACTCCAGTCTCTGTACTATGCTAATTTATGTAATCAATAATAAATGAAATTACTGCACCAGAGGCAATTTTAATGAATTCCTCAAATATAGTAAAGACCAGATACATTCCCACATTGTGAGGAAATAGAAACCGTATACCAGGGGCACATGACTCCAAAAAACAACTTGGCTTAATAACCTATCACATGCGTAGCGGACATGTAACATATGGAATCTTTGCTAAGTCCTCTGACAACTGGTTCCCATTATTTTGATAAAGTTTGTGGAAAAAAAATCAAAGCCAAAAAAAGCAAAAGGAAATCTTCTTGCAGTAAAACAAAGCATAACTTAACTTTAGTCGAATTTCCTCCAACTTCCGGCGGGCCTCACCATGGCACTGGAGGAGGCCCATGACAGAGAGGTCAGACTGGGAATGGGAGGGGGAGTTAAAGTGCTGGGCCACCGGGAGATCAGTTGCGTTAATGCGGACCGAGCGCAGGTGTTCAGCGAAGCGATCGCCGAGCCTGCGCTTGGTTTCGCCGATATAGATAAGTTGACATCTAGAGCAGCGGATGCAATAACTTTACCCTGGGTAACCTCATGCCTATTAGAATTACCTTGTATTAGATGGCAGCAACAGCTATAAATCTTTATTTAGCTTTGTGGTACTTTGTCCATTTGTCATTTTGTGAAGACAGATTTAGGTTTTTAATTTAAATAATCTGGACAATGAATTCATTTTATTAATCTTGATGATACATTAAGCCCCAGAGGAGCATTTACTACCACATATGCAAAAAACACTTCATCTCTAACATCAGTAAAATTCAGGATGAAGTAATATTGATCAATTTATTATGTGTTTCCCCTCTGAAACATTGACAAAGATAGGATCAATCAGCTAAAAAAATTGCACATTTGACAGGTTTTCTGATCAGGTGCAGAGAAGGTTTAATCAATTTGAAAAATAGAGCAGAAATCAATTCAGCTGGATACTGGAACTAATGCCGTTGTATTGTAATATCATCATGAGAACTATTTCCCCTGCACACTGTGCGTTAGAAGAGATTCCATTGTAAAAACTTAATGAAAGTTCACGATAAGATGCCACATTGTTTACTGGTTAATCTGGCAGTTTACAGCATGAATTTAAATAGCCAACGAAGACAAACACAGATTGGTGGATAAAGTGAAATTATCTGTCACGAAATACTGTTGAATTACACTCCATGACTATTTTCAAAAAGGAATTGAGTATTAATTAAAAAAATATATATATCATTGGATTAATGGGAGCAAGCAAAGGAGCTGAATCGGACGGTTCACTTATAAAAAGAATCACAGGCACAGTTTATATAAGGACGCATCTTCATCATTTCTAGTTTAGTTTAGATATACAGCACGGAAACAGGCTTTTTGTTCCATCAAGTCCACTCCAATCAATGACCATCTGTATACTAGTTCTATCCTACACAATAGGGACCATACACAGAAGTCAATTAGCGTACAAACCTGGACATCTTTGGAATGTGGGAGGAAACCGGAGCACCCAGAGAAAACCCACGCAGTCACAGGGAGAACGTACAAACTCGGTACAGACAGCACCAGTAGTCAGGATCAAACCCAAGTGTCTGGCCATGTAAGGCAGCAACTCTAAAGCTGTTCCACTGAGCTGCCCACATGCCCTAAATGACCAGGTCACCTCCTGCAAAATCTCGTGAATCATTGATCAAAAGTATCCTTTAAGAAGCACCAAATAAAAAGTATTAAGGAAGGAAATATTGTGTAGGGATTTGCTGAGAGTTCTAGGATTTAGAAAATGAGCTAATGAATAGAAAGGTCAGCAGCATCAGATTTATTCTTCCAGCATTTCTCAAGAAGCCCTTTACATATGTACGGGAAAGATAGATCAAACCTTCTTAAATGTTCAGGGCAAGAACATGGCAAGGATAAAAGTGCAAATTTTCTGTGGTGCTTCCCATCCTAGGTATCCCTGGTTAACATCTAAGGTTTGTAGGTTAATTGGCTTCTGCATATTATCCCTAGTGTGTAGGGTAGAACTAGTATACTTTGTAAAGTGGTTAATAACACTTTCTATCTCTTTATCACTCTCCATCTATGCATTTATTTCATTCTCACATCCCTTCATCCGAACACCCATTTGTTGCCATTCACTGCTCTTACAATTTTATTCCATTCACCCTTTGCTTCCGGGATTGCCCCAAGAGATGCTGCTTGTAGAATGATTCGGAGAAAGTTACAAAGTGATGGAGTAACTCAGCAGGTCAGGCAGCATCTCTGGAGAACATGATAGGTGATGTTTCGGGTCGGGACCCTTCTTCAGTCAGTGATTGAGAGGCTTGACATGCTATAGTAAGATTCTCCTGTTCTTGCAAGTCTGAAGAAACATCACCTATTCATGTTCTCCAGAGCTGCTGTCTGACCCACTGAGTTACTCCAGCACTTTGTGCCTTTATTTGTTAACCAGCACCTGCAGTTATTTGTGTCTCTCTTGCAAATTTTGATGTGGAATACTCAGAAAGAGCAATTAATTCCATTATTTGCTGGACTAGGTGAAGAAACGGAGGTCCTACCTTTTCAAAGGAACGTGTTACATGTTTAGCATTTATAAACTAAAACCATGGGAATATATTTGGAGATTATCAGAAAATGCCGATGACACAGTGGCACAGCTGGTACCAGTTTGATCCTGACCTCAGGTGCTGTCTGTGTGGAGTTTTACGATCTCCTTATAACCATGTAGGTTTCCTCCAGAAGCTATGGTTTTCTCCCACATCCTAAAGATGTGCAGGTTTGTAGTTAATTGGCCTTTGTAAATTGCCCCTAGTGTGTGACGAGTGGATGTGAAAGTGGGATACCATAGAACTATTGAGAATGGATGATCAATGGTCACCTGGACTCTGTGGGCCATAGGACCTGTTTCCACACTGTATCTCTCAACTAAAATGAACCTATAAAGATACGTTTATCTGAAATTCCATTGTTCTCTCTTTTAACAGAGGACTTTAGACTTTAGAGATACAGCGCGGAAATAGGTCCTTCGGCCCACCGATCATTTGACCAGCGATCATCCTGTACACTAACATTATCCTATACACTAGGGACAATTTACAATTGTATCGAAGCCAATTAACATACAAACCTGGACCTCTTTGGTGGGAGGAAACCGGAGCACCCGGAGAAAACCCACGCGGCCACAAGGAGAACAAACAAACTCTGTACAGACAGCACCCGTAATCAGGTTTGAACCTGGGTCTCTAGCGCTGTAAGGCAGCAACTCTACTGCTGAGCCACTGTGCCGCCCGAAGAGGAGTAAATAAGTTTATTTTAGTACTTATTGCAACACATGAGGGGACTATTTGTCCCACTAGTTCCATGCCAGCTCCTACACTGCAACACCATCAGTCCCGTCCTCCACATCCTATTTTCCTGAAGTTCCCCAGCAAATTTGCTCTCACTTTACCACCATGTAACTACACTGAAGGTTCATTCACAGAAGCCAATGAACTTTCCTGAGTATCTTTGAGATGTGGGAGGAAACTCGAGAAACCTCAGGGTGACAGAGACATTTGCAAACTCCACAAAGAGAGCGGCAACAGACTCCTCTCTTGGAATCAAATCTGGGTCTCTGGAGATGTGAGGCTTCAGCACTGAATGCCGCGCCATGCACCATTTATGTTTTAAATGCTTATTCAGTTAAAAAACACAATTAAAATCATGTACGCAATTGTATTAAATTTTCATATTCTCATATTCCACAGAAAAGCTGTCCCTAATTCTGCACCAATTTGTATTGTGGGAGCAAGTGGAAATTGAGATGGTGAGGGAGAAGTCATATTAATTGAGCCTGGGGACCTATTTTAAATCGAGTTATGCAACATAAATTGGCTATTGAAGAACTTCTACATTTTTCATTTAAAGTTTTTGCTCCTGGTTCTGTTTGTCTGAAATGTGAGTACCTCATGTTAATGAATTAAAAACATTTATCGATTTAAATAATTGGAAAAACATTTAATTTCCCAATAAGAAATAACTATTCTCATACATATTAAAGTGAGTTCATGCATACTCATATTGATTTTAAAAAGTCTAGTATAATCTGTTTTTCACTAGGCAGGGATTCAGATCATTTGGGGATAACCAACTTCAGTTTCCAAACATGAACTTATATTTTACTGATTTATGTGAACATAAAATATTGTTCTTACTCAGAAAAGCTAGTACAAACACAGGACACAATCAGAACTAAACTACCACAAGTACGGTTTCATCGCCAGTTGCTAATGCATGCCTTGGCCCCATAATATTACCAGGCAGATGATAATCCAGGAATATTACAACTGGGGAAAGATCTTAATGCAGCATATAACATTATGTTCCGTATTTAATACATCACAATCAGTTGAAAGTTTTTAAAGAACAATTTGGAGCCAAATGGTTTGACCCGTGTCACGATTCAACTAATGGCCACTAATTAGTTTTTGGTGGCCTGGATGAACTAGGAGAGTCATAGAGTCACACAACATGGAAACAGGCCATTCGGCCCAACTTGTCCACACTGACCAACATGTCCCATCTATGCTAGTCCCACCTGCCTGCATTTGGCCCATATCCCTGTAAACCTGTCCTATCCGTAAAAACCCTACTCATGAAATACCTGTACTTCAGGAAGCACCGTTTTCACAAAGTAGCGGGAGAATAATGATTGAAGTAATGGTGCTTAAAACAATTCAGCACCCCTGCAATATAAAGTGGATGTAGAATCAACTTTCTGAGTTAGGTGAGAGCTAAAAGCCAACTCTAATGTCTTTTGAATTCTAGCTATGGAGAATCTTTGTAGACAGTTCTTTGAGATTGAGGGCAACTTGCCTCTGTCTGGATTGTGGGTTATGAAGTAATTCATGAGGTCAATGTGGAAACCACGGTTTCTTCCTGAGATGCTGTGAGAGGTGTCTGATGGGGTGGGATGGGCTGCACTCCTCCCTCTGCTTATTCAAGGGTTTTGTGTGCTGCCCATGCATGGATGTGAGGTTCCCAATACCATCCTGAATGCTCGTTCTTCACTGTGAGTGGCCATGGCCAGAGGTTCCCCAGAATCAAAGGGAATATTGCAGTGTTTCAAGGAAACTTTGTGAGAACATCCTTGTTATTTCCTCCCTGTCCACACAGCAGTTTCTTCCCATGACAGAACTTGAAATGGAGCATCTGATTTAGGAGTTCTGTGCTGGGCATGCACAAAATGAGGCCTGCCCAATGGAGGAATCTGAGTGTAACTCGGGCCTCAATGTTCGTTTTTTTGGCCTGGGAGAGGACACTGACATTGAATCTTTTATCCTCCTGATGTTTATGGAGGATTTACTGGAAACAGCTTTGGTCGTATCTGTCCATTGCTTTAAAGTGACTGCTTTAGCTGGTCCAGGTCTCAGAAGCAAATAGTAGGGTGGTGATCACTCTTGCCTGGTAGACCATGAGTGCTGTCTCAGACCTGAGGCTTTGCTCTTCAAATGCCCTTTTCCACAATCAGCTAAAGGCTGTGCTGGTGGAGAATTTCATCGGCATTATCTGTTGAACAATAGCTTCCAAGATATGGGAAGCGGCGTTCCTTTTTCCTGGATCTTGGTGTAGACCTTTATTGTTGGAGGGCAGTGTTGAGCAGTGGGCTGGCACGGGGCAGCACAGTAGCAGTAGAGCTGCCCCTTAGCGCCAGTGACTCGCGTTCAATCCTCACTAAGGCCGCTGTTTGCATGGAGTTTGTATGCTCTCCCTGTGACCAGGTGGGTTTTCTCCAGGTGCTTTGGTTTCATCCCACACCACAAAGACGTGCAGGTTTGCAGATTAATTGGCTTTGGTGAAATTGTAAATTGTCCCTAGTGTGTAGGACATTGCTAATGTGTGGGGTCAGTGCAGACTCGGTGGGCTGAAGGGCCTGTTTCCATGCTGTATTTCTAGTCTAAAGACTAAAATAAAGACCTGGTTGGTAGAGTCTTGCAGATGTTGAGTACAAGGTCCATTCTCTTCTAGGTTTCAGTGAAGGTTGGTCTCCAAGCACTAGTAGACACAGGCACCATCTTCATACTGCAGTTCAACCTTTGAAGTGTGGCAACCTTAGTGTTGGAGAGAGATCACCTTGGTGGAAAATCATGTAGTGAAGGACTACTGAATAAATGGAACTCATTTTAGGAAGATATGCTCACTGTTTTATTTTCAGTACAGCGATAAATCCAAATGAAAACATTTCCTCCACAACTTTTGACAGGAATGCACTTGTGAAATTTGTTTTAAAATATATATTCACTTTCCTTTCTCTTCCTCTGACCTATCTCTTTATCTGAAGACTTTGATGACTGCTGAGGAGGATTCTGTGGCAGTTTACAGTCCCGATGGACCTTGTCATGATAAGTATAGCTTAGGTTTGGGTTGGACAATGAGCATTCGCAAGCTTCTGTTTGGGATGATGCTGATGTTCCTAAAGTTCACATCTGATGTCCATGCATGCGTCTGTTCCATTGAATGTGAGAATGAGCAAAAAGGGAATGTCTGCTTGATTCTTTCTGCTAGAGCGAGGGTCTCTGAGCGCATTTGTAACACCACAACAATTGCACACATCGTTAAAATAATAGCCTGGTAGTGGACTCTTCAAAAATTAGCATTTAATTGTATTACAAACTTTTATCTATTCAGAATGTTTAATGGAAGCAAATATGCTCAGTTTTATAAATTGAAATGCAAACATGCAGCTACAGGCAATTTGCCTGTAAACTCAGGTTTGATTATCTTAATTTCTGTTTAAATCTGTGCTCTGTCTCATTTATGCATTGACCAATTTAGGTCAGTTTTAGTTTAAAGATACAGCGCGGAAACAGGCCCTTTGGCTCACGTAGTCCGCACCGACCAGTGATTCCCCCCACATTTACACTATCCGACACACACTGGGGACAATTTATACATTTATACCACCCAATTAACCTACAAACCTGTACGTCTTTGGAGTGTGGGAGGAAACGGAAGATCGTGGAGAAAGCCCACGCGGCCACGGGGAGAACGTACAAACTCCGTACAGACGGGATCGAACCCGGGTCTCTGGCGCTGCAAGCGCGTGAGGCAGCAAATCTACCGCTGCACCACCGTGTTAACCTGTGGTATTACTCTATCAAGTTCTGTGTAGCGGAAATGGAATTGTGATTTTTGTCTGAAAAAGGTTTCTGCTCTGACCAGATATGTGTTGATGAGGCAGACTGTAATAGAAAACTCTGTCGTATCGCTGAACTTCCTTCAACGAACAGATACTTTGGCAGTGTCATTTTATCGAAGCCAAACCAGAGACTAAATCTTCAACACTGGAAAGGTTCAGATTGTTAAAACAGCTGCAACCAATTAGTTTCCATCCCACAAAGCACTTTGCAACCTGATAACTATAAGTGGACATCAGAAATTATGCGTCAACTATTTTCTTAGTACTATATCAATAATGGTCAAGTCTGGTTTTAAATGGCATAGGTTCAAAGTTACCTAAATATTTTTAGTATGATTGTGAAATAATTTATATAATAGGGTATCTTTAAAGCCTCAAACTTGTCTTATATCCTTAGTATTATAAAGGCCTTGCATTGTCAGGTCATAGATACATACACCATGGGAACAGGCCTTTCAGCCCAACTTGTCCATGCCGACCAAGCTGTCTCATCCACGCTAGTCCCACCTGCCCACGTTTGGCCCAAATCCTTCTGAACCTTTTCTATCCATGTACCAGCCTAAATGTCTTTTAAATGTTGTTATAGTACCTGCTTCAACTACTTCCCCTGGCAGATCGTTCCATGTACACGCCACTCTCTGCATGAAAATATTGACCCTGGGCTCCTATTAAATCTTTCCCCTCTTTAAAAAAAAAGTGAATAAATACAATATTGCAAATGTTGTAGTCTTCCTTTAAGTGACTATTTGTTCTGATTGAACGAAAGGACCCCAGTGGCAAAAGATGTAGCCTTTTGCAAGTTAGGATCTTGGAGGCAGTAATAAGAAACTCTTGGCTGGGCTGTGTGTGACTGAATGTGGAATATACACTAGTTCCCCATTGTGTGTCCTTCAGTTATAATCTGACTGCGTTCCCCACCAATAATTCTCTTACATCAGCCAACTTGTGGGTTGTTTGAAGGGGAATGACAATTTATTTCCAGATGGGGGCAGCACAGCGGTAGAGCTGCTGCCTTAACAGTGCCAGAGACTCAAGTTCGATCCTGATCTTGGGTGCTGGGGTGTGTGGAGTTTGCACATTCTTCCTGTGAGCGCATGGGTTCCCACCGGGTGCTCTAGTTTCTTCCCACATCCCAAAGACATGCGGGTTGGTAGGTTAATTAGCTCATGTAAAAGTGCCCCTGTACAGGGCGTGGATGAGAAAGTGAGATAACATAGAACAAGTGTGGGTATCACAAAATGGTGGAGTAACTCAGCAGGTCAGGCAGCATCTTGGAGAGAAGGAATGGGTGACGTTTCGTTTCGAGACCCGAAACGTCACCCATTCCTTCTCTCCAAGATGCTGCCTGACCTGCTGAGTTACTCCACCATTTTGTGATACCTTCGATTTGTCCCAGCATCTGCAGTTATTTACCTAGAACAAGTGTGAATCGATGATCGATAGTTGGCAGAGATTTGATGGACCACAGAGCCTGTTCCATCTTGTATCTGTAAACAAAACTAAACCAATTAGGTGCAATTGTCCACTGTGGGACATGTCCACTAATTTAAACTCATTTCACACAGATGCACATTTCGATAGGCAAACATCCTATGGTGGATGGATTGATAACCAGTAAGATTATTTCTAATTTGAAAGAAAATACTTTTTATTCTGAGCTGTGGCTACCATTAAGGCAGCCACCCACTCAGTATCTTCTTGTCCCAAACTGTAGAAAGAACGAAAAGCTAAAGAAAATTATGACAAGCTGAAGTTTCCATGTGCGTATCTTTATAAACCAAAATGCAGTCTGCAATTTAATAGGTGCGCATACACTATAAGCACCAAGACACCCCTATTTCTCAGTGACACCCCCTGAGAAATTGAGGTTCTGGTCAAGAATAAGTAGGAGGCATGGGGCAGGTATAGGCAGCTGGGATCACGTGTATCCCTGGAGGAGTTTCGGGAACTGAGGAGCAAGCGACAAAAGGAAATCAGGAAGGCAAAAAGAGGACAGGAGATAGATCTGGCAAATAATATTTTATGTGCGTTAAGGGAAAAAGGGTAATCAGAGAGAGAATGGAGCCCCTCAGGAATCAGAGCGGTCAACTCTGTGTGGAGCCACAGGAGATGGGCAAGGTCCTCAATAAGTATTTCACCTCTGTTTTTACTATGGAGTTGGACATGTGTACCGAGGAACCTGGACAGTCAATGGAAATGTCTTGAGGGCAGTCAGTATTACGGTCGGGGAGGTGCTGAAGGTAGACAAATCTCCCGGGCCTGATCAGATATCTCTGACGACACTGTGGGAAGCTAGTGCGGAAATTGTAGGTGCACCAGCTGAGTGTTACGAGTCATTATTAAGGCGAGGTGCCAGAGGAGGGTGACAAATGTGCCTCTATTTAAAAAGGGTGGCTGGGAAAAGCTGGGGAACTACAGGCTAGTAAATCTAACATCTGTGGTCGGAAAGTTACTAGAGAGTATTCCGAGGGATAAGATATACATGCATTTAGATGGACAAGGGCTAATTAGGGATGGTCAGCATGATTTTGTTTGTGGGAGATCGAGTGAAGATGAGATGATAAAGGTTGAAGAGGGCAGAGTTGTAGACGTATATATATAGCTTTCAGCAAGGCATTTGATAAGGTTCTGCATGGTAGGTTGCTCTGGAAGGTTAGTTCGCGTGGGTCCCAAGGAGAGCTAGCCAACTGGTATAGAAAACGTTTCCATGCTGCATCTCTAAAAACTGAAAGGCTAAAGTAAATGGAATTGGGAGCAGTGTTCCCGGTAGTGAGGGATGATTATGGAGGTGTGACAAATTGTAACTTAAACACTAAAGCTGCTGCAAAGACAACGTTGTAAAAATTATTGGTTAATTGTGGGGCGGGAGGGCACAGACGACTGGTTGAATGCAACTGAAATCAACGGCTCTGTTTGTCAATCCAGAATTACCATCCGTACTGAGGCTCTATTTTAAGTGGCCATCTGCTGAAAAATACTGGCATGACAATGATTGTTGAAGTTTTTCTGATCGAGGACTGAATACCTCCAGTAAAACAGTTGGCAAGCTATGAATTTATACTACGTCAAAACACAGCCATCAGAATTATTAGAGGTTGCATGGTCCTGAATGAATAATGTAAAACCTCTCATTGGTTCTTGTTCTGGGTGCAAGGAGTCATGTTCTGTCCAAATGGTGGCAGTTGCTACATAAATAGTCTGACAGTGGAATTAGCTGGTTCTCTCAAATGAACTGTCGTACAGTAAAGATCACAAAGTGCTGGAGTAACTCAGCGGGTCAGGCAGCATCGCTGGAGAACATGGATAGGTGTAGTTTCGATTCGGGAGCTTTCTTGAGTCTGAAAAAGGGCCCCCTATCTGAAATGTCACCTATCCATGTTCTCTAAAGATGCTGCTTGACTCGCTGAGTTACTCCAGGACGTCATGTCTTTTTTTTTTGTAATCCAGCATCTGCATTTACTGTATCTTCATCTCTGTTATACAGTATGGCTTAAGCAAATATAGCATAAATATCAAATTCTTCTTTAGTGAATGCCTGACACCAAAATGAAAAAAAGCTTCTTTGAAAGCCTGTGACCAATTTGAAATGTATTCATTATTTTGCAGCACTTAATTAAATACATAAGTTGATTTATAATTTCAGAACTACTGTAACCACAGCAACATCTATAGGCAACAAAAAGGCAACTTAGAGATACAAGAACCTGCAGATGCTGGTATCTTGGGCAACACACGAATTGCTGGAAAAACTCAGTGTGTCAGACAGCATCCATGGAGGGAATGGATAGGCAATGTTTTGGGTCAGGACCCTTTCTCAGACTGAATAGTTTAGTGTGCACAGTGAATTTTTTTTTGCATTTATTACAAATGCAGGCGACACCAATTTTGGTGCCATTGTTCACAGTCCAAAGTCCGATCGGCCCGCTCGCTTGCTTCTGAAGAGAGGTGACAATTCTGAAGATAGGTCCCGACCCAAACATCGCCTATCCATATCCTGCACAAGGGGGTAATTTATCTTGGGTGGCAAGTTCTAATGGTGCTGCGATTTTTCAGTGGGATTGTTTGCTAATCTCAATGCAATAAATGAAGGCTATCTGGACTCTTGTGTAAGAACCACATCCTCACAGCAACAGGGCGATTGCTGATGTAGGAATCAAAAACAAAGCAAAGAGATATTTTCTGAGCTTGTGACAAAGATAACTGGTTTATTCTAAAAGTGCATTCATCCTGAGCACTAACAGCATTAGTGAAGATTTAACGTACTACTTAATTCAGAACCTATTTTAATAGAAGTTTGTACAACTTTGGACCGTGTTGGAACCCTCCTTAAACTACACATTATGGAAAAATTGAATCCCCATCTCGGCAATGGTGATAGTTATCACGAGGACTGCCATGGCTTGTTAGTTTTCAAGGTGGAAGGGTTGCTAGAATTTCTCCTCACCTCAGCTCCCAGTTTCATTTGTAATTCTTTCATTGTATTGCTCCCTTCAGAACTCTTATCAGTACTGAATCATCCAGCCCCCACCATCTTATTGCTAGAAATGGATGTTGTTCCATGCGGATGGGATTGTGCCTTTCTATATATTAATCACATTTCACTGATGTGCACACATTGTAAATACATTAGTCAAGAGTGTTTAATTGTCGTATGTATTGAAAATGGAACCATTAAATTCTTACTTGCAGCAGCATAACAGGTCTGTAAATACAGTACTCATAAATAATATAGTAAAGAAAAAAGTTCAATAAATTAAAACAAAATTAGTGCGAAACAAAAGCCCGAAGTCCCTCGTGCAACCAAAATATTTCATAGCTTGTTTGTATTACAGTGATGTAATGCTGAGGCTCTAGAAGGTGCTGGTCAGGCCACATTTGGAGTATTGTGAGCAATTTTGAGGAAGGATGTACTGGCTCTGGAGAGGGTCTAGAGGAGGTTTACAGGAATGATCCCAGGAATGATTGGGCATTTGATGAGCATTTGATGGCACTGGTCCTGTACTCGCTGCAGTTTAGAAGAATGAAGGGGGGATTCTAATTGAAACGTACAAAATAGTGAAAGCCTTGGATAGAGTGGATGTGGAAAGGATGTTTCCACCAGTGGGAGAGGTGAGGACTAGAGGTCATAGCCTCAGAATTAAAGGATGTTCCTTTGGGAAGGAGATGAGGAGGAATTTCTTTAGTCAGAGGGTGGTGAATCCGTGGAATTCTTTGCCACAGAAGGCTGTGGAGGCCAAGTCAATGGATATTTTTTAAAGCAGAGATAGATAGATTCTTGATTAGTACGGGTGTCAGGGGTTATGGGGAGAAGGCAGGAGGGAGAGATAGATCAGCCATGATTGAATGGTGGAGTATACTTGATGGGCCGAATGGCCTAATTCTACTCCTATCACTTACAACTTATTACTTAGTTGGTGTTTGTAATGCCTCAAGTTTGTTGGGAAGAAGCTTTTCCTGAAACTGGAAGTCACGGTTTTCAGACTTCTATCCCGCCTTTCCAATGGCAGTAGTGAAATGAGAGTGTGGTTAGGGTCGTGTGGGCCCTTGATAACGCTGGCCGCAATGGAAAAAATACAAAGAATGGCAAAAATGTAACAGCATCATTAGCAAAATGTAAAAAAGATTTAGATGATAATTGGAAGGGATTTCAAAAAGTACACATGAATTTCTCACAGCATCATGGAAAAAGGGATTGTGGATGTGTGCCATCAAACCAACGGTAGTGATTTGCAAACGTGTTGAGTAATCACTTTGTACTCGGATTTGCCATAGAATGCTGAAAAACCAAGGAAGTAAACTGTGAATGAAGGTGAAGCTCATTACAGGACGTCAAAGAGGAGTAAGAATACTAAAGAGTGACAAATTCCAGCAGCAGGTGGTATTCATTGCAGGGTTTTAAAAAGCATTTAAGAACACTGGTGATGAAATACTTTGAGGGTCCCTGAGATTATGAAAAGATGGTATTGAAATTAAGTTGGTTCTGTTATCTTTCAAGTCACAACCTGTAGTTAATAAGCTACAGGGAGAAGCAGGATGAGACTCATTTGAGGAGAAAACCTCATTGTGTTTTGCTGCACAGTAAATGTAGCTTTTGGTGCTAAATGTTGGTGATGAATTACAGAATCTACAAACTGGTGTTGTTCAGTGCAACTGGTCTTGTTCAGTTCAACTGGTCTTCTTCAGTGTTGATGTTGAACATGAGTCTCCATCACCCTAACCCTTCCTCTAATGCTTTCAACATACACTTCCATGCTGTTTTTTGCTTGTACATTTTTTGCAAATTTTCCTAGAAGGTTTGTAGCTTTTTCACCTGAGCTTATCAATGTGGAGCTAATTCCACATCTCAGTCACTCTCATGATAAAGAATTATCTTTCAGACTGTCGGACCATCTGACTGGAGAGCACGTAGCACAAAGCTATTCCCTGTACGTCAGTAAACCTGACAATAAACTAAACGAAACTGTTTCTTCAATCCCTTTCTAGACATAAAAACCTGGAGTAACTCAGCGGGCCAGACAGCATCTCTGGAGAAAAGGACCAGATGATGTTTCGGGTCGAAACCCTTCTTCAGACAGTCTGAAGTAGCATCTTGACCTGAAACGTCACTTATTCCTTTTCTCCAGAGATGCTGTCTGACCCGCTGAGTTACACCAGCTTATTGTGTCTATTTTCGATTTAAACCAGCATCTGCACTCTTCAATCCCTTTATTGGAATTACTTTTTCTTGGTACAGATTTATGACCTCTGTTTTGAACCGATTTCCATCCCGTTTTGAATCGGCCTCCTTTCATCTACTCTATCAGACCTCTTATTATTTCAACAACCATCTCATCATTTTCCTTTTTAAGGGAAAAATAGCTTGTATGTTCAGTCTCTCCAGAATATTACAACCTTTAGCTTCTGATGGAATTCTTGCACTTTCTCCTGTGCCTCTATCTTCTTTTTGCAACATGGAGACCAGAACCATGCACAATATTTCAAGTTAATTTATTTTCTCCTGGTGCTCCAGATTCCTCCCACATCCCAAAGATGTGTGGGTTTGTAGGTTAATTGGCCTCTGTGAATCGCCCTGAGTGTATGAGGAGTGGATGAAGGAGTATGATAATATAGAACTAGTGTGAACGGGTGATCGATGGCCAATGTGGACTCGGTGGCCGAAGGGTTTGTTTTCATTTTGTAAACTAAACTAAACTACAACTCTTCTAGGGGCCTCTTCGTCACTTCTGCAGTTCGTTCGACCTGGATTAGCTGAGGTGAAATATGTAGATGCTTTTCAGGGAAAGTTAGGTAAGTACATTATAGAAAAAGGAATGGAAGGATATGTTGCAAACGTTAGATTAAGGAGGGTTTAATATCTGTGACCTTTTAAACTTACTGTCAAATTTCTGAGAAAATGACTGAATTAATCTCTCAATGTGCCTTTGTTACAAGTATGGATCCAATGTCCAACTTACTATGCTGTGTAATTGATCATAATTAAGTAATTCCATCATTACAAAAGGGAAATTTTCATAATAGTCTCAAAGAATGTTAAAACAATGTTAAGAATGTGGCTAGCACATAACTTTTTAAATAACTTAATGTGCAAATGATGCTGTGAAAATGACCACAGATATGTTATGGAGTCTTGCTTCAGATCCAAATCTTGAGTGTGTTTACAGAAGCTGAGAAAATAAATATCCACGGCACAAAGACCACAACATATATGAACGTTTCTGCTTCTCAAATTGTCTTGCAGGCGAGGTGTAGATCCTTTTTAATAATAGATCAATTATACCCGTTTGCAAAACATTAGTTGATGCTTCCAAATACCCCCAATCTGTGTCACTTGGTGTTATTTGCTGTATGCAGATTGATCAATATTTTTGGCCATAATCATATCATATCATCATATATCTACAGCCGGAAACAGGCCTTTTCGGCCCTCCAAGTCCGTGCCGCCCAGTGATCCCCGTACATTAACACTATCCTACACCCACTAGGGACAATTTTTACATTTACCCAGCCAATTAACCTACATACCTGTACGTCTTTGGAGTGTGGGAGGAAACCGAAGATCTCGGAGAAAACCCACGCAGGTCACGGGGAGAACGTACAAACTCCTTACAGTGCAGCACCCGTAGTCAGGATCGAACCTGGATCGAACATGGCAGGGTGGCTATAAATCAAATACAATTTGGTTTAGTGGCAATGGAACAACTTAGTTTGTCCGCAGCCTGCAAAAGGAGTTGTAAAATTACAAGTTCGTGCTTCTTCCTCAATTTTTACATATCTGCAACCATGCAATTCGCTTTAACTTGTTAGTTCCGACTTTCGAACGATACTCCTGTCATTTAACTCTTTGTAATATCCAACAAGGGTTCCTTACAGCATTCTAAATACTTTTTTTTTCCTCGGGCTAAGATATACTTGTCTGTAAATATTTAATATTGAAATTCCAAAGTGCTCTAAAGTACATAAAAGTACTGTTAAGAGGCAGACAGAAAACTACATAAACACATTGCCCTGGTGAATGGGCTACTGTTGTGATTAACTAAGGCTCCCTTTAATTTGATGAAGGGAAAAGAATCTTGAAAAACCCAAATAGCTCTTGACATTTGAGTGTATTCACAGTGCAACTGCAGTGTCATTGCAAAGTGGCTTCACTTGCAGCAGTCGTGGTATAAATACAGCTAAAATTCAGAAGTATTTTTGTGTCCGGTAGACATGCTATCTCAAAAAATAAACAAGGTAAATTTGCCATACGGTTATTGAATTGAATGATTAAATATCTGACCAGGACATAGCTATCAAGGATGAGAACAACGAAGAGAGTTTGGGGGTTTACTCAAGTCAAGTCAAATTTATTTATTTGTCACATACACGATGTGCAGTGAAATGAAAGTGGCAATGCCTGCGGATTGTGCACAAAAAAAGAATTACAGTTACAGCATATAAATAAAGTTAATAAGTTACTATAGTGTAGACAAAAATTTAGTCTCTGGGGTTATAAAAGTTGACAGTCCTGATGGCCTGTGGGAAGAAACTCCGTCTCATCCTCTCCGTTTTTACAGCGTGACAGCGGAGGCGTTTGCCTGATCGTAGTATCTGGAACAGTCCGTTGCTGGGGTGGCAGGGGTCCCTCATGATCTTACTTGCTCTGGATCTGCACCTCCTGATGTATAGGTCCTGCAGGGGGACGAGTGTAGTTCCCATGGTGCGTTCTGCCGAACGCACTACTCTCTGCAGGGCCATCCTGTCCTGGGCAGAGCTGTTCCCAAACCAGACTGTAATGTTGCCGGACAGGATGCTCTCTACAGCCCCAGAGTAGAAGCAATGAAGGATCCTCAGAGACACTCTGAATTTCTTCAGTTGTCTAAGGTGGTAAAGGCGCTGTTTTGCCTTACCCACCAGTGCGGCAATGTGCTTTGCCCACGTCAGATCCTCTGTGAACTATAACATTGGCTTGGATAGAGTGGATGTGGAGAGGATGTCTCCACTATTGGGGGAGTCTAGGACCAGAGGTCGGCCTCAGAATAAAAAGGATGTAGCTTTAGAACGGAGATGCGGTGTAACTTCTTTAGTCAGAGGGTGGTGAATTCATTGCCACAGATGGGGGTGGAGGCCAAGTCATGGATATTTTTAAGGCGGAGATTGACCGATTCCTGATTAGTAAAGGTATCAGGGGTTATGGGGAGAAGGCAGGAGACTGGGGTTGAGAGGGAAAGAAAGATCAGCCATGATTGAATGGCAGAGTAGACTTGGTGGGTCAAATGGCCTGTTTCTTCTCCGATAACTTACGAACTTATTTGAAAATGATTTTCTCAGTAAATTGAAAGAAACATGAACCAATCCTTTTTAGTTCTATCCATGGTTTAATTGCTGGAACTAATTATCATGAAATCTATTTAATGCGCAGTCCCAAAGTAATAAAAATCATGCTATGATGTTTGAATGGATAAGAAATGGATAAGAAATGGAAAATGACATGGTATTGGTGACAAATACCCTGATCACAGCAGCAGAAAGAAAAACAATAGAAAATGCCTGGAATACAGAGAATGTAATAGAAAGGTGTTACTTTATTGTCATTTACTTAGACAGTGGGAACAGGGAAATATAAATTAATATAAGTAAATTATTTTAAGGTTCGAAAAATAGTAAAACAAAATGGAACAAGCTGGAACATATGGAATGGAATGCACTGCCAGAGCAGGTAGTTGAGGCAGGTACTATTGCAATGTTTGAGAAACATTTAGACAGCTACATGGATAGGACAGGTTTAGAGGGATGTTGGCCAAGTTGGTGGCGAGATGAGTGTGGATGGGACATGTTGGTCAGTATGGTTGGGCTGAAGTGCCTGTTTCCATGCTGTATGACTATGACTCTAAAAGTATTTAAAGGAAAGCAATAAAATATACAAGGATGTTGTTTAGGTTTTCAAGTGTAATTACAGTTTTAGTAATTTAGGATTCATATTACAGAAATATTTATGGCATTCAGTTTATAACTGTGGAGTTATGCTGCTTTTTCCACATTATATTGTAAGCCCTCGGGAGAGGTTGGACAGTCTAGGACTTTATTCCTTGGAGTGCAGGAGAATGAGGGGTGATCAGGAGGGGAACAGATAGGGCAAATGCACAGTCTTTTTTCCAAGGTAGGGGAATCAGGAACTATGGAGCATAGGTTGAAGGTGGGAGGGGAAATATTTGATAGGAACCTGAGGGGGATGGGTATATGGAACGAGTTGCTGGATGAAGTAGTTAAGGCAGACACAATAGCAACTTTTAAAAGATATTTTGACAGGTACATGGTAGGCTAGGTTTAGAAGGGTATGGGTCAAATGCAGGCCAATGGGACGAGCTAAGATGGGGCAACTTGGTCAGCATGGACTTATTGGGCTGAAAGGCCTGTTTCCATGTTGTATGATTCTATGCCTCTATGTAGGTTGAAAGTTTGTACACCTGAAACATAGGGAAATATTCCTGAGCTGTCAGTTGCGTTAAGTAGCTAAATCAAATTTGAATTCACATCCTGAAATAATCTTTTAGAATTATAGAAAATATTTTGTTTAAACTAGACCTTAAGGGAGCTACTTAGGAAACATAAATATGTTAAAATAATTCTGTGAATAATTTACATTCTGTGGCATTAAGCTATATCCTTCGAGGGAAGGAAATCATCAATATGTACAGCACAGAAGAAGGCTTTTTGCTCTGTTGGTGTTCCAGCTAAAAGGGACCATTTGGCCAAATTCTACTTTCCACTTGAACAAAAAATTGCACATGCCAGAAATCTGAAACAAAAACAGAAAATGTTGAAAACATTCAGTAGATCTGGCAGCTTCTCTGTGGAGAAAAACAGTCGATGCTTTGGGCCTTTGACCCTTCCTCCCCTGTCTGTAATTTAAAATACAGTTGTTCTATCGGACGTAGTCCCGATGCAGTCGTCAATGTAGCTGAGATATTGGACTTCTATACTCAGCGAGACCAAGCGCAGACTCGGTGATCAGTTTGCTGAACACCTTTACTCAGTCCTCCTCGGCCCAAGTGATCTCCCAAACACTTTAACTCCCCTTCCTATTGCCCTACTGATCTTTCTGTCCTGGGCCTCCTCCATTGTCAAAGTGAGGCCATGTGTAACTTGGAGGAACAGCACCTCATATTTTGCTTGGGCAGTTTACAACCCAGTGGTATTGAATTCTCTAACTTCAAGTAACCCTTGCATCCCTTCTCTGCCCGTCCCTCCCTCACCCTACTCGTTGCACTAGTTTCACTGTCGTCCTTTTGAGTTCTACTGAATGTAAAACTCAATATCATCTAGCCCACAGACAACAATGGACCATTGTGGGCACCACCTTTCCTTGATCATCATTGCTTTTTGCAAGTTTTCCATTCATTTGTCATCAATAACATCTATATCTCTTGTTCCCCATTCCCCATGACTCTCAGTCTGAAGAAGGGTCTTGACCCGAAACGTCACCGATTCCTTCTCTCCAGCCATGCTGCCTGACCCGCTGAGTTACTCCATCTTTTTGTGTCTGTCCTCACTGTGCTTGTACATATCTCGACTCAAAGAGTTGTGGTGTGATAGCCAACATAACAAAGTGATGGGAGAGGTGGGGCAAGAGCTGTCAAGCGATCGTTGGATCTAGAGGAGGAGGGGGGGTTGAACATAGATAGGGTCAGTGGGGGGAGGGAAGAGTGGAGATGGTGACATAAGCTGGGAGACTACATGGAGCCAACAAAGGGTTGCAGATTATGGAATCTGATAAGAAAGAAAGAGTGAACCAAATAAATTAGAGATGGGAGGCCAAAGGGAACAGTGAATGAGGGGAGTGAGCGGATAGTGCCCTGGTAGGTAGGTTAGGGAGGGGAAACAAGCTTGGTGATAGGAGGCTGGGTTGGAAAGAAAGTGTGTGTGAGAGAGGACTTGGGTAGATCAGAAGGAGGGAGAAAGGGACAGAAAAGGAGTGGGTTACCTGAAATTTAGAAAATTAAATGTTTATGTCACTGGGTTGGAGTCTAGCCAGTCTGAATATAACAGTCAGAAATTCATGATGCATCTTTATAGGACTTTGATTAGGCCACATTTGGAGCATTGCTTGCAGTTCTGGTCGCCCCATTACAGAAAGGGGGGGGGGTTTGTTTAGGGGTATCTTGGTTGGCATAGGCGAGTTGGGATGTAAGGCCTGTCTCTATGCTGTATGACCCTATGATCTTAACGATAAGGTTCGAAGAACATTCACAACTTCAATGATGGTGGAGCTCAACGTTTGTGCAAGATACCAAAGCTTTTACAGTCGTCTTGAGCCAGAAGCGTAGTTTCAGTTATCTGTTTTGGCCTCTTGCTTGGGTCTCCACATTACAGAAGCTGCTAGACCATGGGCAATTTGATTAAGTGAAATGATGTCAAGCAGAGGCTTTGTCGTTCTGGAAACTCGTGATCCAGAACCGTTTGTACCTCTAGCCAAGATGTTCCAGTAACGTTACAAACCTGGCATCTACTCAAAGTGGGGAGTTGCTCAGATGTCCAACGTGTCCAGTTCACGCTAAACAGAACAAAAACCAATCTCACCAATTACCTCTCCATCAATCTACTCTCAATCAGAGCGTTGGAATGAGCATGGACAAAGCTGCCAAGCACACACACTGTCACATAATCAGCCACAGATGGTCAGTTTGGGTTTGGCCTGGCCCTGCTTGGCTCCAACCTTAGTCCAGACATGGAAAAGAGCTGAATTCCAGACAATCACTGCCATCGTTAAGAACAAATTTCTCCTCATCTGCCTTCTAATCATTCGACCAATGATTTAACAGATCTTTCCTATCCACTCTCAAGTCTTTCTGTAATTTTTATACACCTCAAATTTTCCCAAATCTGCCGCAATTTAAAAGAAAATAACTCCTGCTAATTTAATTTTTCTTTAGAGCTAACATTCAGAGATCCTATCAATAAGTTTGTGAAATTCTTTTGAGCACACTGGAGGGCAATTATATCCGCTTCGTATCATGGTGATCACTACTCCAGTTTGGCCCATCTAGTAGCTACACCAGTTCCAATATAACCTCCCCACTTTTATGGAAAAAAAGCATGTTTAAATGTTTGACCAAGCTATGGTTATCATGGGCATGTTTAGGGCAATGAAGCTTGCTTGAAAATCATTTGAAACTAAGAGGTGGTAGAAATTATTTTGTAGTTGGGAATTAATTCTAAAGTAATTGAGATCAACTAATTTTGCACACCACTTGCCCATTTAATACAACAAATCTATGTGGTATCAAAACTTCTTCTTATCGAGTCCACATCACAAGATTAGAAATTGTTCAGCTAGAGCTGACCACACTTCTCGGCATCTGCATACAGTGGCGTCTTGTGCTTCTTGTGCTTCTTGTGCGTAGTGGTGGACAGATTGGTGGAAACAAGGCCGCTACGTGAGCGCTCTTTCCTTGACCCCGTATCAAAACTATAGCAGCATGGTTGTGCAGTGGTAGAGTTGCTGCCTTACAGCGTCAGAGACCCGGGTTCAATTCTGACTATGGGTGCTGTCTGTTTTGAGTTTGCACGTTCTCCCCCTGACTGCGTGTGTTTCCTCCTGATGCTCTGGTTTTCTCCCACATTCCAAAACGATGCAGGTTTGTAGGTTAATTGGTTTCTGTAAATTGTACCTCGTGTGTAAGATGGAACTAGTGTATGGGGGGTCGTTGGTCAGCGCGGACTCGGTGGGTCAAAGAGCTTGTTTCCACACTGCATCTCTAAACTAAACTCAACTGAACTAAGTAAGAGCTATTGGGAAGTTTGAGTGTTTTTTCCAACTAGCAGCTTTTTCCCATTGTTTGTATGGACAGCACCACTGTGCACCCCAGGTTTCCGTGACAAGTGGTGGAATATTTTTTAGTCTTCTATTAAATGAAAATCTTAAGCAATCTTATCTGCTCTGTCTTTCGGTGTTTGGCTCCCTCTACTGACAATTGCCAATCCCACTGTCTCCCCACCACCTCTAATACTCTGGATGTCCTGCCATCTACAGCTCACGTGTGGGAAGGAACTGCTGATGCTGGTTTAAACCGAAGGTAGACACAAAAAGCCAGAGTAACTCAGCAGAACAGGCAGCGTCTCTGGAGAGAAGGAATGGGTGACGTTTCGGGTCGAGATCCTTCTTCAGACTGAAGTTTCGGGTCGAGACCCTTTTTCAGTCTGAAGAAAGGTCTCGACCCGAAACATCAACCATTCCTTCTCTCCAGAGATGCTGCCTGACCCGCTGAATTACTCCAGCTTTTTGTTTCTATCTTCACCAACAGCTCATTATCATTGATCTCACAGAATGCCCTGGTAGAGATTAAAAGCTAACCTTGTATGAATTGAGCTCAAACAATGTTTCTTTGATATCATTAAAATAAAAACTCTTTCTATCTCTGCAATTCTTCTCCTGTAAGAAAATTGCTCCTGTATTCTTGACATAATACAGTCGACAGACCCATACTACAAATAAAACTATTGTATACATTTCATCCAGGCTTAATAAACTTATTTTTACAAAATAATTTAATAGAATGGAGGTATAGGATAGAATTTATTATTCTGCAAGATTTAAAATAAAGCGATTATCAGAAAAACCTCTTCCAATCACACACCTAGAAAGAATGCTGCTTATTTTGGAGCCCATGTTGAATAGACTGCCATCTGCTGGTGCATTGTATCCACATTCAGTATGGTTAAATGTTCGTCATAAGAAGATCGATCATAAGTGATCTTAGGCCATTTGGCCCATTAAATCTACTGCGCCATTCAACCATGGCTGATCTATCTCTCCCTTCTAACCCCATTCTCCTGCCTTCTCCCCATAACCTCTGACACCCGCACTAATGAAGAAAGACCCACTCGCTTTGTTCTCGATTGTTTTCAGTATTTTGAACTTGTCCTCGACTATTTCTGGTATTTTGAACTTGTCCTCGACTATTTCTAGTATTTTGAACTTGTCTTCGATTGTTTCCGGTATTTTGAATTTATCCTCGACTATTTCTAGTATTTTGAACTTGTCCTCGACTATTTCCAGCATGTTCACGCAGCCAGATGAGTTGAAAGGTCTATTGAGGCTGCCTCCTTCCTTTCTCACCTTCTACTTCCAGCTAGTGAAGGGTTGTGTATGTTTGTGAACATTTGCAGTCACAGGGTTTGGGCCAAAAAAACATCCCCAAGATGACTTTCTTCAGAAGGAAAAATTGTTATGAGAAGGGAAAATTGTTATGAGATCTCCAGCCCTCACAGGGAATGGAAGGGGATAGACACAAAATGCTGGAGTAACTCAGCAGGATAGGCAGCATCTCTGGATAGAAGGAATGGGTGACGTTTCGGGTCGAGACCCTTCTTCAGACTCAATGACTTCTGTTTCCCAGGCCCCCACTCCCTCATCTTTACTATTTTACAAATTACAGGGAATGGAGGGGCATGGATCATGTGCAGGCAGAACAGATTAGTCTGAAGAAGGGTCTCGACCGGAAACGTCACCCATTCTTCTCTCCCGAGATGCTGCCTGACCTGCTGAGTTACTCCAGCATTTTGTGAATAAATACCTTCGATTTGTACCAGCATCTGCAGTTATTTTCTTATACAGATTAGTTTAATTTGGCATCATGTTCGACAGAGACATCGTGGGCTGACATACTTGTTGCATTGTTGCTAACATTTGCTCCAGTAATATCCATTCATGAGCCCTAGGTTTACTGGACAGTTACTGGCCTTTGTACATGGAACAGAATTCCAGGCAAGGAACTAATTGTGAGAATGTCAATGGAAGAAAGATAGTGTTCGTACCTTGTAAAATTTAACGGAAGAAAGATATTTGTGCCTGATAACAAATGTTACGGTGCATCGGTTGTATTGCTGATCCTGTTATGGTTGAGTTCCAGAATATTTGTAGTGCTGTTATGGTTGCAACATTTGCTAAGTTTAAAAGAATACAGCAACATGTCTTCTTGTCTGAAGATGGATCCAGACCGGAAAGGTCAACCATCCTTTTTCTCCAGAGATGCTGACTAACCTGCTGAGTTACTCCAGCACTTTGTGTCTATCTTTGCCTGTAAGTATAATGGGTAGGTTTTGCAGTGTGGTAGCCACTTAATTCAAGTCAGCTGTTAGAGAGAACTGGAGTAATAGCTGAGTTGCATGAGGAAGCACTTACACTGGAGAGAAGATTCAGTTTCAGTTTCATTAAATCATAGCTCATCCATTACTCACACTTTTTCCCTTTCATCGATACATACCCCTGGATATCTCGGGTTTGATCGTTTCAATTAGGCTTGTCTTTGGGGATGAGAGTTTAGATTTCCATTGCATTGTGTATGTGTAGTGAAAATCCACAGGCTGGATTAATAATGCAAAATTTAAAAATTAAATACCCTCATAGCAGGGATCCCTGTGTGATCCAAAAATTTGAAAGGGTTTTAGTAATGATGACTACAAACTAACTGAATCTTCTAAGAACTGAAAGCTTCTGAACCAAAATGTCACCTGTCCATGTTCTCCAGATACACTGCCTGACCTGCTGACTCTTGTCTTTTTCCCCCCAAAATACATGATGAATTAAATGTGAATAGGCCAATGACCTACCATCTGCACCAGTGGATGGTAGACACTGAGATGTTGCAAATATCTCCAACACCAGGTAGGAAGCAGCCATCTGCCCCAGTTCATGGCACAGTCACGTACTCAGCCTCATGATATCCATTTCTCACCTCTGCTCTGATGTTGCAGTTCTGAATGGAGGAGCAGGTGACTGATTTTAGTCACTAAACACTTTATTTGCATTCAAGCTAGACGTGGCTTCAATCATTATCAATATAGCCATACAGCTTCAGCACTAGCAACCCAAAGCTATTCATTGTGCTCAAGGTCAGGTAGTCCCAAAGATATTAGAGGAGCAAGATGAACCACTCCATCAAAATCGCCTGTACTGAAGTGTGGTACACAAAGTCTGCCATTTTAGTAAGCAAAACCCGCCGTTCGCTATGCCTCTCGCAGTGTAATCAGTGTTTTGGGGGAACAGTATATGTGATGATACCATAAAAATGCAGAATATATCTCATCTATCAATTCACAGATTTTTGTTATTTTTCTTTTTAAATGTTTCTGCAAGTTTCTGCCTACTAAAATGGCGCCATGACATACTACGGTTTTTAGGGTCGAGTGGTCTATCTTGCTCTACTCTATTATCTTTGGGTAGTCCCAAGGTTCAGCCTCATCAACCACACACACACCAACACAATAGCTCATGTATCTATAATCAATCACCAAGGACAAAGAATGTCTGGTGATTTTCTTTTCGTTGTAGCGACCATAGAGAATGGTCCGGGTCGTCGAACCCTCAGATTGGCCAGCGAGGTCACGTGTGAACGCGACCAATGGGATTGGTCCAGAGAGCGACATCGCTGATTGGCCAGCGTGGTCATGTGCGCTTTTGGCGCCCGAAATGTTCAGTTCGGCGAAGTCTTCGAAGAAGACAGTAAGTTTTTGATGGTTGTCCTTTACCTTGTTGTTTAACTCTGTATTCGAATATTGCGGCTGCAATAAACTTCTTCTACAACCAACAAGTTTTCGGACTCGCCATATTGGTGACCCCGACGTGATCTGCACGATCACCGACTATGCAGGGACACGACGCCTCGTTGTTGATTGCCGCGCCGGGCACACCGGAGTTAAGCGCGGTAAGCGTTCACCTTCCGTTGTTTTGGACACATTCACCGCAATCTTGGTTTGTCCACACCGAAGCTCAATTTCATATTAAGAAGATATCGGACGACTCGACGATGTACTACTACCTCGTCAGCGCTCTATCACCGGAGACGACCACACGCGTGATGCGGTTCATCGTTAATCCGCCTGCGGAAAACAAGTACGAGGCCATGAAGAAAGTGTTACTGCGAACCTTCGGGTTTAATAGGCATGATTGCGCTGCAAGACTTCTGCACCTACCGGACCTCGGAGATCGACGGCCGTCCGTTCTCATGGCCGAAATGATGATGCTAGCCGGTGAGCATACGGATTGCCTTATGTTCGAACAGGCATTCCGAGAGAAGCTTCCTGAGGATGTCCGACTGCTGCTCACGGATTGTTCTTTTAAGGACCCCGAAGCATATGCAGCGAAAGCGGACGCGCTCATAGCGGCTAAAAACAAGGCAAGCGGTTCGATCAACAAGGTCTCGACATCAGTGACCACGCCACAGCGACATCAAGATGGCGCCGCGTCTCCCGCCAGTTCTCCGAAAGCCCGCCAAAAAGATCCGCACAAGCGCGGCTGGTGCTATTATCACCTACAAAATATATGACTTAGGGTGGTTGCATGATGTCAAAATAAACAGCTAGCTTTATTTGAGAATTGCGTTCGCGGAATTTGCATAAAATGCACCAAATTTCGTAAGAATGATTTCACCGTAAGTAACCTTAAATCTACACTAATGCCATGGACAGCAAATGTTTCAAGCTACCACGCAAACCAAAAGCATTTCATAATTAGGAGATTTTCCTGCACAGCAAGAAATAGTTTCAACCCTTCTCTTCCATTGCACAACTGAACACCACGTCCAGAACTGTAGTCAAAATACCACTTTAAAAATCACCATTGTACAGTGTTATGCATTAGCAGCTGATCAGTTGCCAAAAGTGGATCAGATTAAATAGAATAAAATACAGATAACGCAAATACTAAGGACTTATTGGAAACCATCAGTTACTAATATATATTTCATTTTCATTTTTCAGGAGTGTTTTACTCTGGCTTCCAATTGACACTGTTTCATCAACATTATCACCTACGATGGGGTAGCGAATCCCGTAACTGCCGCTCACCTTGTACCTTCGCGGGAAATGCCTCGGCCGATCGTACATAGGGGCAGTTACGATTGGCCAGAACCGACGCCTCTACGTCCACGATCGATTCACGGACACAGAATTTTTGGTGGACACGGGAGCCATCGTCAGTATAGTGCCGCCGACCGACCTCGAAACCAGAACGGGTAAGACAGGTCCCACCCTCATCGCGGTTAATGGCAGCCCCATTCGCACTTTTGGGATATGGAAGATGTCCCTTGTGTTAGGCCTCCGCACGTACGAATGGCCATTCATCATAGCAGACGTCAGACAAGCGATCCTGGGCGCAGATTTTCTCTGGGCCTTTTCACTGGTCCCTGATGTCCGCGGTAACGACCTCCGACCCTCCGCCGGCAAAGAGCCCGTCGCTCCGACATTCGCCTCCCCGCCCAGCCCTACTGTCCAGGCCGTCGTCGCGGCCCCTGACTCGTATGCTGAGATCCTGGCGGAGTTTCCAGAGCTGCTCATCCAACGTTTTGACACGCCTTCGGCCAAGCACGGCGTGGTCCTTCACATCAGCACCGAGGGCCCTCCCGTTTTCGCTCGGGCCAGGAGACTACCGCCAGACAAACTGGTGGTGGCACGGGCGGAATTTAGGAAGATGGAGGAAATGGGAATTGTCCGTCAGTCCGACAGCCCGTGGGCCTCGCCGTTGCATATGGTCTCCAAGGCATCTGGGGGGTGGAGACCATGTGGCGATTATCGGCGTCTCAATGCTGTCACCACGGCTGATCGCTACCCCATACCGCACCTACAGGACTTTTCGTCTGGGCTGGAAGGAGCGGTGGTGTTCTCCAAAATCGATTTGGTGCGAGGATACCACCAGATTCCGGTGCGTCCGGAGGACATACAGAAAACCACCACGATTACTCCGTTCGGGTTGTTTGAATGGTTGCGTCTGCCTTTCGGTTTAAAGAACGCGGCACAGGCTTTCCAACGACTGATGGACCGTGTGGGTCGGGGCTTACCCTTTTTGTTTATTTACTTAGACGACATCCTGGTCGCCAGCCCCTCAGTGCAGGAACACCAGGTCCACTTGCGGACTGTGTTCCAGCGGCTCCAAGACCACGGGCTCATTATCCAACCCTCCAAGTGTCAATTCAGCCTTCCTTCTCTTGATTTTCTAGGGCACAGAATTACCCCTGCCGGCGCCTCCCCTTTGCCCGAGAAGGTGGAGGCTATCCGGGCATTTCCCAGGCCCACCACAGTAAAAGGACTACAGGAGTTCGTAGGTATGGTTAACTTCTACCATAGGTTCGTTCCGGCAGCTGCGCGGGTCATGCGCCCACTCTTCCAGTGCCTTGCGGGAAAACCGGTAGAGTTGATATGGTCCCCGGCCGCAGAGTCGGCTTTTACAGCAGCTAAGGCAGCATTAGCAGACGCCACCATGTTGGTCCACCCGAGCCCCTCCGCCCCCACGGCCCTGACGGTTGACGCCTCTGACGTGGCGGTGGGCGGGGTCTTGGAGCAGCAGGTCGGTGGCCGTTGGCAGCCCTTGGCGTTTTTCAGCCGGCAACTAAATTCGGCTGAGCTGAAGTATAGCGCATTTGACCGAGAGCTTCTGGCCCTCTATTTAGCTGTTCGTCATTTCAGGTATTTCCTTGAGGGCCGCCCATTTGTGGCCTTTACGGACCACAAACCATTAACATTTGTATTTTTCAAATTGTCTGACCCATGGTCGGCCCGCCAGCAGCGGCACCTGACTGCTATCTCCGAATTTACCACCGATGTCCGTCATGTCGCGGGTAAGCTTAATGCCGTTGCTGACGCCCTGTCTCGACCTGCTTTTTCCCCTATTTCGGCGGTGGACTGCGAGGTGGATCCCCAGGAGCTTGCGGAGGCACAGCTTCTAGCGGATACCGCTTCGGCATACCAGTCCACCACTTCGGGATTGAAGTTAGCTCAGGTAGCCTGCGGGTCGGAAGGCACGAAAGTCTGGTGTGATGTTTCTCTTCCCCGTCCCAGGCCGGTAGTACCGCCCTCCCTTCAGCGCAGGGTTTTTGATGCCATTCACGGGCTGGCGCACCCGTCCATCCGCTCCACCTCTGCTTTGGTAGCAGCTCGGTTTGTCTGGCATGGCCTACGGAAACAGGTAGCGGGTTGGGCGCGTTCCTGCGTTCCCTGTCAGACCGCTAAAGTCCAGCACCATGTCCAGCCCCCCGTACAAGAGTTCGAGGTCCCAGCAGTTTGTTTTTTCCACATCCACGTGGATTTAGTCGGGCCTTTGCCTTCCTCCCGGGGCTACACCCACCTCCTCACGGTGGTGGATCGGTTCACCCGGTGGCCAGAGGCTTTCCCATTGTCTGATATTTCGTCAGCGTCTTGTGCCAGGACTTTGGCCCTCCATTGGGTAGCTCGTTTCGGGGTCCCGGCAGTTATTACCACTGACAGGGGGCCGCAGTTCACTTCGTCCCTCTGGGCCGCGCTCGCAGAACTGTACGGTTCCAAGTTACAACCCACTACTGCATATCACCCCCAGGCAAATGGAGTTGTAGAAAGGTTCCACCGTCAACTTAAGGCGTCCCTCAGTGCAAGGCTTGAAGGCCCGGACTGGGTAGACCAGCTCCCCTGGGTTCTTCTGGGCATCAGGACTGCTCCTAAGCTAGATCTCGGTGCGTCGTCCGCGGAGCTAGTATATGGCTCGACACTTCGAGTACCCGGAGATTTGTTTCCGGACCCTTCAGACCAGCTGCCTACAGTCCCATCAGTTTTAGCATCTCTCCGGGCACGGGTGGGTTCCCTGGCTCCAGTTCAACCACTGAAGGTCACCTCACCTTCTGTCTCCTTTCTCTGTTCATTTATTTATTTACTTATTTATCTATTTATTCATTTCCCCTATGTTCTCAAAATCTCTGTAAAGTGTCTTTGAGTATATGAAAAGCGCTATATAAATAAAATGTATTATTAGTTCCGACTTCACGTCATGGGTGTCCCATGGTACATGAACCGCCTTCCCTGAAGGACTGTGAGTTTGTGTTTCTGCGAAAAGATTCCCATCGCGCCCCGTTGCAGAGGGTCTATCAAGGGCCGTTCCGGGTTTTGCGTAAGGGAACAGCTACCTTCACCTTAGACATGTGCGGCAAGAGTGAGCTCGTCTCGGTGTCCCGGCTCAAACCTGCACACTTGGATCCGGATCAACCAGTCCTGGTCGGCCAGACCCCTAGGAGAGGCCGACCTCCGTTAGTTCCGCTCAGTCCAGGACCCCCCGTTCCGGCAGTTCCTCTAGGACCCCCCGTTCTGGCAGTTCCTCCAGGACCCCCCGTTCCGGCAGTTCCTCCAAGTCCGGAACCCCCGGCTCCTGTGGTTCAGGCTGCCCCTCTCCGTACTCGTTATGGTCGCGAAATCCGGCTCCCTGCTAGGTTCCGTACCTCGGGTTCTGGCGGGGGTCATGTAGCGACCATAGAGAATGGTCCCGGTCGTCGAACCCTCAGATTGGCCAGCGAGGTCACGTGTGAACGCGACCAATGGGATTGGTCCAGAGAGCGACATCGCTGATTGGCCAGCGTGGTCATGTGCGCTTTTGGCGCCCGAAATGTTCAGTTCGGCGAAGTCTTCGAAGAAGACAGTAAGTTTTTGATGGTTGTCCTTTACCTTGTTGTTTAACTCTGTATTCGAATATTCCGGCTGCAATAAACTTCTTCTACAACCAACAAGTTTTCGGACTCGCCATATCGTGTTCATTCATTCACAGGACGTGGACATTGTTTAGTGTTTGTCCCCAGCTGCTCTTGAACTTTGTATTTGTTAGGCTCTGCCATGGACTGAAGTCAACCACCTTGATTTGGATCCAAGAGTAGCATGTAGAGCAAAAATAACACTTGTTCGTCCGATGGCCAATAAATTCCATGAGGGAAATGAGTGATGTTTCTCAAAGTTTGCGATGCCTATGGAATTCTGTGCAGAATGGTCTTCTGGTTACGAGTTAATTGAGAGTACTGGAGGCCATGTATAAATTGAGGCACTATTCCATACAAGGCTTGCTGAATGAACTCCCCCCCCCCACCCAAACACATCCATGCTAACACATCTATGGATGTTTCCACTGGTGGGAGAGTCTAGGACTAGAGGTCATAGCCTCAGAATTAAAGGATGTTCTTTTAGGAAGGAGATGAGGAGACATTTCTTTAGTCAAAGGGTGGTGAATCTGTGGAGGCCAAATCAGTGCATCTATTTAAGGCAGAGATATATTCTTGATTAGTACAGATGTCAGAGGTCATGGGGAGAAGGCAGGAGAATGGAGGGATAGATCAGCCATGATTAAATGGCGGCGTAGACTTGATGGGCCGAATGGCCTAATTCTACTCCTATTCCTTAGGCCTACAATAGCTACGGTTAAAAACGTTGTTCTGGATGGTAAGAGTTTGGTTTGAATTTTGCATGGACTGAGAAATGCCTGTTTGACTTAAAATAGAGTTAAGATTTTAAACTGGGTGTGGTAAAGCCAACTTTTGCTAATTCACCAAGCCCAAGAAATGAGAGCGGGAGCCTTAACTGCTTCCAAATTAAAACTAACTCCCTGGTTAAAAATAGATTTCCTGAACAAAGAATTAGAAAATCAAGCAATGTGTTTTCATAAGAAAATAAGACAGAAATTTAGTTTTAGTTGCTTGAGCACTACAAGTATCAACACCTTTTTCATCAACATGCTTGTGAGCACTACAAGTATCAACACCTTTTGCACTCTCAATATTGACTTCTATTAAAATTAAACATTGTGAGAAAAGACCATCTGGCAGTTGATTCTATATGTTTTATGCATGTGGCTAAAAGGTTCACTTCTTTACAATCTGGTCTTCTGAGTGCAGTTCTGGTAACCTCATTAAAGGAAAGATGTGGAGGCTTCGGAGAGGGTGCAGAAGTAGTTTACCAGGATGCTGCTAGATTAGAAGGTATCAGCTATAAGGAGAGGATGGACAAATGTGGATTGTTTCCTCTGGAGGATTGGAGGCGACCAGATAGAAGTTTATGAGAGGCAGAGATAGGATGGATGGTCAGAATCATTTTCTCCCAGGCTGGGAATATCAAATACTAGAGGCCATAGCTTTAAGGTCAGAGGGGTAAATTTAAACGAGATGTGCAGGGCAACACATGGTGTCTAGTGACAGGAATGTGCTGCCATAGTTGATGGTGGGAGCAAATACGATAGAAGTATTTAAAAGGCTTTTAGATGGGCACGTGAATATGCGGGGAACGGAGAGATACGGATCATGTGCAGGATTAGTTTAATTTGGCATTATGTTCAGCACAGATATCGTGAGCTGAAGTGGGTTTTTTTCTGTGCTTTATTGTTTTATGTAAAACAGTTAAAAAAAGATATTTCTTTCACAGAGGTTCCAACTGGCAATAGGGCACTAACACCAAAATAGTGACTAAAATCTCTAATAATCCCACTTAATAGCCACTTATGATCTTTACTAACACAGAATGCAAAATGAAGAATCAATATTTATGAACCATATTCCAATTTTATTAAGTTGTAACAATTGTAGAAACAATTGCAAGTGGAATTACAAAATACTCTACCCATTTTATAATTATTCTGTCTGAACCTCTCTGTAAATGGATAAGACTAAAACAGTGATAGATTATCTGCTTTCTGACAGAATAAATGCAGAACGTTTCACTGGAGTTTTTGTTTGTATTTTTATTTTCCTTTAATACCACTTAATCTCTTAAATCCATCTGTAGATTGAGCAGCTCAAATATGAGATTTTAGTGATGAACGCTGTCTGATCCAACCAACTTGCACCAGTTAAGGCATGTGTGAAACATTCATTTGAAAGAAAGAAGTATGCTTATTCCAACTAAAAAAGGGCCCAGGAAGCAAGACTGATTATTCTGACATCTTTAAAAGGTAATTTACAAAATAGATACAAATTCATTTCTTAGTGTTTGTCTAATACAAAATATATGACTTAGGGTGGTTGCATGATGTCAAAATAAACAGCTAGCTTTATTTGAGAATTGCGTTCGCGGAATTTGCATAAAATGCACCAAATTTCGTAAGAATGATTTCACCGTAAGTAACCTTAAATCTACACTAATGCCATGGACAGCAAATGTTTCAAGCTACCACGCAAACCAAAAGCATTTCATAATTAGGAGATTTTCCTGCACAGCAAGAAATAGTTTCAACCCTTCTCTTCCATTGCACAACTGAACACCACATCCAGAACTGTAGTCAAAATACCACTTTAAAAATCACCATTGTACAGTGTTATGCATTAGCAGCTGATCAGTTGCCAAAAGTGGATCAGATTAAATAGAATAAAATACAGATAACGCAAATACTAAGGACTTATTGGAAACCATCAGTTACTAATATATATTTAATTTTCATTTTTTCAGGAGTGTTTTACTCTGGCTTCCAATTGACACTGTTTCATCAACATTAAATTGGTAAATGTAATTCAATGAGCCTATGGCATACAAAAGAACTGGTACAAAATTAATTGTGTTTTACCACAACCAGAAAAATTAGGCACTAATTTACAATGCTCAAACATACTGCTTTACAGAAATAGCCACACTAACAGTTGAAAAAAATCAGGTATTCGCCAAAACAAAAGAAAGATAGTCATGTAGGACATCCCAGGTCACTTATTTTTGTAAACCGGACTTCAAATAATCATTGTTTTAGAATTCATGCATAAATCATTTCCTTTTGCAAACAAAGCAGTCCTTCTCACATCATTTACATCAGTGCATAATATCACCTTTACGTTGCTACACCAGCAAACCAAATTACAGCAGAAACTGCTGGTAGAAAGATGTTCCAATTCACTTATCCCCTTAAATGACTGGAGTGATACTCTTAGTTAATCGACTATATACTCAAAACAGTTCAGACATATTTTAATAGAGTAGGCTAACGTTGTCAAATACTACCACACATCAAAAATTAATGAAAAAATGTGCCAAAATATGAGGTATCAAGGAATCCTTCAGAAATGTGCAAAGATTCTTTTTTTTGGGCACATCATTCTCTGGCAGTTCATTTTATTTATGCATGGATAAACTAGTTTGTAGAATGAGTTTCATCTAGTATTCCTTGACCAGAACAGAACATCGTTGTTTCATTATTTCTTGATGATATTGCAGAGTTTCAGTTGACATTACCACTTCTGGAGAGAAATGTGAATCAATTTTATAGTTCATCCTGAAAAAGGAAAATTATAACAAATATGAGGAACACAATTTAGTTTTAGTTTAGTTTAGAGAGATATAACATGCAAACAGGCCCTACAGCTCGATCACCCGTTCACACTAGTTCTATGCTATTTCACTTTTGCATCCACTCCCTACACACTAGGGAGCAATTCTACAGAGGCCAATTAACCTACAAATCCGCATATTTTGGGGATGTGGGAAAGGAAACCCATGCGGTCACAGGGAGAACGTGCAAACTCTGCACAAACAGCACCAAAGGTCAGGATCGGATCTGGGTCTATGGCGCTGCGAGGCAGCGGCTCAAGGTTGCACCACTGTGCCGCCCTATTTAATAACTAAGCATTTGTAGATCAAATTCCAAAAATACAAGGAGCATATTCTTCAGCAGAACAAATAGACACAAAATGTTAAACTACAAGCTGAAGAATCATTTGAGGACATGTTGGTTTCCCGAGAACCAATTAGAAACTGGATGTTCCGACAAGTTAATCCAAGAAAATCGATTGAAATGATTAGGTTTAAGAAACATCTAACTCCAAATTGCTACTGGCTCTGAGCTTGTGTCAACAGGACAGGCAGTATCCCTGGAGAACATGCATAGGTGAACCTTTAAGTCGGGGCCCCTCTTCAGACTGATTGTGGGGGGGAAGGGAAAGTTAAAAAGGCACAGGAAAAAGCATGGCAGGTAATAGGCGAACACAGGTGAGGGGGTATTTTGATAGGCAGAAGGCTGGTCAAAGGTCAGAGATGAAACTGATTTTATCCCCGCCTCCACTCCTTCATCTGGCTTCACAATTTGTAACTCTTGAATCCTTTTGTCTGATACCTTTTTATCATCTCTGGCCTTTGTCCAACCATTGCCTATCAAAACCCCCCATTGCCTGTTCACCTATACCTACTGTGCTTTGTCCTGCCTCTCCTCTCTTCCAGCTTTCTGAAGAAGGGACCCGATCCAAAAAGTTACTTTTCCATATTCTCCAGGGATGCTCCCTGACCCATTGAGTGGGGGTTTTTTAAATCCAAAGGCAGTACTGCTGGATCACAAACATTAAATCTCCCTCCCTCTGTTGCGTGACATTGCAATCTAATCTACACCGTTTAAAAACAGATAGTTCATTATTACCTTTTTTGTTGAAAATGTGCCCATCTTTGGTTGCAGCTCCTCTAATCGTTTTCTTAGTAGCTCAGATATCACTTTAGTATCTCTGGTGTTTATATATTCACCTGTGGCACTTTTCTGTAAGGTACAACATTACATACTTTGCTAAGCAAACCAACATATGACAAAATTGTGGACAGTACGTACTGTCCAAAGACGTACAGGTTTGTAGGTTAATTGACTGGGTATATGTAAAAATTGTCCCTAGTGTGTGTAGGATAGTGTTAGTGTGCGGGGATCACTGGGCGGTGCGGACTTGGTGGGCCAAAAAGGCCTGTTTCCGCGCTGTATCTGAAATATGAAAAATATGAAAATAAATAATATGAAAAGTACATCGGTAACCAGGAAGTATATATTGATTTATAATGACACAATATATCACCATTGTTCTTGACAATGCAAATTCCTAAATTCAATATGGAAAATTGAAACTATATTTTTAGAAGCAGAATGGAAGCTACTATATATCCATCTTTTTTTTGGTTGTGACCCAGGGTAGACACCCATGAATATGTGCTTTGTATTCATTAGCATGTGCATTTGTGTAGAAGACTTAGGGCACAATAAGTTATGTTGGCTCCCTGTAAGCTATTTTCCAGTAATAGTTTACCAAACTGACATAAAACATCAAGAAAGCTGATTCATTTACATTGCTCTTCCATTTGCTTTTTGCACAAATGGCATATTATCACAGAGCTTAATGTTAAATTCTTCACAGAATATTGGAACAGAAATTTAATGGTGTGGTTATCATTTGAATAACCTCTTATACAACATCAATCATTTCTCTGGATCAGAAAGTTGAAAAAAAATGTCCAGTGTTATTTTTGTGTGCAGTAAAATTACTAAGTTCAAATGTCACATTTATTTCCCTTTCTCCTATTTGATCAATCCAATCTCTCTTTCCATTTTTTGTATCTAATTTGACTAATTTACCTTCTTTCCCGAATCTTCATTTACCTTGATCTTGGCATCATGATAGGCAATCACGCACATTGTGGGCTGAAGAAGCTGTTGAGCTGCACACATTTACATTTTGGTAGAAAAAAGGAACTGCAGAAGCTGGTTTACACAAGGACAAGAATTGCAGGAGTAACTCAGTGGATCAGGCAGCTTCTCTGAAGAATATGGATAGGTGGTGTTTTGTGTTGGGACCCTTCTTCAGTCTAAACATCACCTATCTGTGTCCTCCAGAGATGTTGCCTGACCTGCTGAGTTACTCAAGCACTTGGTGTCCTTTTACATTCAAATCTTGTTGGTTAAAGAGAATTATGTTGCTGGTCCCATCCCTTATTGGCCAGTTGCCTTATTGCCCCTCGTTCCTTCTTGTTCCCAGCTTGCATTTCTAGCAGATTACTATGTAAAACTCATTTCATACAAAGAAATACCTATTGCTGCCATCATGTGAAGCCCCAGACCAACAAAATCCAGCCCAATTGTTTACCTTCTTTTCACCTTGGAAAGGATAGAATTTAACTGTCGGATATGCTCTGATTCCAGCAGTTTGACAAATATGTGGATTATTCTGACAATCCATTTTTCCTGCTTTTACTTTGCCTTTGAATGACTGAAAGAAAACAACATTTATATTAAATGAACAATGAATGATCTATTCGCATTTTAGCAATACCTCATTTTTCATATTAGCCATGTCAAAAGAAAAGTAGGCATTCAAAAGACACTTGACACTTTTGTGAATGTCTTCATTGTAATGCTAAAGTTTAAACTGGATACTTACAATGTATAAAGGGAATTAGCGGGTATTTAGATCATGAATAGCATACTTATGCCCACTATTTCAATGTATTATGAGGTATAGATACAATGAACACACTGAACTACTCAAAATTGTTCAATGTGAAGTTGAGGATTCAATAGTTATTTAGGAAGTGTGAGATTTATTCCCAGTAGCAATTAATGTACTGGTTTACTCACATTTTTGTTCTTGTTCACAAAATACCCTTAGGGCAGGAGGAAAAAGTTCAATTGAATAGACTGAAAAACAAACTCAAATCCAATCCAGCTGTGAGGAAATGAATGGAACATGAAAGACACAATTGAACCACAGGCTTAAAATCCACTGCAGCCAAATAATTTAGGTATATTTGTGGAATGTACGTTGCAATAATTTTTTTACATATTACCAACAGCTTGGCACAATGGTAGTTGGTATGAACTACAGAAGCAAATAATGTGCTGGTTATCAGTTCTAGGGTGTGGTGATAATTGCAGATATCACTACATCCCTTGGAATGGTAGTTTGTTTTTAAACACATATAGGAATGAGAAAAATATTTTTGCATAAAAACTGTACAAAGATGAACTTTCTAGTTTGTTAAGGAGCAAACATGGAAGACCAACTTCTGGCATTTACAAAAATTGAAACCAGGTTACTTTGTCTTCATGAATTCTGCGATTATCACCAATGTCTCCAAGTCACATAGTGTAAAATTTGTTTACATTTGAATCAAACTTCTGGAAGTTTCTAACTGCAACATGGAAGCGCTATCACAGCAATAACAGTAATTCAAAGAACTCCCCACCATTATGTACCAAGACAAGTATGTAACCTGGAAAACATGTAGAAAGGTCCCAACCCAAAACATCACCTATTCCTTTTCTCCGGAGATGCTGTCTGACCCACTGAGTTACTCCAGCATTTTGTGTCTATCTTCAGTTTAAACCAGCGTCTGGTGTTCCTTCCTACACAAGCACAAAGAAACATAGCGATCGACATTACAACGACAAGATAATTACCTTAGCAAGAAGTTCAAACTCTGGAGCAAAGTTCTGACAAGGACCACACCAAGGTGCATAGAAATCAATGACCCAGTGGTCCTTTCCATTTAATACTTTGTTTGTAAAGTCTCCTGGTGTTAACTCAATGGAGGTTTGAGGAAGGAACCTGGACAAATAAAAAGTCAAGTTAGAAACGGGACTGCAGATGCTGGTTTACACAAAGGGACATAAAATGCTGGATTAACTCAGCGGGTCAGGCAGAATCTCCAAAGAACATGGATAAGTGAAGAATGGTCCTGACCCGAATGTTCACCTATCCATGTTCTTCAGAAATACTGCCTGACCCACTAAGTTATTCCAGAACTTTGTGTCCTCAAATGAAGTTGATCAATTAAAAATTGAAGGGGAATATTTGGTAGTTTGTGCTAAGTGACATTTATAGTGCCCTCCATAATGTCTGGGACAAAGACCCATCATTTATTTATTTGCCTCTGTACTCCACAATTTGAGATTTGTAATAGAAAAAATCACATGTGGTTAAAGTGCACATTGTCAGATTTTAATAAAGGCCATTTTTATACATTTTAGTTTCACCATGTAGAAATTACTGCTGTGTTTATACCTAGTCCCCCCATTTCAGAGCACTATAATGTTTGGGACACAGCAATGTCATGTCAATGAAAGTAGTCATGTTTAGTATTTTGTTGCATATCCTTTGCATGCAATGACTGCTTGAAGTCTAAAGGCATGCTAAATTGGGTTCAGATTGGGTGATTGACCTGGCCACTCAAGAATTGACCATTTCTTTGTTTTGAAAAACTCCTTTGTTGCTTTAGCAGTATGTTTGGGATCATTGTCTTGCTGTAGAATGAACCGCCGGCTAATGAGCTGTGAGGCATTTGTTTGAACTTGAGCAGATAGGATGTGTATATACACATCAGAATTCATTATGCTACTACTATCAGCAGTTGTATCATCAATGAAGATAAGTGAGTCAGTACCTTCAGCAGCCATACACGCCCAGGCCATAACACCCCCACCACTGTGTTTCACAGTTGAGGTGGTATGCTTTGGATCTTGGGCAGTTCCTTCTCTCCTCCATACTTTGCTCTTCCCATCACTCTGATATAAGTTAATCTTCATCTCATCTGTCCACAAGATCTTTTTCCAGAACTGTGGTAGCTCTTTTAAGTACCGCAAACTGTAACCTGGCCATCCTATTTTTGCGGCTAACCAATGGCTTGCATTTTGCAGTGTAGCCTCTGTATTTCTGCTCATGAAGGCTTCTGCAGACAGTGGTCATTGACAAATGCACACCTGACTCCTGAAGAGTGTTTCTGATCTGTCGGACAGGTGTTTGGGGATTTTTCTTTATTATAGAGAGAATTCTTCTGTCATCAGCTGTGGAGGTCTTCCTTGGCCTACCAGTCCCTTTGCGATTAGTAAGCTCACCAGTGCTCTCTTTCTTCTTAATGATGTTCCAAACAGTTGATTTTGGTAAGCCTAAGGTTTGGCTGATGTCTCTAACAGTTTTATTCTTGTTTCTCAGTCTCATAATGGCTACTTCGACTTTCATTGGCACAAATTTGGTCCTCATGTTGATAAACAGCAATAAAAGTTTTCAAAGGTGATGGAATCACTGGAGAAAAGACTAGGTGCTGAGAGCTCTCTTATACCTGCATTAAGGAGGCATTTAAACACACCTGAGCAATTACAATCACCTGTGAAGCCTTGTGTCCCAAACATGATGGTGCCCTGAAATGGGGGATTATGTTTAAACACAGCTGTAATTTCTACATGGTAAAACCAAAATGTATAAAAATACCCTTTAATAACATCTGACAATGTGCACTTTAACCACGTGTGATTTCTTTTCTATTACAAATCTCAAATTGTGAAGTACAGAGACAACTAAATAAATGATGGGTCTTTCTCCCAAATAATATAGAGGGCACTGTTTCCCAACCTTCTTTGCACTGAAAGTTACATGAAAACATAGCATGTAGAGGAACTCTTTACCCTGTTCAATCAAATCATAGCTGAACTGTATCTCCACTCCTTTGTCATATCCTTGATCTGCACCCCATGATAAAAATATACTGATCTGTAGATCAGTGCATGTTCCTTTAACATAGTGACCTCACCACTACTAACCACTCCCCATGGTCTCTTGTATAATTGTAGCTTCCCCACCTCCAGCTCGCTCTCTAGTTCCAGTGATGACCACGGACAGCTAGGGCATAATGTGTGTAGTGCAATTAATAAACCTATTCAGTAAAAGACTCTGCGTACGAGGGACACCCTTTTACATGATCTTAATCGTATATTTCAATTTGTCCATTGTCCACCATTTTGTTTTGTGGGAAATTAATTTTAGATACCTAGATAAGACCTTACAACCATTCTTAAATTTGGATTTGTATAGGATTCTCAATGATTTTTCCAAGGCTCTATATAGAAACATTACTTTTTTCCTATGCATATCCTAACTCCCTTCAGATAACACCCAACTTCCATTACACTTTGTGTTAAGAGTCATAGAGTGAAACAGGCCCTTCGGCCCAACTCCCCCACACCGGCCAACATATCCCAGCTACACTAGTCACACCAGTTTGGTCCATATCCCTCCAAACCTGTGCTATCCATGTACCTGTTTAACTTTTTCTTAAATGTTGGGATAGTCCCTGCCTCAACTACCCCCTCTGGCAGCTTGTTCCATACACCCACCACCTTTTGTGTGAAAAAGTTACCCCTCAGATTCCTATTAAATCTTTTCCCCTCCACCTTAAACCTATGTCCTCTGGTTCTCGATTCATCTACTCTGAGCAACCAGTTTGTGTGGGTATTGCAACTTCCTTTGCTAAGCAAAATCAATTACTTTCATGGAACATATTTCACGAATTTTAAGAGAAGCTAATATCTAAATTAAACTGTAATCTCAGATATGTGAGTCTATGCTACCGTTGTCTTTTGTTAGAATCAGAAAACACCATACGATAATTGAGAGCTTATTTCATTTGCAAAAACTGTTCCATTTCAAGCTTTGATCATTAGTTGGCTGCTAACTGAGATTGAATATTTTAAGGTATTAATTTTCAAACTTCAACCTATAGTCAACCAGACCATGGAAACTTACCCCAATGCCCAAGACCCAAGCGACTGTGCATTCCTGGACCAACCATTATAACTACTGTAGGAAGAAATAAGAAACCATTATACCTAAATCAAAGGACGGAGATGGACATTAACTGGGGTTATTCAATTACCAAGAATTGTTTTGGTCAAAGTGATGGATAACATGTTTGACACAACTACCGAAAGATTGCAAAAATTCTCTGCCCAAGATTATCTTTGTCATAGGTTTTCCCAGATAATGCTGTTCTCTTTGACATTTCACCAGTGACTATTGGAATGAAGATTTATTCGTTCTGGAGCTTGACCCTCATTTATTTATTTTTTCTTCATCCATACAAACAATGTCGTTCATACCATTGACCAATTCCAAGCCCCTGCTTTATTCCTCCTAAGGACCTCAATTGTTCCAAGGTTTGATTTTTACAATCCTCTTGAACTGACTGCTCCATTGCAACGTTTCAATCTTTCATTCACCTTAAATGTATTAGTGCAGCATCTCTATTCCCAACTGCAACTAATCTTTATCGAGAACATGAATCTTTATGTGAAATTTTGACAGCTATAGTCACTATTAGATAAAGCATATCCATTATAAGATAAAACAAGACATAATCAACAAATCATGACCCTTAAAACTGCCATAATTAGCAGACATCCCCATATTATCCTAAATGTTCAACACAATGCTCTAATTTGGACAAATTACATTTTCCACAACTGAATGAATGTTTACCAATCGACTAGGCTTCCCAGTTCCTCATTTAAACACACTGTTATCCCGGGCAGGTAATTAGACATACACAGCATTTATAGCACTTGCCTATCGTCAGTGCTTTTATTGTGATGGTACCACGAACCGGCACCTCAAAGGAGGTAAATGGCACTATTTTGTTTTCTGATCAGGTGACATGTATGTTTTTTAGAAAAGCACTGCTTAAAGTTAGCAGAATTCTAAAGTTAAAAAAGCAGTTTTAGAAGCAAAAACTGAAGAATTGGTGATTCTAGAGTGGCATGGTAGGGAATGGTGCTGCTTTGTGTGGAGTTTGCACATTCTCCCTGTAACCGTGAGGTTATCCCCAGATGTTTTGGTTTCTGCCCACATCCCAAAGATGTGCTGGCTGGTAGGTTATTTACCTCAAATGCAGGTGGATGGTAATAGAATCCCAGGAGGGAGCGGTTAAGGGGCATGTGAGGGAGAATAGGTTGTAGGGAAATAAGTGGTAGAATGGAATTGATGGGAATGCTTCGAGAGCTGTATATATTCGATCGGGAGGATGGTTTCCTATTTCAGAAGGAAATATGAGAATATGAAATTGCAACTTTCACGCAAGCCATTACTCAAATGAGGTTAAATTGACTATAAATTAAATGGTTTCAAAAAAGTATACAAGGAAAGAAGCTTTTAATATACATACTGGTATTTATAAGCATTATTAGTGTTCAGTGGGAAGAGTCGTATCTCTGGGTAGGCGTGCACATTTTCTTTCTGACACAGGGAATAGTACTTCTGACAGTCCATGCTGCCTACTTTGACCGTTCCATTTAGCATCTACAAAGAGAAGCCAGCTATACATTAGTATTTCCCAAAATAATTTAGGGAAAACTGAGCCTTGCGAAATCTACTGGATGCACGAGTTTGGGTGATGCAATGACAAGTACTTACCCGGGTACATAACTAAACAATTATACATTGAATATCATTTCCTTAGCGGGATTGAAATAGAAAGTTTACTGATCAATGTAAGCTCAAAGCCTTTCAAATTTATCTATCGAGTACTGAAATTGGGGGGCTGGATCATACCCTTAGGTATTTCCCTACTTTGTACCTCCATGTGCAAACTAAAAGACATTACTTTCTTCACAATATTTGCCAAGTCACAGGACGATTTGGTTCTATGTTCGGATCCAGTGACCTATCTTGCTGAACACGGCACATCGTGCAGCACATGCAGATGCATTCAGCAAAACCCAACACTGAGTTCTTTGGTACCTTAATCTTTCAAACTATCACACATTCTGTTCAATGCAACAGGACAGGTGTCATAGAATCCTCTCATAACTATTGATGGAGAAATTTTTTAAAAAAACAATAGACTTCACCTTCCAGGGAAATGCAGAACAGTCAGTTAGTTAAAGCTCATATCTTTATCAATCTTTATTAAAGTAAATAAAATAAAATATGCTGACTTTAAGATAGTGACATACGTGGTCTTTTTTAAAATCAAATGTCTGTTTTCATATTTCAGATACAGCGCGGAAACAGGCCTTTTCGATCCCCGCACGTTAACACTATCCTACACACACTAGGGACAATTTTTACATTTACCCAGTCAATTAACCTACATACCTGTACGTCTTTGGAGTGTGGGAGGAAACCGAAGATCTTGGAGAAAACCCACGCAGGTCACGGGGAGAACGTACAAACTCCTTACAGTACAGCACCCGTAGTCAGGATCGAACCTGAGTCTCCGGCGCTGCATTCGCTGTAAAGCAGCAACTCTACCGTTGCGCCACCGCGCCACCGCTTTGGATCATACTAATTGCTCACGTGGTTATGGATGATCAGGATATTAAGTTTATCTGTCTTTTCAAGCATGCTGAGGCCAGATAGTTTACTCCTCTTATCTGTTTGAGCCAAGGTGAATTCATTCAAAGTCGCAAGACAATAAATTTTACCAGCTTGATTCTACAGATTGTTTAACTTTCAATTACCAATCTAATTATTCAAAACAAGAGATTGGAATAAAATGGCACTTTCAACATAAATTCAAAAGGAAGCAATTAGCATAAATTCAATCGAACAGATTAGTTATCAAATTCAGAGTAAATTGATTAGCTTCTTCCCATATCTGCCCAAGGTGCTTGTTCCATTTCATTAATTGACCAAAATTGCACTTTTCTTTCGATTCCTTATGACAAGCAAGACAATAGTTGAAGATGACACAAAATGCTGGAGTAACTCAGCGAGTCAGGCAGCATCTCTGGAGAAAAAGGATGGGTGACATTTCAGGTCGGAGCCCTTCCCGAACTCAACCCGAAATGTTACCCATCCTTTTTCTCCAGAGACGCTGCCTCGCCCACTGAGTTACTCCAGCACTTTGTGACTATCTTCGGTAGAAACCAGCATCTGCGGTTCCTTTCTACATAAGACAACGGATGAGACCATGTGGCGTAAATGTGACATAAACTTTGCATGAGTATCATAGTCAAAATGCACAAACATCTTATTTTTCATGAATGTAGTATTTTAAGAACTCCACCATTGATTATGCAGTATTGCTATTCAGCTACTTTATTTTTGTTATTCAGAGTGAAATTATTAGTGGCAAAGTGTGAAATAACAAGCAAATAATTATGCACAGTCTCGTTAAAATGAATGCATTGGGTCAAATTGGGATCTCTTCATATTTTCTCCAAATTATTAGAACTTCATTTGAAAATATTTTTCAAATGAGTTTGTATCACAGCTTCAACCAAATGTAGGGAAAAAATGTAGTTTGAAGCCCTTTTTTTCCTCCTGCAGGATTCCTTAACGGAATTGAAAATGAGGTTATAATTGTCTTATTTAGCGCGTTGGTAAAAGGCATTTTGCTTACCCGAGCCATCCTCTTCCATTCTGGCATCAAAGCCTGGCAAGGCCCACACCATGGAGCATAGAAATCCACCACCCAAACCTCATCTTGTCCTCTCCGTCGAACCAACCCTTCAAAGTTTTCTGCTGTCAGTGCAACGACTGAGGGATTTATGAGATCCTACGGAAACAGTAAATTAAAATAACAAGAAAAATCACTAGCAAATTTTAAATGGTTATGGAAACCAATTCATTTTACATTATAGCTTCATACCTGTATAAACTCCAAAAGTTCATTGGCTGTGTGCTGGCCCTCATATTCGTGAACATTGGACTGGTTGAATATCAATGTTGTTGGATAAGCTTGGATACCGTGCTTGAAAACAACATAAAATAATCAATCTTGAACTTTCTTTCCTTCACCCAATCAATCCTTCTTCCCCCAAACGCATTCTTGTTTTACTTTCTCTCTTTTGTTATTTTCCTCACCTCACTTCCAAAATTATTTTCCCATAAGATCCACCTTTGGATCCCAGCTATTTCCCTAAACTGTTGACCATATAGTTTGCCTTCTTGCCTCAAAACCAAAAATTATTTCAATCCCACCTTTCAACATTTTTATCATCACCCCTTTCCTGGAAATCTTGCCCTCACTCCTCCTGTGCTCAAAGAATTGAACCATTTCCATTCTCACTTTCCTCTGCAAACTCCTTGATCATGTTGTTACCCCTCAGATTCTGTCTGTCTCTCTTCCAATTCCCTTTATTTTCGATCACTCTGACAAGATCGATGCTTCTGTTACAGAAGGGAAACTGTTGTTATCAAAATCACAGCCATGAATCCCTTCTCATCCTTGTCAGAGCCTATGATAACAGGACATCACAGTACAGGTGCTCCCCAGCTTATGATATTTCGACTTGCCATAGTTCGACTTTGCGATGGTGCAAACGGCAGCGAGCCGCCATCCACGTGATCGCGTGTATTACAATGCATTTCGACTTACAATACTTTCGGTCTCCGATGGGTTTCTCGGAACGTGACCCATTGTTTCCCCAGCAGTTTGCGTTTCCCTCCAGATTCCAGCATCTGCAGTTTCTCATATTCCCAGCCCATACTCTTTTCCGTACAATGCCCCACTCGTTCACCCCGTCCTTGCTGGTCTTTTCCGATTATGTTCCAGATACATCCGATTTTAAATGTTTATTTACAACTCTTTGTGTGTTTGGCACAAACTATCCTACTCAGTGCTATTGCAACAGGCACTGAATCTTTGCACATGTTTGGCATTTCTGCACCTCTTCCTCCTACTGTCAACTGCTGTGCCTACAGGAGTCCAGCCTCTACCCCGTCAAATTCTCTCTCTTATCCCTCTGTCTTTATCTCACTTAACCCCTCTTCTTTGACAAACGTTCATCACAACCGCTGGTTTCTTTGAAACAAAAGAGACTGCAGGTGCTAGAACCCAGAGGAACTCCTGATGCAGGTAGGGCTGAAAGCCGATATGTCACCATCTCCTTCCCCCACTACAGATGCTCTTTGTCCCGCTGAGTCTCGCCAGCACATTGTTTGTTGCTCCACGTTTCCATTATACCTTTCAAGCAATTCTGAGGCTTAAAATAAATACTTTACAAAAAATGCCTGTACTCACTGTATTACATAAATTTTCATGGATCGTACAATCCAATGTTCCAAACTTAAGCTGGCCAACCAACTGCCTGGAGGCTTTACGTAGTTCTGGTAAAAGGGCTCGACAAGGAGGACACCACTAGAAATGAGAAAGCCGTACATTTTAGGTCTCAGTCACAGATGACATTATGCAGTTCATCTCATAGAATATTATTGGTTACACTGTTTTATAGCTTTATGCATGCAACATATATACAAGTGGCCCATTATGGTCATCATTCATTACACATTGCCAGAGAATCGTTATGAATTTAATGAATTACTTTTGCAGAATTAACCCTCAGTACGTGCAAAAGTTTTATTTTCCCATTGTAATATTAGGCATCATACGAAGCATTATTTGTTTTGATGTGTGCTCATTCATAAGATAAATTGATTGAAACTTTTTGATTTATAATAGTGTCCTCAAAGCTTATTAACAATGTTTATTTTTGAGCTGGACTCAAATAAGATTATTTAAATTATTTCCCCTGAATTATGCCATAAAGATTTCTATTAGGTATAATTGACATACCCAGACAGTAAGTGTCATTTTTTTCATACACTGAATCCCAGCAACAGATTACAGAAGTGTGCTTCCAGTATATGGCAGTAGAAGCTTAAAGAACAATCTAGAGATAAACATATTGAAGTACAATGTATATACAATTACATTGAACAAAAATAAAGCCAGCAATAGTCCATGTCTCTGTTGAGTACACAACCCTAAAGAAGGGCCTTATATACTTTCACAAAAACATATAATACATACACTTAAAAATCTCTGTAAAGTCCTAGACCATTTCTTCAGGTACAGAAGTAAGAATGATGCTTTTATGTATTAGTTTACTAAATGAGTCTTAGAAATGCCTGAATACATTTAACACCGTTCATTGGCTTTCTCCAAGTTGTGATAAAAATCTGCTGGGATGGAGGTAAATGGGGTATTAACTACCCCTAAATTTAGAAATGCTTTTCCCCTCTCTGTACTGGCAATGAAACCTTTTTGTTTCATTGTTAATATCAGAGGCATTGTTCATACCCATCCCACGAATAAAGCATTATTTCTAATTTCTGCAGGTAAGTGCAATTATGGGACAAGCAAGTGTGTCAGTGGGTTGGAACAAGTACAAAGTTTCCTCCATTTTGGGTCTAAAGAATGGGTGTAACAATTGGAACTTAGCATTAATGTATTTTGCAAGTTAATAAATGATAAATGAAAACCAATTTTAGATAAAATTACACCTGTACATCTTTTGACATTAACCTTTTTCTTTACCTACACCATCAGATCTGAAATGTAATCTATTTTCAGCCTTCCACTCTAGCCTTCCACTAGAGCCTCCCACTCCATCTCTCCTTTGCTTCTCCCTCTCTGGCATCTTTAAACCAAACTATCAGAATTGGTAAATGTGATCAACGTCAAGCCAGGGCCATTTTTACAGCATTATGGGCCCCCGGGCAAAGCAGTGTACTGGGGCCCCTACCGTTACTCTCCCCCACCCCCCTTTCCCTACCAGCCCCCCCCCCCCCCCCCCCCGTCGTGCCGGCGAAAAGCACTTACCGAAAAGCACTTAGCGATGGACAGGGTGCTACATTGTTGCAAAAAGCACTTACAGATCGCTGTGAGAAGCACTTAGGGATGGAAAAGCAAAGCACTTAGGGATCTAATTGTTGCGAAACAGATCGCTGTGAGAAGCACTTAGGGGCCGAAAATGTTGCGAAAAAAGCACTTATTGAACCTACATTTTTAAAGTAGTATTTATTTATTGCAAGTCACTTAACATACATAGATCAGCATGGGGCCCCTATGCTCGTGGGGCCCCGGGCAAGTGCCCATCAGGCCCATGCGTTAAGACGGCCCTGCGTCAAGCACTAACTCCCATTTCTTTTGCTCAGACAGGTGCACAATCTGCTGATTATTTTTCTTACAGTATAGCAAGCCTTTACTCTGCATTCCAACAACTTTACCACATTTAAATTTATGCTTTATTTCAAAAATGGCTTCATTAAATGTAACAGTAATTAATTGCTAAAATGAAGATTTAAATACCTTTTTCCTTGGGAGTGTAAAGATATAATAAACAATATCCGTGCATGGTCATTCACTGTTACATTCAATTAAGCCATTTTTAAAATAAAACCCAAATTTAAATGTGGTAAAGTTGTTGGAATGCAGAGGAAAGGCTTGCTATATTGTAAGAAAAATAATCAGCAGATTGCGCACCGATCACGGGGGCGGCAATCTGCTCACATTTTCTTTTTTTCCTCTCTATTCCAACTACAAAAAAACAAACAAACCCTATTTAACTACTCTGCTCTAATATGCACCTAGGTGAGTTACAAGTAATAGTTCTTGTGTTAGGACAAAGCTGATAATTAAGTTTAAGTAAAAAATTTAAGGTAATTTTTATTTTACGATACGAGAGAACTTTATTCACCCCCGGAGGGAAATTGGTCTGCCAACAGTCATAACACACAACAACGTTCACGGAGACTGGAAATTAAAATTAAATTGAAAGTGAAAAAAAGAAAGAAAAAGATAAGCGACGGTTGGCTGGCTGTCGTATGCTCAGTGCCTTAACCGGAACGAACAAACAAACGCAGGCTGATCCCCAAGGCAGAGGATTCTAAAACTAGTGCCCCCTCCCCTCCCACTGGGTCCCCTTTGTTCTCCCACCGTCCCTCACGGCGGTCCCTCAACGCCGGGCCCTCCATTGCGCTTCACAATGAGATATAATGAGATTCTGTTCAAATCCTGCAAACGTGTATTAGTCTGTGAAATTACTGTTGATAAGCAAGAAATAGCTTACAGGTGCAAAGAAGTCCACAAGCCAAGGCTCTCTCTGGTTCTTCGGAAAATTCTCTGGATTTAGTGTGATGACAGGCGCATTGATGCTCTCCCTGGCAAAGGATACAATGTCGTAGAGAACCTTCTTACCTTAAGATGAAATACATTGTGAAATAATTAGATTAATGCAAACAATTAGAATTTTCATATTTAATCTCTATAGATAGTGAATGATTAAAGGGGAGAAAAGAAAACCTGGAGAAAAAGGGGCATATTGTGGTAGATATAAAATTATGAGTACAGATAGAATAAGGTGCAGGAATCTGCTAATCTGAGGTAAATAAAACAGAAAGGACATAGATTTACGGCAAGGATTAAGACATTTTGGTAGGAATTGGAGGGGGAACTGTTATTTACACAGCTAGTGATGAGTACCTAGCATGAATGACCAGAGAGAGGGGGAGGAAGCAGAATTGCTAACATCATTTAAGGGACGTCTTGATGAGCATTTCAGTCACCTCGGCACAGAAGACTATGGGCCGGTGCTGGAAAGGTGGATTAATATGGATGGGTGTTCACTGGTTGTGGATGTGCTGGGCTACTTGGCTTGTTTCCATGCTGCCTGCCCCTATGACAACATTATGACCAACTGGGGCTCTTACCATGATGAATTTCAAAGGCATGTGTTCCACTGCCTTTGAATATTACAACACAAGGCTGTCGTATATAAAGGTTCTTGCAGATGTGCGGTCCTGCATGGCAATCAAAATTCCCAACCTGGAAATACATCATTGTTAATGTTCAAGTATTTTTTTCATCTGCACGTCACAATTTTAGGAACTTCTCTGCTATAGCTTTAAAAAAACAACCAAATCTCCATCTTAAACAGAATGACACGAAACAATGCATAACCGGTCCTCCTCAAGTTATAAAATTTCATTCCTGAAAACTCTCCATGGAACTGTAGCAGCTGGCAAATCCATCCCATTAGTCTCCCAAATGCTTGTTTGTTCGTATAAGCTGTTTGCAAGCTGGAGAGGATCTATACTAGAAATTGGACACTTTTAATGTTTCATGTATTGGGGCAGCCATTAATTTCGCAATGGCAACTTACAAATTTACAAGCAAGAAAGTTAAATTATCTTAAATCCCGCCACCTACTTTTTCCCTCCCTGAAGATGTTTACTCCTAGCTAGAATATTGTTCAACAGATGAATATTATCACCTGGTTTCTTATCCTTCAGCAAAATTGCTCGCTATTTAACTGAAGGACCACCACTGACAATCTCATGCACAATAGCGTAGCAGTAGAGTTGTTGCCTTACTGCACCAGAAATACAGGTTTGATCCTGACTGCGTGTGCTGTATGGAGATTGCAAGTATTTTAATTCTATAATTATCAGGTTCTTGAAACAAAGTGCACAACCTTGATCCTACCTCAACAACAGAACGCTTGGTCTACTTCTTGCACTACCATAGACTAGGTTTTATTTTCTAATGTCTTGTTTTATGCACATTTCTCCTTTAAAAAATTGTTTGTAATTTATGTACAAATTGTTTTTGCATGTTTCACTGGGTCTATGTGCCAGTGATGCTGCTGCTAGCAAGATTATTCAATGTACCTGTACGTCACTTCAATTGAGAATATGACAATAAACTTGACATGACCTAACTTGCCGTCGATCTGGGATTAAATCTAGGCATCGCCAGTTGGTACAACTCAGATTTTACGCAGCAGTCAAACCTTCCATTCCCCTAACTTATTTAAGTAGATTTAAACAGCTGTACCTGGATGTTGTCGCTTTGTAGAAGGGTCTTACACTTTTTAAACTCGTATTCACCAGTCTCTGTTGTGTCACCAAATTTAAAGAAAACCAGCCATCGATGGTGGGCTAACTTGCTCTAGAGAAAAATAAAATACTTTTTTCTTTAATTGCTTTGCCAATCTTATTTCCATTCTATCATTATTCTTGTTCTTATTTTCCCTTGGCCATTACCTGGATGGAATGTTCAGTCAGCATCTCCAGATCTGGTAAATGCTGCATGACTTCAATGTAAATCTCTCTGGCGTCCAGGCTGTGGAGAAACTGTGGAAAAAGTGATTCCCTTAAGACAAATACCGTAATGTACAAGAATGGTACTCTGATGAATTGGAAAATACGACAGACTAATCATTTGTCCTATCCCCACTGGAGGTTTCTATATTCTTACACTGTTGGTATGGAATCCAGATCGATAACCACATGAAAATGTGACAACTTTGCAAATATTGAAATCTGAACACAATGAATTACCCCTGTACTTTTCCTATCCTTCTGGTTATCTATCCACCTTCCTTTTAAATCAGCCAAATACTCCAATGCAGAGTAAAGCAAAATGTAGGATGGACTCTCTTTGAAGGAGCAATATCTCATTCTGTCAAAAAGGCTTGTGGTTAGTTGCAATTTTATCTGGACAGCTTTCACTTATAAACAGATAACGATTGTTTCCTTAACTGAAGAGTTTCCCGGGATCTGCATGAGGAATGACCATGAACCTGGTCCGGTGCTTCTTCACCAAAAAGAGTGACAATGATGCAGGAAAAGATAAGATCACAAGAGCTCTATTTTGAGGAGACAATAGGTGAAAATGGCAGACGGGTTCAAGACAAATGGAAAGGAGGTAAAAGTCAGCTACGTTTACAGCAGGTTTAGGTGTATTGTCATGTGTATGAGGTACGGTGAAAAGCTTTGTTTTGCATGCTATTCAATCAGATCAGATAATACTACACATAAATCCAATCAAGTCAAACCCAAACGGTTGGCACAGTGGTGCAGCGGTAGAGTTCCTGCCTTAGAGGGCGTGCAGCGTAGGTTAATTCCCGGAATGCAGATGATACTAAGCTGGGGGGGTAGTGTGAATTGTGAGGAAGATGCAATAAGGCTGCAGGGTGACTTGGACAGGTTGTGTGAGTGGGCGGATACATGGCAGATGCAGTTTAATGTAGATAAGTGTGAGGTTATTCACTTTGGAAGCAAGAATAGAAAGGCAGATTATTATCTGAATGGTATCAAGTTAGGAGGAGGGGGTGTTCAACGAGATCTGGGTGTCCTAGTGCATCAGTCAATGAAAGGAAGCATGCAGGTACAGCAGGCAGTGAAGAAAGCCAATGGAATGTTGGCCTTCGTAACAAGAGGAGTTGAGTATAGGAGCAAAGAGGTCCTTCTACAGTTGTACCGGGCCCTGGTGAGACCGCACCTGGAGTACTGTGTGCAGTTTTGGTCTCCAAATTTGAGGAAGGATATTCTTGCTATGGAGGGCGTGCAGCGTAGGTTCACTAGGTTAATTCCCAGAATGGCGGGACTGTCGTATGTTGAAAGGCTGGAGCGATTGGGCTTGTATACACTGGAATTTAGAAGGATGAGGGGGGATCTTATTGAAACATATAAGATAATTAGGGGATTGGACACATTAGAGGCAGGAAACATGTTCCCAATGTTGGGGGAGTCCAGAACAAGGGGCCACAGTTTAAGAATAAGGGGTAGGCCATTTAGAACGGAGATGAGGAAGAACTTTTTCAGTCAGAGAGTGGTGAAGGTGTGGAATTCTCTGCCTCATAAGGCAGTGGAGGCCAGTTCGTTGGATGCTTTCAAGAGAGAGCTGGATAGAGCTCTTAAGGATAGTGGAGTGAGGGGGTATGGGGAGAAGGCAGGAACGGGGTACTGATTGAGAGTGATCAGCCATGATCGCATTGAATGGCGGTGCTGGCTCGAAGGGCTGAATGGCCTACTCCTGCACCTATTGTCTATTGACTGTCGTATGTTGAAAGACTGGAGCGACTAGGCGTGTATGCACTGGAATTTAGAAGGATGAGAGGGGATCTTATCGAAACATATAAGATTATTAAGGGGTTGGACACGTTAGAGGCAGGAAACATGTTCCCAATGTTGGGGGAGTCCAGAACCAGGGGCCACAGTTTAAGAATAAGGGGTTGGTCATTTAGAACGGAGAGGAGGAAAAACTTTCAGTCAGAGAGTTGTAAATCTGTGGAATTCTCTGCCTCAGAAGGCAGTGGAGGCCAATTCTCTGAATGCATTCAAGAGAGAGCTAGATAGAGCTCTTAAGGATAGCGGAGTCAGGGGGTATGGGGAGAAGGCAGGAACGGGGTACTGATTGAGAATGATCAGCCATAATCACATTGAATGGTGGTGCTGGCTCAATGGGCCGAATGGCCTCCTCCTGCACCTATTGTCTATTACAATGCCAGAGACCCGGGGTCAATCCTGACAAACACTGTATGGAGTTTGTACGTTCTCCCTGTGACCACGTGGGTTTTCTCTGGGTGCTCCGGTTTCCTCCCATACTTCAAGTTGCACACAGGTTTGTTGGTTAATTAGCTTTGTAAAAGTTGTAAAATTGTTCCAAGTGTGTAGGATAGTGCTAGTGTACGGGACGATTGCTGGTCAGCGTGGACTCCGTGAGCCAAAGGGTCTGTCTTTGTGCTGTAATCTGTAAAGCTTTTCACCGTACCTTGGTGCACGTGGCAATAAATAAACTAAACTAAAACTGAAGTCTAAAGCACAATAGATAGAGCAAAATGCAAGAGACAGAGTGCAGAATGTAGTTCTCAGTACAAAGGACTTAAAACTAAAAGCGGGGCATTGAGCCACGGTCTCTGAGCTTGGAAACAATGTAGATGAGGTTGGGTAGACAATCAATGTCATGGATTCTGCCAGAGATCTAGATGGAGCAGTGACTTTGGGGCTACTGAAGATCATCCCCATTTATACCAATGGCAGACAAGTCTCAAACTATGATCACCCAACTGTATAGAAATGGGTTTTGCATACAAATACATACCAAGATGTTGTCTTTCTGTTTAATGGTAGAACCAGGTGGAAAATAAAACGTTGAGCTGGAGGTTATCTCTAACTCTTTGCAAAGTTGAGCCTGGGTGTTGCAATCCATCCAGCCCACCTTAACAAGACCTTCCTGCAAAGGAAATAAATCACAATTGGAATTTGTGTTTCCTGTCAAAGGCTTTATGGAAAGAACAGGTGCTGTAATAATTAATATACTTTTTGGTTGCAAGATCGCTCGAAATAAAAAAATTAATGGGGGGAAAAAAAATCTGGAGTGTTGTATTAGTCAGAAACCACAAATTTTCATCGCAGTTAACAGGACTGCTCCCACTTATGTCATGAATTACCATCTTTCTGTTGACGCCCAGGATATGGGAGTTCACCAACATAAATTTGACATACATCATGCTGGAGTGCTAAAATGCTACGTAACCCATATCACCATTAAGAGGAGCTGCAATTTTTTTAATCACTTATTAGTTCAATTAAATAATGGACAGCAGAATGGACCTCTACTTTATTCTTTCAGATATAATTGAAACTAAATCCAATAAAACTTCAGGCAACTCTGTCCATTGCTACGAGACACTCATACAGGCTAACTTGTCCTATTCACAACATGACTCAATATTGTTTCATATTGACATGGGTGGGCTGAGCGAGCACAAGCCAGTTTCCAATAACAGCTATCTTTTTCAGCTGAGGAGTTTCAACAGCTAGTCTTAAAGCATTTACTGGAAATTACCTAAATAGTTTTAAGTAAGAACTCAGGGGACGTTGGCACAGTGGCACAGCTGGAGGAGCTGCTCCCTCACAGCGCCAGAGACCTGGGTTCAAACCCGACCTCAGGTGCTGTCTGTGTGGAGTTTGGATATTCTCCGTGTGACCAGGTGGGTTTCCTCCAGGTGCTCCAGTTTCCTTGCACATCGCAAAGATGTGCAGATGTGTAGGGAGTGGATGAGACGTTAGGATAACATATAAGTAGCGTAAATGGATGATTTATTCACAAAATGCTGGAGTAACTCAGCAGGTCAGGCAGCATCTCGGGAGAGAAGGACTGGGTGACGTTTCGGGTCGAGACCCTTCTTCAGAAATGGATGATTGATGGAACTTGGTGGACTTGGTGGAATGAAGGGCTTGTTTCCTTGCTGTATCTCTATAAACTAAACTAAACATAAAATGCAAAACCAGGTCACAATCAAGTGCTGGGCTCTGATATTTATAAACTGTAAAAATAGAAATAATGTAACTGACTTGTGAATTGCTCTTGGAATAAATGGGAATAAATGGTAGCAGAGGCAAAACTCTTGGAACTAACCAATGATAAACCCAACAAATTCACACTTCTCCACAAGTATGTGTTAACTGTTTCTCCTTCATTTCTGACAGTGACAATTGTTAATGGTTTACAGGTTGCCATATTTCATCTGCAAGTTTAAACCATATTAATCTAGTTATGCTACTGAGGCAGAAGTTGTTTTATGAATCCTGAATCCTGAATGACAAAACTAAGGATCTATTAATGTCAATAGACAATAGACAATAGGTGCAGGGGAAGGCCATTCAGCCCTTCGAGCCAGCATCGCCATTCAATGTGATCATGGCTGATCACTCTCAATCAGTACCCCGTTCCTGCTTTCTCCCCATACCCCCTGACTCCACTATCCTTCAGAGCTCTATCTAGCTCTCTCTTGAATGTATTCAGAGAATTGGCCTCCACTGCCCTCTGAGGCAGAGAATTCCACAGATTCACAACTCTCTGACTAAAAAGGTTTTTCCTCATCTCTGTTCTAAATGGCCTACCCCTTATTCTTAAACTGTGGCCCCTGGTCCATCCAATACATTCCATGAGTTTATTGCACAGTAGCCAGAAGTTAAAATAGACTATTTTCTCTAGCTGATTTGCCCTAAGACGAACAATGAATTTATCACCACAAAGATTAGGAATTAACAGTACACAGGTTTATGCAATTAGTACCACAAAAGATTTTTAAGATTCACCACAGAATTGAATAAAAATCAATGAATAGTGCAAAAACCAAAATTCAAAATCCAAATCAATATTGTACAATAAAAAGAAATGTGTTAAGCACAAGGACATCAAGTGTAAATGTCATAATCTCCAACCTTACCAGCATTCCAGCTAACTTAAGTTGGGTCTGTGACGACAAGCAATCTAAAATACAAAAACGAGCATGAATGATTTCTATCTTGTTCCATTTTGTTCTCAGTAACTTTGTAATAATATTATTTATAGTGAGATTATTGATACATGGGTGCCATTGTCGAGGTTAAGATTTTACTTTCCAGAACTCACCAGCAGAATCCATATTACTGAAATCACATTTATTGGTCGCCTCCACCTTAAATTGTTCAGAAGTCCGTTGCTTTCAATTGCTTTACATTCTCACCTGTTTCCCCTATCCATCCACCACGTTGATTATGTTATTATCTCCCATTGTTCTTGATTGTTTAGTTAATTTAGTTTTTAGCGTGGAAACAGGCCCCTCGGCCTACCAAGTCCACACCGACCAGCGATCCCCGCAAGTTAACACTATCCTACACGATCTAGGGACAATTTACACATACCAAGCCAATGAACCTACAAACCTGTACGTCTTTGGAGTGTGGAAGGAAACCGAAGATTTTGAAATCCCACGCGGTCATGGGAAGAACGTACAAACTCCGTACAGCACCGGTAATCGGGATGGTACCCGGGTCTCCGGCACTGTAAGGCAGCAACTCTGCCGCATGTTCTTTTAGTTCTAGATTTAATTTTCTTCATTCATTCATGCAGCACTGACCTCTGCTTCTGATGCATTACTTATTTGATGAGATTTGTATTACCTATATTCATTCAGAGTTTATCAACAGTGTGCTCAGTTCATTGGCTTCTCATTTAGGATTTGATTAAGTTCCACGTGATTCAGTTGGCAGTCCAGTTCTAATAATTGCTAGAATTTGGATACTGGACTTAGAGGCGGACAGAAAAATTCAGTAAAATAAGAAATTGAATATAGCTAACTCCATTATTTGATATCAACAACTTTATATTTGGGATTAGGCCAGAATTTAAGCAATAGTATGAAATGAAAAAATTGTTGTTACCTTCTACTTCTACACAGAAAGTCACCAGCCATCCAATTCCTGAAGAGTACGCTGAATTAAAAGCACTTGCGAAATTTCCTAGCAAGAAGTAATTACAGTTATGATTCAAGCACCATATAACATTCCATTTCAATGTTAGTTTATAAGGTTAGAAGCATTGGTCACATTCAAATGCCTTGTCTACTTGTTTGTTATTTGTGCATGACAATAAAATTGTTCACAAAATGCTGGAATAACTCAGTGGGTCAGGCAGCATCTCTGGAGAGAAGGAATGGGTGACGTTTCGGGTCGAGACCCTTCTTCGGACTAATCTGAATCAGTCTGAAGAAGGGTCTCAACCCGAAACGTCACCCATTCCTTCTCTCCAGAGATGCTGCCTGTCCCACGGAGTTACTCCAGCATTTTGTGCCTATCTTCGATTTAAACCAGCACCTGCAGTTTTTTCCTATGCATAAAATTGGTCACGTTTTGCATCATCCCTGAAAGCAGCATCTAGGGCTTAAGATTGGAAATAGGCTCATTGTATTACTAAAAGCTTCAACAAAAATAATATAAATAGAGTCTCTGCTGAAATGGCTAACTTTAGCCACATCCGAGAAATACAAGGACCCTGTGTTTTTGGCTGTTTGAGTAACAGAATTCACAATTCACCACCCAAAAATCTTAAATACAGAATAAAATTCTTTTTTACAGAATTTGTGCAGTAAATCTATGAACACAAAACTTATCTTGTTGCAACTTGCATTTCTTGATTCACATGCAAATGACATGGCTCTGTGATATGGGAAATGTCCCTATGGACCTTCTATCAACAACTCCCCCCCCCCCCAACCCAAGCAATGTGTGGGACTACCTGCATGGCATATATAATGGACCTCAGCTATTTCCTCAGCTGGGTGAGGAAAATTGACTCAGTGTACACACAGGTTTAATTTTGAGGTAAGGACTAAACTGAAGAATATTCTTTATAGAAACATAGAAAAATAAGTCTGATCAAGTACCTACCGGCCCATAATTCTGACACCTGGCTCGTGACATACTTCATGGCAAATGTAACAAGTTCCTCCTTTGAGCGTTCTCCAAAATACTTCATTGGACTCTACAAAAATCAAATCATTCTGAGAATTAGCTTAGCGATTAAAGAATTGGCTAAAAGTAAATCCATTCCATTGTTCTCATCTCTGAATATTGTTAAAAATTTCAGGCCCCAACTTTAGCATTGTAGGTTATACATTAGTAACTTCTCAAAACAAACTTTAAATAACCTGTTTTAAGAAACAATCTCGTTTTTGCTAGATTAAATGAATGTAACTTATGTTTTAACAGAACATGAAGGTTTTAGTTATCCCGTGTTTGTAAAATGCGATCATGTCAGGAACAATGTCTTGATTTTTGTTTGATTCCTACCGTCCCTGCTTTAAAGATGTATAGACTTGGGTAGCTGGTGATTCCCTGGGAACGGCACAACATCCTGTTATCCCCGCAGTTCACTGCTCCTATGCGGATTACTCCATCCATCTCTTTGGCAAATTCTCGCCACTGGATAGTAAAAAAAAAAAGCATATCACAAGTTTACACACACATTCTGTGAGAATTGGACAAGGTTTTAAAGAGTCAAAATATTAGGTTTAATGAGCAGAGTTATAATGGTATAAAACATACCGTAGGGGCCAGATCATGGCAGTGTGAGCATCGAGGGAAGTAGAAGTTCACAAACCACAATTCACCCGAGGTAACAGCAGCATCTATTAAGCAAAGTGGAGCAGCACAATTACACGGAGGTCTATGCATCTACACTGAGGTAATTACAGCATTTAGGCTGTCAGAGTATGATCATCAGAGAATAGAACGATTTCAGCTTGATTATTCTCATTTGTCCTTGTAAAGAATATTGCAAGTATTGATTGTTGGCAGATTTTTTCAGGGAAATGAACAAATGTGGAAATACATTTTTGATCTCTTCAAATGATAGAGAGTTTCTGTATATCTTCAAAAAATTAACCTAGGTTAACATATCAGCACAGTTATTAAAAATATAGGTTTGTGAGAATTAGTAAATCCACAAGTAATAAATATTAACCCACATAATTCACCAGTAGAAATCATGGAAGTAAAACCTGTGTTTAAGAAACCAGATTAGTGGCTTGGCTGTTTTTCCCCACAAGGGGGCAAGTTTGAAGTCAGTCGTGCTAATCTGAATACAGCATCATCTGATGAATATTAACAGGGGGATATTAGAAGGTTGGCACAAGTTACTTGGCTGATCTCATTCACGTGGTTTTGGAAATGGAATTTAAGATGAACGAATTAAAGTTTAAAAAGTGGGCATCAAATTCCAGCTACCTACCAGCAGGCCAGTCGACGCAAAGAACACAGCGAGTCTAAATTTCAGAAATGTTGGGTGTTGCATGGCTTGTGGCTGGGTTTTTTTTTGCATTTACTGCCATGGTTTCAAATACTATTTACAAACTCAATTTGCAAAGTTGACAAAAGCTGTCTTATACGTTAAAAAATAATGTTGAACAACCAGCATTGAAAGTTGGTTGGAAAGAACTGGTAAGCACATATGCAGAAGTTATAATATTTGCACAGAAACTATTACAAAATGAATAATATAGCATAAGGTGGCCAGTGAGATCGTAAATAGAGTAAGATATCAATACAGGGTATTTATATCATAAAACTGATTTCCTAAAACAAACGTACCAAAATCCCCTTTATCCAACGTTATAATTTCAACATCATCATCATATATGCCTGGAAGAGACAAATAAAAAGCATGAGAATTTATTGATTTAAACAAAAAAGCCTTGAATGCCTTGTGCTTATTTTCTGTTCCGTTATCATTGTAACATTAATAGCATCAATTTACACAATTCTATATATGCTAAATAGAACAATCAGTAACACAGAAAATGTATTTCCTTACCAAAATCGTAACGGTAGAAGTTCCAGCTTTCATATTGACCAGCCTGGTGATCCTGCAGGCCTTTCTCACCATACTTGTCATACTTTTTCCGAAGATCCTCATCTTTTAAAACTTCATACGCTCTATTTATTTTCAGAAAGTTGTCATGTGCTTCAGGGTTATTCTATCAAGACAGGAAAGAGATAAATGCAATTGTACACACAATAGGATTAACTGTGGAGAAATCTGGCATTTATGTTTCTCTTGGTTGAAAATTGCAGATGGGATATTATATGACCAGGCAGTTTGAGGTCAATAAACTTATTGAGGTCAATAAACAATAACAGCATCTGTTCAAGTACTGCCTTTTACATAACATAATGCCCCGCCGATTAACAGTAGCATAATCAAACAAAAATTGCTGCTAAGTTATTTAAGATGACTAAAACCTTAGTCAAAGAGAGAGGTTTTCACATTTTTTTAATAAAATAAATATTTTTTTAATGTTAGGGACAGAACACCAGAGATTAGTGCCTTGCTCGCTGAAGGCACAACTACCAAAAAGTAAATATCCAGGTAATGATCAAAAATCCACAATTAGACTGCAGATATCTTGCAACGTTACATTACGAGGGGAGATTATTAATAAAATAAAAAGGTAAATTCATAGTAGGATCTTAAAACAATGAAGAAAATTTAAAAGCCATGTAGGCCGATGAGCACAGGGATTTGCTGCAAAATAGGATAAACTGCAGTTTTGGATGTCCTCAGTATGGGTGACATTGGCGTATTTAATGCCTGAGGAAATAAAGGCTTGGTTCAGCCAAAAGGACAGAGTCACCAGATTTTAGAGATGGTGGGTTGATCTTTGTAATGACAGAGTGTAGTGGTTAACTTATTGAACCCATACCCAAAGTTCTGGACTGTTAATGTTCGTCAGTTGAGAATTTTGAATTCTCTAATGTCCTTCAGGAGAGGAAATCTGCCGTCTTTATGTAGTCTGGCCTATATGTGACCACAGACCCACCAATGTAGTTATCACTGAACCTCTCAGTTCAGGGCGTTAAGTGCTGACATTGTTAACAATTTCAAATTTCCCAAACAAAGGAAGCAAAACTGGAATGTAGTTTGAAGCTCACTTCAGGGTCAAGCAGGACTCCACAGCTGAGCACAGCCTGGTTCTATCTCAGATACTTACCAGGCCGAAGTTTGGAGTCAGCACTTGGGGGCTAAGAATTATGGCTCTGTTAATGTGAAAATTATACCAATTTAGATTCTCCAGTACAAAGACTACCTGAAAATGTGCAGATTCATAACCTCAATGTCTTAATTTTGTTCACCACAAAGGGTCATGCTTAATTATGGTGCAGAGAAGATAATAACTTGGATTTTGCAGAAAATTGTTGAACCACCGGCATTTCCTCACACAAGTGCCATCAACTTTTCAACTCAAGCACATTCATGCACTACAGTGACTATTCTTTTTAGAGCTTGCTTTGACAGTGGTCTGATCTTTCACTCCTTGGTGAATCCGAGATGCATATAGCCTTCAGACGGTTCCTGAAATCCGGAATATTATTATTCAGCTTTATTCAGAATTTGATCTGTTCTAATGTAGCACACAAGATACCAGAGCAGTCGCATTTTAATTTCTTCAGCGATAGTGACCTTTTTCCAACAAAATGAGATAGTGAAAATTTGTACTGAGAAACAGTGAAAAATTGTTTGCGTGCTATCCAATCAAAATCATATTATACACAATCATAATGAGGCTATACATAAGTACAACAGGTAGTGCAAAGAGAAAAACACTAGAGTGCAAAATAGTGTTACAGCTTTATAGCATTAGTTAGAGAAAATGCAGATTTAAAAAAAATGCTGCAATGAGATAAGTTGGAAGATCGGAGTAGAATCACGACTGCAGAGGAATCCTGGTGGGCAAGTGGAAAATCAAAGTAGCATGGAGCAAATTGACAACAGCAGTGGAAGGCATTGAGGACAGGCACAGGGCACACCAGCACATGGGTCAGCACACGGTGTCTGCGATGTCAGATGCCTGCAAAGAAAAATCAAGGCCCCTACACAAGAGTATCTGAATTAGTCACCAGATGCACATAAAGGATTGGTTTGTCCTTGCTGCCTTTTCGTAAGTAAAGGTACAATAACAACCACCCTCCAGTCTTCCAGAACTTCACCTGTGGCTGAAGATGATGCAATTATCACTGCAAGGCATCTGATCTTTTCTTTTGTTTCCCACAAGGTCTGAGGATTCATTTGGTCAGGCCTTGAGGAGTTATCCACTTTAATGAACTCTGAACCCACCAGTACCTTCACTTCAGTAATTTGTATGTGATCCAATACCTCACTGCTCCAATGCCTCATTTCCTTAGCTGCCATGATTTTGTTGTTTTTATTACTGTTGTTTATTTTTGCAAACTATACAAAGTTGGGAAAGTACATAAACTGGAAGATACCATGTAAAGAAGGGAACCCACAGTCAAAAGGACAAATTTGACTAAAGTTTAGAAAAATTGAGGGCTAGGAGCAGGATGACTGTAACTGTAATTCTTTTTGTGCACAACCCGCAGGCATTGCCACTTTCATTTCACTGCACATCGAGTATGTGTATGTGACAAATAAATTTGACTTGACTTGACTTGACTTGACTTGACTGACTGACTGATTGGCGCAGAGCAGGTAGTCCTTTGGTATTTATGTGGAAATTGAACACATGGAAGAAATTTACAGAACTGGAGAAACGGAGTTTTCTTTTCCTGAACAAATCAGTAATGACCAGCAGAATAGCAGACAACAGGAAATCTTGTCTTGCAGACTTTGAGACTGAAGGACAACTGCAAAGAGCACTGTAGTGTAAAGAAAACATGCTGCTGGAACAGACAACAAAGCCCAAATCATGGGGAACTATTCCACGTTCAGAGGAAATCAAATTACAGACCATGGTTTATTAACTATCTGCTGCACAAGTTTTTGAAGAGATTGTTAACATGACAATAATTGTACTGAACCGATGGAGATCCTTATTGGCTGTTCCAATACAAGTCTCAGTCATGATCTCAAATAATAAGAAAGGCTGCTGAGACTGAACCCCTTAGACCCCAAAAGAAAGTAAAACACATTTTAAACTTTGTGTTAATGACTAGCTGGGAACATTAAAATTTTTGAAAATGCAGTATGATGCATGTGGATGTTTCTTTAAATGGATGGATCATGTGATGATGTTATTTGGTATATACGTGCACCCATCTTGATTTTTGAGCAGACTGAATGGTATATGTAGAGTTAATCCAAAACCCTAGCATATAGTTGATCTCCTACGATCAAGGAAAGTTTTGACTGTTGAAATTAGGAATCTGCCCAAGAGACCATTGCTAGTTAAGACCTGGGCAGAATCCTTTTGGAACCAGAATGGAGAGGAATGGCAATGAGGAACATAGGTAGATTACGGTAGGGCGGCACAGTAGCGCAGCGGTAGAGTTGCTGCTTTACAGCGAATGCAGCGCCGGAGACTCAGGTTCGATCCTGACTACGGGTGCTGCACTGTAAGGAGTTTGTACGTCCTCCCCGTGACCTGCGTGGGTTTTCTCCGAGATCTTCGGTTTCCTCCCACACTCCAAAGACGTACAGGTATGTAGGTTAATTGACTGGGTAAATGTAAAAAATTGTCCCTAGTGGGTGTAGGATAGTGTTAATGTGCGGGGATCGCTGGGCGGGCTTGGTGGGCCGAAAAGGCCTGTTTCCGCGCTGTATATATATATGATATGATATGATATGATTACATATTTTGCTCAAATTGCATTTAGTTAAAAAGGCATGAAATGTTCTTATGTTATTTTCAAACATCTAAAAATTTTATTTATTTAAATAACCTGAATTGTTAATTGATTGATATTTAATAATTTCTGATTGTGGGGCTTTTCTGACCTCCCATGTTATGGGAGCTGCTCATGGAGGGCCCTGCTTCCGCACAGGTCCTTGGTGTCGAGAATCAAGCCAGCACTTTGTCATAAAATTAATACTTGGTATGGCAATAATTAAGCAGAGGCTTTAGCAAGTCAGTGGTAAATGAGATTGCTTCATGCTAGCGTGAAATTTGTTGACTTTATAGTTCAAGAGCAAAATACTCATTTAAATCGGGATACGTTAAATGACTTAAAAATACAGAACCTGCTCGGAAACAATCTGGGGAAATCTCATTCGGCAATACACTGCATTTTCTTTTGATGCTCAACATCCTCATTTCATTCATGTTTAATCCAGCACAGGATATCTATCAGGCTTCATTTAAAGATACGGATCAAAGCAATCCTACTTACTGGATTTTTATCAGGATGCATTGTGAGTGCAAGCTTCTTAAAAGCTTGTCTTATCTGTCGATTAGTTGCACTTTTTGTTAATCCAAGTAATTTATAGTAGTCCTCATCAGTGCAAACTAGAACTGCTAATGACATGATAATAAGGAGAAATAGGACTATTTTGTTTGAAGATTGTTTACGGTTCTTTAAAGCCTGAAAAATGAAACTGAGATGTTCCATTTTGAAGAATGTTCCAATTAGCTTTATGTGTGTTGTATAATTATAGCACTGGATGCATTTGTTGAAATAATTGCATTGTTCTGGATCTTCATCTACAATGGTTTCAATATCCTTGAGTTTTCGGAACAGGTTTTCAAGAAGTCTTCAAAATGATAATCTGTAAACGAACAAAAAAAAAGTCACTAAAGCATTTTCATCTTTCACTTGGGAGGCACAGCAAAAATAAGAAATTGATACAGGTCCACCACCGTTTTTCCAGCACCCTTGGCTCAAGAGACTTTCTGGATTATCCATTTTACAGGACCAACAGGGTTCACGGCTTTGGGGGGGAGAGGGGGGGGGGGGGGGGGGTGAGATATTGGCCTCCAAAGCCGGTCGTGGAAGTCGGCTAGAGGAACGGATCTGCCAGCTCCAGCCAGGCTGCAGTTCCAGAGCATGGGGCAAATTCGACCTGCCGACTGGCCATAGAAGTCAGCTATGAGAACTGATCTGCTGGCTTAGTCCTCCAGAGCCCCAGCTGCAGAAATCAAATTCGATCTGCCACAGAAGTTGGCTATGGGAACAGATCAACTGCTCCGGTCGGGCCAGATTTCTGGAGGGGGAACATTCGACCCGCCGATTAGTGTGGAACTCCCGATGAGGTCGAGATCATTCACCTCACCCAGCCTAGGCACCACAATTTCGGGGAGGGGGGATTTTGTCCAGATTAAAGGGAGGGGCTGGACCACCAGTTGCTGGAAAATCAGTGGTGGACCTGTACCTTGTACATGAAAATTAAAGATTGGAATAGAAGTTTTAAAATTTTCCCACCCGTTTCCACAGAGATTTGTTTCCTTCCCCAAATTATTCATACAGTTGTTTTATGTAGTATTGAAATTAACGTACCAATTGGATTGTCTAACTATTTACCAACAACGGTGCTAAGTAACTGAAAAATGTGGACTAGAAAATTCCTGATTCAAACACCAGGCAGTTGCAGTATAATGAAATAGATAATATTTCTGTTCTGATCACCTCCTAACAAGGGTGCAGAAAAAGAAATTAGCCCAAGTTGGTGTTTCTGGATGCTTTGCAGCAAATCCAGATTCAGCAACATTGCAGGTGGATTCCTGAACATTAGAATCTTTGAATATGGAACATCAACTTGCTGGGTACACTCCTATTGTGGAGAGTGAGGGAATGAAGGGGAGCACCGAGTCTATCAGCAGAAGCTTGGTAAATGCCCTCATAATTGGACTGTGTAAGCAGGTGTTTAAAAACATGGTGTGCATGACGTGTAGGAACGGACTGCAGATGCTGGTTTAAATCGAAGGTAGACACAAAATGCTGGAGTAGCTCAGCGAGACAGGCAGCATCTCTGGAGAGAAGGAATGGGCGACGTTTCGGGTCGAGACCCTTCTTCAGATTTATGGTTTGTATGATCATTTACCTTATGGGCTAACTGTGTTGCTTACATAAATTTTGTAAAAGACGCTCAACAATTAAATAGTTGTTCTGGCAGTAAAATTATTATTTTTATGTAAACACTTTAATTTGATCAAATGCTATTGGTGAGAGCCAATACAGTTAACACTACAGATAGTTCCATGATTAAACATTGTTTAGTTTAAGTTTAGAGATAGAGTGTGGAAACAGGCCCACCGAGTCTTCAACTACCAACGATCATGCATACACTAGTGTAAGAAAATAACTGCAGATGCTGGTACAAATCAAAGGTATTTATTCACAAAATGCTGGAGTAACAGCAGGTCAGGCAGCATCTCAGGAGAGAAGGAATGGGTGACGTTTCAGGTCGAGACACCTTCTTCAGACTGAAGTCTGACCTGCTGAGTTACTCCAGCATTTTGTGAATAAATGCATACACTAGTTCTATTTTATCCCAGTTTTGCATCCGACACACTAGAGGCACTTTTATAGAAGCCAATTAACCTATGAACCTGCACATCTTTGGAATGTGGGAGGAAACTGGAGCACTCAGAAAACCTACGTGGTCACAGGGAGAACATGCAAACTCTGTACAAAGAGCACCCGTGGTCAGGAGCAAATCGGGTCTCTGGAGCTGTAAGGCAGCAACTCTACCACTATGTTCCTGAATTTGATTAATTATTGATGACTTTGTAAAATAGATTAAAACATATATTAACAGATTATTTAGGATACGCAACTGTTATTTAAAAGCAAAAACACCAAGCAACCTGAAATGGAACTGAAGGCAGTGGTATTCCCATACCTAGTTAAGTATAGGCTCATATTTGGTAGGCGCTGTTGAACCAACCATGGATGTAATTACAGTACATTTTGCGGTAGATAAGACAATGCTGGAGTAACTCAACGGGACATAACTCTATGACTTTTTAATGCTTCATAAAAGCAATTTTTTGTTGTACATTCAAAGTGTGGGTGTTCAATGACAATGGTACAATGTTCAATTCCGTTCACATTTCAGATGAAGCAGCTCCTGCCAACATCCAACGAGACCCGGACAACGTTGAGGAATGGGCTGAAAAGTGGCAGGTAATAAGTATCTCATATTGCTGCCAGCCAATTGTATCTTGCTGGAGTAAATCAGTGGGACAGGCAGCATCTCTGGAGAGAGAGAATGGGCATTTATTTCTGTCCCTGTCAGCCCCGAGTTACTCCAGCATTTTGGTGTCTATCTTCAGTGTAAACCAGCATCTGCAGTTCCTTCCTACACAGGTCTCTAAAAGAGTCAGGCCATCTACCCCTTGCATTCAGTGACATTACAGTAGCTGAGTTATGCACCATCGATATCCCGGGGATCACCACTGACCAGAAGCTCAATTGGACCAGTCGCATAAATGTAACTGTCAGAGTCAGTCACAAGCCGAATACACTGTGAGAAGCCATCCCCACCCTCCACACAGCAAGACATTTCTATCATTCACAAGGCACTTTGGACATGTGATGTAAGGAGTCAACCCCAACAACTCAAAGCCTGATACCTTCCATGACAAACCAGCCTACTTAATTGGCACCAACTGCCCTGGACACTCACTCTGCCTACCACCAGCACACAATGGCCACAGTGGGTACCATTTACAAAATACACTGACTGCACCCTACCAAACCTGATCCTGCTACTCCCAGGAAGGTCAAGGGAACCAGGAACATCACCTGCACATCTCCCCGCTAAACTGCACATCATCTCATCTTTCACCAAATTCTTCACGAGTGCTGGATCTAAATCCTGCTGCTCCTTCTCCAACAGTAGAGCGGGACTCCTTTCAGTGGAATGACTAGAGCCCCCACTGCATTTCGGGCAACTGGGGATAGGCATGAAATTACAGCTGTGCGTTATGTAAAGAATACAATAATGAATGAGAAAAGCACACTAACCTTCAGGAAATGGTAATGGGCATGGGGCAAAACAGTTTTACCACAATACAAGTGCCCAATTAAGTGGTTCTAGGCTCACTAAGTTTATGCAAGTAAAGAAGAAAACACAACTCGACATGTCACCTATGCATGTTCTCCAGAGTTGTTACCTGACCCATTGAGTTACTCCAGCAATTTACGTCTTATTTTTGTAAACCAGCAACTGCAGTACCTTATTTCTGCCTTATTCAAATACAACTTAAAAGATTAACATCTTTACAGTTATATAATCTATGGAACTGTGCAACTGTCTACCCACTTGACCGTTAAATAGGAAATGGTTAGATCTGTACTGTCCTTAATCTCCCATAATCATAGAGCTCAATGTTCAGAATTTTATATGCATATTTCAAACCATTAGCAACTAATAACAACATCTGCTGGATATTTGGGTTCAACAATTCTGTTTTTACATCCATAAACAATAATCAGTGATGTCACTGAGAACATAGAACAGTACAGCACAGGAACAGGCCCTTCAGCCCATGCCATGCCAAACTTGATGTTAAATTAAACTAATCCCTACTGTCGACACGTGATCCATTTAAAAGCTTGTTATATGCCACCATCCCTGAAGTGTGTTTCAGGCACCACCCACTTTGAGTGGGAAAAATCTCACCTCCCACATCTACTTTAAACTTTCCCTCGTTCAACTTAAAGCTATAACCTCTAGTATTTGTCATTTCCACCTCAAAAATATTTTGACCATCTACTCTATCAATACCTTTCATGATTTTAAAAGCCTCCGAGGTCTTCAAATCAGCTACCAATGCTTCAGAAAAAACAATCCAAGTTTGTCCAACCTCTTTTTTGACTGATCCTCTGTAATCCAGACAGCATCCTGGTTAACCACTTCTATGCCCTCTCCAATGCTCCAATTAGCTGACGACAACTGCACATAGTATTCCAAATGCAGCCTCAAAGTTTTATCAAAGTGCAACACGACTCCCTGAGTTTTATACTCAACGGGCTGACTGATGAACGCAATCCACATGCCTTCTTTACCAGTCTTTTTACTTGTATTGCTACTTTCAGGGAGCTATGGCGTTGGACTCCAAGGATTCTTTATATTGGCACAATATTCCATTATTAACTGATAAAGGTGTACGTTTTTAAGCCGATCAGCTATAAGATTAATATTTTACAAAGATCATATCAGAATAAGTCTAGAATAGATATTCTTTGCATCAGACTTATGGTGAGGTGGGGGAAATAAGTAATCAAATGTTCGATGGTATTGAAAAGCATTTAATGGACGCAAATAGGTCATTTGTAACCCATGACAACAATCATTACCTGGCAAAAAATAGAAACATTGATAAGTCAGAAACAGGATCTCCTGTTCCCCGTTGGCACATTCTGCAGTTTCATGATTGTATGATGACTTCAGAGCAAAATGTTGATGCTGCCTGACCCAAGTTCCTCCAGCAGGTTGTGTTTTGCTCAAGATTGCAGCATCTGCAGTGCCTCGTGTCCCTTGCCCTCTTCCCTACACACTGTAAAATTCTTTGTAAAGAGAAGTGCGAACGAAACTTGCTGCCAATGATTGAAGTGAATCGTACAGATGCACTTTAAAGAGACAGCATTTAAAGGGAAAGGAGAACATGGGTTCACGCCGGTACACAAGATGAAAGGGGGGCAGCATAAATGCTGGCATCAACTGACTGGCCTTTTTCTGTACTTATATTCTTGTATAATCATCATTCAGCTGATGCACAGGCCGATTGATCCAAGTTTTGATGAAGGGACATTGAGCTGAAAGACCAGCTCAGTGCACCCCCCCCCCCCCCCCCCGGGCTTTCTGTTGCTGTTTCAGAGTGGTTAGGAAGCCCCCACAGCCGGTGGCATCTGCACCTTCCTCGTCCACCTCTGGCAGCGCTAGCCTCCCAACACTGGTCTCCCATCCCCCCTCCAACTGGGGCAAGTTCAACGGCATCGGAGGAAACCCTCGGATGGAGAGAACGCCCAGTCTGAATAAGGGCCTCAACCCAAAACGTCACCTATTCCTTTTCTCCAGTGATGCAGCCTGACACGCTGAGTTACTCCAGCGTTTTGTGCCCTCCAGAAGCACAGATTAAGAATAAAACAAAAAAAGGGAGGGGGTGGTAGGGGGTCGATTTTCACACCACGCCTACTGAACCCTCACTCTTCCACTCTCTTACTTCCCCTCACCCACTCCCTCCCCCTCCCACTCTCTCTCCCCCCCCTCCCCCCACTCTCTCTCCCCCCCTCTCTCTCCCCCCTCTCCCCCCCACTCTCACTCCCCCCTCCCCTCTCCCCCCTCCCCTCTCCCCCCCCTCCCCTCCTCTCACTCCCCCCCTCTCCCTCCCCCCTCCCTCTCCCTCCTCCCTCACCCTCTCCCACCTCCTCTCTCTCCCACCTCCTCTATCTCCCACCCCCTCTCTTCCTCTCAATAGACAATAGACAATAGGTGCAGGAGGAGGCCATTCGGCCCTTCGAGCCAGCACCGCCATTCAATGTGATCATGGCTGATCATTCTCAATCAGTACCTCGTTCCTGCCTTCTCCCCATACCTCCTGACTCCGCTATCTTTAAGAGCTCTATCCAGCTCTCTCTTGAATGCATTCAGAGAATTGGCCTCCACTGCCTTCTGAGGCAGAGAATTCCACAGATTCACAACTCTCTGACTTAAAAGGTTTTTCCTCATCTCTGTTCTAAATGGCCTACCCCTTATTCTTAAACTGTGGCCCCTTGTTCTGGACTCCCCCAACATTGGGAACATGTTTCCTACCTCTAACGTGTCCAACCCCTTAATAATCTTATACGTTTCGATAAGATCTCCTCTCATCCTTCTAAATTCCAGTGTATACAAGCCTACTCGCTCCAGTCTTTCAACATATGATAGTCCCGCCATTCCGGGAATTAACCTAGTAAACCTACGCTGCACGCCCTCAATAGCAAGAATATCCTTCCTCAAATTTGGAGACCAAAACTGCACACAGTACTCCAGGTGCGGTCTCACTAGGGCCCTGTACAACTGCAGAAGGACCTCTTTGCTCCTATACTCAACTCCTCTTGTTATGAAGGCCAACATTCCATTGGCTTTCTTCACTGCCTGCAGTACCTGCATGCTTCCTTTCAGTGACTGATGCACTAGGACACCCAGATCACGTTGCACATCCCCTGTTCCTAACTTGACACCATTTCAGATAATACTCTGCCTTCCTATTCTTACCACCAAAGTGGATAACCTCACACTTATCCACATTAAACTGCATCTGCCATGCATCCGCCCACTCACACAACCTGTTAGTCACCCTGCAACCCCATAGCATCTTCCTCACAGTTCACACTACTACCCAGCTTTGTATCATCTTCAAATTTGCTAATGGTACTTTTAATCCCTTCATCCAAGTCATTCATGTATATTATAAATAGCTGCGGTCCCACTCTCTCCCCCACCCCCTCTCTCTCCCCCACCCCCTCTCTCTCTCCCCCACCCCCCCTCTCTTCCCCACCCCCTCTCTCTCTCCCCCCCACCCCCTCTCTCTCCCCCACCCCCTCCACCCTCCCTCCCTCTCCCACTCCCTCTCTCTCTCTCTCCCACCCTATCTTCCTCTCATTCCCACCCTCTCCCCCTCCCTTTTCCCCTATCCCTATCCCTCCTTCCCACTCTCCCTCTCCCACCCCCCATTCATTCTCCCTCCCTCTCTCTCCCCTCACTTACCCACCGATGGACAGCTGCAGGCTGTGTTCTGTGCTGTTGTGCTGCACTGTGCTGTATTGTATTGTATTGTATTGTATTGTATTGTACTGTGTTGTGCTGCTCTGTGTGTGCTGTGCTGGGCCGTGCCGCCCGGATGCCTTTGTCGGCGGCGCGCAGACCCGGAGTCATTTCCAGGACACACCCGCCGTGACGTCAGTCGGTGGCGACGTGGAAGGGGTGGGAGGGGGCGGGCCAGCGCGGGGCAGCCAATGGTTGGGTGCCAGGCAACCGCCCCGGGCACGGCAGGGCAGGGCGCACCTCCCTCCTGCACCAGCTGCAGCTGCAAGCAGCTGGGCACTGGTGGGGTGCATCTTTTGGGACACGTCACACCACTGTACGACAGCAAGGACCGTACAAAATTTAAAAAAAAACAAACCCAGAAAATGCTGGACTGGAAATCTTTGGCAAGGTTGCATTTGTGGAAAGAAAATTTGTGAAATGTTAGGATGCAGAAACTACCTGCAGATGCAAGGAAAAAAATCCTTGCATTTGTGTAGCAGCTTCCGCCTCTTTTGCAAAACCTTTTCCAAAGGACCATACTGCCATCTAAGTATTTCTAGTTGTAGTCGTTGTAATATAGGAAACATGAAAGGTCATTTGCATGCACTGACACCAATAAATAACGACGTGGTAATAACCAAGCGATATTTTTAATGTGTAGGAAGGAATTGCAGACGCTGGTTTACACCGAAGAGATGGACACAAAATGCTGAAGTAACTCATCGTGTCAGGCAGCATCTCTAGCAATAAACGATATTTAATGTTGACTATGGACCAAATAGTAGACAAGGCACCGAGGACAACTTCCCTCTTGATTAATTTGTGCAGTGGGATATCTTACAATTGCGTAAAGGGGAAACGGGTCTCCAACATTACATATTGAAGATAACATCTTCGGTCGTGCAGCACCCCCTTAGTTTTACATCCAGATCCATTAAAAGAAAATTTTGAGATACCAATGGAATTCCTAATTCTGACATCAAAAAAAGGAATCCCTTATTAATAGTTTATTGATCTGGTGGATGCACCTGGCGCAAGATAATTATACTTAGGGTCAGTTCAAGAATTTGAGACAAATAGAAAATTGGTTTGATGATAAGTAGGATGTTGTCAGTTTCAATTTTAGGTCTGTTTGTTTCTGTCGTCAATCTTAGCAGTAAAGTACTGTCTCCATTGAAGGATGACTGCCAGGATCAGTTCATGACTTAACAGTTTATGTGTGAACATAGAACAGTACATACAGCACAGGATCATGCCCTTATGCCCACAATGTCCATGACAAACATGATGCAAATTTAAACTAATCTTGCCTGCCGGCATGTGATCCATATACTTTTTTATACTTCAGATTTTTTTCAGTTTTTCAACATATACGTTGTATATGTGAAACTATCCAAGAGTTGGAGAACTGCGACAATTCAGGTGCATGCTATGAGCAAGACATTCAAGACTGGAGGGAACAATAGAGGACAATAGAGGAATTTATGAGCATGAATGAATGAATACTTTATTGTTACGTGTGATCAGTCTCAGCAAAATTCTTTGTTTTGCATACCCAAGGTATGCAAATAATCACCACATAAATGGCGCTGACAAAGTTACAAAGTATTCCGTGCCAGGTCCTCCTTTGTTTCGCTCCACTGGCTCTCGCTGGCTCGAAGGGCCGAATGGCCTACTCCTTCACCTATTGTCTATTGTCTATTGTCCTCATTTGTTCTCTGCCCCCCCCTCCCACCCCTCATGGCAGTTCCCCAAAGCCGGGTCCATAGTTCCCTAAAAGTGGCATCACAGGCAGATAGGGTGGCAAAAAAAGACTTTTGGTACATTGGCCTTTATCACTCAGGGTATTGAGTATAGACGTTGGGATAAACACAAAATGCTGGATTAGCTCAGCGGGTCAGGCAGCATCTCTGGAGAAAAAGAATGGGTGTCATCTTGGGTCAGAAGGTGTATAAACCAGCATCTGCAATTTCTTCCTACACACAGAAGCTGGGATGTTATGTTACAGTTGTAAAACATGTTGATGAGGGCACTTTGGAGTATTATGATCTGTTTTGATCACCCTGAAAATGAAACCCAATCTGTGTGAAGGATTTTATTTTTACATCAACATAAAGTTCCAATATTCATACATACCAAAGTTAAAGTTAATTATGCACTTCAAATTGGCCAGCACACAAACTAAAACAATGGGAATAACTTGGTGTAGGAAGGAACTGCAGATGCTGGTTTCAACAGAATATAGATACAAAATGCAGGAGTAACTCAGCGGGTCAGGCAGCATCTGTGGAGAGATGGAATGGGCGATGTTTCAGGTCGAGAACCTTCTTCAGTCTCAACTTGGTTAGTCAACCAGAACACCTGGTGTTTAGTATTTCCCAAGGTGCTTTTTTGTTAACTTAAGTTATTGGTACAGTCAACAATTTTTGCTGAGCTTTGGCACCTGTGTGAATGTTTAGTCTCCATGTGTTCAGGTATTGGTATAATGCACATTCACTAAAATGCGAGAAGATAGACACATAAAGCTGGAGTAACCCAGCGGGTCAGGCAGCATCTCTGGAGAGAAGAAATAGATGACGTTTCGGGTCGAGACCCTTCTTCAGACCTTAAAGTTTATATTGGCATTGCGTATGGCCAGCGATTGTGGGCCAAAGGATCTGTCCCAATGCAATACTTCTCTATTTTTACGATAGCAGGGCTCTTTGATAAGTCAAATATTAACATAATGTCAAGACAGTCACTCTCACTCTGCCTCTGAAATCAGGTCATCAATTCATGTTTGAACAAAGGTTGTAATGAGGTTTGAAACCTGAAGCTGGCCACTCCACACTGTCCCCGTTGATAAAGATCGAGGCGTATTCCCCATTATGTGACCTCCTGAAGTTGATGATCAGCTCCTTGGTCTTAGAGGTGTTTAGGGACAGGTTGTTATCAGAGCACCAGTCTGCCAGGTTCTGCACCTTCGCTCTGTAATGTGTTTCATCACCGTTGGTGATCAGCCCGATCACCGTTGTGTCGTCTGCAAACTTAACAATGGTGTTGGTGGCGAATGCAGGAACACAGTCGTGTGTGAAGAGGGAGTAGAGCATGGGGCTCAATACACAGCCCTGTGGTGTGCCGGTACTCAGGGTGATAGTGGAGGACAGGTGCGGGCCCTGTCTCACTGCCTGCGGTCGCTCCAGCAGAAAATCCAGGTTTCCAGTCGCATAATGACGAGCTGAGGCCTAGCTGGTGGAGTTTGGTGATGAGCTTGGTGGGGATGACCGTGTTGAAGGCAGAGCTATAGTCAATGAATAGCATCCTCGCTTACGTGTCCTGTCTCTCCAGGTGGGTCGGGACAGTGTGAAGACCAGAGAGATGGCGTCCTCTGTGGATCTGTTTGCCCTGTATGCAAATTGATGCGAGTCCAGTGAGGCAGGGATGCTGGATTTGTTGTGTGAGAGGACCAGCCTTTCAAAGCACTTCATGATTATCGGTGTTAGGGCAACCAGACGGTAGTCGTTTAGGTTGGCCTATTTTTGTTTTTTTCGGCACCTATGGTAGCTGACCAGGCACTTGGGGACCGTTGCCAGAGATAAAGACAGGTTAAAGATCGTGGTGAATACCTCAGCCAGCTGTTCAGCACAGTCCCTAAGTATTATTTACAATGGTGCTGGTGAAACCCAAACTAGCATTGGCACACAGGTTAATTGTGTGTAAATCCTACGTAATAGAACTGTTGGTGACACCTTTATTTCATTGATTTAATCAACTGCCTATTTTGAGAAAAATAAATTCTGCACATATGTCCTTTCATATTCAGCTCTAAATATTTGTCATTTTGTAACAATATTTTAGGGTAGGTGGATGATACTTATCCAATTAAATGTTCATTAAACCATAAAAGGAACAGATGCTGCTTTCACATTCAATTGTTGTTTGGTTAATGTATCACAAAGTAAACGGTTAACATTTCCCTTCATCTATATTATTTGTTTCATGTAGATTTAAAAAAACCCAATTATCGTGTTATTTTTCAATTTACTTAATGGTTATGTAGAAGCTACACAGTGGAGCTTTCTGTGTCACTTTCCACATTGGATAAAAGCAATTCATTTTGATATGCAGTCAATGGAGAGGTATGGATTGAAATTTGCACTGGAACTTCTTGAGTAGGTTATCTGGAAATCAATGAATGCAGGCATTAGTATTAAACCCTTGGAAAATCAATCATGAAACTTGGGCAACATTGAAAGACAGTTCTATCATCACTGTTCAACACCAAATTTATTGACTAGCAGGTAAAACAAGTGGTTAGTTCTGAAATTTACAATAATAAACTAAACTAAACTAATTTCACAGCATGCCATAGTGTTTTATTTGGATTAATGTAGTGCAGAGTTATTTACAATCTGTCCCTGGAGCACATCTGGATGGAGCATCAAAGCAAGAGAAAAATACTCACCAGAGAAGACACTCAGCTTTAAAGCTGTCCAGGACTGAAACCAGGACCAACAAACTTCCCGAAGATGTTGTGCAGGAGGGAAATGCAGATGCTGGTTTGTACCAAAGATAGACACAAAATGCTGGAGTAACTCAACGGGTCTGGCAGCATGTCTGGAGAAAAGGAATAGGTGACGTTTTGGGTCAGACCTTGCAGTCTGAAGAACGGTTCCGACATGAAACGTCACCTACTCTTTTTCTCCAGAGATGCTGCCTGACTCACTGAGTTACTCCAGCATAAACCTGCATCTGTAGTTCCCTCCTACACAACATCATGTTGTATCAATCCTCCTGAAAGAGTTACCAAGAATTATGCCCCATCAGAAGATTGGTTGAGTTATTCTTGTCAGATATTTTACCATTAGAATTTCAGAACATTGTAAATCACCCTCCTCAGAGCATGATATGAAAAGTAACACTGTACATTGTTTACATGTTTTTGTTCTTGGGCACTTGGGCAACAGCATGATCTTTACCATCCAGTAGTTACCAGCCCTTCACAATGAGAGCTCTACCTTCTTATTCTTATCGTGTCCACACATGCTAGATATTGTGTTTCAGCCAAAACTGAACACAACTCTTAGCAATATCATTGTTCTCTAAGAGGTCCTTAGCTTTGCATTTGTGCTCCAATAGAGGACATCTCAATAAGTGCTCCATAGTTTGTGGTTCAGTGCCACATGTGCAGATGACGTCTTCATAACCCCACTTTTTGAGAGTCGCTTTACAACGACCAGTACCAGCTCTCAGTCTGTTGAGGCATTTCCATTCAGCCCAGCTTGATTTGGCCCCAGGAGGAAGTTCTTCTTTGGCACTGAGGACATGGATGTTGCTGATGGGAAATTGGCTAGACTCTCTTCCCATAATGCAACTGTAGTACCTTTAGCTTCAGCATTTGGTTCAACTTTGTTGAGGAAGCTTTTCCTGGACTTTAGCCGACTCTTTGCGGGTTTAAGGCCGAATAGGGGATGTCGTACATAGGATGCCATAAAAGGGGAAGCTCTACCTTAGAACATCTCACTATGGTTATTGCAATCACTGGTTTATTCAGACTAAAATCAAGGGCTGGAGAGCTTGAGCAAGCTGCGACTCTATTCCTTGGAGTGCAGGAGGATGAGTGGTGATCTAATAGAGGTGTATAAAATCATGAGAGGAATAGATGGGGTAACTTTTTTACGCAAAGCGTGGTTGGTATATAGAACGAGCTGCCAGAGGAGGTAGTTGAGGCAGGTACTATCGCAACGTTTAGGAAACCGTTTAGGCAGGTGCATGGATAGGACAGGTTTAGAGGGATATGGGCCAAACGCAGGTAGGTGGGACTCGTGTAGACGGGTCATGTTGGCCAGTGTGGGCAATTTGGGCCGAAGGGCATGTTTCCACCCTATAAGACTCTATGACTCTATAAAACTAATTTCTCCACTTTTGACTTTTGACTGGATCATAAATTCAAAAGGTGTAAGAGCAGAATTAGGCCATTCGGCCCATCAAGCCTACTCCACCATTCAATCATGGCTGATCTATCTTTTCCTCTCAACCCCATTCCCCTGCCTTCTTCCCATAACCCCTGACACCCTTACTCAGGGGTACAGTGCAGCCGGAGCTCACCGGAGCTCCGCTCGGGCATCTCTGTAAAAAAAAGCCTAAAATGAACACTGGGGAATTTTAACGAGTGGGAAATTTAACAGCGGCCACTCCGACACCAGTGACAGCTCTGGCACCTAAAAAATGAGCACTGCAACACTGCCCTTACTAATCATGAATCTGTCCATATCCAACTTAAAAGTATCTATTGTCTTGGGCTCCTCAGCCGCCTGTGGCAATGAGTTCCACAGATTCACCACCCTCTGACCAAAGAAATTACTCCTCAATGATGATACAACAACGCAACTCTCGGTGTGTCCCCAATAACCATGAAGTACAATAAAGACGTTCATGTTTTTGCACACATGAATACAATCATGATTAATAAGCTCACACCTCAATGATTCACCGAATATTTATTGTCATAATGCAATGAATCATTACATTGTGAAATTCGTTTTGCATGTAATCAATCCCAAAGCAGTCCTTTATGAATTCACATACAAACGCACACGCCGGCAGCCCCATTGCAAACGAAGGGACCTTTGTTTGGATGAGATTTATATCAAGACAATAGACAATAGACAATAGGTGCAGGAGGAGGCCATTCGGCCCTTCGAGCCAGCACCGCCATTCAATGTGATCATGGCTGATCATTCTCCATCAGTACCCCGTTCCTGCCTTCTCCCCATACCCCCTGACTCCGCTATCATTAAGAGCTCGAAGGTATTTATTCACAAAGTGCTGGAGTAACTCAGCAGGTCGGGCAGCATTTCAGGAGAGAAGGATTCCTTCTCTCCCGAGATGCTGCCCGACCTGCTGAGTTACTCCAGCACTTTGTGAATAAATACCTTCGATTTGTACCAGCATCTGTAGTTATTTTCTTATCGTTGAGCTCTATCTAGCCCTCTCTTGAATGCATTCAGAGAATTGGCCTCCACTGCCTTCTGAGGCAGAGAATTCCACAGATTCACAACTCTCTGACTGAAAAGATTTTTCCTCATCTCAGTTCTAAATGGCCTACCCCTTATTCTTAAACTGTGGCCCCTTGTTCTGAACTCCCCCAACATTGGGAACATGTTTCCTGCCTCTAACGTGTCCAACCCCTTAATAATCTTATACCTTTCGATAAGATCTCCTCTCATCCTTCTGAATTCCAGGCTGGCCCCTCAAGGGATAAATAAGCATTGCCTTGGGACTATTTTGAAGATCAAGTGAGCTATTCTCTGAAGTCTGGCTAATCCATGCGCTGAACTAAAGACTTTGTATTTCATGCGAGACACACAACCATTTGATCGCTTAAAATAAAATAAAAAACATGAGAAAAAAGTTAATAGAATGATGCAGTTTGGATGCAAGTCAAGTCGAGTTTATTGTTTATTGTACGGCGAGGTACAGATACAATAAAAATCTAGCAGCAGCATCACAGGAATTGCCCCGAATCATTCCCTTCACCATCTATCTGCATGAGAATGGTTTTCACTGGCTAACCTTCCATGTGCAACTCCTTGGAAAAGCTCGCCACCCGTGGGACATTTGCATGCGTAATTTGACAGTCACGAAACTTATCCATGCACAAATATACCGAGCAGTGTCTCCAAATCGTGCTGGTTGGCGCGGCTTCGTCCCTTCCAGCTGAATAAGTCGTGTTTGTGTGAATGCAAAGAAGACACAGCACAATATTGGACCGTTATGAAGTTTGGTTGGGGATGGCTAATTGACACCCTCGGAATTAAGACAGCGGCCACTCACTCATCAGAGGCTGTGGGGGATTAGTGTCTGAGATCACTGTTTCATTTCCCACAGGGGCATGTGCTGAGACAGACAGACAGTCCAGTGTGAGCGATGCCCGGGGTGGATGCTGAGGAGCGCCGAGCTGACAACACAGTCTCCGCTTCTCTCTACATGGGGACCGTCTCATCGGTTCGCTCCAGACCGGCTCCGGCTGCAAGGCGGGCCCCGTCCGCAGCTCAGGGGGCACGGACAGGCGTCGTGGCGAAAGGGTGCCCCTGCCCCTCTGGACCAACCTGCCCGGGAAGGGGAAGGGGAAGGGGAAGGGGAATGGCAAGGGCGTGCGGTGCCCGGGATACAGCTCCGAGCCGCGGGACTGGAGCCCACCAGCGAACAGGTAAGGGACATCACCAGGGCGGCACATTGCCCGTTGTCAGAATCAGTGGAGCCGAGGACAGAATGTGGACCCATCCTGTCTACGATAAACTGTCTATAAACATGTCGACAGGGTCGGATAAAAAGGGAAACCTGATTGCTCAAAGCTGATTGCCAATACGTTTGCATACGAGGTACATGAGTCAGACATTCAAATATCTCCTGCTGGTTTAGATATCCTATCAAGCAATGTTCTTTCTGTGCCCTCTCTCGCAGTCGCACACATATTGTGGGCAATACAATTTCCCCCGACTGGCGATCAGGATCAAACTTTCATTCAAATCAAGTGGTGCCAAATTATTGGCCAACACAGGTCTGAAGAAGGGTCTCGACCCGAAACATCACCCACTCCTTCTCTCCAGAGATGCTGTCTGTCCCGCTGAGTTACTCCAGCTTTTTTTGTGTCTATCTTCGGTTTAAACCAGCATCTGCAGGTCCTTCATACACAGCACTACCTGGACTCACAAAAGGCCGAAGGGCCCAATAACATTGAGATCGTTTGAAATGTGTCTGGGTCCACCAGTTGCCTAGCCAGCAGGAAGTTTATCTGCGATGTATGAATGTGAATGAGTGTGTTGAAGATAGACCCAAAAATCCTGGAGTAGCTCAGCGAGACAGGCAGCATCTCCTGAGACAAGGAATGGGCGAGGTTTCGGGTCGAGACCCTTCTCTAGACTCCGTTGTTGATATCATGATCCCGACAGCACTGAGAATCACTGACGCAAGAACATAAGATTAGATGTTGCTTCCTTTCAATAAGATAATTGCTGGATTTCTGTGTGTCACTTTTCTCTGCTAATCCCTTATCCCTTGATATCTACAAAATTCCTGCCCTCTTGTGCAGAGAATTGCAAAAATACATGATGCTCTGGGTAAAGAGTTCTTTCTCATCTTTGTACTGAATGGTCATCCTCCTATTTTGAGTTTGTGATCCCTGGTGTTAGACTGGGGAAATATCAACTCTGCCTCTAAGTATTTTTTATATTTCAATGACATCACCTCTTTATTTATCAGTTTTAGAGTGAATTGGCTTAGCCTGCTCAATTGCTTTCTTTAGAACCAATCTGCCAATCTAGGAATTAATCAGATTTAGTTTTATTCTTTAATTTTAGAGATACAGCGTAGAAACAGGTCCTTCAGCCCACCAAGTCTGCGCCGACCAGCGATCCCCATACACTAGTTCTATCCTACACACTAGGGACAATTTACCGAGGTCAATTTACCTACAAACCTGCAAGCCTATGGAGTGTGGAAGGAAACCGGAGCACCCGGAGAAAACCCACGCAGTCACAGGGAGATCCCACAAACCCCATTCTCTTGCCTTCTACCCATAACCCCTGACACCCGTAAGGGGCATATGGACAGATTAAGTGAGTGGGCAAGGTGATTGATAAGGTCCCACATAGGAGATTATGGTATTGGGGGTAGGGTACTGACATGGATAGAAAATTGTTTGGCAGACAGGAAACAAAGAGTAGGGATTAACGGGTCCCTTTCAGAATGTCAGGCAGTGACTAGTGGGGTACCGCAAGGCTCGGTGCTGGGACCGCAGCTATTTAAAATATACATTAATGATCTAGATGAACATTAGCAAATTTAAAGTAACATTAGCAAATTTGCAGATGATACAAAGCTGGCTGGCAGTGTGAACTGTGAGGAGGATGCTATGAGGATGTAGGGTGACTTGGACAAGTTGGGTGAGTGGACAGATGCATGGCAGATGCAGTTTAATGTCGATATATGTGAGGTTATCCCCTTTGGTGGCAAGAACAGGAAAGCAGATTATTATTTGAATGCTGTCAAGTTAGGAAAAGGGCAACAAGTTCTGGGTGTCCTTGTACATCAGTCACTGAAACGCAACTGATCTCCCGGTGGCCCAGCACTTTAACTCCCCCTCCCATTCCCAGTCTGACCTCTCTGTCATGGGCCTCCTCCAGTGCCATAGTGAGGCCTGTCGGAAATTGGAGGAGCAGCACCTCATATTTCGCCTGGGCAGTTTGCGGCCCGGTGGTATGAACGTCGACTTCTCCAACTTCAGATAGCTCCTCTGTCCCTCCCTTCCCCTCCTCCTTCCCAGATCTCCCTCTATCTTCCTGTCTCCACCTATATCCTTCCTTTGTCCCACCCCGACATCAGTCTGAAGAAGGGTCTCGACCCGAAACATCACCCATTCCTTCTCTCCCGAGATGCTGCCTGACCTGCTGAGTTAGTCCAGCATTTTGTGAATAAATCAATTTGTACCAGCATCTGCAGTTATTTTCTTATAATACTGAAAGGAAGCATGCAGGTACAGCAGGCAGTGAAGAAAGCTAATGGCATGTTGGCCTTCATAACAAGAGGAGTTGAGTATAGGAGCAAAGAGGTCCTTCTGCAGTTGTATCGGGCCCTGGTGAGACCGCACCTGGAGTACTGTGTGCAGTTTTGGTCTCCAAATTTGAGGAAGGATATTCTTGCTATTGAGGGAGTGCAGCATAGGTTCCCGGAATGGCGGGACTGTCATATGTTGAAAGAATGGACCAATTGGGCTTGTATACACTGGAATTTAGAAGGATGAGAGGGGATCTTATTGAAACATATAAGATTATTAAGGGATTGAACACGCTAGAGGCAGGAAACATGTTCCCAATGTTGGGGGAGTGCAGAACCAGGGGCCACAGTTTAAGATTAAGGGGTAGGCCATTTAGAATGGAGATGAGGAAAAACTTTTTTTATCCAGAGAGTTGTGAATATGTGGAATTCTCTGCCTCAGAAGGCAGTGGAGGCCAATTCTGGATGCTTTCAAGAGAGAGTTATAGAGCTCTTAAAGATAGCTGAGTCAAGGGATATGGGGAGAAGGCAGGATGGGGTACTGATTGAGAATGATCAGCCGTGATCACAGTGAATGGTGGTGCTGGCTCGATGGGCCGAACGGCCTACTCCTGCACCTATTATCTATTGTCTATTGTCTTGGTAAAGATAATAACGTAGGAAAATGTGGGGATATACACTTCATTAGAAAAAAAAGTAAAGTATTTTTTTTACATAGTGGGAGACCTCTTCTTTCGTATATCAACTACAACAATCAAAAGTGGCAATTGGTGCTTCAGAGTACCGTAGTTGACGCTTTGTTGCAAATTTTGCCAGTTCCGTAGAACTACCCAGGGTGGACGATGAGGTCGTAACGCAGCTCCCACCCCAGTGGGAGACTGAAAGGTGTTGTTCAGAAGGACACGGATGCCTTTGTTCATAAATCACCGAAAGTTAACCTGACAATTTAACAAATAATTTTAAAGGCAAATTACATGTTAGCCTCTAGGGCAAGCGAATTTGAATACTGGAGTTGAATGATCTTGCTGCAATTATACAGATTCCTATTGAGATCATGTCTGGAATAACGTGCATGGTCTCCCCAACAAGAAATAATGAACCTGTGAGGGAGAGGGGGTGCAGAGAAGATTCAGCTGCATAGTGAGTGGCATGGTGGCGCTGTGGTAGAATTGCTGACTTACAGTGCCAGAGGCACGGGCATCTATTAGTTCTGTTTTTAAACAATCTTCCATCTACACCCATATTTTACCCATTACATTGTGGAGTCCAATTTTCCTCAGTAATCTTTTGTGTGGCATCCTATCAAAGTCCTTGTGAAAACCCAAATATACCACATCCGCCAGTTTCCTTTACATCTATTTTGCTAGTTCCAACCTCAAATAAATCCTGCCGATTTGTCAAATATGATTTTTCTTTCATAAACCTCATGTTGATTCTGCCCAATCCTAATAAATCCATGTTGATTCTACACAATCTCATTTTAATATTCTAAGAGCCCAGTCATTATTTTGAAGGACTCTTACAAACCTCTACACGTGCACCACAGAAGGCATAATGTTGGGTTGCATAAGAGCCTGATTTGGCAAGAGCTCTGCTCAAGATTGCAAGAAATTGCAGAGTTCAGAAATTACAGAAGGTGGCACGGTGGTGCAGCGGTTAAGTTGCTACCTTACAGCGCTTGCAGCGCCAGAGACCCGGGTGCAATCTTGACTATGGGTGTTGTCTGTATGGAGTTTGTACGTTCTCCCCGAGACCGCATGGGTTTTCTCCGAGATCTTCGTTTCCTCCCTCACTCCAAAGACATACAGGTATGGAGGTAAATTGGCTTGATATAACGTGTAAGTTGTCTCTAGTATGTGTAGGATAGTGTTTATATGTAGGGATCACTGGTTGGTGGGCCAAAGGGCCTGTTTCCGTGCTATTTCTCTAAAACTAAAAACTAAAAAACTACTGTTTCTGAAGCCTAGTGATGATCCTTCCACACTCAAAAGGCATATAGGCATGTTGTTAAATTGGCTTGGTAAATGCCGAAGGGCCTGTTTCCGTGTAGTATCCATAAACTAAACCAAACTAAAAAAAGTTGTAGATGTCGCCCAGTTCATCACACAGACCAGACTTTCACCGTTGACTCCATCTACACTTCATACTGCCTCAGGAAAACATCCAGCATAATCATGAATTTGTCACCTCCCCTGGTCATTCCCTCCCCCTGTTCCTGTCTGGCAGAAGGTACAGAACCTTGAAAACGCACAATTCAGACTCAGGAACAGGTTCTTCCCCTGTATTAACAGGCTTCTGAACAGTCCTTCCATAAGCTAGGGTACCGTCCAATTCACCTCTATCCCATTGTGGATATTGGACTCTGTCTATGGTACTAATGCACTACAGTGCAGAGAACTATATCCTGTACTGCATTCTGCACTCTGTATCTTCCGCTTTGCTCTAACTTTTGTACTTGAGTATGACTTCATTGTATATATTTATGGTATATCTGATGTGTTTGGATAGTAATCAAAACAAAGCTTTTCACTGTACCTCGGTACACTTGGCAATAATAAACCTAACCTAAACATCAATAATAGTTTTCAGCACTTTTACTACAACTAATGTGAGACTACAAGTGTACCGTCTCCTGTTTCCTCATTCTCTTCTTTCTTAACTAGTGGAGTTACATTTGCTTTCTTCCATCTGTAGTAACCATTATAGAAATGTTGGAACATGATAACATAATTTTGGGCGGCACGGTAGCGCAGCGGTAGAGTTGTTGCGTTACAGCGAATGCAGCGCCGGAGACTCAGGTTCGATCCTGACTACGGGTGCTGTACTGTAAGGAGTTTGTACGTTCTCCCCGTGACCTGCGTGGGTTTTCTCCGAGATCTTCGGTTTCCTCCCACACTCCAAAGACGTACAGGTATGTAGGTTAATTGGCTGGGTAAATGTAAAAATTGTCCCTAGTGGGTGTAGGATAGTGTTCATGTACGGGGATCAATGGGCGGCACGGACTTGGAGGGCCGAAAAGGCCTGTTTCCGGCTGTATATATATGATGATTATGATGATGATGATAACTAGTGTATTGACTATCTCCACAACCATCTCTAAGTCAAAGTTTTAGGTCAGCAGGTCTTGGCGATATTTTGCCTTTGCAGCATAATAATTTCTCCAGTTCTTGTTTTTTGCTAAATGTAATTTCTTAAATCTCATTTACTCTAAACCTGTTGGCCTTTTAGACTTTAGACTTCACTTTAAAGATACAGTGCGGAAACAGACCCTTCTGCCATCAAGTCCACATTGACCAGCGATCACCCCACACACGAACACTATCCTACACACTTAATCTTAATTTAAAGTTAGCCATTGCTGTTTACTGTAATATCTTTTAAAGTAGTTTCCCCATCTAACATAGTTGACTTCTACCTCATGTATTTCTGCTTTGCTCAAATTGAACTAAATCACTTTCATTGTTTATATATACTTCTATGAGCATTGTTCCCTGAAGTACCCTTAATTACTGTCATCAGTTAGGCCTTTCCCATTACTAAATATAACTAAAATAACCTGTCCCCACAATGCTTCTTTAACATACAGAAACCATAATTCACGGAGCCCATGAATATATTCGACAGAGTATTAGTACTAATTTGCCGAGTCCATATGTAAATTGAAGTTCCCAATGATTATTGTTTACCCTTGTTAAATGCAGCTCCAATATCCCTATATATTCAATACTTGCACTGCTATTCCTCTTTGTGGAGTGAAGGGAAGGAATGGGACAGGATTTTGTATATAATAATAATAATAATACATTTAATTTATATAGCGCTTTTCAGGAAACTCAAAGAAGCTTTACAGAGCAAACAAGACATAAAAACAAACAATCAAACAAAAGATTTGTCCTGACGGAAAAGCGGCGAACAAATAGCGCCAGCGTCCTCTCACGTCAGGGTCCGACAATAAACAATAAAGAACACAAGACACACAATTACAATTTAACACAAACAACCATCACAGTGATTGCACCAGGCACACCCTCACTGTGATGGAAGGCAAAGAAAAGTCTTATCTCCTCCTCATTCCACCAGCTAATATTTTTGACCCTTGCTATTTCTTGATTCTACCCAAACTGATTCTATTTCCTGATTATCTGTGCTAAGCTCCTCGCATTGTACTACTGTACCCTTTCGTTGATGTTACGATTACACCACCTCCTTTTCAATTATCCTTGTCTCCTTTAAATGTCAACTATCTTGTAATATTTAATTCCACACTTTGGGCATTTTCAACCATATCTCTTTAAAGTAATAATCCATTACAACATACTAATTTCTGTCCATTTGAACACTTCTTCCTCAATGCCCATCAGCACAGGAGCACTTCCCCTGCTTTACTCCCCTGCTTTACTCATTCTATACCGATGACTGTGTAGCTGTGTAGCTGTGTACCAACTCCATCTTTAAATTCGCCGAAGGTACCGCCATTGTTGGATGAATTACGGATAAGAATGAGTTAGAGTATAAGAGAGAGTATAAGAAAATAACTGCAGATGCTGGTACAAATCGAAGGTATTTATTCACAAAATGCTGGAGTAACTCAGCAGGTCAGGCAGCATCTCAGGAGAGAAGGAATGGGTGACGTTTCGGGTCAAGACCCTTCTTATAAGAGAGAGATTGATTGTCTGATTGAATGGTGCCAGAACAACAACCTTGATCTCAACATCAATAAGGCCAAGGAGCTGGTTGTTGACTTTAGAAGAGGAAGGCCAAGGATCCATGAAACTGTCTTCATTGATGGGTTAGTGGTGGACAGAATCAACAGTTTCAAGTTTGGATGGAGTCAAGGGGGGAGGTAAAGGGGCAGGTGTTGCATCTCCTACGATTGCAGGGGAAAGTACCTGGGGAGGGGGTCGTTTGGGTGGGAAGGGATGACTGGACCAGGGAGTTTCGGAGGGAATGGAAAGCAGAAAGAGGTGGAGATGGGAAGGTGTGGCCAGTAGTGGGATCCCATTGGAAGTGGCGGGAATGTTGGAGGATAATTTGTTGTATGCGACGGCTGATGGGGTGGAAGGTGAAGACAAGGGGGACTCTATATCCCCTGTCCCTTTACCTCCTGTCCCTTTACCTCCCCCCTCGACTCCATCCAAGGACCAAAACAGTCTTTCCAGGTGAGGCAGAGGTTCACCTGCACCTCCTCCAACCTCATCTATTGTGTCCGCTGTTCCAGATGTCAACTTCTCTAAATCAGCGAGACCAAGTGCAGGCTAGGCAATCGTTTTGCTGAACACCTCCGCTCAGTCTGTCTCAACCGACCTGATCTCCCGATGGCTCAGCACTTCAACTACCCCTCCCATTCCCACACAGACCTTTCTGTCCTGGGCCTCCTCCATTGTCAGAGTGAGGCCCAGCGCAAATTGGAGGAACAGCACCTCATATTTCGCTTGGGCAGTTTACACCCCAGCGGTATGAACATTGACTTCTCTAACTTCAGGTAGTCCCTGCTTCCCTTTCCTATTCCCTCCCCCTTCCCAGTTATCCCACTATTCTTCCTGTCTCCGACTACAACCTATCTTTGTCCCGCCCCCTCCCCTGACATCGGTCTGAAGAAGGGTCTCGAACTGAAACGTCACCCATTCCTTCTCTCCTGAGATGCTGCCTGACCCGCTGAGTTACTCCAGCATTTTGTCTATCTTTGATTTAAACCAGCATCTGCATTTATTTTTCCTATTAAATCGCACCCCTTGTTACAAAGAAACAAGTATTCTGATAAAGAGCTTTCAGTTTTGTCTTTGTGCTTATTTCCCATGCTTTAACCCCTATTAGAGGTATACCCTACGGGCATTAAAACTGCCATTGTTTTTGCTCTCGATGTGTAACAAGTCTCAATGAATGTGATCTGGTATTTATATCTGCAGTACTTTAGCAAACTATTGGCATAATTAGAAAGTAGACGCTGTCAGGAAGGAGTTACTCCTTGATCGGACAGAAAATCATGAGCTTGTAAAATGAAGACATCTGGGTGCCCCGACTGAATCTAAGTGTGTCAGCCAGCGAGCGGGGGGTGGAGCTGGGAGTATGACTCACACCAGCGTTTTGTATGGCAAAACAAAATCAATTTGCTTAGTAAAAAGTCTATTTTAAGAGCAGATGAAACAAGCTAAAGCAATTTCTCCAAGTTAAATCAGGGTAACCAATCAATTATGTGCATCAAATCAGTCTCAAGTCACATAATAGTCAGCATGCTTGATCGACGGAGGAATTACCCAATGATTTTCAGCATGGCTGCTCATGGGGTTGTCATTATATACAACCAAACCTAAATGTTATCAAAACCAAAAAAATAAATGCCTGTAATATTGTCCAGGTTAAATGAGGTGCCGGGCCACCAGTACCTGGAAAATTGGTGGTGGACCTGTATATTTCAAATAGAATTCCTGTAATAAAATTATCATAATTTTAATCAGAAAACAGGTTGAACAAGCTTCATGAATGTTGAAATGTGGGATTTAGCTGTACCGCATAGATCACCTGCCACATTATACATCTCAGAAATACTGCAAAACATCCTTTCTTAGCTGTTTTGGATATTTATGAAGCTGTGTATCTTTATACCAATTAAAATGTCCAACATTTCCTCTATAGAATCACGGTTGTTTTGATTTTGGGTCTGATACATTTCCCAAACCAGAACTTTGAAACACCTATCCTAGGCAGTCTATCTCTGTGGTATTCCTGATACTCAGTTCCATCAGTGATTTCATGCATCGTGCTTATGCACACTGACAGGGATTGAGAAAGCTGCCTAACCCTTGCAGTCATATTCCAGCACAGTGTTTGTCTTTTGCGCTCTGTCACAAGGTTATAGCTAGATATTCCTCAAGGGCTTTGCTGTTGACTGTACTCATCTTTCTACTCCTCTTGGGCGAGGCAGCGATGAATGGAAACTCATCCGAAAGCTGAGCTGAGTAACATGTCAACTCTACATCTTTTCCCGTCGAGGAAGGGAAAATGAACTGGACCACCTGATCTATTTCACTGGTTTGTTGGGCACCTTTGGATAAAGCAAGACATTATATTTTGGATGGGTTGCACGAGTTGAGTGCAGCAAGCATTCTGCTGTGAGTAAATGTGACCGGAAATTGTGGCCTTCGTGATTAGTACTGGTGTCAGGGGTTATGGGGAGGAGGCAGGAGAATGGGTTTGAGAGGGAATGATTGATGGCAGAGTAAACCTGATGGGCCGAATGGCCTAATTCTGCTCCTAGAACTTATGAATTTATAAGAAATCTGCTTAAAGGGATGTCTTAACGGAAGAGAGTTAGAGGCAGAGGTTTAAGGTGGTGATACTGCAGCCATGTAAACAGTTCTGATAAAAGGTCACCCAAACATTTAATAAGCTCATATAAGCCTGATCCACCCACTTGGAAACACCGCCCACGACCAGACCACAGCCATGTATCTCAGTCTATCTTGCTGACCCACTGCATCCTGGAGTCCATGAGCATGCTCCATCTGGAGGTTGTATCTGAGGAGGTGCAGTGTGGAGACCCTACCCTAATAGCCCCCCTTATAGGCAGGGACATTGTCAAACTTGGGCGTGAGGCTTTGCCCTCTGTAAAATTGTCATTGATGTTTTAGAACTATTAAAATAAATAACTTTTAGAAACATTTAAATACTGTTAAAATCAAATAAATAATGTGAAAAATTAATATCTTTATAATGAAATAATATTAGCTAAATCATCCAGAAATTACTAACCTTTAACTAAAGCCAACTAATGGAGGTCCAAATTTTTGCTCTGAAATACCCAGTGAAATTAATACCATTCCCGTACTGACCGTTCTGTCCTGGGCTTCCTCCATTGCCAGATTGAGGTTACGCACGAACTGGAGGAACAGCACCTCATACACTGCTTGGGTAGCTTATAATGTAGCGGCATGAACACTGAATTCTCCAATTTTTGGTAACTAATCTACAACCCCACTCCCCCTTTCACCCCCTCCTCCTCCCTTGCTGGACTCACACCCATACTTCCCTTCCACCTATATTCTTTCCTCTGGCTTCACAATTCTCACCTCCTCTCTCTTGTCTCACGCCTTTGGCCTTCTCACCTCCGGCCTTTGTTCAACCATCTGCTTATCAAAGCTCCCCCCCCCTTCACCTGAATCCACATATCACTCACCAGGCTTTGTCTTGCCCTTCTAGCTTTCTCCCCCCCCCCCCATCACAATCAGTCTGAAGGATCTGCCCCCAAAATGTCACCTATCCATGTTCTTGAGAGATTCTGCCAGAATCGTCACCCATTCCTTCTCTCCAGAGATGCTGCCTGACCCGCTGAGTTACTCCAGCTTTTTGTGTCTATTTTTGGTTTAAACCAGCATCTGTAGTTCCTTCTTGCTCATTCTGTCTGACCCGTTGAGTTACTCCAACACTTTGTGTCTTTTATTTGTAAATCAGCATCTGCAGTTCCTTGCTTCTCTACATTAATGCAGTCTAGGGTCCTATGTCAGATCAGACCCGATATGGGATACAAATATGATTTTCCCCAGCAGTGGTACTAAGGTTTCCAATCGATATTGGGTCTGACTGTTTATCCAGTAGTGGAATAAACTGCTGATTGAATCTGTCATTAATTCCTGGATTCCCCATGCTTCACAGGGCACAGTCCATCATCTCCTTCCATTTCAATGGCGAACTCTGCTAATTCTGATTAAACTCCTTGGCAAAAGTCATCATTCTTGGCAAAAGTTAGCTGGCTGGTAACGGAAATCCTGTAAATGATTTTGCATCATGTGCATCCTCCATGGGTTCCAATGGGCTGGCGTTAATCACACAACATGATCCCAGCTGATGTTACCTCGGACTTCACATTCAGTCACCATTTTCCCAGCTGACAGGACAAAATTGCCTCCAATCTGTCACATTCCCTTCGAGTTCCCAGTGACGTGGGATGATGGAGAGAGAGGAGAATTGGCGATTTTTGTGTTACTACTTTGGGGCAACTTAAACAAGTTCCAAAGATGAATGTAGATACAAGACGCTGGTTTACAAAAAAAGGCACAATGTGCTGGACCCTTCCTGACTCTTAATGACACCTATCCGTGTTCTCCAGAGATGCTGGTTGACCTGTTGAGCTACTCTAGCACTTTGTGTTCAAAGATGAATGTGTTCTTTGCTCACCTTCCGAATCATCCTATATTTTTATATTTCTATATTGTCAGTCTGAAGAAGGGTCCTGACCCGAAATGCCACCTATCCATGTTCTCCAGAGATGTTGCATTTTGTGTCTTTGGTAAACCAGCATCTGCAGTTCCTTGTTATTACTATATTTTAATGTAATTGGGTGAGGAATGTGTGAAGATCAAAAAGCATCCCAACTTGAAAGTTGTCTTCTCTCTAACAATTTCAATCCTGTAAATTTTCAGCATGCATTTTAAATATTTGATTGCCATACCTTTCAGAATACCCATTTTTAGGCTAGGAAATATATAAAGTACTAGACCAAGTGGACCTGTTGGGCCCAAACCTCTCCTGCATTGGTGCAGCACCCTGTCCTCCTCCCCTCCCCTCGCTCCTCAACCCACTCTCCCTTCTCCCCCACTCCCCCCTTCCCCCCTCCCTCCCTCCTCCCTCCTCCCCTCCCCCTCCTTTTAAACTTTAAAATGTGATAACTTTAAAAATATATCATATCATATATATACAGCCGGAAACAGGCCTTTTCGGCCCACCAAGTCCGTGCCGCCCAGCGATCCCCGCACATTCACACTATCCTACACCCACTAGGGACAATTTTTACCTTTACCCAGCCAATTAACCTACATACCTGTACGTCTTTGGAGTGTGGGAGGAAACCGAAGATCTCGGAGAAAACCCACGCAGGTCACGGGGAGAACGTACAAACTCCTTACCGTGCAGCACCCGTAGTCAGGATCGAACCTGAGTCTCCGGCGCTGCATTCGCTGTAAAGCAGCAACTCTACCGCTACGCTACCGTGCCGCCCGTATAACACGGATTTCAATAAAACTACTTGCATTATCACTAAAGTGACAATGGTGAGTAAGGTGGGCCTAAAATTGTCATGCTATCGTGTACCGTTTTAACTGAAGTTCAGTCACAAACAAGATAACAAACGAGAGTTTTAGGATGATAGCTACTGTGATCAATTAAATATTTGAACTAAATTCAAATTCTTTCATTTAATAAATTTCTTTAATTAACATTGCCCATACAATAAGTCGCTGGATATTTTTCATTTATTCCTCACCATTTTTCCCACTGTAAGCAGAAACGCTGAAACCTTTCTTTAGTATTTTAACATTACAATTGAACAGTGTATTTTAAATACGCAGAATACATAAAATAAAAGATCGCAAGTCAAATTGGAAAGTATATGTCCGGTCTACTGAAGTACCATGTTATGAGGAATTAAAAATGGAATTGATCTGTAACTCTGAACCCACTGCAAACAAAGATGGTAATTGGAGGGTAATTTACCAGCAATTGTATTATCTTATTTATGATAATTTCATGCTTGTTATTGTTGATGCTGTTCAGATGATTTGGGGCTATTTTTTAACCAATATGTATTGTTTGGTAAAATATAATAACAATTGGTATATTAATAAGTCCAGGATGAACAGAGTGTACCCTTGTTACATGTGACTCAGTTAAATCCATCAAATCCTCACAGATTTTTTAATATCTAGATGTTATATCTTTGATGGGCTTCGAGTGGCTCACATAATCTGTTCATACACATCTGTACTTTGCATTATCTTAAAATGCAGTGTGTGATTTTTAGCAACAGTCTAACTCCAAACTGCGGCACTTTAATAACAGAGAGAGAAAACTGGGTAGAGCTTAAAAGACAGGTAACTCTTGAATCCGATGTGCGTGAGTGGTTAGGAACTGTGTAGGAAGGAACTGCAGGTGCTGGTTTAAACCGAAGAAAGACTCAAAATGCTGGACTAACTCAGCGGGACAGACAGCATCCCTGGAGAAAAGGAATAGGTAACATTTCAGGTCGAGACCCTTCACATCAGTGGTATTCTCTGCCACAGAAGGTAGTTGAGGCCAGTTCATTGGCTATATTTAAGAGGGAGTTAGATGTGGCCCTTGTGGCTAAAGGGATCAGGGGTATGGAGAGAAGACAGTTAGGGGATACTGAGTTGGATGATCAGCCATGATCATATTGAATGGCGGTGCAGGCTCGAAGGGCCGAATGGCCTACTCCTGCACCTATTTCCTATGTTTCTATGTTTCTATGTTTCACACTTAGGAATCATGGTGGGTTGGAAATTTTGAGATTGGTTATGGAAAGAGAGCGAGACCAATGAAGCATTTTCTTACTTAAACAGGAATTTTATCCTGGAAATAATCAGACCGTGAAGCTAAAACATAAATTGTGAGGGCACATCAGGTAATGAAAGCAGCATATTTAACCTCCACAGCTCTATGGTCTAACGGTGGCGCAGCGGTAGAGTTGCTGCCTTACAGCGAATGCAGCGCCAGAGACTCAGGTTCAATCCTGACTACGGGTGCCGTCTGTACGGAGTTTGTACGTTCTCCCCGTGACCTGCGTGGGTTTTCTCCCAGATCTTCGGTTTCCTCCCACACTCCAAAGACGTACAGCTTTGTAGGCTAATTGGCTGGGCAAATGTAGAAATTGTCCCTAGGGGGTGTAGGATAGTGTTAATGTGCGGGGATCGCTGGGCGGCGTGGACCCGCTGGGCCGAAGGGCCTGTTTCTGCGCTGTATCTCTAAATCTAAATCTAAAAAATTAAAATGCAATTATGCAAGAATTAGACCTGAATCACAATGTTTGTGGCTGGTATTTATTCACAAAATGCTGGAGTAACTCAGCAGGTCAGGCAGCATCTCAGGAGAGAAGGAATGGGCGACGTTTCGGGTCTTGACCCGAAACGTTGCCCATTCCTTCTCTCCTGAGATGCTGCCTGACCTGCTGAGTTACTCCAGTATTTTATGAATAAATACCTTCGATTTGTACCAGCATCTGCAGTTATTTTCTTACATGTTTGTGGCTGGAGTCATTAGTGCAGCAAACATCCCTTCTCACTCCCTCACTCACTTAGCCTCCATGTTTTAAGTGCTTGGTCCAGGGTAGAGAGTGAGAAGGTAGCTACTAGCAGCAGGAGCAGAGTAGGAGATGGTGTGGTGGGGGGGGGGTTTAGTATTAGTTGAGAGATACAGCATGGAAACAGGCCCTTTGGCCCACCAAGTCTATGCCGGCCATTGAACACCCGTTTGCACTAGTTCTATGTTATCCCACTCTCACATTCATTCCCTACACACCAGGGCATTTTACAGAGGCGAGTTAACCTACAAACCAGCACGGGTTTGGGATGTGAGAGGAATCTGGAGCACCCTGGTGATGTGGTGCTGACCCAAAACATCACTCCAGAGAAAAACCCACATGGTCACAGCCAGGGAAAAGGTTTAAACTCCACGCAGACAGCACCCGAGGTCAGGAACAAACTCAGGTCTCAGGCGCTGTGAGGCAGCAGCTCCACCAGCTGCTCCACCATTCTGACGGAGGGTCTTTAACTTGAAATATCAACTCTCTTCCCACAGATGCTGCCTGACCTGCTGAGTTTTCCCAGAATTTTTTGTTTTTACTTGGGAAGTTTGTAAAGGAAACTTTAGCTCAAGGTTGCATCTTTTCCGATGGCTTTCCAGAAATTCTAAATCAGCAAAGCACTGATAAACCGTGAGCTGTTCAAATGAGTAATGAGACAGATGGATGCCTTTAAGAGCTTGATTAGACCACTTAAGGCCTATAAAGTCATGCTGAGCAACAATGACAGATTCGAATGTCAAAACTACAATGGAAGCCTCCAACATCTCAGCACAGGCATTGTGGGCCAAAGGGCCTGTTCCTGTGCTGTATTTTTTTATATATGCTATGCTCTACATAGAACTGAGATGAGGAGATAGTTCTTAACTTGGAAGTTAGGAAATCCATGGAATTCACTATCACATAAGTCTGTGGAGCCCAACTGTTGAATACAGATAACCTTCTTTATAATGGACCATGGTGGTGGGTGGGGGGAATGGTGTCCGTTATTGCCAATTGTCTGCTATATCCGAATAAGGAATTCGGTCCATCCCCCTAGTGGTTATTCAGTAGAAACAACGAGTTGTTTTCATATACAAAGTTCTTTTCTACAGCTAAAATTGTTATTCTGTTACGTCAAGCTAAAAATACTAAAGGCTGCTTGTTACGTTGTTTAATTACATTGTCACATTGTATCATTGCACAAGTGTTGATCGAAGCAATTGCTTGTCAATTTCAGTGGCCTCCCGCACGAAAGTTCTTGTTTTTCAACGGTGGTGTCTGATTACTGTGGGCTGCTCCATCCATTGTCTGAAGAAGGGTCTCGACCCGAAACGTCACCCATTCCTTCTCTCCCGAGATGCTGCCTGACCTGCTGAGTTAATCCAGCATTTTGTGAATGAATCCATCCATTGTGATGGAAATCTGTTATAAAGAGGTCTGTAATAACAAAGGTAGACTGTATATCTAAGGAGATTGTAGAGCTTTACAGACTCAGACTTAGAGAATCAGCCATGATTTCATAGATTGGCAGAGCAAGCTCGAATATTCTATACTTCTCACATTGCCCGATCTTAGTATACTGAAAAGATTTATTTCTAAGTACTGGTTGTTTTACTCCCCTGCTCAATTCCCTCATCTCCCCCCTCTCCCCCCCCTTCCCAAATTGCTTATTTGAAATCCCACATGGCATTTTGCAGATTGTTGGGGAGAGTCAATATGGAGATTCAATAGAGTTGTTGCCTCACAGCGCCAGAGACCCGGATTCCATCCTGACTACGGGTGCTGTCTGTACGGAGTTTGTACCTTCTCCCTGTGACCACGTGGGTGTTCTCCAGGCACTCCGGTTTCCTCCCACATCCCAAAGATATGCAGGTTTGTTGTTTAATTGGCTTCTGTAAATTGTCCCTAGGGTGTGGAATAGAACTAGTGTACACTAGTGTAATCACTTGTCAGCCAAATGCAGGCAGGTGGGACTAGTGTAGATGGAGCATCCTGGTTGACCTGGACAAGTTGGGTCAAAGGGCCAGTTTCTGACCAGGTCAAAGGGTACAGAGCTGTATGACTCTATGACATATTACTCTCTTTGGATTTGAGTTATTTATAATAAGCTCAATAGGCAATCTAATTTATTAAAATAAAGTGGTCAGTAGTTTGAGCCAATGCCCCTTGAAAGACACCACTTTGCCCTTTCCTCCCCTTCGCCAATCCAAATCTAAATGCTACCTTTTATTTAGAATCAAGATATAAGCATTTTGGTGGCAAATTAAAAATGCAGACAAAAAGTTAACTTCAAAGAAAAAGGTACGGTTAGGTCAAACTTTTACTTTTTAAACAAGTTTGTTTTTGGAAAGTGTGTTTTAAATACAGGAGCATTAACATTCATGAAAAAAACACATTGATAAAAATGTAGATTGCTCAATATCTGATTAGTGGTTGTTGTGATGGCTTCTCTTATATCCTACTTCAATTACGTTATAAAAACATGGCTGCAAAAATCTGATTTCATAGGGTTTGTGAACATAACACTACATAACAAGATAGGGCAATTTTCATGTCATGAATTTATAATATTTTTTTAGAAAAATAAAGAGGATTAATAAAAACAATCACAGCTTCAATGCACCATTCTGATTCACAAAGAGAAAATAGCATATAATTTTGGATCCTTCAAATGCAAGTGGGTCTCTTCATGAGAGATAAAAAGCATAATGAAAGTGGTAGGGCACTTCATTCCTCGTGTAATATTCATGAGGCCACTCATCAGCCTCATCAGATGCTCTGTTGTCATGTGCAATTGACAGTTCACCTGTAATTTACTGCATTTGTATGCAAATCCTGCAACTGGATCTGATATACTTTCCAATCAATCTTCAGATATGGAGCAGAGCGTTAAAGATGGGATTCAGTGTACAGAACAGCTTCTGTTTTTGAACATGATGACTCCAAAGATGGCATATGTGAAGGTTGATATTTAGTGTAGTTTAGGTTTAATTTAGTTTAGAGATACAGCACGGAAACAGGGCCTTTGGCCCATCGAGTCGCTGCCGACCATCATTCTCCGCACACTAACGCTATCCCACACACGAGGGACAATTTACAATCTTAACCGAAGCTAAGTAATCTACAAACCTACACGTCTTTGGAATGTGTGATGAAATCAGAGCTGCCGAGGACAATCGACACGTTAACGGGGAAAACGTGCAAACTCTGTACAGGCAGCACCCGTTGTCAGGATCGAACCCAGTTCTCTGGGGCTGTAAAGCAGCAACTCTACAGCTGCGCCACCGTGCCGCTAATTAGTTTAGAAATACAGCATTGCAGCAGGCCCTTTGGCCCACCGAGTCCATGCCAACCATTGATCATCCGTTGACATACTAGTTCTATGTTATTCCACTGTCTCATCCACTTCCTACACACTAGGGGCAATTTACAGAGGCCAATTATCCTACAAACTGGCAAGTCTTTGGGATGCGGGAGGAAGCTGGAACACCCTGGTGATGTAGTGCTGACCCGAAATATCACCCAACCTTTTTCTCCAGGGATGCTGCCTGACCCGCTGAGTTACTCCAGCATTTTGTGTCTAACCCTGGTGACGTGTTGTGCCTTTGCAATTTTTCTGTAGGGGGTGTCCACGGCATTACAATTCTCTTCTGTCATACATCCACTTTTGCGAAAATGGGGTAACATAGAACTAGTCGGAATGAGTTATCGATGGTTGGCGTGGACTCGGTGGGCCGAGGGGCCTGTTTCCATGCTGTATCTCTAACCTAAAGTACCTACTGTAGGGTGGCACAGTGGTGCAGCGGTGCAGCACTTGCAGCGCCGGAAACCCGGGTCCGATCCCGACTACGGGTGCGGTCTGTACAGAGTTTGTACGTTCTCCCTGTGACCTGCGTAGATTTTCTCCGAGATCCTTGGTTTCCTCCAACACTCCAAAGACATACAGGTATGTAGGTTATTTGGCTTGGTATAAGCATAAATTGTCCATAGTGCATGTAGGATAGTGTTACTGCGTGGGGATCGCTGGTCAATGCAGACTCGGTGGGCCGAAGGGCCTGTTTCCGTGCTGTATCTCTAAAACTAAAAACTAAACACCTACTGTTTCTGATGCTAAGTGATGTGACTCTGGTGCCCTCCGGTGGAAATATAATTTATGGCAACCGAACATTTTGGAAACTGGAATTTATGATTGAAGCTGTTTTTTTAATAAATAAATGCAATTTTTTCATGAATAATCGAACTAAAATACAATAATTTTATGCATTTCTAAAGTTTATTTAATTATAGAAACATAGAAACATAGAAAATAGGTGCAGGAATAGGCCATTCGGCCCATCGAGCCTGCACCGCCATTGAATATGATCATGGCTGATCATCCAGCTCAGTAACCTGTACCTGCCTTCTCTCCATACCCCCTGATCCCTTTAGCAAAAAGGGCTACATCTAACTCCCTCTTAAATATAACCAATGAACTGGCCTCAACTACCTTCTGTGGCAGAGAATTCCACAGACTCACCACTCTTTGTGTGAAGAAATGTTTTCTCATCTCGGTCCTAAAAGACTTCCCCCTTATCCTTAAGCTGTGACCCCTGGTTCTGGACTCCCCCAACATCGGGAACAATCTTCCCGCATCTAGCCTCTCCAACCCCTCAAGAATTTTATATGTTTCTATAAGATCCCCCCTCAGTCTTCTAAATTCCAGCGAGTACAAGCCTAGTCTATCCAGTCTTTCTTCATATGAAAGTCCCGCCATCCCAGGGATCAATCTAGTGAACCTTCTCTGTGCTCCCTCTAAGGCAAGAATGTCTTTCCTCAGATTAGGAGACCAAAACTGCACACAATACTCCAGGTGCGGTCTCACCAAGGCCCTGTACAACTGCAGCAGTACCTCCCTGCTCCTAAACTCAAATCCTCGCTATGAACGCCAACATACCATTCGCTTTCTTCACTGCCTGCTGCACCTGCACGCTTGCTTTCAATGACTGGTGCACCATGACACCCAGGTCACATTGCATCTCCCCTTCTCCTAATTGTTCACCATTCAGGTAATACTCTGCTTTCCTGTTCTTGCCGCCAAAGTGGATAACCTCACATTTATCCACATTATATTGCATCTGCCATGCATTTGCCCACTCGCCTAATCTATCCAAGTCACTCTGCAGCCTCCTAGCATCCTCCTCGCAGCTAACACTGCCACCCAGCTTCGTGTCATCAGCAAACTTAGAGATGTTGCATTCAATTCCCTCGTCCAAATCATTAATATACACTGTAAATAACGGGTCCCAGCACTGAGCCTTGCGGTACCCCACTAGTCACTGCCTGCCATTCCAAAAAGGACCCGTTTATTCCTACTCTTTGCTTCCTGTCCGCCAACCAATTTTCTATCCACCTCAACACTGAACCCTCAATACCGTGTGCTTTATGTTTGTACACCAATCTCCTATGTGGGACCTTGTCGAAGGCCTTCTGAAAGTCCAGATATAACACATCGACTGGTTCTCCCTTATCCACTCTACTAGTTACATCCTCGAAAAATTCTATAAGATTCGTCAGACATGACTTGCCTTTTGTAAATCCATGCTGACTTTGTCCGATGATTTCACCACTTTCCATTATAATTTTGATAATGAAACCAATGACCTTTGTGACAACATCTTATTTTTTCCCCTAAATACCAAGAATGTCCCTCATAAAACTAACTTCATTCCAGATGTTAAAATAACACGAAACCCACTTAATCCACATTTTGCACCATTTTCCATGTGGATATGACAGGCCCATCTAGGCCTTTCTAGGTATGTCAAATTCACTAAGAAGGTGGTGGGTAAATTGAATGGGCTGCCAGAGGAAGTAGTTGAGGCAGGTACTGCAGCAGCATTTACAAGACACTTGGACAGGTGCATGGATAGGAAATGCTTCGAGGGATATGAGCCAAACGCAGGCAATTGGAACTAGCTTACAAGGGGCATCTTGGTTGGCATGGATGAGTTGGGCTGAAAGGCTTGTTTCCGTGCTGTATGATTCTATGACCATTACTCTAAATCCTGAGAGCTTTTATTGGGCATTGACTAAAGTACCTGCTTCTTACGTCACTACGGGTTTATAGATCTTTCCAATGAAATTACTGGGCTGAAGTAGCGATCGATCATTGCCTCCTGTTAAACTAAGAATTTTACCGAGCTTTCAGCATTGATTTCCTGCCCAGAAAATTGAGTTAATAATGATTATAAAGTGAAGCAGAATACTTTGGGTCAATTATTTTCCTTCAATGTCTTGAAGTTTAGCTCCTGCAAATTATCCCTCAGTGCAGCTCAGTGACAATGGAATAAAAGGGAGTTGAAAAGAGAGAGAGAGAGAGAGAGAGAGAGAGAGAGAGAGAGAGAGAGAGAGAGAGAGAGAGAGAGAGAGAGAGAGAGAGAGAGAGAGAGAGAGAGAGAGAGAGAGAGAGAGAGAGAGAGAGAGAGAGAGAGAGAGAGAGAGAGAGAGAGAGAGAGAGAGAGAGAGAGAGAGAGAGAGAGAGAGAGAGAGAGAGAGAGAGAGAGAGAGAGAGAGAGAGAGAGAAAAAGAGAAAAAGAGAAAAAGAGAAAGAATAGGTTACTGCACTACAGGGAAATAAGGGGAAATAGGACTAATGGAATAGCCCTTCTATAAACAGGCACGGGCGGTGGTGCAGCGGTAGAGTTGCTGCCTTACGGCGCCAGAGACCCTGGTTCGATCCCGACTATGGGTGCTTGTCTGTACGGAGTTCATACATTCTCCCCGTGACCTGTGTGGGTTTTCTCAGGGTGACCTGAATGGTGGCCGATTAGGAGAAGGGGAGATGCAACGAGACCTGGGTGTCGTGGTGCACCAGTCATTGAAAGTAGGCATGCAGGTGCAGCAGGCAGTGAAGAAAGCGAATGGTATGTTGGCATTCATAGCGAGGGGATTTGAGTATAGGAGCAGGGAGGTTCTGCTGCAGTTGTACAGGGCATTGGTGAGACCACACCTGGAGTATTGCGTACAGTTTTGGTCTCCTAATCTGAGGAAAGACATTCTTGCCATAGAAGGAGTACAGAGAAGGTTCACCAGATTGATTCCTGGGATGGCAGGACTTTCATATGAAGAAAGACTGGATAGACTCGGCTTGTACTCGCTGGAATTTAGAAGTTTGAGGGGGGATCTTATAGAAACGTACAAAATTCTGAAGGGGTTGGACAGGCTAGATGCAGGAAGATTGTTCCCGATGTTGGGGAAGTCCAGAACAAGGGGTCACAGTTTAAGGATAAGGGGAAGTCTTTTAGGACCGAGATGAGGAAACATTTCTTCACACAGAGAGTGGTGAATCTGTGGAATTCTCTGCCACAGAAGGTAGTTGAGGCCAGTTCATTGGCTATATTTAAGAGGGAGTTAAATGTGGCCCTTGTGGCTAAAGGGATCAGGGGGCATGGAGAGAAGGCAGGTACGGGATACTGAGTTGGATGATCAGCCATGATGATATTGAATGGCGGTGCAGGCTCGAAGGGCCGAATGGCCTACTCATGCACCTATTTTCTATGTTTCTATGTTTCTTTGTGCTGCGGTTTCCTCTCACACCTACAGATTTGTAGGTTAATTGGCTTGGTATAAAGATATGTAAATTGTCCCTGGTGTGTGTTGAATCGTGTCAATGTGCGGGGATCGCAGCTCGGTATGGACTCGGTCGGCTAAAGGGCCTGTTTCCGTTCTGTATCTCTAAAACTAAAAACGATAACAGCCATTGACCCGATGAATTAAATGGTTTTCTTCTGTGTTGCTGTAAATAAGTACATCTGGAATAATAAAGATAGTGTCAGTAATTGTGGCCTGAAATGATAGAATCCATCTGGTTAATTAAAGGCCTTGAGAGGAGAAACTTGCCATCTTTATCCAGTCTGGCATTGATGTATTCTCCAGTTCGTCCAATGCAATTTATCCATAACATGCCCTTCATTTCCTGATGGGCAATAAACAGTTGCCTTGCTTGAGAACGAATAAGTAAAACAAGAAAAAAAAATCAGTTTTACACCAAAATATATGGTGGGAGTGAAATATAGGTGAATATAGTATAACTTTTTAATTAAGTATAAGTTGTACCTTCCACATGTTGTTGAGCTAACTTAAGTGTAGATACTGTTCTATCAGAAAACATAGCTGCCGATTTGTGTATGATCCCACAAATGTGATGTAATGACTGATCAGCTAGTACCATCAGTTATACCTCTGCTATTTCAAACAGCGCCATTTTATTTTTTATTCCAAAACCCAATTTTATCCCAAAACCCCTCCCCTAACCTCCACCAAAATATTTGATTGAATTAGTTCAATATTTCAACTGAAAAATATCTTCTGGAGTGGAATATGGACCTACAACCTTTTGCCTCCAGGGTAATTGAGTCATAATTAACACAGAGCGCATACAGTCATAGAGTAAACTGCATGGAAACAGGTCCTTGGCCCATGCTGGCCACGTTGGGCATACTGGGCTAGTCCCATTTGCGTGCATTTGGCTCATATCCCTCTAAATCTTTCCTATCCATATATATGTCCAACTGTCTTTTGAAAGTTGTAATTATATCTGCTTGTATAGCTTCCTCTGGCAGCTGATTCCAGATACAAATTACCCTTTGAGTGAAAAACCACCCCTAAATCTCTCTCCCCTACGTTAAGCCAAAGCACTGTAGTTTTTGTATTCTCTGCTCTGGGGAAAAAGTGTGTGCGTTTGCTTTATCCATGGCCCTCATGATTTTTAAGACCACAATATGGTTACATCTCAGCTTCCCATGGCCTATCTTATCCATCCTCTCCCCTTAACTCCCCAAACCTGCAAGTCTAGCTAACATCTTGGTGAATCTCTTTTGCACCCTTTTCGACTTAATGCCATTCTTCCTATAGCTGGGCGACCAGAACTGCATACAGTACTCCAAGTGTGATCTCCCCAACGATTTATACAACTGTGTCGTGATGCCCTAAATTTTGTACTCAATACCCTTTCCAATGAAGGCAAGCATGCAAACGTCTTCTTCACCATACAGTCCACCTGTCTCGCCACTTTCAGGGAACCATGCATCTGCATTCCTGGATCTCTCTGTTCTAAAACACTCTCCAGGGCTGTGTAAGCCCTGCTCTGGCTTGACATACCAAAGCACAACACCTCACACTAATCCGAGTTAAATTCCATTTGCCACTGCTTGGCCCACCTTCCCAACTGATTTAGATCCTGTTATCAACTTATTCTACCTCACTGTCCTTTATTCCACCCATTTTGGTGTCAGCTGCAAATTTACTAACGATGTTAACAGCATTTTAATCCAAACTGTTAATATGGATAACCAACAACCATTAACTCACCTCCAAACCCTATGTCACACCATTGGTCGAAAGCCTCCAATCACTAGAACAACCCTCCACAATTACCCATTTGATTCCTTCCTCCAGACCACTCTTAAATCAAATTTGTTAGCTGACCTTGGATTGCTTGTGACGTAACTTGCAGACTAACCTACTATGCAGGACCTTCTCAGAGGTCTTGCTACCGCTCATATAGACATGTCCATGGCACTGCCAACATCATTTCCCTTGGTGATCCTCAAAAACCTCTCTCAGATTCATGCAACATGATTTCTCTCACACACAAAGGACTGGAGGCATGCTGACTATCTCAATTCACCTGCTGACTATCTCAATTCACTGAATGCCCATCCAAATATGGCAGATCCTGTCCCTCAGATTCCCATCCAACAACCACTGGCGCCAGGCTCACTGCCCTGCATTTCCCCCACGTGTCCCTGCTGACCTTCTTAAATAAGGGTACAACGTTAACCATCTCAAGTTTAGGTTAGTTTAGAGATACGGCACAGAAAAGGGCCCTTCGGCCCATCGGGTTCATGCCGACCATTGTTTACCCATTCACACTAGTTCAATGTTATCCCACTTTCGCATCCACCCCTGACTCACTAGGGGCAATTTAGGGAGGCTAATTAACCTACAAACCTGCACGTCTTTTGAGATGTGGGGGGAAACAGGAGCACCTGGGGGAAACCCAGTTGGTCATGGGGAGAAGGGACAACTCCACACAGACAGCACCCCAGGTGAGGGTCGAACGCGGGTCTCTGGCGCAACGTGGCACCAGCTGCCCATTCTTCCGGAACTTCACCTGTTTCATTTAAATCCTTTAATTCGGAGTTGAATTGTCAGGTGACTATCTACATTTACTACACTAGGTGGCAGGGTATTCCATATTTCAGCAGTTCCATTGGGAGTTTTGATGAGTCTTAACCTTTCTCTTTATTTTAGATTTTAGACTTTAGACTTTAGAGACACAGCGTGGAAACAGGCCCTTCGTCCCACCAAGTCCGCCTCGACCAGCCACCACCCCGTTCACTAACACTATCGTACACACTAGGGTCAATTTACAACTTTACCGAAGCCAGTTAACCTGCAGGTGTTTGGAGTGTGGGAGGAAACCACAGCTCCTGGAGAAAAACAATGTGGTCACAAAGGGGAACGTACAAACTCTGTAGTTTGCCAGCACCCGTAGTCATGATGGAACCTGGGTCTCTGGCGCTGTCGGGCAGCAACTCGACTGCAATGCCTCTGTGCTCCTCTGCTCTTTTTAAGTGCTGGCATTTAAGAGCTTCCTTACCTTTAAGTGATTGTGACTGTAATCTTAAACTTACGAAACTCATTATTACAAGTTGGGTGTAAAGATGATAGCAAATCAGTTTTTTCCCCCCTTATGGCTGTTTTAAATGCGAATATTGGAGTAGAATGATATCAGTGGTGAAGATTTATTGTAAAAAGCATGGGATTTTGAAATATTTGAGTGAATAACTATCTACAAATGATTTCTTTATTATTAAGGCCAGAGAGACATTTGAAAAATTGTGAGAAACACAAGGAACTGCAGGAGCTGGTTTACAAAAAAACAAAACCCAAATGCTGGAGCAACTCCTCAGGTAAGACAGTATCTCTGGAGAACGTAGAAAAATGACATTTCAGGCCTGACCCAAACATTACCTATCCATGTTCTCAAGAGATGCTGCCTGACCCACTGAGTTACTCAGGCATTTTGTGTCTTTTCTTGAAAATTAGTTCTCGCTTGGCAAACCATTGAAAATGCAAATATCATTAACAGGACCAAATTCTGTGTTTTTCAAAGTAAGAATGAAATGAGGTTGTTGTCAGTTCATTGGTTGGCACTGATTATGCTGGAGACGGCTGCAATATTGTATCTTGTGGAGCATTAGAGATTTACAGAGTGCCTCAACTGGATTTCTCCATTTAACTGCACCATGTGCATACTAGAAGTTGTTATCAAAGCCTCCCATGATATAGGTAAGCACATCCTCACTATTGTTCCACCATTTGAAATTCTGGTCCATTGCTATGAGTTTGGTTCCCAAAAGGTCTTTTAAATTTGTGATAAATTTGTGACCTGTAATGTCATAATGCAAAAATATTAGGTGACACAAACCTTTTTTGCACATACTGCACATTAAAGCAAATTACCACGGATGAAAGAGGTGTGAAATAAAATAATGGAAGTGTGATGAATACCTAGCACATTTAACAGTTTCTGCAGAGGGAGGAAGAAAGTCTGTACTTCAAGTCAATGCCTTTACTCTGCACTGATCATTTCTTAAGTTCATAAGTTGTAGGAGCAGAATTAGGCCATTCCACCCATCAAGTCTACTCTGCCATTCAATCATGGTTGATCTATCTTTCCTTCTCAACCCCATTCTCCTGCCTTCTCCCCTCAATCCCTGACACCCATACTCATCGATAATTTGTCAATCTCTGCCTGAAAGATATCCATTGACTTGGCCTCCACAGCCTTCAGTGGCAATGGATTCCACAATGATTGCCCCATTGCTTCAATGGAACTCAATGTTGGGAGGCAAGTGTAACAGGCTGCTGATACTCCTGCATATATTTAGTCCCAACAAATAAAGATGATTTCACTGCTTATACATCTGACTCACTACGAGTGCAAATGGTACTTTAGATACAAGGTGGCATCTGACGTCAGGGGGAACCGTCAGTGCCTAAAGCCTAGCACTCAGCCTAGCCCCGTTAGGCTACTGGAAGTTGCAAATCCCAATACATATTTTGAAGTGCAACAACTTGGCTTCATTTCCCAATGCAGCCAATTTAAATCAAGTGATTAGTTTTTGCTGGAGACTTGGACATCTTTGATGGGATAATGGTGAATCAGATGTACTGAATTGAAATTATCATTGAGTCAGAAATCCATCGATCATTAAGTTATTTGCACTCTATTAGCAAAGTTTAGTGTTTATATAAATAAAAATTTGCATCACATGCAGATTGTGATAGACCATAAAGTTCAATTCCAGAACTATTGGTATGGTTCATAAGGTCATAAGGAATAGTAGAATTAGACCATTCAGCTCATCAAGTCTACTCCACCATTCAATCATGGCTGATCTATCGCTGCCTCCTAACCCCATTCTCCTGCCTCCTCCCCATAACCCCTGACACCTGTATTAATCAAGAAAGGTATCTGGAGGTGGCTTATGTCCTAGTTACATCGTGTCAGGGATTTCTCACCATAGTAAGTGTGGGGTTGCATTGCACTTATGAGGACACTACTCATATGACATTTACATATTTACACACAGATCATGTGACTTTCTTCTCCTTGTGAGAAACGTACAGATTTAGCCTGTTAACTGGCTTCCTTAGATGCTTTCACTTTTTGAGCAGCCATCCAGTTCTCTTCTACTGTGGTCGTTGCTTGATCTGAACCTCTGAGATCTTGACGAAAGTCACCAGTGATGTATAGCGTCTTTGTTGGTTGAATCACAACCAACGGCTGAGATAGTTGCATCAAGCCATATTACTTTGACATGCATTGTAGCCTCTGTCTACAATATTTGGTCAACGTGGAGACTTCTAATCAAGCCTACAATTCACACAAGATATTGCTTCAGACTGCAGACACACCTTTCACCAACATCCCACGGTTTTGAATCATTCCCATTCATCATTCTTGACACCTGATTTTTTTAGATTTCACTTGAATTGCGTCTCTTTGCCTCTTCCCATTAGCTCTTGTTTCTCCTGCCACCTTTCTCCTCTCCCCTCCAATCAGGGCATATTAAACTCAAAGTCCATGACATATGAACAGCTCAGCTGGGATAAAACCTCTCGTGGAATGTGATGCTCTACGATGTTTAATTTAGTATTAGTTCTGAGATACAGCACAGAAACAGGCCCTTCGGCCCACCGAGTCCACACCGGCCAGCGATCCCCACACATTAACCCTACCCTACACACACTATGGACAATTTGCATTTATACCAAGCCAATTAACCTACAAACTTGTACGTCTTTGGAGTGTGGGAGGAAACTGAAAATCTCGGAGAAAACCCACGCAGGTCAAGGGGAGAACATACAAACTCCATTCAGACAGCACCCATAGTTGGGATCGAACCCGGGTTTCCGGCACTTCAAGCGTTGTAAGGCAGCAACTCTGCTGCTGCGCCACTGTACCGATGTTTGAAAAACAAGCTAGTCAACCCATGATTGATCTTCAAAACACATAGAGACCTTTGCACTTCACCAGTGGAGGCAAAGGTAAGGTGGAGAAAGTAATTAATTCTCATTGTCATTGTATTTCAAGATTCAAGATTCAAGATCCAAGATAGCTTTATTTGTCATCCAATATTGGACGAAATTCAGTCACCCACAGTCCAACAATAAAAGCATTAAATAGGCATTAAAATTACACAACCCCAAAAACACACAAAAAAAGAAACATCCATCAAAGAAACATCTATCACAGTGAGTCTCCTCCAGTCCTCTCCTCACTGTGATGGAAGGCCACAATGTCTTTCCCTTCTCCTGCCGTCTTCTCCCGCGGCCAGGTTGTTGTGGTTGGAGGCCGCCCCGGACGGTCCGCAGCGGCCCGAGCCTAAGGCGAGTCGCAGCCGCTCCCGCAGCCTCCGAAGACGGCCGGCTCCGCCGATGATAAGTCCGATCCGGGGCGGGCGAACACGCTGCCGCTGTTGAAGTTTGTGAAGTTTTCAAATGAAAATGAGGTGAACTGGTATCAGTTTAATCAGGTATTGCCGTGATTCATCTCAGCTTTCAATTACGTGTTCCTCTGTCAAGCTGGATCCCACTGAACTAACTTCAATCTATTTCAGGTGTGCACCAATGAGGATTAGCAATTTAATAATTAGCAGATTATTCTTGCCTTCCTGACAGAAATCAGCACAGTCTGTCTGAAAAGGTTGTGCAGGTTAACTCCACAGCTGGAATTGTGTCTCAGGTTATACTCTCCTGCAAATTAACATTAATTCTTTGAAACACCGTGCCGATATAGGGGGTAATATAGGATGACATTCTGATAAAGGAGGCTCTGACAGGCTTTATATTTTTTCTGACCCAATGCATCACCTGATTTAGTTGGTTACTGTCACATGTAGCTGGGGTACAATGAAAAGCTTTATGTTTGTGTGCTTATCCATTCGAAGAAAAGACCAAATGATCACAATAATTGCTTTACATTAATGACATCCATGAAAAAGTTCTAAGCACGACCAGACTATTCGCTGATGATTGTTTGCTGTACAGTCCAATTAAGTCAGCTGATGATAAAGATGCTCTCCAAAAAGATCTGGATACTATGGTTGAGTGGCCACAACAATGGGGGATGTAGTTCAATCCTTCCAAATGTGAAACCATGCGTGTCACCAGGAGGAGGAAACCAGGCGAAACATCATATAATATCATTGGTGCCACCATTGAAGAATCAAAACAGACCAAGAATCTTGGCATCAAATTACAGAACGATCTATGTTGGAATGGTCTGACTCATCATGCAACGGTGAAAGCAACAGGTGTCCTAAATTTTCTGAGACGCAACTTTTATTATTGTTCAACTTCTATCAAGGAGAAGTTATACTTCACCCTTGTTAGACCACATTTGGACTGCGCTGTTGCAGCATGGGACCCATACACAAACAAAACCATTTCTTCCATCGAACGTGTCCAAAGACAGGCAGCTCGTTTTGTTACAAATACCTATGAGAGAGAAGTGAATGTTACCGAACTTCTAAACTCATTGGGGTGGAACACTTTCCAAGACAGACGTAAAGCCCACCGTTTGGCCTGTTTTTACAAAATGTTAAATGGTCAGCTCGACATAGATTACCACATCTACACCAAACCCAACCTATCAGGAGTAGACGAGGGCATTCGATTCAATTTGAGATACCAGCTATCAAGACAGATGTGTATAGCAATTCATTCTTCCCTCACACAATTAAAGCATGGAATAGTCTTCACTCTACTATAGTTACTCAACCAGACGCAACTACATTTAAGGCAGCTCTTCTTCTCCAAGAAGCCCTTCTTGCTTAAGTCCATACTCCGCCACCTCCAGTTTAAATTCCATTTGGAATATTTTGGAGGACCAAGAACCAAGAACCAAGAACGATGATAAAGGAGACGTCACCCATTCCTTCTCTCCGGAGCTGCTACCTATCCCGCTGAGTTACTCCAGCTCTTTGTGTTTATCTTGGGTTTAAACCAGCATCTGCAGTTCCATCCTACACATATGCAGCAGAGGTTCTCTGTTCAGGACGGTTTATTTCATCCTTGGGATGTTTAACTTGGCATTGTGGTTGGTGTAGACATTGTAGGTCATTGGGCCCGTTCCTGAGCTGTACAGGCCGTACCTGTACTTACGTAATAGGCCACTTATGCACACTCCCACCTGGGTGAACATTTCTTTAGGCCCACTGCTATATTACCGAGTTTCGAATCTCGGTAGCTGTGCGCTGCTGCCGTCCCATGGGGCCGGCTCTGCCAGTCAGCTCGCTGTTCCCGTGGATACTCCAATGTGGTCTCCGCGTCAGAGCTCGAATACGGTTTAGTTTGGAGATACAGCACAGAAACAGGGCTTGCATTGGTTGGAATTTAGAAGGATGAGAGGGGATCTTCTTGAAACATATAAAAATTCTTAGCGGATTGGACAGGCTAGATGCAGGAAAAATGTTCCCGATGTTGGGGGACTCCAGAACCAGGGGTCACAGTTTAAGGTTAAGGGGTAGACCATTTAGGACTGAGATGAGGAAAAACCTTTTTCACCCAGAGAGTTGTGAATCTGTGGAATTCTCTGCCACAGAAGGCAGTGGAGGCCAATTCACTGGATGTTTTCAAGAGAGAGTTGGATTTAGCTCTTGGGGCTAACGGAATCAAGGAATATGGGGAAAAAGCAGGAACAGGGTACTGATTTTAGATGATCAGCCATGATCATATTGAATGGTGATGCTGGTTCAAAGGGCCGAATGGCCTACTCCTGCACCTATTTTCTATGTTTCTATGTTATTAAATACTACAACCTCAAATATGCTCTGAACTACATAGACTATTATTGTGTAAGAAGGAACTGCAGATGCTGGTTTAAACCGAAGATAGCCACAAAAAGCTGGAGCTACTCAATGGGACAGGCAGCATCTCTGGAGAGAAGGAATAGGTGAAGAAGAAGAGTCTCAACTGAAACGTCACCCATTCCTTCTCTCCGGAGATGCTGCCTGTGCCGCTGAGTTACTCCAGCTTAGACTATTATTGTTATTACCGCACTGTTATTGTTTGGTTTTTGTGTGTATGTATGTATGTATGTGTGTGTGTATATTATATAATCCCTATATATGTGTATTTGTGAGTATGTGTATACACACACTGAACTTTTTTTTTCTCTCTCACTTATTATATTGGATACAGTGTACTCTGTTCACATATTCTGTTGTGCTGCTGCAAGTAAGAATGTCATTGTTCTCTCTGGGGCATATGACAATAAAACACTCTTGACTCTTGAGTTAACACCTATTGATTGTATTGCAAAATTCATGCTTTCGCCACCTGCTCAGAATCTTCAAGAGTGGGTGCCTGGAACTTGCTGCCAGGGATGGTGGTGGAGGCAGAAATGATAGCGGCATTTTAGAGGCTTTTGGATAGGCACATGAATATGACGGGAATGGGCCAATGTGAATCATATGGAGGCATCGGAGATTAATTTAACTTGGCACCATGATCGGCATGGACATTGTGGGCGGACGGGCCTGTTCCTGTGCTGTAATGTTCTTTCTTCAACTCATAATCTGTAAACGAAACATCAGCAACTGTGTTTTGTTTGCAAGGCGGATACTCAATCAGATCGCAATACTGGAGCTCAAAACTGCCCTTGTCGGCATCTTGGAGGCTGTCTTTGAAGATTTGCTGATCGTGGATCCAGATGACAAATAGGGGTTTGTGATCAATGAAATGTCCTCTCAATAGACAGTGGTGAAACTATAACACTCTGAAAATGATAACAAGTGTTTCCTTTTTAATTTGTTGGTGGTTTTGTTTATTTTTTTGAGGACCAAATGCTGCTGGTTTCTCATAGCCTTGTCCAAGACGTGCCTGGAGATAACACTGCAACAGAGCAATTCACTAATTTCATTCCTGACGCATTGTCCATTGGCTTGCATTACTCATCACCTATTTACCCAATTCTCTTGTAAAGGTGGCAAGGAACATCTCTCCACCACATGTACAGTCCAGATATCAACCACAGGCTGAATAAAAAGAAAATATTTTCACCATGCAACTAATTCTCTGACCCTTCATTTTATACTTTGACCCCTTGTCCTCAATCTCTCCACTAAAGAGAATAGCTTCCTGTTGTACATTCTGACCAGGTCCTCATCATTTTATATACTTTCAGATGTTTGATCAGCTTTCTCTTTTTAAAAGAAACAGTCCCAGCCTCTTTGCAATTGTCTTTGTAACTCATTCGAAGTATGTTATTTCACATCTTCTCTCTCCACCATCTGCCAATCCTACTTTTAATGAAGTGATCATCATTGAACACAATACTCTAGCAGAGTTTTATAAGTTCAGCATGACATCCCTGCTTTAACTGTTTATGACTTTATTGAAAAAGTCCAGAGTTGTTAAAACCTTATTGTTCTGGATAACAAAGGTGGTTATCAAAAATTATAGTAGGGTTTTGATCAGTTGGCCCAGTGGAGGAATGATTAATGGAGTTTAATGCAGGTGCGTGCGATGTATTGCATTTTGGGAAGTCAAACCAGGGCAGGATCTTCTCAGTGAATGGCAGGGCCCTGGGGAGTATTGCAGAGCAGACAGATTTAGGAGTGCAGGTACATAGTTCCTTGAGAGTGGCACCATAGGTGGTCAAGAAGCGTTTGGTGCATTGGCCTTCATCAGTCAGGGAATTGAGTATAGAAGTTTGGGGATGTTATGTTACAGTTGTATAAGACGTTTGTGAGACTGCATTTGGAGTACAGTAACCCCTCATTGTTACGGTCTTCTTTATAAAGGATTTTGGTTATGGCAGACTATCTCTTTAAGAACACATGCTAGTTACCCTGTAGTTGTAATTGAAATTGACAGGCCAGTAAAATTGACAAGCAATTGCTTCATTCAACACTTAACACCATTAAACAGCCTTTAGTATTTTTAGCTTGCAGTAATAAAAATATATATTTAGCTGTTAAGAACTTTGTACATTCAGCATGTTAGGCAGGTTAGTGTTTTTGGATGGAGAAACGGTTAATGTTTAGGGTCAAATCCTTTCACCCAGAACACATGGGCAATTGCTCGTGGGAATCTCACTTGGAGTGGGACAGTGTTTCCTCACCCCACCACACTGCCATCCCAATGCCCCACACCTCTCATTTTGCTCTCAATCTCTGAATGTGGGAATCTGCAGCAGGGGCAGCGGTTATTGCCGTTCCCCAGCTGCACTGGACAAGGTGGTGCTGGGCAGCCATCTTGGGCTGCAACTCTTCGTGTGGTGATGGAGGTCCCACTGGGCTCCCAGTGACAGGGCTACAGGATTCTGACCCCCGACCTCCGGCAGTGATCACAATGAGGGGAAAACCCTTACTTGGTTATAGCAGACAATTGGAATAACCGACACCATTGGTTCCTTATAATGAGGGTTTACTGTATTTTGGTCAGTTTTGGTCAACCTACATATGGAAGGATGTTGTTAAGCTAGAAAGAGTAGAGAAAATTTACGAGGATGTTGCCAGGACTTGAGGGCCTGAACTGCAGGGAGAGGCTGGGCAGTCTAGGACTTTATTCCTTGGAGTACATCAGTCTCAGGAGTGATCTTATGGAGGTGTATAAGACCATGAGAGGAATAGACAGGGTGAATGCATAGAGTCTTTTACCCAGAGCAGGGCAATCAAGAACCAGAGGACATAGTTTTGTGAGAGGGGAAATATTTAATAGGAACCTGAAGGGCAATTTTTTTACTCAGAGGGTGGGGGGTATACGGAATGAGCTGTCTATAGGGCACCTTGGTCAGCATGGGCAAGTTGGGCCGAAGGGCCTGTTTCCGTGCTGTATGACTCTATGAATCTAATTTCCTCTTCTGTACCTCCTTTAAGTTGCTCCTTAAAATCTACCTCATGGTCAAGCCTTTGTTCATCTGTTCATCTATTCCTTTTAAATATCTGTACTCGTATGCCTTTCCAAAATCTCTTTTGTTCAGCACCTCGGAATAAACTGAACAAATTAAAGATGTACGAATGCAAATTCCAGTTGTTTTATGTATGTGTCTTAGTATTTTGGACACATATCGGAAATATCAAACATTTTCCACATTGTTCCATTGACTCCAATGGAACTACATTCAGGAAGTGCAGTGTAAAAGAAGGCCACCACTAGCGCTAGTGATCAAAGTCCAGTATTCTCCAAGTAATTTGATAGAAACAAGCTCTGGTTCATATGTGCAGTGAAATTAGTTGGGGTTTTTGTTTTGCTTTACCCTCTCCTTTCATGAGTTGCCATGGCATCGGAGTATAAATCAAGATCAAACAAAGACTAATTGTCCCATCAAAGCTCATGTTTCTTGGATATAATTGCCTATTATAATATTCAGCCTTTAAATGAACACACCAAAACTCTGCACAATGCCAAGCCCCCCACCCATTGATTAGATACAAGGAAGAAATGTATTCCGAATCCGATCAGGAGAAAATGGAGGGGTGTTCCTCATTAAAATAGCGTACATTTCTAAATAACAATTTAAAGAGGTTTTATATTCCAGCAGAACATCTGACTTCCATGATATACATTCTGGTCTCTAACAATTTGCACAAGATATAACATCTTTCTTTTTTACTCCAATTGCCTTTATCAACCTCCCCATGTAAATTGCTGAGTCACCTCAAGCATCAAGTTCTAAGCTATAATTTTTTTTTTCTTCTCCAGTTTGTTAGTACTTTAACAACAATGTGCAAGCTTTGGGAATCTTTTACAATTCCCCCAGCTGCTTTTTAAATTACATTTGAAGCAAATTGAGCCCAGGCGGCATATAAAATAGTCAAAGTGGGTATATTTGGTTTCCGAATTCAAGACCTTTTTAATCGGCATCTCCAGTTCCTTCCTATATTTTGTTATAAGGAGAATGGGAGGCAGATTAGCAAATTGCAGTGCTCATTACATTTAAAGAACATTGATATAATTTTCAACAAAACCATGCAGCAAGTGCATTTCTTTAAGAGAAAATACGTTGTGTCCTGCAAAGGACTAGTCATTTTCTAGGTTTTGAGGCCTTGTGCACATTGCTATGCTTAGGAGGAACCATGCTATTAAAATGCCCATCACGGGAAGAGCCATGGCATTTTAGTTGCCAAGAAAATGATCGTGTAACTTTTCAGGAATAAAGAGAAATGCTTGTGAAAACTGGTCACAGTGTAAGAGACGTTTTGTGGTAATCTAAGTTGCATTGCCTACAGAATCCTTAATGTCCAACAATTTTGTGAAAAAAGACAATTTCAGCATTGAATTTTGAGTTTTGCAGAATGAGCTTCAGCACAAGGCACAGTGGATTTCATGGGTTTAAGAAAACATGCAGAAATCAATGGATTATGTAGGATATTAGACCTTTCTTTCCATTGCAATTGAATTTGTTTAGAACAACACCATTTACATTAAACATTTTACATTAGAGCATTTTTACTGTTGCAAAGTCCCTGTCTGACACATATAAAGGAAATACCGGGAACTGGTTATATTTCAACTTGTAGCACTGGCAAAGGAAAATGACTGATTCTGTGAAAATCATCACACATTCTCAGAGCATTGTAGAGAGGCAGAGGCAGACACATTGTAATTGGCTGTTGAGCTGCGAGATGCACATCCTGCTAAGTACTGGATTCACTCAATGGTGAAGCCTTCTAGCCCAGAGGAGTGTGGCAGGGTTTAAAAGCTGATTTTCAGTGCAAGTGCAGTCTGTGCTAGCAAGCCTGAAGTGAGACCAGTTGGATTACACAAAAGTATCACAAAGATTGGGATGAAGCAGAGTGGATTTAGTAAACACCAGGATGCCAAATTCAGCATGAATAAAATAATCCCTACTATAGGTAAGGAAAAATATTGTTAACATTAACCTTTTTTTTGACAGCTTGTTGTTCATCACATTCAAACTAGTCATTGCAGTTATACTTTTAAACTGGATAATTATTCTCTAAATGTATATTTTTTACAAGTACAATAATTGTTCATCTACAACAGGTTAAGTTTTACTTATTGATTTGAGGCACTGTTAATTATAAGTGTATTTGATAACTACACTTGTTAACAAATTAGAAAATCAGAAAATATCTCGTTCAAACCTTAAGGAAGAATATTTGTTGTACAAAACTTGAAGTAGCATTGCCTTCCTAATTGTTAATTGCATGGGATCATCAGCAGCAAATCTAGAATATTTTAGTTATTTTAATTTGTTTATATTTGTCTTTGAGCAGAATATTCTATAAAACTTGTGAGTAGGCAGATGGAATTTTCTAATCTTCATCCTTTCAATTTGTATTTGGAGAATGTAATTGTGTCTGTACCTCAAGCAATCATAATCAAACGTGCCATTCAGCTGCACTGGCTGCTTACAGCACATGCATTATCATTTTGCTTCATTTGCGCAAACTAAAGTAAAATGTAAGTAGTTGAAAGCAACAACTGTTTTATTTTGTTTTTCGTTTAATGGGGGCCACAAGATACGGCAGCACCATAAAAAAAATCTTAGTATAAAAATGTATCATGCTTGCTTGGTGTTTTTTTTTTGCAAGTTCTTTTATGCTTGTGTCTGAAATTTTAAACAAAAATAAATGGAAAAAAGTTTACAATTATTGATTCTGTTTTTCAATCTCTGCACATGCATTTATCTCAGAATGAATGGATGAATTTGATTGGAGTTCTAAAATGTGCTGAATATTGCAAGTCAATATCACGCAGTAAATATTGAACATTACAAAAAAATGATCAGTTGAAGCATTTTCTGGGCTTTCATCACGATTTTATTATTAATATTAATGTTGTTTCATCAAAGAAATATTACCTGGCTGGAGGACTTTAAGAACTGAAGGCTGAATCAGACTTTATTCAGACTTCTTTAAAATCAACACTTTATTTTTGCATTCATTTATTTAACCATTTTTATGATCTAAGATGTTTCCAAATCAGAAACTGATATCCTGTTATATCCATTTTGAATATGTGTAATTATATTACATTAAGGATAAAACTATCTTCCCGAATTGAATTATATATATATATATATATATATAAGTACATAGGTATGTGGGGATTTTTGTAACTATTTTCCAAATTCAACTTTTATATATAACGTAAAAACAAATGTAGGCTTTTGGCATCTCTTCCTGACTTTAGCACATGATGAAAATGCACAAAATAGTCATTCAGGGGCATCAGTTGCTAAGCAACACCAGACAGCTGCCTTCTTAGGGGGCACATTGTTAGCACAAGCATGCCATACATTAAGATAATCAATAACAACACAATGTGTTAATTGCTTTCTTTAGAGATTTGTTTCTGCATTAAATGATTCATGTATTGGCATGTGAGATGAAAATATCAAAGCAAATTGAAGTGAAACAGCAATTACAATAAGAAAAACATTATGAAGTTCTTGAATGTACAAATCTTAAAAGCTTTCAAATTTTGCTTAAATGATAGATTTTGAGAAAGTTTGAACAGTTTAACATGTTATTAGATTAAAAGAACTAGAGATGGCATTTGTCTTCAGGAACGGCATTGAACGGATAAAAGCAAGCCAAATGCTGTTTTATTTTGCTCCTGGTTTCATATGCTCCAGGTATTTATTCACAAAATGCTGGAGTAACTCAGCAGGTCAGGCAGCATCTCGGGAGAGAAGGAATGGGTGACGTTTCGGGTCGAGACCCTTCTTCAGACCCAAAACATCTCGACCCGAAACGTCACCCATTCTTTCTCTCCCGAGATGCTGCCTGACCTGCTGAGTTACTCCAGCATTTTGTGAATAAACACCTTCGATTTGTACCAGCATCTGCAGTTATTTTCTTATACTTCATATACTCTAGTATAGACAGAGCTTATGTCTCATCTAAAGCAAGTTAAAATAAAGGAAGGAACTGCAGATGCTGGTTTAAACCGATGATAGACACAAAAAGCTGGAGTAACTCGGCGGGTCAGGCAGCATCTCTGGAGAAAAGGAATAGGTGCCGTTTTGGGTTGAGACCCTTCTTCAGACTGCTTTGTTGAGTGTGAGGACCAGCTCTGCTAATGTGTATCTGGGAAGAGGGGTAGCTGACGGTGGCGATCTGTGCACATGCACCCCACCCCTACTTGGTTCTGCTTTTGCCAAGTGCCGCCGTACTCCATGGTATTTGTTTGTCTCAAAGTAATTTACACTGTAAGTTTGTTTGGCTGGGATTTCCCCATCAGGTGGCAATATCTTACTTAGCATTACAAGATAAAACTATCTTCCCGAATGGAACTATAATGCACCACTTGTTGACTAAAATACAGCAGCATTTGTGCAACGATGCAGTAACTGCAACCCAGCGGTGTGAATGTTGAATTTTCTAATTTTAACGAACTTACACTTGCACTTCCCTCCCCTCCCCCCATCCTTTCTTGCCCCCTTCCTTCCTCCCCCCCCCCCCCACCTAGTCATTTTACCATTTTTTTTAATGAAAATGTGTAAACATAATAAATGCTGAAATGGTAAGTCCAGATACTTTATTGCTGGGCAGTATATTTTAGATCTCAAATAGGAGCTCCTGGACAGTATCGAATTGCTGTCAAATAAATGGTGGCGCAGGAATGGGGTACTGATTCTGGATGATCAGCCATGATCATATTGAATGGCGGTGCTGGCTCATTAAGGGCCGAATGGCCTACTCCTGTACCTATTTTCGATGTTTCTATGTTCCTAATATCACCAGTTGGGAAACACACCAGTGGTCCTTCATTGTCGTGGGTTTGAATCTTGGAATGCTCTTCCCAACAGCACTGTGGGACTACCTTCTGCGGACAAAAACACCATCTTCTCATGCTGTCCTTGCTAACGACACTCGGATCCTAAAAAAAAAGAAAAATATATCAGAAGAGGCTAAATGCTATAAATGCAGAGTGAACTACCATAGTTATCAGGAAATAAACCTAGATACATGGAACTGCAGATGCTGGTTTACTAAAAAAGACACAAAGTGCTGGAATGACTCAGCGCGTCAGGCAACATCTCTGAAGAACATGAATAGACGATGTTTAGGTCAGACTCAAAAATAGATCTAGCTTCCTTTGCAACCATGCCAGTAGGTGAGTATGGAGCTGTCAGTACCTTGCATTCTTTTCTCCACGGGAAGGCAGAAAGCTTGCACCAATTCATTGGTGTGGTGAGATGCAGTACAGAAATATCTAGACATTTTTAGTTGCTGCACTTCCTGGTCAGGTGTTGCTGAAAATATTGGCCTCATAACTCAACTGCTATTTATGCGACAACAAGCAGGATTAGTAATAAATAGACCTGGGATCAATGACCCTACATTAAACACATGAGTAATCCCAAGCCTGCAAATGAAGTGTTGCTGTGCTGCAAGGCTTCAGATTTTGTCAGATAGATTTTAACCCTCCCCACCCCTTTCTCTGGTGAGCATGTTGTAGGCAAAAGGACCAGCCTCTGGTGTTGTACAGAGGCTCCAGAGAATCCCTACACTCACATCAAATAGCTTGCTCAAGACCAGCTACACGGTTTTTCCTTGCAAGGAACAATATTGACCATGTCACATCGTTATTACTTCAACAACACTTTGATTTCCTGATTTCGGTGTTCATGCAGGTCAAATGGTAATGGCCGGAGCTTCATGGAAGTCATGGAGACCCAAAGTAAAGTGGACTAAAACTGGAAGTGAACTTTTCCTGTGGAAATCTTGTGGATTGGGAGAAGCGGGAGTGACGGGGCCTTACAATACAATACAATACAATACAATATATCTTTATTGTCATTGTACCCAGGGGTACAACGAGATTGGGAATGCGCCTCCCATACGATGCAATAATTTAAGTAATTTAGACAACAGCAACCCAACGAAACAATTGTAACAGTTTTAGACAGGGTAAAGTGCAAGTTGATCTATGCGTTGTGACCATCCGGCTCAGCAGGACCGGTTCATAGCAGCTATGGCCCTGGGGATGAAGCTGTTCCTGAGTCTGGAGGTGCGGGCGTAGAAGGCCTTGTATCGTCTGCCCTTGATTCTAAGGACCTTTTATGTTTTATTTGAATCAGGCGAGAAATGTTATGAGCATTTTTTTTCTTGCCTCACATACGATAAAGTTGGCACTTTTATATTTCCAATTGTTCTTTGTAAATTGAAAATATCATGGATCGTGTTGTTTTGCTTAGGCCATTGATTCCAAGCTCCTGAATAAAATGAGCATTGGCATAATAACAGCGGGAATACTTGCCACATGTTCGACTTGTAATAATCTCCGATATGTTTTCACTTTGCTAAAGCTGATGCTTGCCGTTTCTTTTTCAGGATTGTTGGATTTAAATTTAACTTGATGGTGGAGGGGTGATTTGATTTTTGCTTGGACGAGTCAGTCAATTTATTTCCAATTTAAAGGTAATCCTTTGAAGAGGACATTTCTAGGCAGCACCAAATTCCCATTGTGTGAGTGTAAAGTCATAGTCAAACAGCGTGAAAACAGGCCCTTTGGCCCAACTGGCCCACACCGACCAACATGTCCCATCTACACTAGTCCTACCTGCCTGCATTGGGGCCATGTCCCTCTAAACCTGTCCTGTGCATGTATCCGTCTAAATGTTGCTTAAACGTTGTGATACTACCTGCCCCAATTACCTCTTTCAGCAGCACATTTCATGCACCCACCACCCTTTGTGTAAAAAAAAGTTACCCCTCAGGTTCCTATTAAATCTTTCCCTCCCTCACTTTAAACCTATGCCCTCTGGTTCTCAATTCCCCAACCTTGGACAAGAGACTGTGTGTTTACCCAATCTAATCCTATCATAATTTTGTACACCTCTATAAGATCACCCCTTCCTGCACTCCAAGGCATAAAGCTTCAGCCTGCTCAGTCTCTCTCGATAGCTCGAGTCCTGGCAACATCCTGGTAAATCTTCTCTGAACCCTTTCCAGCTTGACAACGTCTTTCGTATAACACGGTGACCAAAACTGAACACAATGCTCTAAATGCAGCCTGAATAACGTTTAGTGCAAGCTAAAGCCAGTAAAGTCCGATGAAAGATAGTCCAAGGGTCTCCAATGAGGTAGTTCAGGTCTGCTCTCTAGTTGTTGGCAGGGTGGTTCAGTTGCCTGATAACAGCTGGGAAGAAACTGCCTCTGAATCTGAAGGTGTGCGTGTTTGCTCCTGCACCTAAATCCTCTCACAACCCAGGGCGTCATACCACATGCCTTCCCATTGTAGGGCTCTCAGTAAAAGGCATATTCCAATTGGCTGATGCATCTGCTTGTTCGCTACCACTAACCCAGTCTCAAAATAAGGGATCGGCCATTCAGCTCCGAAATAAGAATCATTTATTTTCACATGGAGGATGGGGACTGTTTGGGTTTCTTTATATCAGAGAATTATGGAAGTCATTGAGTTAATTCAAAATGGGGATCAATAGATTCTTGGGCATTAGGGGAATCAAAGCACATGGGGATAATGCTGGAAAATGGGTTCCTTTGAACATTATTTCTCACCATTTAAAAAGGTACTCTGCTTTCCTGCTTTGTGCTTCAAAGTGATTACTACACATTTTTCCACATTATATTTCACCTGCCACATTCCTGCCCACTTTTTCAGTCTATAAATATCTCCAGAAAGCTTCTTTACATCGACCTTCCAAATCACAATCCTGCCAAATTTTGTAACATCAACAAACGTGGAAGAAATATTTTTACTTGATTTGATAGAGAGTACCTGGTTTGGTCATAATTGAGAAAATTGTGCCCAAATGTGCTTAAAAAAATTCATTGATTTTTGTTGAACTTGAGGTTTCTGTTAAAATGCATGTGGATAATCGCTAATCTAAAATCTTCTATGATGCCGTGCAGGTTGCAAAACCTAAATTTGATTTGGTTTTCTTTAAATCCTAATTTACATCTAAACCTAGATGATCTGAAATTTAATCCAATTAAACATTTGCAACGTCTCTTCTCTCTAATTCAACCTTCGTTTTGGGTCCAGACCCTTCTTCAGACTGATTGGGGGTGGGCTGGAAATAGGAGGGGCAGGACAAAGCCTAGCAAATTATAGCTGGATTCAGGTGGGAGGGAGGGGGAGGGGGGGTTAATAGGCAAATGTTCGGACAAGAGACAAAAGGATTGAAGAGTTGCAAATTGTGAAGCTAGAGGAAGGAATGTATGTGGAAGGGGAGGGAGGAGGGAGAAATAGGTACGAGAGGGGGGGAGGGGGAGGGGGAGGGGGGGGGGTGGTTGTGCCCCATTAACTCATCACGTGTTGATATCTCCTCCTTTAACATATTATAAATAGAACCTGCCACTGCCCCCCTGAAGCCTGCTCATCATTCAATAAGACCACCACTGTTCTTTTAACTCAATGCTACCTTCCTGAACAACCAGGATTCCTTTAATTCCTTGTACATCTATAAATCTCCATTTTGAATATACTCAGTAACATAGCCCCCACAGCTGAATGGTAGAAGCATTATTTTGGATTGCGGTCTGGATAGCCAGTCAAGGGTTCTATCATCCTTGCATCTATCCTGTCAAATCAGGAAATATTCTATTGTTTCAATGAAATCACCTCTCATTTCTCTGAAGTATAGGCCACCCTGCATAATCCCACTTCACATGATTCGATTAGTACGGGTGTCAGAGGTTATGGGGAGAAGGCAGGAGAATGGGGTTAGGAGGGAGAGATAAATCAGCTATGATTGAATGGCGGAGTAGACTTGATGGGCAGAATGGCCCAATTCTGCTCCTATCACTTATGACATGATCTTATGACAAGGGAGTGCATCCCACCCCAATTCTATGAATATTTAATAAACTCCTTTACATCCTTTAAAAAAAACTCCTTCCCTACCAAAGAAAGGATATTCAAATCAAAAACTGCAGATACTTAAACCGAACTATGCAAACATTCAGCAGTTTCGGCTGTGGAAAGAGATGAGAAGAAGGGTTCCAACTTGAAACGTCACCTATTCCTTTTCTCCAGAGTTGCTGCCTGAACCGTTTAATTAGTCCTGCATTTTGTGTCTATCTTCTTGCTATTGAGGGCGTGCAGCGTAGGTTTACTAGGTTAATTCCCGGAATGGCGGGACTGTCATATGTTGAAAGACTGGAGCGACTAGGTTTGTATACACTGGAATTTAGAAGGATGAGAGGGGATCTTATCGAAACGTATATGATTATTAAGGGGTTGGACACGTTAGAGGCAGGAAACATGTTCCCAATGTTGGGGGAGTCCAGAACCAGGGGCCACAGTTTAAGAATAAGGGGTAGGCCATTTAGAACAGAGATGAGGAAAAACTTTTTTAGTCAGAGAGTTGTGAATCTGTGGAATTCTCTGCTTCGGAGGGCAGTGGAGGCCAATTCTCTGAATACATTCAAGAGAGAGCTAGATAGAGCTCTTAAGGATAGTGGAGTCAGGGGGTATGGGGAGAAGGCAGGAACGGGGTACTGATTGAGAATGATCAGCCATGATCACATTGAATGGCGGTGCTGGCTCGAAGGGCCGAATGGCCTTCTCCTGCACCTATTTTCTATTGTCTATTGTCTAAAATGTTAACTCTACGTCTCTTTCCACTTCTGCTTCCTGCTTTGTTTCCAGAATTTTCTGTTCATATTTTGCACTTGAGTATCTGCAGTTTTTGATTTTTATATCCTTTCTTGGGTAGGAAGATCAGACCTCTAAGCAGTATTGCGGGTGTGTGGTCCCCAGAATCCTTTATAATTATAATAAGGCAGCAATAAAGGCCAACATGCTGCTTACCTTAATTGTTTGCAGTGCCTGGCTGTTAATTTTCAGCAACTTGTATTCAGAAATGTACAAGTGCACCCAACTACCACCACTTTACAACCTCTGGAGACACAAAGAATTACAGATGCTGGTTAATGAAAAAGTACATCAAAGTGCCGGAGTAACTCAGCAGGTTAGGCAGCATCCCCGGAGAACATGGATAGGTGATGTTTTGTGTTGGGACTGTTATTCAGATCTTTCTATTTTCTTCAATTCACTATCACTAATTCAGATCCTCATTCACCCCAGACATCGTTGTCTCTCCATTACTTCTTGTATCTCCAGGATTTTATTCCGTGAGGCAGAGAAAAAAAAAACTTGTTTAATTTTTCCACCATTTCCTTTTTCCTATACTTTTCTTTTATCCATATCTGCAGAAACTCTTAGTTTGGCTTTGTTTCTCTCATTTTTTTTCCTCATAGATTACACTCATATTAAACTTTCCTTTTTCTCATCAACTACTCCTTTGCTGATTTCTGACATTTTCCAGTTTTGGGGAACATTTTAAGTCTTTGCCTATGATCTGATATCTTTATTTTACTTTGATTGCTGCGGTGGATCGCTTTTCCTGATGAGTTTATGTGCGTGCCTTAAAGGTATAAATGTTTGGTGGAAACTACATTTTACTTATTTAAATGTTGGCCATTATTTATTTTTTGTGATGCCTTTAATGCAGTTTCAACACCATCGCTAACTGACCCTTGACGTCTTTGTGAGTTGTTTTGTTTTAATTTTAGACTGGTTTCAGATTGAACTAAGCCTCTTTAAATTTTTTATATAAAATTCAATAAAACTCTCTTTTGCGCAGCCTTAGGGATGTAATACCAAGTTCAATTGATCCATGAAAACTGCAGTTTAAGTGTAATTCTCCACTGGTCTTCCAGCTTATTTCAGACAAATTTGTAATGGTTGGTTATACATAGAAAAGCTTATTGTTTATCATGTATTACATATTCCCTAGTCAACACTATAGAGATTGCAGATACCCGTAAAAGGGACCACATCATGCTGATTCTGGCCTCTCTCCACTGGCTCCCTGTACGGTACAGAATCAACTTCAAGCTCCTCCTATTCACATATAAAGCCCTAAATGGACATTCCCCCCCCTACATCAAAAATCTTCTAACCCACCTCTCTAACACCAGGTCCCTCAGGTCGGCCGACTTGGGGCTACTCACTATCCCGCGGTCAAGGCTTAAGCTCAGGGGTGACCGCGCTTTTGCGGTTGCAGCTCCTAGACTGTGGAACAGCATCCCTCTCCCCATCAGAACTGCCCCCTCCATCGACTCCTTTAAGTCCAGGCTCAAAACCTATTTCTACTCCCTAGCGTTTGAGGCCCATTGAGGAGGCGCTGTGAACTGTTTTGTATGTGCTGTTGTGTTTGTATGCTACTGTATGTTTCATTTTTTCCTTAGTACCTAATCAGATGTACAGCACTTTGGTCAACGTGGGTTGTTTTTAAATGTGCTATACAAATAAAATTGACTTGACTTGACTTGACAAACACATGCAATGATCTTTCTATGGAACCATGACGTTCTGTTTTATTTTGAAACATGAAGATCCTCCTTAGTTCTTTTGTAAGTAACCAAGGGTGACCTCGCTCAATTTTCATGGTCTTTGCCCCATCCCGAGATGGCCCACCCAGTGACCACTCAAGATATTCTAATCCCCATTATTCCGATCTCCTAAACTAGAATATCTGAGGGGACCAAGTCATGTAACATCAGTTGACATCTCCTGGAGAATCTATCCCAGCCAACAGTAATCCAAAGGTAGACTGAAGAAGGGTCTCGACCCGAAACGTCAACTGTTCCTTTTCTCCAGAGATGCTGTCTCTGACCCGCTGAGTTACGCCAGCTTTTTGAGTCTATCTTCGTTTTAAACCAGCAAAGAGTCATAGAGTGATACAGCATGGAAACAGGCCCTTCGGCCCAACTTGCCCACACCGGCAACATGTCCCAACTACACTAGTCCCACCTGCGTGCGCTTGGTCTATATCTCTCTAAACTTGTCTTATCCATGTACCTGTCTAATTATTTCTTAAACGTTGGGATAGTCCCAGCCTCAACTACCTCCTCTGGCAGCTTGTTCCCTACACTCACACACCCAGCATCTACAGTTCCTTCCTCCACAATACTAATCCAAAGGTGGAATAAATTAACAAGTCGTAAAGCCAAGAGTCAAGAGTGTTAAATTGCCATGTGCACCTACAACAGAACAATGAAATTCTTATTGCAGCAGCACAACAGGCCTGTAAACACAATGCGCGTAGATAACATAATAAACAAAAAAAATCAATAATTTAAAAAGCTTTTAAGATCTATTAGAAGTGTGGAGTACTTTTACAAGAATGATGGGATTTCACTCAACATCGGAACTGGCTGAAGGTGTCAAGCACATCTGTGCAGCAAATGGGGAAGAGCAGGAGTGAGCATAATATATATCAATCGGCTAATATCTGCTTGATTATCAGTTTTGGATGTTCAGATTTATGGAGGTTGGAAGATGGGCAAACAGCCAAGACCAGTTTTGAATAGCCTCAGGCTATGGAGATGTGCACAAAAACAACAGCACTTGAAAATTGAAACAAACCCTGCAGCTACTGGGAATCTGAAATAAAAACAAAACACTGGTGCACTCAGCAGAGCAGAGCATCCATGGAAAGAGAAACATTGACTATAAGTCATGAGACAGAGGGGCAGAATTTGGCTATTCAGCCCATCGAGTCTACTCCGCCATTCAATTATGGCAGATCAATCTCCCCCTCTCAACCCCATTCTTGTGCCTTCTCCCTATAACCTTTGAGGATCAAAGACCCTTTACCACTATCTCTGTTTCCTTTCCATAGACACTGCCTGGCCAGATGAGTGTTTGCAGCATTTCAGGGGGTTTTAGCATCTGAAGTGCCGAGGCTGGCAATAAGACAGGCAATCAAGAAAATGTCTGCCTGATTGTCCAAGAAAAGTCCTGAGGTGAATATTGAGAATATAAAAAGACTGCAGATATGAGTAGCCGGCTGGTGACTGGTAGGGGGCTGGGGTGGGGGAGGGGGTGGATGAAACTGATGGAAATAACCACTAGGGGAAACATCCTCTCCACATCTACTCTATCCAGACCTTTCACTATTCGGTAGTTTCAATGAGATCCCTCCTCCTCTTTCTAAACTCCAGCAACTACAGGCCCAGAGCCATCAAATGTTCATCGTACGTTTACCTCATAAACCTCATCTGGATGCTTTTCAATGGCGGCATATCCCTCTTCAGAAATGGGCCCTAAAACTGCTCACAATACTCTTAATGCTGTCTGACCAGTGCTTTATAAAGCCTCAGCATTACATTCCGGTATTTATATTCTAGTCCTCTCGAAATAAATGCTAACATTGCATTTGCCTTCCTTACAACTGATTCAATCAATCAATACTTTATTACAGACTCAAGGTCCAGATAAAAGCCAAGAGATTACATATAATAAACATACCGAAGCACAATAAGTTACATACAAAAGCACAGCAAGTTACTAACAAATTACTAACAAAAGCACAATAAATTACATGCAAGCACAATGCATGGTTTAAAGCATCAGCCATCAATGATCAACAACGAGACAACTATACCAATGTCTCCACAACTGTGATTGGTACCGTGGAGTGCTAAACCTTATTAGTGATAATGCCAAGATGATCTCATTTTCAGAGTAATTAATTCGGCAATAAATTTATACATTAAATTTCTTAGCACGGCTTGTAGGGTATTAACTCCTGCAGCCACAAGCATTTCACTTGCACTGCACCATCTAGGTCTCTTAAGTAATATCTCATGGCATCATTAAAAGCTACCGGAAGACGCTGTAAGCTAGCTTTTTTATAGTTTGACCACAAGTGTGCAGTGTAGAGTGGTGTACAGTATGCTCCGAACAGAGACATCTTCACCCCATCTGTACATGCACCTAACTTGCGCAAGAGAATGTTCACTTCACTCTCATTGTTTGACCTCCATCCATCCCAGTCCTTCTGCTGCCCCTCATTTCACAGCCTCCTCACTTCACCTTGCTTGCTTCTCCTCATCTGCTACCTCAATCTCAGCTTCGCCCTCCCCTCCCTTATCCCACCCACTTCTCTCAGTTCACACCACTCCCTTTTCCTCACACACCTGCCTCACCTCCGTTAGCTCCTGCATTTCCCTTTCTGCACCCACCCTGAGTTGCTTCCCCTCCCTCGCCCCACTAGCATCGTGCTTTTCTCTTAGCTCCTTCTCCCTGCCTACCCTTCGCCTTGCTCACCTGTTCTTCAGCTCCCCCATCTCATCTTCCCTCTTCTTGCTTATCTTCCTCTCCTTCCGTTCCATCTGTTTCCCATCCACCTTTCCCTTCATTCCCTTGGCTCCTTTGACTCTCCTCCCTTCACCAGTCGTGCTTTGTCTTCCCTCACTCCCTGTTCCTCACCTCCTTCTCCCCACCTCCTTGCCCATTGCCTTGCCTTCGTCAGCACTTTCCCTCTCTCTCTCCTCTTACCTTTCAGCTGCTTCCCAACATCACTTTGCCTGTCGGTGCTGACCTCTCCATTCCCCTGCTATGGATCCCTCTCTTCCCTCTACTCTTCCCAATCCTATTCTCGGCCATTGTTCATGCTTTCACTTGCCTTGGACATCCATTCTATTCCTTGCTAACGCCTGAGTCTTGGTGCGCAGGGACCTGCTGCTTCACCCAACACCCTCACTGATGTGTAGGAAGGAACTGCTGATGTTGGTTTAAACCGACGATAGACACAAAATGCTGGAGTAACTCAGCGGGACAGGCAGCGTATCTGGAGAGAAGGAATGGGTGACGTTTCCGGTCGAGACCCTTCTTCAGGTCGATGCCTTCACTATTGGCCCTTCTTCTGGAAACACAAACCCCAGATTAAAATACCAAGTCACCATTTCACCTTACCATGGATGAGGACTTTTAGAAGAGGATTATAATTGACTGTATTACTATGTAATCTGAGTGAATCCTTGGAGTGAGGTGGGGGGGGGGGGGGGGGGGGGGGGTGACGGTCAGGAGGTGGGGGGAAGGCCCTACATATTTGTTTTAGCCACAAGCTTGGCATAGTGGGACTGTCACAGACTGTTTAGCAATTACTGACTCGAAAAATGATGAAAGTTTCACATATGCTTTCACTATCAATGTTCTGCATTTCTGATTAGGTTCATTGGTCACTATGGAAACTGCAGCACAAGACTGGATCCCTAATTATATGGTGGAACTTGTCACATTTTTTTGTTTTTCTCTCACACACACACTTAGTCTTCTTACTCCAAACTAATGGTGCATTGTGTGGTTTTGAAAAATGATACCTTGAACATACTGTTTAGATGATCGCGCAGAGTAATATGGAAATCATTAAACATTCACCAATTGTAATAACTTATCTTTAATTGGATGCAACGTTCACAAGAAAATGTTTCTCAAGGTGATTTATTGATATTGGCTCAGTGAAATCTTTATTTGATAAATATGAAATGAATGTTGTGAGCAAATGTCCTAGGCTTCATGTTTATCTGGAATATCTGTGGGGTCCAGTAAATCCTCATTATTAGGGAGCTCTTTATAACAGATTTTGGTTGTATCGGGTGGACCCACTGACCTTTACCACTAGGCCGGCTGCTTCCAGCCCACGCTAGCCGCTGCCCCTGTCACTGACCCTCACCTGCACTCTGACCCCCCACGGGCCGCGACCAATGACTCCGCCGATCCTCGCCTCTACTCCAGCTGCCAGCAGGCTCGGGCCGTCACCTCACCTGGATTCCAGGCCCAGTTCCAGACCGAGAGTCTGATCTCGAAACGTCACCTATCCATGTTCTCTGGACTTGCAGAGTACCTGGGTTGAGTTTCTCCAGCACTTTGTGTCCTTTTGTGTATTAACCAGCGTCCGCAGTTCAATAGACAATAGATGGACAATAGACAATAGGTGCAGGAGGAGGCCATTCGGCCCTTCGAGCCAGCAACGCCATTCAATGTGATCATGGCTGATCATTCTCAATCAGTACCCCGTTCCTGCCTTCTCCCCATACCCCCTGACTCCGCTATCCTTAAGAGCTCTATCCAGCTCTTGTTCCTTGTTTCTACTTCTTATACAAGGATAATCTCTTACTCAGTTATAGCGAACCATCAGCAAGGACAGACACCATTCCCCACACCCCCTCCCCCTCCATGGTCCATGAGAATCAGGGTTTACTGCATTTTAATCACAAAGTTTAAATGATGTGTATGTACCTGTTGACTCTTAACAATCTAGGGACCTAATGCTGCTAATGTGGTGGGAGAGCGTTGGAGGAGAAATATGTCTGGTCAACTATATAACTCTGTGGTACTCATGCCAGAGTTAGAAACTTGTGATGATTTTGTCCTCTTGATATTTTTGATTAAATATTTCAACAATTCTTGTAGTGCACTTCAAACACTCTCCAAACTTGACAATATTTTTACCTACCCCTTCAATTGAGCGACTGGTCATTTCTCAATATCTCTTCAATTAAAGTCAGCAATGCCAGAATTACTTGTCAGGTCTGGAAGGTCTCTTGGGGAGATCTTAATTTCAATTCCTTGAATTTAATTTAGAGATACAGTGCGGAAACAGCCCCTTTAGCCCACTGAGTCCGCACTGACCAGCGATCACCACACATTATCACTATACTCCACACACTAGGGACAATTTGACATTTACACCAAGCCAATTAACCTACAAACCTGTATGTCTTTGGAGTGTGGGAGGAAACCACAAATCTTGGAGAAAACCCACGCAGGTCATGGAGAGAACGTACAAACTCCGTACAGACAGGACAGGGCGGCACAGTAGCGCAGCGGTAGAGTTGCTGCTTTGCAGCGAATGCAGCGCCGGAGACTCAGGTTCGATCCTGACTACGGGTGCTGCACTGTAAGGAGTTTGTACGTTCTCCCCGTGACCTGCGTGGGTTTTCTCCGAGATCTTCGGTTTCCTCCCACACTCCAAAGACGTACAGGTATGTAGGTTAATTGGCTGGGTAAATGTAAAAATTGTCCCTAGTGGGTGTAGGATAGTGTTAATGTACGGGGATCGCTGGGCGGCACGGACTTGGTGGGCCGAAAAGGCCTGTTTCCGGCTGTATATATATGATGATATGATGAAGACAAACAACTGGATCGAACCCGCGTCTCTGGCACTATGTCACCGTATCGCCCTGTGTTTTTCTTTAATGATTGCTTCCTAATGTTTTAGGATGTTTAGGAACATTAATATTTCAGATTGTTTCTGAACATTGGGGTCTGAAGAAGGGTCCTGACTCGAAAAGTCACCCATCCATGCCTTCCAGAGATGCTGCCTGACCTGCTGAGTTACTTTTCTTTCGCAAACCAACATCTGCTGATCCATGTGCATACAGAGTAAAGGTCTGATGCGCTAATTAAAGTTTGTGACAGAGTTAAAGAAAGTGAAGACGTGCTATATATTTGGCGAAAGAGGATCGTTCTTGATCAATCCCCCGCACGTAAAGGTGGAGAACTTGTAGAATGCAATTCTCCAGGAAAGTAATGTAACTAAAGTGGGAGTTGTAGCTTTGAGAGAATTTGAAAATGAACAACCATGAGAAATGTTCATTGGGACCAGCTGCCTAACTGCATCGTTTCTTAGTTCTGTACTTAAATGTGCTTTCCTTAAGAGGACCTAATTACATAATGATTTAATAATTATTAGATTTACCATTCAATTGATGTGTTTGCCAAAAAAATATGAAGTAGGGTTATTCCTGTTTGAGGTGTATGTGATTGTCATCAACCAATGCTACAAAATTCTCAAGTGGCTAATACATCCCTGAAGTGTAAATGTTTCTTACTCTGCAGTGGTTCAGTTCAAGTACACAATGACATGCACTGCACGTGACAGAATTTTTTTTTTTTAGTTTATATTGGATAGAAAATTGGCTTCATGGAAGGAAGCAGAGGGTGATGGTAGAAGGTCGATTTTCGGACTGGAGGCCTTTGACTGGAGGTGTGGCGCAGGGATCAGTGCTGGGCTCCTTGCTGTTTGTGGTTTATATCATCAACCTTGATGAGAATGTACAAGGCACGATTTGCAATTTTGCAGATGACGAAAATGGATGGTATTGTTGATAACAAAGATGGTTAGCAAAAATTGCAGCAGGATCTTGATTGGTCGGGCAGGTGGGCTGAGGAATGGTAAATGAAGTTTAATATAACTAAGTGTGCAGTGTTGCATTTTAGGAAGTCAAACCAGGGCAGAACTCTCACAGTGAATAGCAGGACTATAGAGAGTGTTGTGGAGCAGAGGGATCAAGGAGTGCAGCTACTTTGTTTCTTGAAGGTGGCATCACAGGTTGGTAGGGTTGTCAAGAAAGTTTTGGGCACATTGGCCTTCATCAATCAGAGTATTGAGTATAGAATGTGGAGGAAAGAACATCAAATGCTGGTTTAAATCGAAGATAGACACAAAATGCTGGAGTAACTCAGCGGGACAGGCAGCATCTCTGGAGAGAGGGAATGGGTAACGTTTTGGGTCAAGACTGAAGAAGGATCTTGACCTGAAACGCTACCCATTCCTCTCCAGAGGTGGTGCCTGTCCCTCTGAGTTACTCCAGCATTTTGTGTCTATCTTTATTGAGTATAGAAGTTATGTTGCACTTGTACAACACATTGGTGAGGACACATTTGGAGTATTGTGTTCCGTTTGGTCACCCTGCCTTCACAGTAACTACTCGTAGTCAAGTCCTAACTGGTGACGATTGGATGCAATATATTCTGCAATGGGCCAGCAAGGAAGGAGCTGAGAAGCATAGTGCCACAGACAACAAAGCCACCATTTGAAATATTATTTGAAATTGTGGAGAAGATAAATGTATCCAAGAAGAAGATTTAATCCAGTGCCCCAAAAGGACACTTTATTATAATTGATGTTAGAATCCTGTAGCTAGCTAGTTAGGGATGATATACTGTTAAAATGTCGCTCCATGCAGGGACATGGTAGCATAGTAATTGGGGAGGGGATTCTTAGTGAAGGGCATTTTACTGCTCTGCTTAGAGCCCCCTGCAGTTTGGCTTCCGTTGGACAGATTTCAGTAAAGGGTTGATGGGGGGGGGAGGGGATATTAACGGATAATTCCGCGGTTATAGTATTATTAGGATAGGAGATATTAGAATAAGAAATAATCTTCAAAATAGCAAAACAACCTGTTCCCTGTTCATAGGTTAACTTGCAAGGATACGTTAAGGTTACTGAAATCAGGCATCAGATGTAGGACATTTGGACCAGTATCTCAAAGAGGACAAGAGATGAATGTTCTTATTAATTGGCTCCCATTGAAACCGTGATGAGATGAGAAAAGACATAGTGGCCAATCTCATGTACGATCGTATCACTAAAGGCAAATCGCTGCCATTCAATGCACTGTTTAACTGGTCATTTAATATTCTGCTGTTAGTGTATCCAGAAAGCCATCCCTCAACACTGTAACAGATTGTCCAAGCAAAGGAGTCATAGGTGTTTGTAAATATGTAATTCTGCAAAATTACTTGTCTGCACTCAAAATGTTAAAGCTAAGTAGGTAATTATAGCCATTGAAATTGCAGTTAATAACTTATCGTTGCCTTTGTGTTTAAAAAAAACCTCAATGTACTTTTGAGCTTGGAGATTCTATCAAGAGGGTCTTTACGAGAATACTGGTTTCTCATGACGAATAAAGACACTTATATCAACCAGTTTCAGCATCAAACTGGCTTACTTCACAAGTCACAATACTTTCCATTATGAGGATTTATGCAGAAATTGACTATGTCAATGTACTTTCAGTGTAAAGAAAAATTCTGGGCCATAAAACCACATGAAAAAACGTCTGCAAAAATCTTGCCATTTATTTTATTTTGGTCTTTTAATGGAATGTGCGCACTGCAGGTCCAGCAATTATTTATTCCTCACCTTGAATTATCCTTGAGAAGATGGAGGTAATGGATCATGTGCAATGTGAATAGTTTTTCAAGAATGCTTTAATAGAGTTTTTGATCGCAAATCTCCAACCATGCCTTTCACCTTCAACAGTGACTGTGGATGCAAAGTTATCTGACAGAAACCTCAAAAACAACCTTCAATATGTTTCTCTTGGGCAAACCTGAAATATAACAATCTTAAAGAGGAACAAGTCACGATTAAATTTCTCATACCTCCGCTTTGCCAATGGAGCTGAAAGGTGATGAAATTTCGGCCTGTCTCATTCCTGGTATTGAACTATTAAGTATATGGAATGTCTTTGCAGGAATCAGCAGATACTATAGAGGTTCTATAAGGCGCGGGTCAGGCCGCATTTGAAGTCTTGTGAGCAATTTTTGGCACCATATCTGAGGAAGGATGTGCTGGCTCTGGAGAGGGTCCAGAGGAGGTTTACAAGAATGATTTCAGGAATGAAGGGGTTAACATATGATGGCCGTTTGACAGCATTGGGCATGTACTCGCTGGAATTTAGAAGAATGAGGGGGGACCTCACTGAAACATACAGAATAGAGAAAGGCTTGGATAGAGTGGATGAAGAGATGATGTTTCCACTAGTGGGTGAGTCTATGACTAGAGGTCATAGCCTCTAGTCCTAGCTGTGGAGGCCAAGTCAATGGATATTTTTAATAGAGAGATAGATAGATTCTTGATTACTATGGGTGTCAGGGCTTATGGAGAGAAGGCAGGAGAATGGGGTTAAGAGGGAGAGATAGATCAGCCATGATTGATGGGCCAAATGGCCTATTTCTGCTCCTATCACCTATAACCTCATGACCTTATACAAAAAGCTTATGACATCGCGTGACAATAAACTAAACTAAAATACTTAAATTAATCAGTTCTTCTGTTGTAATTTTGATTTTGTTCACATTTTAAACATTCTTTTAAAATGAAAAACATGTGCTTATGCTGAACATTATCATATTTTGCCCTTATCAAAAATATTTTAAATCAGGGTTTACTTTTTGAAGTAACCGTAGTTTAATATACTTTCTCATTACCATAAATGTTTTAAATCAGCGATTACTTTCTGAAGCATATTTTTACTCTGCCGTCAAACACAGTATCTAATGTATGCAGTGCAAGGAGCTGTCACAATAGGTTAGGGGATGATTGAATACATATTTTAGCTGACTGATGGGTTACTGGTGTTGCGTTGAGAGAGTCGTGCTTCTGTGCTACAGTATTTCAGTTTGTGACACTGCAATCATAAGGTCATAAGTGATAGGAGCAGAATTAGGCCATTTGGCCCATCAAGTCTACTCCTCCATTCAATTATGGCTGATCTATCTCTAGGGCCTGTCCCAATTAGGTGATCTTTTAGGCGACTGCCGGCGACTGTCAAAGTCGTAGCAGATCGCCGAAATTTTCTTTTACCCGACGACAATGACCACGACAATGCTGAATCAGGTCGAGATTACAGCGTCTTTGGAAACATCGTGAAATTCCCACGCTGTCAATGCTTCTCCGGCGTCCTAATTTTTGCTGAAATCACTGACAAGTTGGTAAGTACTTGAGAGTTTTGAACTATAACATCTTGTATGGGTTACTTAAAAACCAAGCATCACTGTAACAAAGCATTAACTAGATTTACTTCCAGTTTACTAATAGTTGTATAAAAATTAAAAAAATTAAAGTGGTTAAGTGGATTTTTGTGAAAAGGGTGTAGGCATTCTTTGAAAATGTACGGGAGATGCATATCTGGTTTATGGGTTGCATATCTGGGTTGGGAGCCCACTTTAAATATAATGGCTGATGGCCATAAACATCGCAAAATTCCCACGCTTACCTGACCGTCAAACTGTCGCCTCTAATCTACCTGTCAAATGTCCTGACGGTAAATAAATTGGTTAAACGCAAGCATTTTATGGTATTTTGAAATGACTTTACTTATTTTAATATTATGTGCTTCTAAATGCATCTAAGAGAACCTAGCAAACCTGGGGACAGCATGCGACAGCGACTGCAATAAGCAACAATACCTGGCGACAAGCCAGCTGTTGCCGAGAAATTTCACTCCGGATGATTTCTCAGCGACGCGCTGAGATCCCTACGATTCTTGGAAGACTCCTCACGATCATGCCCGCCACACCCGGCGAACTGTCAGTGACAGCCTAGTCACCGGCAGTCGCCTTAAAATCGCCGAAAGTGGGACAGTCCCTTCTCCCTCCTAACCCCATTCTCCTGCCTTCTCCCCATAACCTCTGACACCTGTACTAATCAAGAATCTATCTATCCCTGCCTTAAAAATATCCATTGACGGCCTCCACAGCCATCTGTGGCAAAGAATTCCACAGAATCACCACCCTCTGACTAAAGAAATTCCTCATCTCCTTCCTAAAGGAACGTCCTTTTATTCTGAGGCTATGACCTCTGGTCAATTAGCAGAGATCTCTGGTCATTTAGCATTTCATTTAGTAGAAAAATTAAGCTTGGTTATTGGCTGCATCTGGTCAAAGCGTCACAGACTAATTATGCATCACTATTCCTGCAATCATTTCTGTAGCAATCTTGTTTGTCCCTGTAAATGTGCGTTTCCTTTTCAGAGATATTGAGATTTGTGCTGGTTAGGCTGGAGATGTAACTTGAAACAATCTGAAAGTAGTGTGTAAGCGTGTAGCTGGTGGAAGTGGAAAGTGTTGAATGTTGTCAAGAGGCAGCAGTATCAGCTGCAAGTGGCTGTGGAGGTGGGAAAGACAATTGAAAGTTAGTGAGGAAGAATTTACAATGGAGAATAATAAAACTGGAGTCCAGTGGGCAAATTAGGAGGCAACGATTGAGACAAATTGGTAAATGAGGAACACAATTACACTAGATATAATTGGACATTCAAAAACCATATGTACTCAGGAGTAAAACATATTTAAAGTGTTATCTTTGAAGGATTTTTTAATATCAAAATATCAGCATTGCTCATTCGTCAATGTTTGCATTTCTCTAATCTCAGAAATAGCTGATAATCAACTGGAAATGTGATGCAAAAATATATCTCTAATTTAAAACAATGGGATATGCAATCAAGGGAGGTCAAGAGTCAAGTGTGTTTAATTGTCATAAATACCGATAACAGAACAATTAAATTCTTACTTGCAGCAGCATAACAGGCCTGTAAACACAGTACACATAGATAATATAAAGCAAACAAAAATTCAATAAATGAATATTCGCATCAGGGATACACAATGGTAGAATTGCTGTCTTATAGCACCAGAGAACAGGTTCGATCCTAACCTCGGGTGTTGTCTGTGTGGATTTTGCTTGTTCTCCGTGTGACTGCGTGGGTTTCCTCCTGGTGCTCCGGTTTCCTCCAACATCCAAAAGATGTGTGGGATGATAGGTTAATTGGCCTTTGTAAATTGCCCGTAATGTGTAGGGAGTGGTTGGGATAACATAGAACTGGTGAACAATAGTCGGCATGTACTCGATGGGCTAAAGGGCCTGTTTCTATACTGTATCACTAAACTAAACTAAAGTAAAGTAAACTAAACTAAATATTACTAATGTAAAAAATTCAAAGGACTAAATGCAACCAAAGGCAATCCAAATAAGTTCATAGTTGAGGTTAGAGTTGTGTCAAGTTCAAGAGCTTGATGGTTATTGGGATGAAGCTATTCTTGAACATGGTGGTCAAGGTTTTCAGACTTCTCTACCTTCCCGAAGGTAGGAGTGAAATAAGAGCAGATATTATTATCTGATGGCCAGGCTGATATAGGTCTGATGATATTGGCTGTCTTTTTGAGGCAGAAACTCCTATTGATCTCTTCGACAGTGGAGAGGTCAGTACCAATGATGTACTGGGCGCTATCTACCACTCTCTGTGATCTCCTTCGTTCCTGGGCATTCAAGCTGCTGAACTCAGCCATGTTGCAATCAGTCAATATGCTCTTTACCATACACCTGTTGAAATACAAGAAAATATTTGTCAACATACTGAATCTCCTAAATCTTCTAAGGAAGCAGAAGGCCCATAAGTGATTTTTAAATCAAATTTGTGGACTGACGTCTTGGTGCGGTGTGCAATAGGAAATTTTGGAGCAAGCAGTTTTGATACTGTTTTGTTTTGTATGTTTAAACAAGATTCAGTCTCATTCTTCTAAACGTTATTGGCCTGGTTGACCTATCTGCCCCTTGTATCACAAACCCGCCATTCCAGTAATCGGGCATGGTATCCAAACCGGTGCAAAATATTACACCCATGCAAGATAAGCAGATGTCCTTGAGCCTATCCTTAAAATCTCTTGCAATGAAGACCTGTACTAATCAAGAATCTACCTATCTCTGCCTTAAAAATATCCATTGACTTGGTCTCCACAGCCTTCTGTGGCAAAGAATTCCACAGATTCACCACTCACCTATACTTTTGAAACTGCTTGCTCCACCTGTATATTTGCTTTCAAAGTCAGGTAGACAAGTACGTCCAGATCCCTTTGTATGTCAACATTTTCCACTCTATCACTTTTTAAATAATACTCTGCCGTTGTATTTATCCTATAAAAGTAGATGGCTCCTCATGTATCCATGTTACATTGCATCTATCATGTATTTGCACACTCATTCAACTTGTCAAGATCACCTTGAAGCCTGTTTATATTTTTCTTACAGGTCTCAATTTCTGCCCCATCTGTGTCATTGGGAAACTGAGAAATATTTTAGTTGAATCCCTCATCCAGACCAATGATGTATATTGTAAATTACTGGGCCCAAGCACTAGCCATCACCTGCTACCCTGAAAAAGACCCATTTATCCCGAGTCTCTGTTTAGGAAGGAACTGCAGATGCTGGATTAACCGAAGGTAGACACAAAAGGCTGGAGTAACTCAGAGGGACAGGCAGCATCTCTGGAGAGAAGGAATGGGTGACATTTCGGGTCGAGACAGAGGAAGGGTCTCGGCCCAAATGTCACCCATTCCTTCTCTCCAGAGATGCTGCCTGTCCCACTGAGTTACTTCAGCTTTTTGTGTCTATCCCTTAGTTGTCATCCATACCAGAATATGACTTTGTGTACCATAAACTTCCATGTTATCCTTTGGTATGGAACATTGTTAAAAGGCTTCTGAAAAAAGTCTGGAGTCTTACACACTGCAAACCTGTGTGTGTATATGCAACAGACAACAAGCAGTTTTGTAACACTGAATAATATATAAATATTGCATTTGTAATTTTGCAACCAATCAGGTAGGATGCATCAAGTCTCTTTCAAGATTTGACAAGAAAACTTCTCATTATTAGAGTTTATGAACCTCATTTCAAAACTGGACCAGCAGTTTTTGACTATTACTCTTTCCAGTGTACATATCCAATTCAGTAATTAATCACACAATAAATCATTGCATTTTATAATTAAAAATAAATCAGTGATTAATTTGCTTACATTATTATGAAATTCAATATGAAATATAATTTATTTATTACATTGAAATTACTTGGAAAATTCAATAATTAATCTTTCATAATTGGTGGTTCTTTCAAAATATTCTATATATGCATTACTTTACAATTCAGCATGTCCTTCATTATGAATAAGAACAGAATTGTACAAAACAGGAACAGGCCCATTGGCCCACAATGTACATGCCCAGCATGATACCAAGTTAAACTAATATCCTCTGCCTGTACCTGATCGATATTCCTCCATTTCCTGCATATCCATGTGCCTTTGTAAAAGCCTCTTAAATGCCACAATTATATCTGCCTCCACCACCACCCCTAACATCCACAACACTCCATGTAAAACAAACTTAGTCCGCACATTTCCTTTAAACTTTGTCCCTCTTGCCTTAAGCGTTATTAATAAGCATTATTAATTTATACTCTCACTTCTGTCAATATAAAACAGGTTTAGATTTAGGTTTATTATTGTCACATGTACAGGGAAACACTTTGTTTTGCATTCTATCCAAACAGAACAGATATACCCAAACATTGATATAATCAGTTCAAAACTCAAGTACGATAAATAGAGCCAAGCAGAAGATACAGCGTGCTGCATTTGCAAGTAGATTTAAATAAGTAGAGTGGTTGCATGGGATGGTAGTAGATCCTTCCCTGGGAAGAGCATGCAAAGAGTAACCATGCTCTGGTACCATCTTGGATCAGCCAAAAAAAGGTACATGAATTTGTACTGCTTTACATCTACTCTGGGTGGGCCAAAGTGCTTCGCAGCCAGTAGGTACTTCTGGATCGTACCGGTTGTTACATTGCAGGTGGGCTTTCAAAGAATGGGCTGCAGAAATTATGGATGAACTAGTTGTCATCTTCCATGACTCCATGGGTGGAAGAACTATTCTCACAGACTGGGAAGTAGCAAATGTAACCAATTATCGGAGAGAGGGAGAGAGAGAGAGCGGGACTACGGATCAATTAGTCTTAACATTACATAGAAACATAGAAACATAGAAAATAGGTGCAGGAGTAGGCCATTCGGCCCATCGAGCCTGTACCGCCATTCAATATGATCATGGCTGATCATCCAGCTCAGTAACCTGTACCTGCCTTCTCTCCATACCCCCTGATCCCTTTAGCCACAAGGGCCACATCTAACTCCCTCTTAAATATAGCCAATGAACTGGCCTCAACTACCTTCTGTGGCAGAGAATTCCACAGACTCACCACTCTCTGTGTGAAGAAATGTTTTCTCATCTCGGTCCTAAAAGACTTCCCCCTTATCCTTAAGCTGTGACCCCTAGTTCTGGACTCCCCCAACATCGGGAACAATCTTCCCGCATCTAGCCTCTCCAACCCCTTAAGAATTTTATATGTTTCTATAAGATCCCCCCTCAGCCTTCTAAATTGCTCAGAGGGACAGGTTGGAGGAAGTCATAGAAGCACATTGAAGAAATAATTATACTTTTGGACAGAATCAATGTGGATTTATGAAAAGGAAATCTCGTTTGCACATCTTTTAGTTTTTTAGAGATTGTATCTTTCAGAATATATAAGATAGAATCAGTGGATATGGTATGTTCAGACCTTCAAAAGACCTTTGATGAGATGCCACAAATAAAGTGTTGTCAAATAAAGACCAAGAGTCAAGAGTATTTTATTGGCATCTAACCCAGATAGAACAATGAAATTCTTACTTGCAGCAGCACAACAGAATATGTAAACGTAGTACTCTGTAAACAATATAATAAACAAGAGAAAAAAAGGTTCAGTGTATGTTTCTACACATACTTACAAATATACATATATATAGATCATATATATATATATATAATATATATATATATATACACATACACATACATACACACAAAAAACAAGCAATAATAGCACAATAATAACAATAATAGTCAATGACTATTATCATCAGAAAGGTACTGGAGTGGAGAAGGGATGGGATAATAGAGACGAAAGTAACCCCGAGGTAAAAGATTGGGGAAAATTACATTGCATGGCAGAGCAACAGTGAGGCATTGAATGTCCTACTCCTGCTTCTAGTTCCTAGGTCCTTGTGTTTATGCTGTGAAAAACTCAGCCATTTTGTGCACAGCTAGATGCCAGAGATGGCACAGTGAGATAAATGACTTGGTTACCTTCTGGTGTGCAACATTCCTTCAGGCTAGATTATATGCTTGTGATTAGATGGTGGTGCTTGAAACCATGACATCTCATCACAACATGTGACTGTGTCACCATTTAATTTAATCTGTGAGACACATGGGTTTGTTGAAGTACCTGTTGAGTTTTGTGCAAAATTCTCTGCATTCTAATCTGCGATTTTTCAGTTGGCTGATATGGGAGCCAACTCTGCTTGCCTTTAATTGCGTGATTGCCTTTTGGAAAGTTTTATTACGTGGATTAGATTTCACTTCCCATTGCAACCTTGGCCACTATCTTGTGGCGATGAAGAAAGCGGGTCTTGACGATGGAAAGCTTTGCAAGAATGTATTCTTCATCTTGGTAGAATGCAATTGAAGCTTTAAACATGTAACTGAGAATTGAATGGTTTAGGAAAGAGACCACCTGAGAGCATATGTTTTAAAAAACAGAAATAATATTTTGGGATCTAGTGCAATGTTTTTCTTTATTAATTTAAAATTACATACAAATTTGAATATGCAGATAAATTAAACATACATAGCAAGTCCACAGATTTGATAAGGATTCTGCTTCTGCTAACTGTCCGTAAGTCAATTTCTCCCTAGGTCAGGAATGTCCATTTGCTATAGATACACGTATCGTTCTACATAACTTACAATGATTCTTTCATTTAATTAACACTACCCCTAATTGAACTAATGGAATTAGTTCTGTGCCTGGTCATAAACATTATTATTATTACTAGGTTGAAGCAGGCTTTATAAATGTACGGGAGAATTTGTGTATATTCGTATTTTCATAAATCAGTTGATTCATAAACTGGGAGCCTCTGAACTGAAGCAATTATAAATACAATCCAAGTGTAATGTGGAAATGCTGCACATACAATGGGCACACAGTCGCTAACTGCGCTCACTAGCCATCAATCACATGACTTCCACAGCTCATCCCCAAGGCCATCTTGGATTGGCCATTAAAATGGATCTGCCTCGTCTCCTATCTGTCCCTTCTCATCTTCTCTGCAGCTTAACACTAATGTACATTCTCTCTCCTTGCCAGTTGTGAAAAAGAGTCTTTGACCTGCAGTACTGACTATTTCATTTCTGATTTGGGCATCAGTTATAAAGAAATAATGGAATTTTGCAGCCCTGATATAATTAAGCCGCTGAACAGATAGGGTGATCTATTCTCATGCAATTGATTAGGAGATAAAAAACATAGCTTTTAAATATCCTACCGAGCACAAAATAAATGTTGTTAGGTCTGCATGTGTTTGAAGTACATGTTGAACAATCATAAGCAAGTTTAAAAAAAGGCATGAATTTTGCATATATTATTCTGAAGAACTAACATTACATAACTAATTTTAAGGGCCAGAGAAGTAGTTCGGCATTTGCTGAATCTTAATATATTATGTAAAGAAAACAGTGTTCCCTTAATCGACAAGGCCATATATAAAAGGCGTTTTTTAAAGAACAAATGTATGCATAAAAGTTGAAATTCATGTTCGGTTACTGTGTTGTTTTCAAAAACATATGAGTTAAAATTATTGAGTTGAGAAAGAAGATGATACCTCAGAAATCAGATTTCTGGATTTTAACTGAGGATGTGCAAACCCCAGATTGATTAGTAGGACTGGCCGTTACAATCCCTGAAGCTTTGCACTACAATTGACTTGCATGGTGTTGTTCTTGGGGATGACCACTAGGTGAAGTTGCCACCATTCAGACACAGTGTACCTCAAGGTCACTGGGTGTTTCGGCCTTTTGTTGCAAGACACCCTCAGTCGAGGCAGTCCCACCGCAGGGTGATCAGACCTGGGTGTGTGCCTTATGGTTAGCCTCTAGATGGTCACATGGCAGCCCAGACAGCATCTCTTCTTTTCAGCCACAGCCAGTGACTGCTCCGTTCGGCTGCATTGGCGAGTTCTTTGGTTGCTTTCCTTTGGGCCTGCCAGATATCAGATTTCTGGCTTTAACTGAGCATGTGCAAACCCCAGAGATTGCTGACCATTGCAGGGTTAGGTTTAGATGTAGGTTTATTATTGTCACGTGTACTGAGGCACAGTGAAAAGCTTTGTTTTGCATGCTCTCCAAACAGATCAGATATACCATACATAAATACAGTACAATCAGTTCAAATGCAAGTACAGGGGAAGATACAAAGTGCAGACTAACTCTCAGCATTGTCGCACAACAGTTTCTTCAACAAAGTCCAAAGTTCTCAATGGGGTAGAGGTGAATCAAACAGTTCCCTAGCTTATGGAAGGGCCATTATAAAGCTTGATAATGGAGGGGATGAAACTGTTCCTAACTCTGGAGGTGTGCACTTTTAAGCTTCTGTACCTTCTGCCAGACAGGAGCAGAGAGAAGGTGGAATGACTGGGGTGGGACAAGTCTTTGATTATGTGTAGGAAGGAACAGCAGATGCTGGTTTAAACTGAAGATGGACACAAAAAGCTGGAGTAACTCAGTGAGTCAGTGAAGAAGGCTCTTGACCCAAAATGTCACCTATTCCTTTTCTCCAGAGATGCGGTCTGACCCGCTGAGTTACTCCAGCTTTTTGTGTCTCTCTTTGATTAAGTTGGCTGCTTTTCTGAGGCAGCATGAAATGTAGATGGAGTCAATGGTGGGAAGTCTGGTCTGTGTGATGGACTGAACTCCATCTACAACTGTCTGCAATTTCTTGCGATCTTGGGCAGAGCTGTTCCAAAACCAAGTGATGCAAGCCGACAGTGTGATTTCTGTGGTGCATCTGTGGGTGGAAACTGGGAGGAAGTGGAGAGCCGGTGAAGCTGTGCTGCAAGTGGAGTCTCGGATACGCCACAGAGTCCTGGTGGGAGTAGTGACTCGGGGAAGAGCTGGTCTGGGAACCTTCCCAACTCCCCAGTTTGACAAGGCCAAGGGGAAGGAGAGGTGCAGGCTGGTCTAGGAGGAAGTGAGGGCAGTGGTGGAGGACGAGAGGTCTAGCAGAGTGGTTGGCCTGAGGCAGCAGGGGGCCTGGACGAGGTGGGAGCAGGCCATGGACCGAAAAGTCACATGGAATGAGCTCTGGCAGGCTGAACCACAGCGTAGCAAGCTCCTAGTCCAGGCAGTGTACGATGTCCTGCCCAGCCCATCCAACCTCTTCATCTGGGGCAAAGCGGAATCTCCGGACTGTCCGCAATGCTCAGGCAAGGGGAAGTTGGAACACATCCTGAGCTGCTGCCCAAAGGCTCTTGGGAAGGGCCGGTACACCTGGGCATCACGACCAGGTTCTGAAACCCATTGCAGAAGCCATCAGCATGGGAATCAGCAGCTGCAGACGAGTGCGCCCCACCACACAAATGCTCACCTTTGTGAAGGCTGGAGTGCAGCTGCCAAGAACCAGAGCAGCCAAGAATCTGTCAGGAATCCTGGTGACTGCGCGGGACTGGCAGCTTTCTGTTGACCTGGTGAAACAGCTGAAGCCCCCACGGCACATCGCCACGACCACCCTGATGCCAGACATCCTCCTGGTCTCAGAGGCGACCAAAAACGTCGTCTTGTTGGAACTGACAGTGCCCTGGGAAGATCGTCTAGAGGAGGCCCACGAGAGGAAGAAGACCAAGTGCGAAGAGCTGGTCATAGACTGCCGTAAGCAGGGCTGAAAGGCAAGGTGTATGCCCATCGAGGTTGGCGGTAGAGGTTGTGCAGGGCAATCGCTCTACAAGGCCTTAAGTGCACTGGGCATCACCGGAATGGAGAGGAGAAGAGCCATCAAGAACACCACAGAGGCAGCGGAGAAAGCCTCGAGATGGCTCTGGATCAGGAGAGGAGGTCCATGGGGAGGAGCGATTGCCACCTGAACACAAGTCGTGGTCTGATCAACCACGGCCGGGTCACCCGGGCGAGGGTGTCTGATGTTGAAAGACCCGGAACACCCAGTGACCCCAGGTTACATCATGATGATGTGTTCAGGAGCATCAAGAGATGTATTAATTAATGTGGTGCATCTGTAGAAAGAATATGGTAATCTGAATAATGATTGCAAATGCAGACAATGTTGCTGTCAATTCTGACTTTATTTGTTTTGCTATTTTATTAAACAGAGACTTGTCATTTAAAATGTAATTAATTTTCTTTCCAGGGAATTACGCATTGATCTTTCCTACCTCTTCGGGGAAATGCAGGACAGTTTTAGAGCTAGGTTTATAAACCTTACTTATCCTCCTCAAATAAGGGAAATATTGAAATAGTGGGCACCCACCAACAAGGATAAACATTGACCCAGATAGTGGGAACTTAGAAACATTTCAAATTCAATGAAAAAGCTTCTGGTGAGATGCAACACCACCACATTGGTTTGGTGATTGAAACATTTTGTGTTTTTTATTGGAATCTGCCGTCATTCCTAGATGAGGAACTGAATCAGGTTAGAAACAGATTTCTCCACCCTGGACGCTAATACAGGTTAATGCAGGAGAAGCACTTCTTAAATAAATGGTCAGCCAGACTCCCAGGGAAATAGAGGTCAGAAGACTCAGCAGATTGTCTCTTGGAATTCCATTGGGAATGAATGTTAATTGAAAATTGCATTTTGTCAACATACCCAGGTCCAATTATTGTTTGTCCAATGTGATTCACCTGCAAACAACACATCCTGCATTCAATGCTGAAGGAAATGGTTTAGACTCAATTAAATCACGGTAGCGCAGCGGTAGAGTTGCTGCTTTACAGCGAATGCAGCGCCGGAGACTCAGGTTCGATCCTGACTACGGGTGCTGCACTGTAAGGAGTTTGTACGTTCTCCCCGTGACCTGCGTGGGTTTACTCCGAGATCTTCGGTTTCCTCCCACACTCCAAAGACGTACAGGTATGTAGGTTAATTGGCTGGGTAAATGTAAAAATTGTCCCTAGTGGGTGTAGGATAGTGTTAATGTACGGGGATCGCTGGGCGGCACGGACTTGGAGGGCCGAAAAGGCCTGTTTCCGGCTGTATGTATATGATATGATATGATATAATATCATTATGATTATGAATGTCATAAATTAAAAAGGAAAATAATGCTTCATGCTAAGACAGTTCTTAGAACTATCAAAAAATGTCTTTCTGACAATTCTATTTTCCTCTTTTATTCCTCCATTTTATTCTTGGGACCTTTCTGGCTTATTAACCCAACAGTTGAAGATATCCTTCATAAGTGTAGGTTCTCTGGAATGCAATGCAATAATGCATATTCTCTTTCTGTTCATCATTTAACTTCCATGCTCCCTTTCTCCAGCAAACATCATTTACTCCTTTTATTATTCTTACTTGTGAGCAGCCAACTCTGACATGAATTCTGGCTGCAATGTATTTAGCATAGCTAAAAATATATATACCTGCTCCATTTGGCTGGCATCATAGCCTCATCTAGCCAGTAGATGCATTGTTTCAAACAGAAAGAAAGTTTATGAAGAAGTATGGACACAAAATGGTGGAGTAACACAGCGGGACAGGTAGCATCTCTGGATAGAAGGAATAGGTGACGTTTCAGGTCGAGACCCTTCTTCAGACACCGAAGAAGGATCTCGGCCCGAAACGTTACCCACGCCTTCTATCCAGAGATGCTGCCTGTCCCGCTGAGTTACTGCAGCATTTTGTGTCTATCTTTGGTGTAAACCAGCATCTGCAGTTCCTTCCTACACATATGAAGAGGTATATACGGTTTAGATATGGGACCGTAGATTTTAATCTTAACTTTTAATTGGCAGTCCAAATTTAATAGGAAAAATATAAATAGCTATCAAGGTCAGTTGCCATCACCCCATATGACCTTTAGAAACATTTGCATGGAACACACCGTGCTAGAGGCAGACGTTCATCAATAACAGTTGCACAGATGGCAGGGCATTGATTTACTCTTGCACTCAAAGTCCTTTCATTGTCTGTGGACTGGATTAAATGCGGGCATGGCTTGCCTATCGAAGACTGGGCAGAGTAACCTAGATGTGGAGGTCATTTTCAATTACTGCGAAATTAGAGAAGCTCATCGTAGTTTGGAACAGCAATGATTTAAAATAATATTTTTCCTAATTTTTTTCTTACTTTTACTATAGTGACTTGTAATTATTGTGATGCTGTGATGCATATTTAGTACTTTCACAGAAGGCCTTTTTGTTTGCATAACTTATCATATCATATCATATATATATACAGCCGGAAACAGGCCTTTTCGGCCCACCAAGTCCGTGCCGCCCAGTGATCCCCGCACATTAACACTATCCTACACCCACTAGGGACAATTTTTACATTTACCCAGCCAATTAACCTACATACCTGTACGTCTTTGGAGTGTGGGAGGAAACCGAAGATCTTGGAGAAAACCCACGCAGGTCACGGGGAGAACGTACAAACTCTTTACAGTGCAGCACCCGTAGTCAGGATCGAACCTGAGTCTCCGGCGCTGCATTCGCTGTAAAGCAGCAACTCTACCGCTGCGCTTTACATGGCACCTATTGCATAACTTTCCACCCATTGATTTACCAAACAATAATCAGCCCAATAAATGCAAAATCAACTTTTGTCAAGGTCCTTGAAATCAATTAAAAAGTTACGAAGCCCAATTCTAACCTTCAACCATCTCGTTGTGATCAATGTCGGCTCACTTGAATTGCTTTCATCTCTGAAGATGTCAAGTTCATTTTGCACAGATGGGCGACTATTGATGAGCAACAAAATATCTGAATAAAGTCAGCGAGGAGAAAGTAATTAATCGATATTGACACTGCCTTTGTTGAACGATGCAAATATTTACAGTTGTTTCTCATAATATGGTCCCCTGACGTTACCGATCGATCTTATTCCCCTGAAGGCAGAAATCACTGAACCTGGAGTATATGTCAATGCATGTGCTTTTAGTAGAACAAGCTCCTGAGCTGTTTCCAACCATTTCATCCTTCCATACATGTGGAGGGTAACAGGGTAGGCAGATGTGGTCTCTCTTAATCCCTCTATAAATGAAGCACAATTTTCATACTTTTGTAGATAGACACAAAAAACGCTGGAGTAACTCAGCGGGACAGTAGGCATCTTTGGATGGAAGGAATGTTTTGGTAGGTGATAGGTGAAGTTTCGAGTCGAGACCCTTCTTCAGACAGAGTCAGGGAAGAGGGACACAAGATATGGAAGGGTACAAAGAACATGTAAGGTGTGAAATGAACAGATCAAAGCAGATGCTGATCAAGGGAAGGTACAATGGTTCATTGTTGGAAGAGGGGGGGAAGGTGACAATGAGGCAAACAAACAGTTAAATTAATCAGGAAGACGGTGAAACATGTAGGAGAACTAGGGTGGAGGAGAGAGAGAGAGAGAGAAAGAGAGAAGGAAAGCAAGGTTTACTTGAAGTTAGAAAAATCAATATTCATACCACTGGGTTATAAGCTGGCCAAACAAAATCTTAGGTGCTCTTCCTCCAATTTGCGTTTGGCCTTAATCTGCCAGTGGAGGAGGCCCAGGACAGAATTGTCAGTGTGGCAATGGGAGGGGAAGTTAAAGTGTTTAGCAACTGGGAGATCGTGTAGGTCCAGGCGGACTGAGCGAAGGTGTTCAGCGAAACGATCGCCCAACTCATTTCATACATTTACATTCATTGCCCGTAGCATTTAGAAATAACATAACGTACGGTTATCTTTTCAGTATTTTGTGTCTATCTTTGGTATAAACCAGCAACTGCCGTTCCTTTTTTTAATAACGGGTTTGAAGGTTAATTGGCCTCTGTAGCCTGCCCCTAGAGTGTAGGGAGTGGATGAAAAAGTAGGATAACGTAGAACTAGTGTGAACGGGTGATCGGTACCCGGTGGGCCGAGGGGCCTGTTTCCAGGCTGTATTTCTAAACACTAAATAATGATTTGAAACTCGTACTATTTCTTTTCGCTCTAGCAGAAACAATATTTCCTCTGGCTAGGATATCTAGAAGCAAGGGCCACAACTTAAAAATAAGAAGTTTGTTTTTTAGGACTGAGATGATAATAAATCTCTGCAGCCAGAGGGCAGTGAATGTTGGTATCCTCCACTCAGGTAGCTTAGTTAATGATATGTGCGGCACGGTGGCGCAGCGGTAGAGTTGCTGCCTTACAGCGAATGCAGTGCCTGAGGCTCAGGTCCGATCCTGACTACGGGCGCCGTCTGTACGGAGTTTGTACGTTCTCCCCTTGACCTGCGTGGGTTTTCTCCGAGATCTTCGGTTTCCTCCCACACTCCAAAGATGTACGGGTTTGTAGGTTAATTGACTGGGTAAAATGTAAAAATTGTCCCTAGTGTGTGTAGGATAGTGTTGATGTGCGGGGATCGCTGGGCGGCGCGGACTCGGTGGGCCGAAGGGCCTGTTTCCGCGCTGTATCTCTAAATCTAAAAAAAAAATCTAAATACACATATCACTTGATCTTTCAATAAGGATCAGTGTTTATGGGGTTACTGCTGGAGATACTTGGGGCAGTGACACTGAGGTAAAAGATCAGCCGCAATCTTTTTATTCACAAAATGCTGGAGTAACTCAGCAGGTCAGGCAGCATCTCGGGAGAGAAGGAATGGGTGACGTTTCGGGTCGAGACCCTTCTTCAGACTGATGTCAGGGGGGCGGGACAAAGGAAGGATATAGGTGGAGACAGGAAGATAGAGGGAGATCTGGGGGAGGGGAAGAGAGGGACAGAGGAACTATCTAAAGTTGGAGAAGTCGATGTTAATACCACCGGGCTGCAAACTGCCCAGGCGAAATATGAGGTGCTGTTCCTCCAATTTCCGGTGGGCCTCACTATGGCACTGGAGGAGGCCCATGACAGAAAGGTCAGACTGGGAATGGGAGGGGGAGTTGAAGTGCTCGGCCACCGGGAGATCAGTTTTGTTAATGCGGACCGAGTGCAGGTGTTCAGCAAAGCGATCGGCGAGCCTACGCTTGGTTTCGCCGATGTAAATAAGTTGGCATCTAGAGCAGCGGATGCAATAGATGAGGTTGGAGGAGTTGCAGGTGAACCTCTGTCGCAATCTTATTGAATAGTGGACCGGGCGTGAGGCACTGAATGGCCAAATGTTGTTTCCATTTTGCTGAGAAAATGAACAGCCTTGCTGGTTTACACAAAAGGACACCGTGCTGGAGTAACTCAGCAGGTCAGGCGGCATCTCTGGACGATATCGACAGGCGGCATTTTGGGTTGGGGTCCTTCAGACTGATTTGGGGGGCGGGGGGGGAGAACGGAGAGAGGATTCCGCTTTCTTCCTCCCCCCACTCTCTACAAACTGACTGAAGAAGGGTCCTGACCTGAAACGTCACTTATCCATGTTCTCCGGAGATGCTGCCCATCCTGCTGAGTTGTTCCACCAATTTGTCTGCTTATGTTTCTATTTTCATGTTTTATGTATTTCACTCCAGCAACTTCCTTCTCTCCCTTTCTCCCTTTCTCCCTTTCTCCCTCTCTCCCTCTCTCCCCTCTCTCCCTCTCTCCCCTCTCCCCCCTCTCCCCCACTCCCCCTCTCCCCCCCCTCTCCCCCTCTCCCCTCTCCCCCGCTCCCCCTCTCTCTTTCTCCTCTCCTCTCTGTCTCTTTCTCCTCTCCCCTCTGTCTCTTTCTCCTCTCCCCTCTGTCTCTTTCTCCCCTCCCCCTCTTTCTCTTTCTTCCCCTCGCTCTCTTTCTCCTCTCCCCCTCTCACTCTCTTTCTCCTCTCCCCTCTCTCTTTTTCTCCTCTCCCCCTCTCTCTCTTTTCCCCTCTTTCTCTTTCTCCTCCCCTCTCTCTCTTTCTCCCCTCTCTCTCTTCCTCCCCCTCTCTCTCTTCCTCCCCCCTCTCTCTCCCCCTGTCTCTTTCTACCCCCTCTCTCTTTCTACCACCTTCTCCCTTTCTACCCCCTCTCTCTACCCCCTCTCTCTTTTTACCCCCTCTCTCTTTCTACCCCCTCTTTCCTTCTTCCCCCTCTCTCTTTCTCCCCTCTCTCTCTTTCTCCCCCTCTCTCTTTCCACCCCCTCTCTCTTTCTCTCCCCTCTCTCTCTTTCTCCCCCTCTCTATTTCCCCCCTCTCTCTTTCTACCCCCTCTCTCTTTCTCTCCTCTCTCTTTCTCCCCCTCTCTCTTTCTCCCCCTCTCTCTCTTTCTACCCCCTTTCTCTTTCTACCCCCTCTCTCTTTCTACCCCCCTCTCTCTTTCTCCCCCCTCTCTCTCTTTCTTCCCCTCTTTCTCTTTATCCCCCCTCTCTCTTTCTCCTCACCCTCTCTCTCTTTCTCCCCCTCTCTCTTTCTCCGCCCCTCTCTCTCCCCCTCCGCTCCCTCTCTCCCTCTCCGCTCCCTCTCTCCCAAATATGCATGTGGGTTGAGGAAACAAAGAACACAGTATTACATGGGATGAGTTCAGCAGAAGACAGATAGATCCCTGCTTCAGGGAATGCTTGTGTGGCCAGCTGCAATTGCAACTTTGATGATGATCATGATTCTTAATGTCAAGGCATTGTATTTTTATTTCTTATTGCCTGTTTTCCACTTTTCTTTGGCAAATATTTTACAATGACCTTGAAGCAACGCCAGCTGTTGTTTAGTGCTCTTCTTTGGATGTTAAAAATTCCATGGTTGCAGTTGAATTAAAGCAGAGAGTTCTTTGGATTTTTTTCCCCTTACATCAAAGACAACCCCCCCCCCCCCAGAAACATATGCCGATTAACCATCTTTTTTTCACACCACTGGCTGCACAGAGAAAATACCCAGTTTTGCCTGCAGAATATATTGACAGAATCCTCAGTTTTATCATAATGCTTTAAATAATGAAAGCCTTCTTTTAATTTCTGCAAATGAATCAGAGAAGGAGAAAGTTAGTTCTTGATTGTGCTAAATGTGTCAACAGGTATTGATATTCCAGTATATTACAGTATATTCGTCTTCTCCAGATGTCATTAAAGTGAAGTCAATGACATGAAATGTTTATGTATCACTATTTGGAGAAAGAAATAATGCCTAAAAGTACATTGGATGCAGTTCTAGCAGGGACCCTAATTGCCCTCCAATGTAGATTGTGCAAGACTATAAAAAAGCATCCTTGTGTGGCTACTTCCAGATAGGTAAATGGATGTTTGCATCATTAACTAGGAAAACAATTGGCCTTGTGCCTTATCTCATAAAGGGGTGCGTGCCTAATATTACATCAGCCACATATGTTACAACTTTGATCGAAACGTATCGCCCTGTTGTAGATACGTAATTATTTGGATTGTACTCAACATCATTTTGGCAACCATTTAAAACAAATTAAAAATGAGCTCTTCCACATCTGTAAATCCAATAATTATACTTTAGGTTAGAATGTAAAAGGTTTGACTCCTTGTTTAGAAACAGTGGTAAATCTTGTCAAATAGGCTTGTTTCTCAGAGCTGACAGAACGCCTGGACTCTTTAAAGAAAAATCTCTGAGAACTGCATCACCTATCTCTTTTTTTCTCCTTTTATTTGGACGGCTTTTATATTTGATATAACTGTAGATAATGATCAATATGGTTTTATAGTGTCCAGATTTACTAAGGAAAGAATGTTTTGAAGGCATTGTTCATTTAGAGGTTTGAGTTCCAGGAGAGGATCTCTCAGCATGTGAATACTAGGCAGATGTAGCCCAAACAATTTTGGATTAAATAGTAATCATTTCCCTCATTATCTCATTCTAAGATCATCCGGTAGGTATAAGCACAGTATTACTGTAAGCTGCAACAATACCATAGTCAATGGAAAAATGATTTGATTATATCTTGGGTTTGATAGGTTTTAGATTTTTATTTTGTACCAAAATGGATTAGTAATGAAAGTGCTGACCTGTATAAATCCCATACTATTAAGGGCGGCACGGTGGCGCAGCGGTAGAGTTGCTGCCTTACAGCGAATGCAGCGCCGGAGACTCAGGTTCGATCCTGACTACGGGCGCCGTCTGTACGGAGTTTGTACGTTCTCCACGTGACCTGCGTGGGTTTTCTCCGAGATCTTCGGTTTCCTCCCACACTCCAAAGACGTACAGGTATGTAGGTTAATTGGCTGGGCAAATGTAAAAATTGTCCCTAGTGTGTGTAGGATAGTGTTAGTGTGTGCGGGGATCGCTGGGTGGCGCAGACCCGGTGGGCCGAAGGGCCTGTTTCCGCGCTGTATCTCTAAATTAAGACTCCAACTCCACAACCAAGAACAATATTTCACACTTACTGAAGTCTTTGGGTCTTTAGCTCATGTAAATAGTTCTAAATGTAAATGCTGGCATTGAACTGTTTAATTTGTAGTCGGTCTAGGACTTCAGTGCAAGTGATGTTAAACACTGTTGATGTTCATATGGTGGTTGCATTCTGCGTGAAGTCCAGAGGCGGAGGCTTTAAGGAATTGCCCCTTTGGTCCTATGCCTGGCTGGGTCTGCAATAATACCCATTCCAACAAGATTGTAAAGCCATGGACTAAGTGGCAAGCGAGAAGGTGAGGTACTTTTGAACTTCACATTAGTTTAACATCTTAATTATTGACGTGTATTTCTGAGAATTTATGGTACTTTTACATTTATGTCACTCTATGACTTTAAATGAGTTCCAGCAATGATTTGGTGCCGAGCTGTGAAGGTGTGGGGACTGGGCTTCCTTGGTGCAGTACAAGTGCTCATGCACCTACTGACACCATGGTCTTGCAGTCCTGGCCACCTCAGCCATCAGCTTTGGTTCTCCACACTCGGCCATGTAAATATAAGAGAGCAGGATTAACAAACTTTTTGCCTTCTGGCTCAAAGGCACTAAATTCCCATATTGATTGCTGTTACAATCCCTGAAGTTTTGCACTACAATTGCCTTGCATGGTGTTGTTCTTGGGGATGACCACTAGGTGATGTTGCTACCGTTCAGACACATCTTCAGTTGTGTACCTCAAGGTCACTGGGTGTTTCGGCCTTTTATCACAAGACACCCTCAGTCGAGGCAAGCCCACCACAGGGTGATCAGACCTGGGTGTGTGTCTTATGGTTAGCCTCTAGATGGTCACGTGGAAGCCCAGACAGCATCTCTTCTTTTCAGCCACAGCCAGTGACTGCTCCGTTCGGCGGCATTTGAGGCTTTTTTCCTTCCATCTTCTTCTATACTGCTGACTGTGGCTGGTTGGGCTCTGGACTCATGTCTGTTGGTGTGACTGTACTTGGTTGAGCTTTGCCTGGGGTGCTGGTACCCAGTGGACTGTGGTGATTATCCTGCCACTGGGCTTCACTCGACTGATTTGACCTACATCTAAGAAAGTAATGGTCAATGCGAGGCCCCTCACCAAACTCTCTCAGGCACTTTTTTCTGCCCTGGTGGATCTTGAGACCCTTCTCTGATGTTATCTTTTCCCAGCCACAGATGCAATAGACAATAGACAATAGGTGCAGGAGGAGGCCATTCAGCCCTTCGAGCCAGCACCGCCATTCAATGTGATCATGGCTGATCATTCTCAATCAGTACCCCGTTCCTGCCTTCTCACCATACCCCCTGACTCCGCTATCCTTAAGAGCTCTATCTAGCTCGCTCTTGAATGCATTCAGAGAATTGGCCTCCACTGCCTTCTGAGGCAGAGAATTCCACAGATTCACAACTCTCTGACTGAAAAAGTTTTTCCTCATCTCAGTTGTAAATGGCCTACCCCTTATTCTTAAACTGTGGCCCCTTGTTCTGGACTCCCCCAACATTGGGAACATGTTTCCTGCCTCTAACGTGTCCAACCCCTTAATAATCTTATATGTTTCGATAAGATCTCCTCTCATCCTTCTAAATTCCAGTGTATACAAACCTACTCGCTTGTAGCTTGTGCAGCTTCGTAGCTTGTGTCCTGCCGGCACTGCTGCTCAGTCAATTGCTGTGCTGGTTGTCTGATTCAGCGTCGATTCCGTTACATTCTAATAGTGAAACCAGACCCTAAATTTGTTGGTTATTGTTGCTGCATAGTCGGACACTTGCATAAAGGCAGAAAGTGCTGTAAATAAGCAGATGTCAGATGCTGGAAAATAAAATAATTAAATTTCAGATCTTCAGATAAATGCTGTTTCTGTCTCACCAGACTCTGCCTTAGATCAGCTGAGTATTTGCAGCATAGAATCAGACAGCACAGAAACAGGCCCTTTGGCCCAACTCATCCATGCTGACCAAGACCCCTCATCTAAGCTAGTCTTATTTGCCCGCTTTCTGTTTTCATTTCAGGTTTTCAGCGTCTGCGTTTTGTCTTTGATCTTTGATGTGTTGAACACTAGGTTCTCTGCTGTTATGACTTTCTGAGAAACATGTTTCCATGGCAGCAGTTTAACTTCTTTTGAGCCAATGTTCCAAAGTACAGCAGAGGATTTAACCATTTACTTAAGTGACGTGATCTGCAGTGATTTGCCTGCAGCTTGTATCATGTTTTGTGTTCCTTGCATTTTATATGGAGTGGAAGGATGCAGATTTGTAGTGATTTGCTTTTTCATAATGCCAGATTTCCTCTGCCAAGCTTCCACGTGTCACCCAAGGCTTAAGTACGATGAACAATGAGAGCGTCTGCTACCCACTTGCTCCACAAAAAAGCTGCAAACAAGCAACTTCCATGCTTCCTCTTCACCTTCCCGTCCGAGAGGAATCCGACGATGTATATTTTGTTCATATGATCTTAGCCTTCATTTGCTCTCTAAAATCACAACCTAAAACCCACATTTCTCTTTTTCTATGCTTTGCTATAGCTAAGTGTGGACTCTGATTATGCCAGTGTGCTGTCTTTATATAAATGAAATGCAAGAAATATTATGAAAATATAGATGCCTAGCTTCATATATATATGATACAGCGTGGAAACAGGCACTTTGGCCCACCGAGTCTGCACTGACCAGCGATTCCCGCATATTAACACTAGGGACAATTTACACATACACCAAGTCAATTAACCTACATACCCGTACGTCTTTGGAGTGTGGGAGGAAACCGAAGATCTGGCAGAAAACGGGGAGGACGTACAAACTCCGTGCAGACAAAACCCGTAGTTGGGAACGAACCCAGGTATCTGGCGCTGTAAGGCTGCAACTCTGCCGCTGTGTCATCATGGTCACCCAGTGTTTTTGCACTGTATCACTAAACTAAATATGATGCCCGAGGTGGTAGTTATCCATGTTCATCCAGAACCCATCAATTAAAAACGACGCGAAACATCCTCGCTCACTTATCTCACATTCCAATAAAATGTTACTTTTCATAGTCCACATAGACAGGTGCCACAGTGGTGCAGCGGTAGAGTTGCTGCCTTACAGCACCAGAGACCCGGTTTCGATCCTGACTACGGGTGCTGTCCCGTACGGAGTTAGTACGTTCTCTGTGTGGCCGCGTGGGTTTTCTCTGGGTGCTCCGGTTTCCTCCCTCATTCCGAACATGTGCGGGTTTGTAGGTTGATTAGTTTCTGTAAATTGTTCCCAGTGTGTAGGATAGAGCTAATGTACATATGATCATTGGTCGATGTGGACTCAGTGGGCCGAAGGGCCTGTTTCCACACTGTACCTCTAAACTAAACTAGACTTCCACACTGTATCTCTAAACTAAACTAAACTGAATTGTTTGGGTTCTTATATAATTTCCTCCCGCACTCCAAAGACAGGTTTGTAGGTTAATTGGCTTTGGTAAAATTGTAAACTGTCCCGAGTGTGTAGGATAGTGCTAGTGTATGGGATGATCACTGGTCGACACGGACTCAGTGGGCGAAGCTGCATCTCTAAAGTCCAAAGTCTGTGTTGAACCTTTCCCCCAATATTCTTCCTATATACTAAAATAAAAATAGTTTCATGAAATTTTTAAAAATATCAGGAAAGAGAAAATATAATTTAAAAAATGCTGTTGTATTTTTCCCACTCTATATTGTGCAACTCCTGCAGCAGCAAATCCAACAGCTCATAACTTGGGTTGTCTGTGCTTGTTGCTCCATTCTTCACCTGGTTTGTGAGGTCTCACTTCTCCAGTGTGGTATAGCAATTGGCATTGAAGTTCTTTTAGAGATAAAGTGCATTCGGAGCTAGAAACAAGAGCTTTGTTCTTCTTGATTGCAGTCTGTTGTTCCTCTAGTGCGTTTGCGTATGCTCACTGTAGTGCCTTCTTCTTTCGTATGTCAACTACAACAGTCAAAAGTGGCAATTGGAGCTTCAGAGTACCGTCGTTGACGCTTTGCTGCAAATTTTGCCAGTTCCGTAGAACTACCCAGGGTGAACAAGGAGGATGTAAAGCAGCTCCCACCACACTGTACTGCCAAAATGTAGACTGATGCACACCTTGAGTGGGATAAAGAAGCATATTTTAAAAGGCAAAAAGTGCTGGAGTAGCTTGGTGAGTCAAGCAGCATCTCTGGTGAGTATGGGTAGGTTTCAGCTTGGGACCCTTCTCAAGGTAAAAAGACACAAAGTCTGAAGTAACTCAACGGATCAGGCAACATCTCCAGAGGACACGGATTGACATTACGGTAACATTGTGTATCCATGTTCTCTAGAGATGCTGCCTGATCTGCTGAGTTACTCCAGCACTTTGTGTCTTTTCTTGAAAACCAGAATCCTCAGTTCCATGGGTCTCTATACTTAAAAATGGTATGAGGGGTGAGATTAAAAGCACGTCAGTGAAAAAAATAAAATCTTATTTTAAAAATCCAGATAGGTAAAGCATTACCCAGGAGGAGGCCATTCAGCCCTTCGAGCCTGTACGCACCGCCATTCATTGTGATCATGGCTGATTGTCCCTCAATCAGTAACCCGTGCCTGCCTTCTCCCCATATCCCTTGATTCCAATAGCCCCTAGAGCTCTATCTGACTCTCTCTTAAATCCATCCAATTTCTTCCAGCCCTCCGGTTTCCTCCCACATCCAAAACGTATGTAGGCTGGCCGGTTGATTGGCTTCTGTAAATTGCTTTCAGGAACTTGAGGGGCAGTTTTTCACACAGAGGATGGTGGGTACATGGAACGAGCTGCCACAGGGGGGTAGTCGAGGCAGGTACTATAAAAACATTTAAAAGACAAAATGTGCAGGAAGCAACTGCAGGTGCTGGTTTAAACCAAAGATAGACACAACAAGCTGGAGTAACTCAGCGGATCAGACAACATCTCTGGAGAAAAGGAATAGGTGACGTTTCAGGTCGTCTGAAGAAGGGTCTCGACCCGAAACGTCACCTATTCCTTGTCTCCAGAGATGCTGCCTGACCTGTTGCGTTATTCCAGCATATAGTGTCGATCTTACACTTAAAAGACATTTGGACAGATGCATGGATAGGAAAGGTTTAGAGGGATATGGACCAAACTCGGGGAAAGTGGAACTAGTGTAGCTGAGGCATTTTGGATGGCATGGCATGTTGAGCCAAAGGGCCTGTTTCCATGCTGCCAGACTCTATGACTCAGTGTATATGTGGTCGAATCTGAGGAAAGTGAATGGGGATGTGGGGAGAATAACGTGGAATTAGTATGAACTGGTGCCTGATGGTGGGCTGAAGGGCTTGTTTCTGCATTGTCTTGCTCACTAATTTGTGACATTGAGAAGGGGGACTCCGTGATGGGGTGAGGTGAATTGGTGGTGTCTATCAGTGTGTAAGGCTGTCTGTTAGTTCGAGGGAGGGCCACGAAGATTAGGATTTCATTTTGCTTGGGACCCCCTACACCGATAGCTGGATGTCGGTGCATTTTCTGGTTGAAGGGAGGCATGTACATGATGCATGTCCATGTAAATGACGTCCTCTTCTTAAACTCCAGCAGCACGAACCCTGCCACTGGAGATCAAGCAAGCATCACTGGAGAAATTATTAGGAGCATTTGGAGAAATTGTAGATTTTCACCCAGGCGTTGATTTTAATGCATTTAGAAACATAGAAACATAGAAAATAGGTGCAGGAGGAGGCCATTTGGCCCTTCGAGCCAGCACCGCCATTCATTGTGATCATGGCTGATCATCTACAATCAGTAACCTGTGCCTGCCCTCTCCCCATATCCCTTGATTCCACTAGCCCCTAGAGTTCTATCTAACTCTCCTTTAAATTCATCCAGTGAATTGGCCTCCACTGCCTTCTGTGGCAGAGAATTCCACAAATTCACAATTCTCTAGGTGAAAAAGTTTCTTCTCACCTCAGTTTTAAATGGCCTCCCCTTTATTCTTAGACTGTGTCCCCTGGTTCTGGACTCCCCCAACATTGGGACCATTTTTCCTGTATCTAGCTTGTCTAGTCCTTTTATAATTTTATACATCTCTCTAAGATCCCCTCTTATCCTAAACTCCAGTGAATACAAGCCCAGTCTTTCCAATCTTTCCTCATATGACACAACCTCCATCCCAGGGATTAACCTTGTGAACCTATGCTGCACTGCCTCAAATTAGGAGACCAAAACTGCACACAATACTCCAGACGTGGTCTCACATTTGCAGTAGGTATTTATTTTAAAGTGGTGAAAGAATATGTATAACCCATTCCTTGAAATCACTGATCCAAAGGCCATAAGTGATTACCTGCTGCTGATTTTAAATAGTTCCTCATTAACACTTTATAAGATTTCTACGGTATGTGTCAGAGATGAATTTATTGTATGATGTTCATTAACCTGTGCTCGTACTTTTGAGATTAATGCACTGAAAGTGGTTGTCCTCTTTATTAATATTATGGAGAAGGCTACCATTCAAATGATAGATGATAATTGAAAATTTATAAAGATTTGCCTGGTTATGCTTTGCATTTTTATTTTATTCACTGTGTTGATTGCATTGCTTGGTATTAACTTGAATATCAGATTAGAAAAGCATCTAGCTTTGACTTAATTTCATTACTTAATTCAATGTTTGTGTTCAATTGATTTCCATGTGAAATGTTTTTGAGAATAACCATATGGAACAGTAAACATCACAGCAATAACATATTCCAGTAGTTGTTTGCATTAATGTTTTGATTTAATGCAATTTGCATGAGTTATTTCCACATGGATAGCTAATGATAGCTATTCCGCAATGATAGCTAATCATGGGACTTCAATGTGGATAACATAGGTTCTTCATTCTAGACGTTGACATGGGCACTGTATATTTTTACATACAGAGTAATTCTTGTCATTCTGGTCTTGTATTGAATTGCTTTAGGAAATGTAATAAAGTTATCACTTTTGACAACAATTTAGACAAATGGAAGCAATGGCAGACTTTCAGAAAATGTCCCAAAGTATCAACAATAAACATATAGGAAGAGAAAGATATGTAAAGAGCTATGGAGATAGCTATGGAGAGAAGGAATGGGTGATGTTTTGGATCAAGACCCTTCTTCAGCTACTTTGACTAGACTGGTAGTGATATATTACTTCCTGTTCTACTACAAACCTACTGACTCCCATAGTTATCTGGACTATATTTCTTCCCACCCTGCTTTTTGCAAAGATGTTATCCCCTTCTCTCAATTCCTCTGTCTCCGTAGTATCTGCTCCCAAGATGAAGTTTACCATACTAGGACATCCGAGAGCGCCTCATTCTTTAGGGAACATGGGTTTCCCCCCTTCTGTCATAGATGGGTCCCTCACACGTGTCTCCTCTGTGACCCACAGTTCTGCTCTCACTCCCCCTCCCCCCAGACACAACAAGGACAGAGTTACCCTGGTCCTCACCTTTCACCCCACCAGCCTCTGTATCAAACACATCATCTTCCGATATTTACATCACCTCCAATGTGATGCCACCACTAACCACATCTTCCCATTTCCACCCCTTTCCACCTTCTGCAGAGACTACTCCCTCCGCAACTCCTTGCTCCACTCATACCTTCACACCCAAACCACCCCCTCCCCAAGTACTTTTCCCTGCAACCAAAGACTTTTCCCTGCAAGGAGATGCAACACTTGCCCTTTTACCTCCTCCCTCGACTCCATCCAAAGACCCCAACAGTCCTCTCAGAAGAAGCAGAGGTTCACTTCAACCTCCTCCAACCTCATCTATTGTATCCGGTGTTTCCAACATGGGTTGCTGTACACCAGCGAGATCAGGCATTGACTCGGTGACCGTTTCACAGAACACTTATGCTCGATCCACCAAGGCCTATTGGATTTCCCGGTTGCTTATCACTTTAACTCCCCTTCCCATTCCCACACTGACCCTTTTGTCCTGGGCCTCCACCATTGCCAGAGTGAGGCCACATGCAAATCGGAGAAACAGCACCTCATATTTTGCTTGAGCAACTTACAACCCAGTGGTATGAACGTTGAATTCTCTAATTTTAGGTAACATACTAACACTCCCCTCCTCCCTCCATCCATTAAAAGCCGGTTCACCAGTCCCACAGTTCGCAACTATGTATTCCTCTTTACAGAAGCCAATTAACCTTCAAACCTGCATGTCTTTGGAGTGTCGCTCGAAACCTGAGCACCTGGAGAAAACCCATTTGGTCATATGGAGAAAGTACAAACTCCGTATAGAGAGCACCCGTACTCAGGATTGATTCCTGGTCTCTGGCACTGTGAGGCAGCAACTCTACCGCTGCGCCACTGTGCTGTCTCATTTTAAAGCATGAATGCACTTCCACACTACCACAAATTTCGTGTAGGAAAATAACTGCAGATGCTGGTTCAAATCGAAGGTAGACACAAAATGCTGGAGTAACTCAGCGGGTCAGGCAGCATCTGAGGAGAGAATTGTAACTTTTTTTGTTCCCTTTATTCTTAGTTTCAAACCTCCATACATTCTCGTACATTCGTTAGGACACTCGGCAAGGATTGTTATTCTCTTTTTTTTTGTTTTGGGAAGGAATGGGTGACATTTCGGGTCGAGACCCTTCTTCAGACTGATGTCAGGGGAGGGGGCGGAACAACGATAGGATGTAGTAGGAGACAGGAAGACTAGTGGGAGAACTGGGAAGTGGGAGGGGAAAGAGAGGGACAGAGGAACCATCTGAAGTTAGAGAAGTCAATGTTCATACCGCTGGGGTGTAAACTGCCCAAGCAAAATATGAGATGCTGTTCCTCCAATTTGCGCTGGGCCTCACTATGACAATGGAGGAGGCCCATAACAGAAAGGTCAGACTGGGAGTGGGAGGGGGAGTTGAAGTGCTGAGCCACTGGGAGATCAGGTTGGTTAAGGCGGACTGAGCGAAGTGTTGAGCGAAATGATCGCCGAGCCTGCGTTTGGTCTTGCCAATGTAGAGAAGTTGACATCTGGAACAGCGGATACAATAGATGAGGTTGGAGGACGTGCAGGCGAACCTCTGCCTCACCTGGAAAGACTGTTTGGGTCCTTGGATGGTGTCGAGGAGGGAGGTAAATTTTGCGGTCGATTTGCAGATGTAGAGGAAGTTTAATTTCCACCGCATCAAACTGGTTTGGCAATTTATTAAAAATATTCTTAATACCCGGACAAACCATTTGACAGGTGTTTAATATGAAAATATTAATGAATAGCTACAAATTGCAATAGACTGGATATTTGAACTATAAAGTGTGATAAATGCACGGGTGGATTAGAGGAGCAAATGCATCAAATATAAACTGTTTCTCAATGCCATGTTGTTTCACTTCAGTGGATTTGCAGACAGTTTGATTATGATAAATGGTAAGCTTCATGTAGAAGAAACAATGAATGGAATGCTAGAAGGTTTTATTCTCTGCATCTTATTCAGGCTGTTCATAAACAATGTGAATGCAATGACAAAATATGCTAAAGAAATGACACTGCCAAATAGCATCAGTGAGCCTGAGGCAACGAGTAAAGAAGTGCAAATGGAATATAACATGAATAAATATGAGGCACTGTATTTTGGTATGAGATGTGGGAAGCATATAAACTTGGATGTCCGTTGAAAAGGAATGAAAATAAATAAATCCTGATACAATCATGGACCTTTAATTAATAATGTAAAGTTTGCACGAGCTTGCATTTAAAAAAAAAAAGAGGAATATAATATAGAATAGAAATGTCAACACTTCTGTGAACATCAGTAAATGTAAGCAGAGGAACCATAATTAGGGCCATAATGTTTCTTCATGATTTCTGCCAAAGTGGGTTATTTTGGCTGCAGTGTAATTATTCAGATGCGATCTGAACAATAAAGGCTATTCAACTTTTTTTGGAAAGACAGGCTAAAAGAGAAGGGAGGTGCTGTGTGGAGTTAGTAAAGAAGGAAATTAATTCAAAGACACAGAAGCATATTAGTTCAAAAATTGATTAAGTAAGATCAGTATGGGGAGGACAGCTCAGAAGCACCAAGGAGCAAAACTTGTTGATGGGGTTGTCTGTAGCCTACAAAACTAGCAGTGACAAAGGGGATGGAATTCAACAGGAAATTGGTGATGCATACATTCAGCTGACAACCATAATCACGGGTAACTTTAATTTACATATATATTGAATGACCTAAATTAATAATACTGAGAAGGAATTCCTGGTGTGGGTACATGATGGCTTTTTAGACCAATATGTTGGGTAATCAACCGGAAAACAGGTTCTACTGTTCAATCAGAAAGGAATAATGAAAAATCTTGCTGTGTTTGGTCCCTGTGGGAAGAGTAACCATAACTTATAATTCTTCATTGAAACAGCAAGGGAATTGCATCAGGAACTTAATCTGAACAAAGGCAACTACAAAGACATGAGGTGTTAATTGATTTTAATAGTTTTGGAAACTTTATATGAGTGTGCCGATTGATTGTCAATGGATAATATTGAAGGAATGTTACCAGGAATTGCAACAATTATTCATTCTTGTCCAGTGCAAAATTAGGTTGGGCAGGATAGCTCAACAGTGGCTAATGAAGAAAACTAGGGATAGTATTGGATTTGAAGAGGAGACATGTAAAATTGCCAAAAACAATCTGCAGGATTTATTGGGAGTAAAGGAGGTCATAAAGATTGATTAAGTGGCGGAGGTTGGAGGATGTGAATAAGCTTGCAGGGAATATAAAAACTGCCTGATAAAATTTCCATAAATATGTGTAGTGAAACAGATTAATAAAGACAAAATTTTAACCCCGACAGTCAAAAAAAGGGAAATTATAATTGGGAACAAAGAAAAGAAAGAATAATTATCACGTACTTTGCCTTTGGCAGAATTGTGTGCAATTCTGTTACAGGAAGGATGTGGAGGTTTTGGAGAGTGGGCAGAAGGGGTTTACCAGAATGCCTCCTGGATTAGAGGATATTGGCCATAAGGAGACCTGAGCATAGTTTTAAGATGAGGGGAGAAAACTTTAAAGGAGATGTGTGGGGCAAGTTTTTTTTACACAGAGAGTGGCGGATGCCTGGAACGTGCTGCCAGGGGTGGGTGGCATTTAAGCGACTTTTAGAAAGGATCATCGGTGTACAGGGAATGGAGGCGATATGGATCACATGCAGGCAGAGAAGATTAGCTTGGCCTCGTGTTTAGCACGGACATCATGGCTCATTCTGAGCAGATATTACGCAGCTCCAGAGCCTGCTTTTGGAAAGGAGCCTCGGCACTGTGATAAAGTCTCTGCGCTTAGATTGCTAGGTCGGGTGATCCCTGACACAGGGAAGAGTCAGTGGATCAATGGAGCGAGAATTGGCCATTTGTCTCAGAATGGTGGTACTTTGTGTTCCCACAGACTGGCTCTGGCCAGTTGTATCAGAGCTGACCCAGATTAGTGCCACCCCTGGTGAAATGACTTTATCTGCTAATTGTCTTGTACCACATTGTGCAGTGCAGGAGGAACTCTCGATTCTCATAGTGATTCAATGTCACAGGTGAACCAACCATTGAACGTCACATTTGGAGTGATTCCAGCCTTAGATTGACGAAAGCATGTGTGCTCCATGTGCTTCATAGGCAGATGCTTCGTGCACTTACCAGCTTCCGGACAAAGTTTACATGAACTACTATAAGCACCATTTCCTCTCAATTATGCGTAAAATCATTCACAAAATGCAACATCATGTAAGTTTAATGGAGGAATATGTAGAAACAAAAAACTGCATATGCTGGTTTATACTAAAGATAGACGCTAGGTGCTGGAGCAACTCTGTGTTAGGCAGCATCTCTTGTTGACATTTAACTTGGACCTCAGAAAAGCATGAAAAAGAACTGTCAGACTGAAGAACGATCCCAACCTGAAACTTCACCCATCCTTTTTCTCCAGAGATGGCGCCAGGCCTGCTGAGTTACTCCAGCACTTTGTGCCTATCTGAAGTTTAATGTGGTGCCTGAAGGATATTACTGAAGTTCTGATATGTCTTGCTTGCAGTAACAGGGGTGGCACAGTGGCACAGCTGGTAGAGCTGCTGCCTCACAGCACCAGAGACCCGTGTTCAATCCTGATCTTAGATGCTGTCTGTATGGAGTTTTTGCACATTCTCCCTTCATCGCAAGGGATTCTTCTGGGTGCTCCGGTTTCCATCCCCATCCCAAAGACGTGCGGGTTTGTAAGATAATTGGCCTCTGTAAATTGCCCCTAGTGTGTAGGGAGTGGATGAGAAAGTGGGATAAACGGGTGATCGATGGTCGGTGTGGATTTGCTGGGTTGAAGGGTCTGTTTCTAGGTGTGTCTTTCAATTTAAAAATAGTTTTGGTATATCTGAGCTTCACACAGGGGTCTTTCTTGTGACTTAAAAGTAAGAAGTTGCTTCATTTGTGGCTTCTAAGAAATGTGTAATATTTAGACTGAACAAGGGTCCCAACCCGAAAAGTCATCCGACCTTTTTCTCCAGAGATGCTGCCTGATCTGCTGAGTTACTCCAGCACTTTGCGTCTATCTTCGGTATAAACCAGCATCTGCAGTTACTTCCTGTGTAATATGTGCAATATGCATGTGGTGATACCTCCGTGTCTTCTGACTAAGTGATTCATTTATATCTAATACACCAATGTACCACAGAAAAATAAATTGCATTAAACTTCATGTGTCATAAACATCATTGATATTCTGGGTCCATGTTTTACTGGAAAAAGGAGTGACAGAGGAAAAAGGATCCAGATCTCACAAATGCTCAGAATGGTTGATAATACCAGCAGGATAACCTAAAAAAGAGAATGTAAATGCTACATTGTAAACAAAGAAGTGGTTAAAACTGTAACTAGTCTTCTAGTTATTCTGACGGCAAAATGATCAACTGCTCAGAGCAGCACCTTTCCCCTATTGTTTTTCAGGATCACGCAGGGCCCAGTAAAGGTCATTTCTCCTGCCATTGATCTCTCTCACTCTTGTGAGGCTTTGGCTCAGTCTGAGGTCCAAGTTAAATGTCAACAAGACTCCTTTGGATGCCACTTGTTTCTCTGCAGCTCGGACTTTCTTGCTGTTATTTTTCATGTCGGCATGGTGTGTTCCCTCCATTTGTCAGTTCTCCTGCCAGGAGACAACACTGCTTTTACCGTGCAGAAAAACAAAGAGTCACCGTCACAGTAGTTTTTGCAGGGAGAAGCCTCAACCCATGTCCAATTATAAGCTGGAGGAAAGAACTGCAGAAGCTGGTTTAAATTCAAGACAGACACAAAATGCTGGAGTAACTCAGCAGGACAGGCAGCATCTCTGGAGAGAAGGAATGGGTGACGGTTCGGGTCGAGACCCTTCTTCAGACTGAGTCCAATTATAAGCTGCCTTGAGGACTGGTCTTATGATAGGCAGAGTAATGCCATCATTATACTTTATGCCATGTAACCCTGTGCATCTTATGCTTGGGGGTCTTGTATCCTGAACCGCACGTGTGGCGCAGATGGTAGAGCTGCTACCTCGCAGCACCAGAGACCCAGGTTCAATCCTTGATCTTGGGTGCTGTCTGCACGGAGTTTGCACATTCTCTCTGTGATCATGAGGGTTGCTTCCGGGTGTTCCGGTTTCCTCCCACATTCCAAAGACGTGCGGGTTTGCAGGTTTATTGGCCTCTGTAAATTGCCCTTAGAGTGTAGGGATTGGACACCAAAATTTGGTGTGGCAGCCAACTGTAATTTCTTGATTTCATCTTTAATGGCTACATGTTAGTGATTCAACATTTTATATAAAAAAATTATCTGACCTTAATGCATTTAAGACAGGAGACTATGCCAGTTCAGATGATTTCTGTCTTACCTGGTCTATAAGGAGCAATAAAGAAAGAATGAGGAAGGATGTTTAGGAAGGAAGGGATAGTGGAGGAGGCGGGTTTATAAGTGCTGGATGGAGCCCCGGATTAGCAAGTTTATCCAGGATGGCAGGCCAGTGGAAGGGTGGGTGTATCTGGGCTGGAGGGAACAAGGGGTAGGTATAATAAGGTTAGAGAGGGTAGTTGTAGCAGGAGGGATGTGCATTGGCGTGGGTGGCATTCCCAGACCTAAGTAGATGGGTGTGTTTGGGCGAGAGGGGCAAAGGAACATGGGCTGCAGGAAGCGGGTTGTGGGGGAATGGCAGGATCGTGCATGTTGGGGAGGGAACGCTGTGGCGAGGGAGTAGCAGGGTCTGGGCTGGTTGGAGCAGGGCAGAGGTATCTCGGCTTGAGGGAGCTGGGGAGAGCCAGGGAAGGATCTGGGCTTGGCAAGATGGTGGTGTTGGTGGGGCAAGGGCAGATAAATGACGGAAATATGACCTTTATGATCTGTTTCACTAGTTCCTCATTGCTAAAAGATGCAGCAGCTGTGGGATCGGAAGGATAAGCCTGTAAAATAATCCAGAAATAGCCTTCGGAAGAGGATTTTGTACATCTAATGTTAAAAGTCGCACAGCGGAATCATGGAAGTTGGAGAATATTGGCGTGCACCACCTGCTTAGATCACACTGTGTAGATATTGATTGGTACACTGAGGAAATTTTAGTTTAGTTTAGAGATACTGCACGGAAACAGGCCCTTCAGCCCACCGAATCCGCACCGACCAGCAATCCCCGCACATTGACACTATTCTACACACACTAGGGACAATTTACAATTATACCAAGCCAATTAGCTAACAAACCTGTACGTCTTTGGAATGTAGGAGAAGCCGGAGATCCTGGAGAAAACCTATACAGATCACGGGGTGAACATACAAACTTTGTACAGACCGCACCCGTAGTCAGGATCAAACTCAGATCTGTGGTGGTGTAAGGCAGCAACTCGACCGCTTTTGTGAATAATTTCCACTTGCATTGAATCGTGACTGTGCAGTGATTAGGCATCATTAGTATGCATCTGTTGCTGTGGAAAACCAAAGAAGATATCCCCTGAACTGAGCAAAATGCTCCTGAATATATTAGGAAGCATTAGCTTTCTGTGCTGCCAAAAAAGAAATCAAGCCAGAAGATTTTTGGCTGTTCTTTGTGCCAATTGTTATTCTTGCAATATTATTTTATATTTGTGGCAATTAGCAACATTAACACCTCACAGTCCTCAGCAGTTGGAATAGACTAGTTTCTTGGCTGTTGTACAATACAGTGAAATGAATGCATCTAATCGGTTTCCAGTAGAATAATGGCAGATGAGTGTAATACGTGTATTGTATGTATGTTTTATGTGGGAATGTCAATACCTGCTAGAAATTCATCCCCGTAGGTCTTTATTTGCAATGATTAGTTTCATGCTTTTTCCCCAATAGCTGAGTTTTTTAGTTGGAAACAGGCCCTTTGGCCCACTGAGTCCATGCCAAGCAGCGATCACCTGCACACTAGTTCTACCCTACATACTAGGAGTATATACAGAAGCCAATTAACCTACAAACCTACACGTCTTTGGAATGTGGGAGGAAATCGAAGCGCCTGGAGAAAACCCCTAGGGAGAACGAAAAACCTCAGTACAGCCAGCACCCCTAGTCAGGATTGAACCCGGGTCTCTGGCGCTGTAAGGTAGCAACTCTACCGCTGCTCCAATGTGCCACCCTTATTGTGAGAATATCTGAATGTTAGTATACCAGCTCGCAAAAACAATTGTGTGCAGAGGACGTTGCCTTTCCATAACAGACATGATCTGAAGATTTGCTGGAATCTGGATAAGGCTGAGATCTGCAGTCTTCTATTTGCATCACACCAATATTGATGGATTTGTTTTTTATCTGGAGATGCAGTGACCCCAAAATGCTCCCGACAGAAGGCAAAGTCATTTGTCAAAGCTGCAAAATATTTAATTTTAAAAAAATGTTTCTGATATTCAGAGACATTTATAGTGGTTGCAAATCAAAATAGGTATGCTAAATAAACTATTATTTAAAAAAAAATAAAGGATCAAGTTAACTAAAAGTACGATATTTAGAAATATTTACAAAAATAATTTCTAATAAGTAACTTGCCTTCCTTGTTGCCTGCTAAATCTATGCCCCATATCCCTCACTGAAATCAGTGGGGTCTCAGATCTTGCCCCAGCCTGACCTACCAGAGGGTGTAAGTGCCAGTGAATCCCTGCAGGAGTGAGCTCTGGCACTGGACTATGTGGTAGACGGATTGACAGATCCAGTTCCCATAACCTGCAGTGCCCAAGATTTAAGTCCTTCACAGTATGTGTGTGGGAGGTGGTCTTGGAGGGGAGGATGTTCCTCAAACTGCGGAGCATCCTGGACAATACAGCCCACCCCCTCCATGACACACTGGTCAACCTGAGGAGCACCTTCAGCAACAGACTGGTTCCACCAAGATGCAACACAGAACGCCACAGGAGATCCTTCTTCCCTGTGGCTATGAAACTGTACAACTCCTTCCCCTTCTGTCATGGGGTAGACTGACTCCCCTACCCCCCCCCACCCCCCAAATCTTTGCACATCCCAAATCCTTTCCACTCATCACTTTAATTTCATGTTTCATGTATTTTGTGTTTTTTAAAAAACTGTCGGCAGATCAATTTCCCTCCTGGGATAAATACAGATCTATTGTATCGTATCGTATCGTAAGTGTAGAACTGATTTCAGTTTGAATGGCTGACTGTTGTTCAGCGCCTGTGTGCCACAGTCAGCATGGTTTCATCCACGAATATTGGTGGTTTTCTAAAACTAATATGCAACTGGCTGTCTTCCACACTGTTATTATCTGGAGTGTCATGAGGCAGGCCAAAGAATTGCACTGTAGTGTTAGAGCCTGGCTTGGGATCAGCTCCCTCCAAGACGGCAAGAAAGTGCAGAGAGTTGTGGATGTAGCCCAGACCATCATCCAAACCAGCCTCCCTTCCATTGATTCCATCTACACTAAATGCTGCCTTGGCAGGGCCACCAGCATAATCAAGGACCAGTCTCACCCCGGTCATTCCCTCTTCTCCCCTCTCCCTTCAGGCAGGAGGTACAGAGGTTTGAAAACGCACACTTCCAGATTCAGTGACAGTTTCTTCCCGGCTGTAATCAGGCAACTGAATGGTCCTAACATCAACTACAGTGGTCCTGACCTCCCATCTACCTAATCAGAGACCTTTGATTTTAATTGGATTTTATCAGACTTCAATGTTATATCATGCACTAAATGTTGTATCCTTTATCCTTTACCTGTACAATGCGGGCGGCTTGATTGCATTGCCATATGGACTTCCCTATGACTTGATAGCACGCAATCAAAAGCTTTTCACTGTACCTCGGTACAAATGACAATAATAAACTAAACTAAACCAGAGTTCTTTGTTATATAAAACTTAGTTGAAAAAAAACCTGTCCATCTTGATCTTGCATGTTTATATATATACATATATCAGTTCACAAACACAATAAGTTGAGCATTTCAAAAGAGGTAGTGATTTAATTGCCAGATGAAATACTTAATGCACATAAATGCAGCATCTTTAAACTCCATCCAGTGCCTGCATTTTCCAGTGTCATTGTTCCACAGCAGCCACACTGCATGAATCTGTTGTCTCACGAGATCACAATGTGCCCACTAACATGGGCACAGAGGCCAACTATGCCCATGCACACAGTTACACTGTAGGCACCAAAATTGATTTCCGGATTTACGAAGGTTTCCTACTCCTTTTAAATAGAAAAGGATGCCTTAATAATTATAGATACTGTAGTTTTTACATGTGCCATAATAGCGATTAATTAAACATTTAAGAAGTTGTCAGACAATATTAAAAAATGATTGCGTTTTATGTCTATCAAAACAATTTCCTATATCCCAATGAGTTCCGAGCAGCATACAACAGAGAGAACACATAGGGTTCAGATAATCACAGAGTGATTATGGTATGGAAGGAAACCCCTTGGTCTGTCAAGTTTATATTGGTTTCACATAATAGAATGTAGTAATCCAATTTGTTCCACTCCTTTGTTACCTCCCCATTGCTGTATAAATACTTTCCATGCATATATTTACCCATCTCCCATTCAAAAGGATCACAATTGAATCTGCCTCTATTGTTAGCCAAACGGTGTAAACTAGTCCCCAGCAACACACTGTTTGTGTGGGGGAAAAAAACCCAATCCTCATGTCAATAGCTCCATTCATTGTCTCTTTTTGACCTCTCTGACAGTTGAGAACTGTTTCTCTCTATCACTTCTGTCTGTACTCTTGGTAACTTTAAATATCTTTTATCAGATCACACCTTACAATCTCCTTTGTTCCAGGGAGAATCTCTCCAGTTTCTCCAGTCTGTCTGCATACATGCTCTTTCTTGACAAATCTCTCCAAGCCCTTTACATCTTTCTTAAAGTATGGCATCCAAAGCTAGACACACTGCTCCAGTCCTGGCAAAAGCAATGTTTTGTAAAGGTTCCTTGTGATTTCCTTGCACTTGTACTCTACGCCTCTATTTACAAAGCCCAGGATCATACATGCTTTATCAAATACCTTCTCAACCAACCTTCAAGGAACTATGTACATCTACCTTCAAACATTTTTCCCAAGCCCCTTTTCGAATTGTGCTGTGTCATTTATACGTCCTTCCTACTAAAACGTAACACCCCTCATTTCACATTATTAGATTTTATCTGCCACCTCTCTGCCCATTCAATCACTCTTTTCATATCTCCATCAACTCCATCACCAACATCAAAGCCATGCACATGTTCCTGAACTGTTTTCCCAAGTAAATGGAAACACCAGTGGGCGTGGGGTCATAGAGTGTCAGGAAACAGATACCACAGATCCCAGGAAATTTGCAAAACATCTCGTGATACATCGCACGTTGTGTTGTTTTGCACTAATGTTAAGCAGCACGGTGGCGCAGCGGTGGAGTTTCTGCCTTACAGCGCCAGTGACCCGGGTTCGATCCCAACTATGGGTGCTGTCTGTATGGAGTTTGTACTTTCTTTCCTTTACCGCGTGGGTTTTCTCCAAGATCTTCGGTTTCCTCCCGCACGCTAAAGACGAACAGGTTTGTAGGTCTGAAGAAGGGTCTCGACCCGAAACGTCACCCATTCCTTCTCTCCTGAGATGCTGCCTGACCTGCTGAGTTACTCCAGCATTTTGTGAATAAATACCTTCGATTTGTACCAGCGTCTGCAGTTATTTTCTTATACTACAGGTTTGTAGGTTAATTACCTGGTATAAGTGTAAATTGTCCCGATTGTGTGTAGGATAGTGTTAATGTGTGGGGATCGCTGGTTGGTGCGGAATCGGTGAGCTGAAGGGCCTGTTTCTGCACTGTATCTGTAAAAATAAAACGAAAAAACTAAATTGACAATTTCAGACATGTTATGCTGCCACAAGTAAAAATGTAGTTGTTCCGTTTTGGTACAAGTGAGAATTAAACACTCTTGACCTCTTGACTCTTGTCTTCCTGAATGGCTGGTGGACACAAATTTGATTTCAAATTTTAAAAGAGGATTGGAGAAGTATGGGTGGAAATTGGCAGGCCTGTGTGGAGATTAGTTGTTCTATTTCAAACAGGCAGTACAGGCATAATGGGCCAAATGTTCTCCTTCTGTAAAGCTGTAACATTAAGAAAAAGATGATGCTACATGCCAGTGGCATCTTGCAATTTTTTAAGAACATCACAAATAGGAGCAAGAGTCGACCTTTTTTCTTTTCAAGACTCCTCTACCACTATAAAAGATGATCTGATTTTGGCATTGACTTCACAGTTTGACTCCTGCCTGAACATTATAACCCCTGCATGTAGTCAAAAAATCTATCTCAGCTGTGAATATACTCATGACTCAGCATCACACTGGAGTGTAATTAGAATTTCTGATTATAATTATTGATTGAAGCTTTAGTATAATTTATGTTGATGACTAAAGCTAAGAGTTTATGGTGGAGAAATAGCATTTCAAAGAAGAAATCTTCACCCCGAGGCTTAATCTCAACATTTTACTCTGGAACATATTCATATAAACGTATCCTGTTCAATGGTCACTTATTCTTTTTGATCATCCTGCTTTTGCTCAATGAAGAAGCGGGAAATAAAAGCCCAGAGATGAGTGAGAGCAGGGCTTCTTCCAGTTTGGAACATTGGTGGAGAAGGGATGATACTTACTGAGCTGGAAGCAACTGATGTTAGTATTAACTTTAATCAGATCTTCCCAATGATAGTAAACAGACATCTACTATCACTAATTGGCGACATCTGAAGACAGGTTCTGAGTCTGAAGAAAGGTTCCGACCTGAAACACCACCTATCCATGCTCTTCAGGGATGCTGCCTGACCCATGGAGTTACTCCAGCATTTTGTGTCTTTCCTTGGTAAACCAGTATCTGCATTTCATTGTTTCTACAGTTTATACACTCCCAATAGACAGCTGAAGACAAGGTTTGGGGAACGTCACTAACAGTCATTTGTCTACACTTGCTGATGTTAATAAAAGCACACATTTTAGAAAATAGCTTTTATCTCTCCAACATTAGCTAATTCTGTATGCTGTCAACACCGGTTTTTCCAATTTATCGTGGTACGGGTAGAATGATTGTGCTACAGTATTAACATATTTCAAGGTCTCAGACCATATGTCATGGGAATGTTCAGACAGTAGCAAAAAATTGGAAAAAGGTTATGTCCGCTTTCAGTTAATGAAGAAATAAATGTGTGTGTGTGTGTATATATATCTATATATATATAATATGTGTGTGTGTATATATGTATTATATATTTGTGTATATATGATATTTATATATATGTGTGTGTATATATATATATATATGTGTGTGTGTGTGTGTGTGTATATAAAATATGTAGAAGGATAATTGTATATAATTGTAAAATTTCACATTTTATTTCAGTTTTCGTCTTATTTTCTATTTGCAGATTGTGATTCCCATGCTTCATTCACAACTCACGACATGCTCAATGTGGAGAGCCCAGATGGACATCTGGATGAAGATGGCAATGGGGAGGGCAAATCTCAGGTGGACTCGGGCACTGCACTTGGAACAAATGCCCCAGGAAAATCAGCAGTCAGGTCAGAAATACAACATTAAAATTAAAAACAATATTGTGGAAATATGAGACCAAGCAGTAAAACTGGAAAATAGTACAGCAAATGATTTGATATTTATGAAGAGGAAAGATGGCTTGTGGTACTTCTGTTGTGGTCCCTGTATGACAGACAATTGGAAATTCATCAAGGACTTCTCCTATTTAGATTTCCAGTCTGATCTATTGTACAATTTTCAGAGTTTACTGCTTGGTTCCAGCAATGTGATTACTTACCATCGTGTGTTCAGGATGCTGAGCATAAAAGCACCAGAAATAGTTAATAAGTAGATAGCATTAGACATAGGAGAGGTAAAAACGCAAGGCAAAAACGCGAAATCAACTTCCGTAAGCTGAACTCTGTTTCACCTATCTCACTCTCATCCTCCCTCTCTGAAAAAATGTCCACCTCTCCCCTCGTTGACCTCCACAGCCCCTCTGACCTCACTGACTACTACAACCACACTCTCTCCTCCTGCCTCGACCAGCTTGCACCTATAAAAACCAAAACAGTTTCCTTCACCCACTCTGCTCCCTGGTTTACCCCTGAACTCCGCATGATGAAAACCCATGCCCGCCAACTTGAAAGACTCCGCAACAAAACAGGTCTCACAATTCACTCCCAAGCCTACAAAGACCACCTGCAGCAATACAAAGATGCTCTCTCCCGCGCCCACTCCACCTACTACTCTCAAATCATTCTGGCTCCGGAAACCCAAAAGCACTCTTCTCTACAATAAACAAACTCCTCAGCCCCCTGGACACCATCTCCCAGTCATTCACAGTCGACAAATGCACCTCTTTCCTTTCATTCTTCCAAAGCAAAATAGACAACATCTACAGCACCTTAACCACCAACGCATCTGCTCCCCCTCAAACCACCTGCTCCCCCTTATCCTGTCAACCCCTGTCTCAGTTCTCCCCAGTCTCCACCACCGACCTCTCTGACCTCTTCACAGGAATGAAAACTGCCACCTGCTCTCTGGACCCCATCCCCTCCAGCTTTATCAAGGCCTGCCTTCCTGCTCTCTCTCCACTTATCACTGCAACAATAAACTCCTCCCTGTCCACTGGCATCGTCCCGCCATCCCTCAAAATCGCTACTGTCACCCCCATTCTGAAAAAACCTGGACTCAACCCTGACACCCCAAACAACTTCAGACCAATCTCCAACCTACCCTTTCTGTCCAAAGTTTTGGAACGCGCTGTAGCTTCTCAACTCAAACATCACCTCTCTACAAATAACCTGTATGAAACATTCCAATCCGGATTCCGCTCCAACCACAGTACTGAAACTGCACTCCTCAAAATCACCAACGACCTTTTCCTCTCCTCTGACGCTGGCAACCTCAACATTCTCATCCTACTCGACCTCAGCACCGCCTTTGACACCATAAATCACTCCATCCTCCTCACCCGACTTGAAACCACCTTTAACATCACCGGCACAGCCCTATCCTGGATTAAATCATACCTCTCCGACAGGCACCAGTTCATCTCCATTAATAACTGCAAATCCCCCACCGCTCCCCTCCCCCAAGGTGTCCCCCAAGGTTCAGTTCTCGGCCCCCTCCTCTTCATCCTGTACCTGCTCCCCCTTGGTCAATTAATCCGCCGTCATGGTCTCAAGTTCCACTGCTTCGCCGATGATATCCAGCTCCTCATCTCCACCAAGTCAATCTCCACCACCACACACTCTACCCTGACAAACTGCATCACTGAAATAAAATCTTGGCTTCAATTCAATTTCCTCAAACTCAACTGCGACAAATCTGAAATCATCATCATTGGACCAAAAACCCTCACCAAATCCACCCACAACTTCACCCTCAATATTGATGGTTTCCCAGTATCCACCTCCCCTCACATCCGGAATCTTGGAATCATCTTTGATCAAACCCTCTCCTTCGACAAACACACTAAACACATCACCAAGACAGCCTTCTTCCACCTCAAAAACATCGCCCGTCTCCGTCCATCCCTCTCCTCCACAGCTGCAGAAACCCTCATCCACGCCTTCATCACCTCCCGTCTGGACTACTGCAACAGCCTCCTCTATGGCTCACCCTCAAAAATCATCAATAAACTCCAATACATCCAGAACTCCGCTGCCCGTCTACTCACCCACACCCCGATCCGTGACCATATCACCCCCGTCCTTTACAAGCTCCACTGGCTCCCCATCCCGAGAGAATCCAGTACAAAATCCTCCTCATGACCTACAAAGCCCTCCATAACCTGGCCCAATCCTACCTGACTGACCTCCTCCAGACACACTCCAACCCGTACCCTCCGCTCTGCTGCTGCTAACCTCCTGCCCCCCCCCATCCGGACCAAACTCAGATCCTGGGGGGACAGGGCTTTCTCCATCGCTGCTCCCACACTCTGGAACTCACTACCCCAAACCATCAGAGACTCCTCCTCACTCACCTCATTCAAAACATCACTGAAGTCTCACCTGTTCAGCACTGCCTTCAATCACTGACCGTCACCTCACCTTCTTTTTCCTTTTTCTGTTCGTTTACTTATTTATCTATTATTTTCTTTTCTATGTTTTAGTAAACCCTGTAAAGCGTCTTTGAGTGTTTGAAAAACGCTATATAAATGTAATGCATATATGTAAGTAGCCCATTGTACCATTTAATAATATTGTGGCTTATTCACAATCCCAAGTTTATGTTCTCATTTAATCTTCAGAACCCTTTCTCTTAGAGTCCAAAAGCTGTTGATCTTGGTCTTTAAGTTTACTTTACTTCACATCCCTTTCAGCTAAAACAATAGCAAAGATTTGCAATCCCCTTTACCCGAGTTAAATGACCGACCACTAGTTGCTTTGTTAGTTACTTGATTTACTGTGAAGAAACCCAACAATGTTGGAATGACAAAAGAATAAATAAATTAATATAATCTGAACAGTTTGCCAGATTATGCATCCTATGTCTTACATAAGTTATATGTAGGCAGAATTACAACTTTACAGGTAATAAATTCCCTTCCAGTTACAGTGGCAAGAGTTCACCCATGTACTTACTGTTCCCTAATATGTTTTTCCTTGGTTTGGGAGTTTTTCTTGAGAGCTTTATCCATTGTGATACTCGCCAAGGTCACTCATCTTATGGTGGGAAACAGGGAGGGAAATGAATGGCCGAGCTATGTTTGCTACTGCTAGGAAGGTAACAGAATCTTCTTTGAGCAAATTTCAATCAATTCAATGTCCTTGTAAATGCATAAGGTTCACAGTTGCACTTGACCATGTTTCGAATTGCCTTTATACTAGAGGCTAGCTCATTGCTTGATGGAACAAGACTGCCTGAAAAAGTATTTTCATTGTTACTCCATTTCTTGGCAGTCCATTATTCTTTGGAATTCAAATGTAATCATTTTTGGAGGAGTGCATGTGCACATCCTTAACGTGCAGGAAAGAACTGCAGATGCTGGTTACAATCGAAGATAGACACAAAATGCCGGAGTAACTCAGCGAGACAGGCAGCATGGGTGACTTTTCGGGTCGGGTCCATGTGTGCATATCCTTAACGTTTTCTGGGAATATGTGTGCGCATCCATCACCTTTTTATAATTTTAATGATTACTGGGGTGAAGGCCTCAGGACATTACACAGCCCTGTTCTTTATTGAAGAGGTAGTTCTCATATCAGCTCTATTCATATTTTAATAAGAGTACAGCTTGAACACAAGTGAACACAGAAGCTTTACGCAACCATTTATTATCGGCGATGTTATTATGTGACAATTAAGATTCCCCATTGTGCTGGAGCTTATAATAACAATGGTCAATTATATCTGGATGCTATTTCTGTGAGTGCAGTTCGGAGGCTTTTGTATTAGTTTCAAAGAAGTCGGTAATTTCAATACTGGATGGGTAGTGGGGCCAACGCTGGCCAATAGCAGTTCATTACATGCTTCTGGCAGCTATTATCGCTGGTTGACAAATAACTTGTGCTGCCAAATGGCATGGGCCATTTAATCTAGAGATCAGGCAGCTGGTGTGGTCCAAATGGGGAAACATCAAGCAGAATGCTGGGAAGTTGTAGGACGCATGTTGCTGGGATATAAAGTAATTTCTGTCTATCATGGGCCTCCTCCAGTGCCATAGTAAGGCCCACCGGAAATTGGAGGAACAGCACCTCATATTTCGCCTGGGCAGTTTGCAGCCCATTGGTATGAACATCGACTTCTCCAACTTTAGATAGTTCCTCTGTCCCTCTCTTCCCCTCCTCCTTCCCAGATCTCCCTCTATCTTCCTGTCTCCACATATATCCTTCCTTTGTCCTGCCCCCCTGACATCAGTCTGAAGAAGGGTCTCGACCCGAAACGTCACCTATTCCTTCTCTCCCGAGATGCTGCCCGACCTGCTGAGTTACTCCAGCACTTTGTGAATAAATACCTTCGGGCTATAAAGTAAACTTTACATCATTTTTTATGGGGTTTGGAAAGGCAGGAATGCATTTCTTGACAAGACTGAAGTAATCTTATGTTCAGTTTAGAGATACAGCGTGGAAACAGGCCTGAAGATAGACACAAAATACTGGAGTAACTTATCAGGTCAGGCAGTATCTCTGGAGAAAAGGGATATGTGACGTTTCGAGTCAGAACTCTTCTTCAGACCTGGAAACGGGTCCTTTGACCCACTGAGTTCACGCCAACCAACAATCACCCGTACACTAGTTCTATCCAGCGGAGTGAGGGGGTATGGGGAGAAGGCAGGAACGGGGTACTGATTGAGAGTGATCAGCAATGATCGCATTGAATGGCGGTGCTGGCTCGAAGGGCTGAATGGCCTACTCCTGCACCTATTGTCTATTGTCTATTGTCACTACCGTATTTTTTTAAACGGAAGCCAATTAACCTACAAACCTGCACAGCTTTGGAGTATGGGAGGAAACTGGAGCACCCGGAGATAACCCATCTGGTCACAGGGGGACATACAAACTCCGCACAGACAGCACCCGTAGTTAGGGTCTAACCCGGGTCTCTGGCACTGGAAGGCAGCAACTCTATGGTTGCACCACAGTGCTGCCCTGAATTTTAGATCATTATTTCATTGCACTCCACATTTGGCAATCATGAACCTAATTTCACCGTCTCCCTCAAGTCTATGCTTTGCTGTCAGTATAATGTCAGCCTGATACCTGAGATGTCAGTAATAAGGCAGCACAATTTTAAGTTAATTATAGAAAAATTAGAAAGGATAGAATTTTTTTTTAAGTTACAGAATGAGTGGTGGGAGTGTGGAACTCGATCGATTGAAGTGATGGTGGGAAACTCTTGGGCACTTGGAGAGTTGTAACCTGCTAGACAACGAATCAAGAGCTTGGAAGTGGGAGAGATCTGAAGCTGAGCTGTAGCTGGCATTGACAAATGGTCTCGTTCTCTGCCGCATCAACTTGGCTGATGCAAGTAACCCCAATGGGTACGATTAACATGGGGCCCATCCTTCAAAGTGGTTTCCAAATTAATGTCCGCACCGCAGGTCTATCTGAGAGAAAATAGCCCATTTAAAATTTAGCTCTGTTGTACGGTGTATGGAATGAGCTGTGTAGGAGTTGAGACAGGTACTGTTGTGACATTTAAGAAACATTTAGACAGGTACATGGATAGGACAGGTTTAGAGGGAAATGCAGGCAGGTGGGACATGTTGGCCGGTGTGCGCATTGGTCCGAAGGGCCTGTTTCCAAGCAGTATGACTCTATGATTGCAGGAAAGTAAACAAGAAATACAGGTACAATGATGGACCCTCTATTTTTAAAATTGAATGGGTATGAATGGAAAATGATGAATGGGAATGGTCACCCATTTCATGTCTGTTTTGGAAACAGAATATAGCAGAGTAGTTCTGATGGCATCCATGCTGAGCACTAGTTACTCAGTATCACGAGTTTATTGTCACGTGTACTGAGGTACAGTGAAAAGCTTTTTGTTGCATGCTAACTGTTGCAGCAGAAAAACTGTTCATGATTACAATCGACAGATACATGATGAAGGGAATAATGTATAGTGCAAGATAAAGTCCAGTAAAGTATGATTGAAGATGGTCTAAGGGTCTTCAATGAGGTAGGTGGTAACTCATGACCACTCTCTAGTTGTTGATAGGATGGTTTAGTTGCCCGATAACAGCTGGTAAGAAACTGTCCCTGAATCTGGAGGTGAAACATAGAAAATGGGAGCAGGATTAGGCCATTCGGCCCTTTGAGCCAACACCCCCACCATTCAATATGATCATGGCTGATCATCCAAAATCAGTACTCGGTTCCTGCTTTCTCCCCATATCCCTTGATTCCATTAGCCCTAAGAACTATATCTAACGCTCTCTTGAATACATCCAGTGAATTAGCCTCCACTGCCTTCTGTGACAGAGAATTCCACAGAATCACAACTCTCTGGGTGCAAAGGTTTTTCCTTATCTCAGTTCTAAATTGCCTACCCCTTATTCTTAAACTGTGACCCCTGGTTCTGGACTCCCCCAACATCGGGAACATTTTCACACTTCTGTACCTCTTGCCTGAGGGGAGAAGAGGGAGTATCCTTGGTGAGACTGCTCCTTGATTAACTATGGTAATAAATGCTGCAAATCAATTATTTTTTGTTTAGCCTGGCAATTAATTGTGCTCCCTAGATTTAATATCCACTGCACCTGTTGGATAGGCTTCAAACAGGTGTCTGCCCTGAACAAATAATGGCTATATGGAGCTCATGTGCTATTGATCCAAACAAAGATTTTGAATCTGAAATAATTCAGGATTTGAAGTTAAATTGATCGCAACAAATCAATTGCTGTTACTCCATAAATGTTTCTATCACTTGGGTTACTGCTTAGAATTTTTTTGAACTTTTACCACAAACAACAATGTGATTGGTTAACTGAATTGATTGAAAGATACAGCATGGAAATAGGCACTTTGGTCCACCAGGTCCGTGTTGACCATCAAGTTCACACTAGTTCCACGTTATCCCACTTCCACATCCACTCCCTACATACTAGGGCAATTTTACAGAGGCCAATTAGCCCACAATCCCACCTGTCTTTGGGCTGTGGGAGGAAACCCAGGCAGTCACAGGGAGAACGTGCAAATGCAAAATCGACAGCACCCGAGGCCAGGATCGAACCAGGGTCTCTGGCACTGTGAGGCAGTAACTCTACCAGCTGCGCCACTCTGTCTATTATAATCTCAGTAGCAACTAAAACATAGGGGTGGGTTTTTATTTCCATCTGGCAAAGGTGATAAATTCATCACACGATTGCATTCTAGTTAATTATATCGATTCAAATAAATCAGGCTTTCCATCAGCAAAGACCAATGGGAGATGCTGGCTGACAGGAGCAAAAGTCATGAAAGGGTAAATTCATATTCTAAGGTAGGAAAGCTTTCAATAGAATTAGAACACGTACAGACACCATCTTTGAATTTTGCAAATGCAATGGAAAGATCATTCTGCTCAACAAAAAAAATCAGAAATTAATAATAAAATTCCAATAGTCAGAAGAGGTGTGAAAAAATCTTCTAAGAGCTAATATGGACAATGTTATCTATAATCGGCATCTCACGATTATGATCAGAGTCAGATTGTAACTTCCATTCAGAGTAAAAGTTATTACATCTCTTTATAAAATTCTCATTCCCAGAAAGCGACAAAATTCCTTTCCTTTCTTATATTCAATGGTCCGTTAATGGATATAATTTAAAATAAATTATTTATACTACAGCTGCATATTATCACAATGTTGCCATTGAATGAAAACAAGAATGAGACATGCTCTTTTAGTGGAAAATTAATTTCACCCGATAATTGATCGTCTTTCTAAAGCTTAAATAATTGAAGCTGGCCCTCCAGTCAGTCTGATGCAGAATTAGTCCAATGTGAAAGCCTCCAAAGGTAAAACTTCATCATTTTCTTTTTGCTGGATATTAGCGTTAGAGTTGTGTTATGGAATCAGGATGATTCTCATTTCATCATGATCAGCTGTGATAATTAAAATATTCCAATCATTTTCAAACGCTTTCTTGTTCTGTATTGAAAACAAAGTTGTGATCTCTGAACTTAGCAATCCAGCCCTACTTCTTTGTTCACAAAACCTGCTGAGATTTACTGAGACATGAGGCGGGTAGAACATTGCATGGTGGTGGAGCGCTGCTACAAAATAACATTTAAGTTTAAATTATTTTTACTAATCTTTTGAATTTTGTATTTCTATAATGTTTGATTGCTCGATTTTAAGATGTCTCCAAGCTCTAACGTTATTTATTTTGTACTCCATGTGCAGGGAACAAACAGCTAGGAGGGGGAGAGGGGGGAGGTTGAGGGGGATGGAGTGGGGGGGGGAAAGGAAGGGGGGAGAGGAAGGGGGGGTGGAGGGAGGGGGAGAAGGGGAGGGGAGGACGAGGAGGGAGGGGACGGGGGAGGGAGGGGGGAGGGGGGGTTGGGGGAGAGGGGAGGTTGGGGGAGAGGGGAGGGGGGGTTGGGGGAGAGGGGAGGGGGGAGTGGGGGAAGAGGGAGTGGGGGAAGAGGGAGTGGGGGAGGAGGGAGTGGGGGAGGAGAGGGTGCTGCACCAATGCAGGAGAGGTTTGGGCCCAACGGGTCCACTTGGTCTAATAATTACTTAAAAACTATGAATTTTCTCATTTGTTGTATTCTTAGTTATTCTCAGAAAATGTAATAGGAACTTGAGGGGGCAACTTTTTTACAGGAAAGGTGGTAGGTATATGAAATGAGCTCCCAGAAGAAATTGTTGAGACAGGTACTATCGCAATGTTTCAAAAAACATTTGGACAGGTACATGGATGGGATAGGTTTAGAGGGATATGACCCAAATGCAGGCAGTTGGGACTAGTGTTGATTGGGGATGTTGGTCAGCGTGGGCAAGTTGGGCCGCAGGGCCTATTTCCATGCTGTATGACTCCATGACTCTTTGTCCCTGATCTTCCATTTTCCTACTCTCCCTCTTCTCGTTTAGTTCTCCTCTCTTTTTCTTTCATACATAAATTAAACACATTTATTTTCTACTTCCCAGTTTACCTCAGTCACGGTTCTTCATTACGATTTGCTAGAAAGCGTTGCTGTATTTTGTCCTATTTACAAAAGCTTCAGACACCCTCAAGGGGGCGCTACCTGAATAAGGTGATGGGTTCGAGGGAGACTACACTTGAGAAGCTGAACAAAACGTTGTGGGCAGCAAATTCCTTTCCATTGGTGCTGGTCACCAAATGTGGGTCCTTGTAGTTCTGTAGATGAAGAAACTTTGCATAGATGAAGAAGCTTTGATAAAATGGTGAATCTGTTATTTAATAAGAGAATTGTATGCTGCCTGCAATAATAAGGCAAAAAAAGTGAAATGCTCATGCAAATTGTTTAAGTGTCTGATTAATACAACTTGCAATTGGCACAGCAGGTGAAACCTTAGTTGAATTATTTTTGCTAAATGTGATCTCATGAGGGAAATAACTGTTTTCTGCTCGAATGGATCCTCACTTAGCAGTTAGAACATTCATTCCTTCTGCTACCATTGGCTGCATTGTGAACCATCGACACCATGCACTGCACTTTCTTGCCTAGACGGATCTAGGAGCACCGCCCAAACCCAGTACCGTGACCAGCAACAGGGGATGGCCAGCAGGCATATGGGAACAACACCACTTGCAGGTTCCCCTCCAAGTCACTGACCATCCTGTCTTTGTAATACACTGTGTTCCTTCAGGAAAGCAGGATCTAAATGCGGAACATCTTCACTTAGCAGCATTGTGGGACTGTCTGTATTAGGACTGCAGCAGTTCACGAAGGTGATGAACCATTGCCTTGTCAAAGACATTTAGAGGGGGCTGTACATGCTGTGCAAGCTGCTGATGCCTGACATGGTTAGCTGCAAAGAAGAAGCAATCAAACAGCAAAATCTCAGTTAAATTCTTGCAGACCCTCTTATTTTGAAAGCTGTCAAGTTTCAGACTGACGCTAATGGATGTTCTATTCCTCTATTCCTACTGTGACTTCGATGAGACGTTGTGTTGGGCATAATTTCTGGGTGCAATTAACATTTTCTGTGGAAAACTATATAATCTGTGGCTGCCTGCTGGAGGGAGGGAAGTTGCAAATATTTTGATTCTTCCTGCTGCTTCTGGATGATATATTCATTTAAAAAAAGAATGGCGGAGATATGCAGTTGTTCACCAGAAGTGCTGTTTTGCATGTAGAAAATCATCTCAGCAGCTTGAGTTGTCACCAGGGTGTATGTATGTAACACACTAAATGGTGTGACTGGCTTGTGATCCTATTCTATATTATGTATTGCATTGGATTGAAATCAGATCAGTGGCATTGAGCTTGCAAGTCCAATGATCCCTGGAGGTGACAGTGCAGGTAGATAAGGTGCAAAGGTAGGTGAAGGTGATATTTTCCTATATTAGCCAGTGCATAGCATCAAGAGGAGCAAGGGTTGTAGAACGGCTTTGTAAAACATTTATTAGCTCACAGCTGGAGTACTGCATATGAGAATCTATGCTATTAGCTGATATAGTTAATTAGAGATATTGATATTTTGATGTGGATGGTTGAAGATGGTTACTTTTGTTGTTGTTTTAGCTAATATAAAACGAATGCTTATTTTCAGTAGAAAGCAGTAAGATGGATGGATGCTTGTGGCAGAAATGTTATCATTGGGATGGAATGTGTTTGTCCCTCTAGGAGTATTAGGGAGTAGATAGGCACATAGGGGTTCTTTGTTCTTAAATGACTCCCTTGTCTTATAGTGTTAGCTTGTGTATCAAAACAGTTAGAGCAAGGTCACGCAGCTGCGAGATTGCTCGTATAAAAATAGATCAAAGTTTTCTTCTTAATAACAACTCCTTATATGGGTGTGTGTGAAAGTAGGAAAAGTTTCGAATCCACTCTAGATAAATTGATGTGTTTCCCCGAAAGCATGTGACCTGTATTAATGGTTTTGTTTTCTCTGTAACCATGGGAATTGTATTAGAATTGTAATTGGTCATTGATTTCATGTTACACCCCTTTTTCCTTTCTGTATAAAAAGTAAATAATCGTGGAAAAGTTGTTCTTTCCCTCTCCCTAGTTGAGATCTTTTCAGACACTAGCATTGTATCTGGAGATCCTCATGGGAAGAACCCCATTGTGGAATAAATCTGTTGTACTCATCCAGTATTCGGATTTTATTCAGGCTGAAGGTAAAGAACTCGGATTATCACGTACAGTAGATAGACACAAAAAGCTGAAGTAACTCAGGGGGACAGGCAGTATCTCTGGAGAGAAGGAAAGGGTGACGTTTCGGGTCAAGACCCTTCTTCAGTTCTGGTCACCATACAATCAGAAGGATATGTTTGCACTTGAGAGGGTGCAGAGGAGATTCACTAGGATGCTGCCTGGGATGGAGTGTTTCAGTCATGTGGAGAGGCTCGGTTCATTTTTCTTTGGTTGGTGGAGGCTGAGTTGGACCAGCTTGAGGTGTGTATAAAACTTATGGAGGGGATTGAGAGTGGGGCACTCTTCCCCATAACAAAGTATCAAGAACCAGGTGATGCAGGTTTACAGTGAAAGAGAAGGGTTTGGAGGAGATCTGAGGAAATGTTTTTGCACCCAGAGGATGGTTGAATTCGGCAATGCATCACCTGTGAAGGTGGTGGAAGCAGGTACTCTTCAAAGGAACGGTATCTGGACTTAAATGCATTGGCCGACACAACAGCACAGCCAATAGTTGCTGCTACCTCACAATACCAGATTCTTGAGTAAAATCCAATGGTGTTTTTATTGTCATGTGCAACCACACAGTGAAATTCTCTTCTTGCATACAGGCCAGTACAGTATTTGCAAACCTAAGCACATCTTCCATTCCATGCTCTGGGTCTTATGAACGGTGCCCGACCCAGGCAAGTCCCAAGCTGCTGCGGGCCTCCATTCATCGCCTTCCTTGGACGCGACGTCCCTCTCCTGACTCTATACGGGAAATTATTCCAGGATTATATAACAATTCATAATATCAGTTTCACAACATGCTCTCTCTGAGTGACACATTTGAGTGTTTATACAAGACTTCTCAGCAATTAAGAAAATAATATTACATTATCTTTCTGGAGCAAGCAATGTGACGCAGATGTATGTTTTCCCTCTTGGCTTGCTGATTAGCAGTGTGATATCCAGATTGACGCAACTATATTTTTAATGACTGCAGATGATTGTTGAGAGCTCCTTGTTTTGGATTTTTATTTCATTCTTTTGGTTGTAACTATTTAGCTTTGTTATTTCCAATGAGAATATTGAAATGCAAAATTGCTGCAAGTCACTGCTGAGGAACCAAAATGACTCCTTGTTTGTGGCACGTCAGAGAATATCTATGGGCAGATTTCTATGAAAACGTTCAGAAACTGTGCTAAATTATGTCCGTTAATTCATTTGATGGGTTATGTAGAAAATATGCCACATTTACCATTTACGTATTTGATGAGAGTAGATGTCCCAGTATGATTGTGTTGCCAAAAGTGGTTTAAAAACTGATTTAAAACTTCCCATTAATTTCTACCTGTGCACTGTTTAACACGATTGGAAGAAAAAGTACAAAGAATTAAAAAGCAAAATACTTCAGATCCTGGAAATCTGAAATCGGACTGAAAATGCTGTAAAGATCATTAGGTTAGGCGACATCTAGCCTTTAGAGCGATACAACTTTGAAACAGGCCCTTCGGCCCACCGAGTCTGCGTCCATCAACGATCACCTGTATACTACCACTGTCCCACACACCAGGGACAATTTGCAGAAGCCAATTAACCTAAAAAACTGAACGTCCTTGGAATGTTGGGCATCCGGAGAAAGCCCACGCTGTCACGTGGAGAATGTACAAACTCCGGACAGACAGCACCCATTGGCTGCATTGTATACCATCTACGGATGCTGTCTGTACGGAGTTTGTACGTTCTCCCCGTGACCTGCATGGGTTTTCTCCGAGATCTTCGGCCTCCTCCCACACTTTAAAAACGTACAGGTATGTACTGTAGATAAATTGGCTTGGTATTAATGTAAAAATAAATTGTCCATAGTGTGTGTGTGTGTGTGTGATAGCGTTAATATGTGGGGATCGCTGGTCGGCGCGGACCCGGTGGGCCGCGCGGGGCCTATTTCCACACTGTTTCTCTAAAAAAACACGATTTAAATTGTAGGAGAGAGGGGGCTGTCTGTGAGAAGTGGAGATCAAGAGAAACTGCATTGCATAAGTGATGGTGGTGCTGGCAGAGAAGACGAACTCTTGTTTGTCATAACTGATCTAACTAGTTTTGATGTAACCAGAAACAAATGAAGGGTGAAAGAGGGGAGATGGAAATGGAGAAGGAGGGAGAGAAAAAAATTGCAGTTCTGAAATCATGAGGTACAAAACTCTGAAGATGCAACACATCTTAAATCAAAACAGAGAAGTCTGAAGATTAGTTACCTTTCAATAGTATCTAGACCTGTAAAGTCATCAACATTTAAAGTGAATTCTGTTTTTCTCCACATGGATGCTGCCTGGCTTGCTGGTATTTCTAGCATTTTTGTTTTATAATAAAGAATTAATTAGATTTCCACACTTTCCATTGAAAGAAAGTCCCCCTGCATTTAGATGGTGCAAATTTTGCATATAATGGGAGGCATCAAATGATCACTGTACCTGAGTTTCTTTCAGCACATTATAATGGCTCTAACTCAAGACTAAGCAGCCATGAAAGTGAATTTCCAAACATTAGCCTGGTTCAAAGCCGCCATTCCACCTCTTCCTCTCCATTTCTGCAGCATGTTTGATTTCTAACTTTTCCTAATCCAGATGTAAAGGCAGTGCCAGGTTTTTAAGGTGTTCCACCAAATGGAGTCATAGTGCGGTTGTTTTTATTTTTAATTTGCTGTTGTTCGGAGCAGGTTGGTGGGAAGTCTTTTTTATCTTGATTGAGCTCTGTCCCTTTTCTCTGCATTGCGATGTCTATCATAATAACCACATTAAAACTCAATAAGCTTCCCTGTATGGATGTTCTTGACAATTTTATGCTTATGTGATGACCGGACAAAATAAACTTTATTGTTCATCCCCGAACATAGAATAGTACAGTATAGGAACCAGTCTTGAGCCAAAGGTGTCTTTGCAGACATGATGTCAAATTAAACTATCTCTTCAGTCTACATGTGATCCATACCCCTTCAAGTTAGGAGGAGGGGGAGTTCAACGAGATCTGGGTGTCCTCATGCATCAGTCAATGAAAGGAAGCATGCAGGTACAGCAGGCAGTGAAGAAAGCCAATGGAATGTTGGCCTTCGTAACAAGAGGAGTTGAGTATAGGAGCAAAGAGGTCCTTCTACAGTTGTACCGGGCCCTGGTGAGACCGCACCTGGAGTACTGTGTGCAGTTTTGGTCTCCAAATTTGAGGAAGGATATTCTTGCTATGGAGGGCGTGCAGCGTAGGTTCACTAGGTTAATTCCCGGAATGGCGGGACTGTCGTATGTTGAAAGGCTGGAGCGATTGGGCTTGTATACACTGGAATTTAGAAGGATGAGGGGGGATCTTATTGAAACATATAAGATAATTAGGGGATTGGACACATTAGAGGCAGATAACATGTTCCCAATGTTGGAGGAGTCCAGAACAAGGGGCCACAGTTTAAGAATAAGGGGTAGGCCATTTAGAACGGAGATGAGGAAGAACTTTTTCAGTCAGAGGGTGGTGAAGGTGTGGAATTCTCTGCCTCAGAAGGCAGTGGAGGCCAGTTCGTTGGATGCTTTCAAGAGAGAGCTGGATAAAGCTCTTAAGGATAGCGGAGTGAGGGGGTATGGGGAGAAGGCAGGAACGGGGTACTGATTGAGAGTGATCAGCCATGATCGCATTGAATGGCGGTGCTGGCTCGAAGGGCTGAATGGCCTACTCCTGCACCTATTGTCTATTGTCTATTGTCTATTCCCTGCATATTCATGTGCATGCCTCTTAAACGCCATTTTTGTATCTGCTTCCACCATCATCCCTGCAGCATGTTCCAGACACCTACCACTCCCTGTGAAAAAATACTAACCCTACACATCTCCTTTAAGCTTTCCCCCTTAAAGCCACATCTCTAGTTTTTGACATTTCCACCATTGGAAAAAGATTCTAACTCTTACCTCTGCATCTTATAATATTATAAACATCGACCACATCTTCCCTTCAGTCTCTGACACTCCAGAGAAAACAATCCAAGATTCTCCAACCTCTTCTTATATCAAACATTATTTAATCCAAACAGCATCCAGGTAAACCTCTTCTGCATGCCCCCTACTTCCTTTCTGTAATGTGGCACCTCGAACCACACAGAAGACCCCTAATGTGGCCTAATCAAGGTTTTATAAAGCTGCAACACAACTTCCTGACTCCTTTACACACAAGAATAACATACAGCTTCTTTAACACTATCTACGAGTGTTGCTACTTTCAGGAAGCTCTGTACTTGGTCTCTATGATCATTCTGTGCATCAGTGCTATTAAAGATCTGCCGTTAACCATGTACTTTTCCCTTACATTTGACCTCCTGAAATGTAACACTTCACACGCTCGGATTATCATACTTTTTCCTTTAGCACCACTGGGCATATGCCATAATGATCCGAAGGAAGATATTATTATTAGGAGGAGAACATCTGTAGAGATTGTGCCATACACCTATCATGACTTAGGCAGAAGTGCCTCAGAAACCCCAGAAAACTTGTGCAATTTGTGACCTGACTTTCCAATGCCACATCTCTTCTAACAGGGATACAGCAAATAAGTGAGAGACCATCCATGAAAAATCATCCTGTAGTTTTTAGATAATTGTGGTAATTGGATGAATTCAGACATTTCTAAAATTTCAAATGATCCACAAAAATCAACTAATTGCTTGTTCCTTGTACACGGAGTACAAAATAAATAACTTTAGAGCTTGTAGACATCTTAAATTGAGCTATAAAACATTATAGAATATAATCAAAATTCAATAGATTAGTAAAAATAATTTAAACCATAAATGTTATTTTGTAGCAGTGCTCCACCACTGTGTGATGTTCTACCTACCAGTTAATCTCAATAACAAATGGTTTAGTGAACATGGAACTAGGGCTGGATTGCAAAGTTCTTAGGTCACAACTTTGTTTTAAATACAGAACTTGTACAGAAAGTGTTTGAAAATGATTGGAATATTTTAATTATCACAGCTGACCATGATGAAATGAGAATTGTCCTGATTCCATCAGGTATCACACAAAAAGAAAATGACTAAAATGTGTAAGAAGGAACTGCAGATGCTGATTTAAACCGAAGAAAGACACAAAAAGCTGGAGTAACTCGTTGGATGCTTTCAAGAGAGAGCTGGATAGAGCTCTTAAGGATAGCGGAGTGAGGGGGTATGGGGAGAAGGCAGGAACGGGGTACTGATTGAGAGTGATCAGCCATGATCGCATTGAATGGCGGTGCTGGCTCGAAGGGCTGAATGGCCTACTCCTGCACCTATTGTCTATTGTCTATTGTCTATTGACAGGCAGCATCCCTGGAGAGAAGGAATGGGTGACGTTTTGAGTCTGAAGAAGGGTCTCGATCTGAAACGTCACCCATTCCTTCTCTCCAGAGATGCTGCCTGTCCTGCTGTGTTACACCAGCTTTTTGTGTCTATCTTCTGTGACTAAGTCTTACCTTTGGAAACTCCCACATTGGACTAATTCTGTATCAGACTGATTGGAGGGCCAGCATCAATTATTTAAGCTTCTTACAGCATATCAGAAAGATGAGCAATTATAGGGTGAAATTAATTTTCCACTAAAAGAGCATGTCTCATTCTTGTTTTATTATCATCCCAATGGGAACATTGTGATAATATGCAGCTGTAGCATAAATAATTTCTTAATAATTATTCTATAAAGGGGGGACGCCAGGTATCGCTGTTGACCCCTCTGGAGGTGTCGTGGGCCTATCAACGAAACACCAAGGAAGGAGGGTGCCCACCTGATGACCCCAATGAAGTCTTTACTCCTACCCCCACTCAAGAGATTAAGAAGGTGCCGAATACAGTAGGGATTGTATAATACCAAGTCCTATAAGCTCAACTGAACCCATCAGCAGACAATGCAATATAAGAAAGGAAAGGAATCTGCCTCTTTCTGGGAATGAGAGTTTTTTTATGAAGAGATGCAATAACTTTTAGTCTGAATGTAATTTATAATCTTACTCTGATCACAATTGTGAGATGCCAATTGTGGATAAAATTGTCCATATCAGTTCTTAAAAGATTTTTCACACCTCTTCTGACTATTGGGAGTTTATTATTAATTTCAGAAATTTTAGTTGAACAGAATTATCTTTCCATTATAATTTTGAAATTCGAAGGTTGTCTGTATGTGTTCTGACTCCATTGAAAACACTCCTACCTTAGAACGCTAATTTAACTTATCGTGACTTTAGCTCCTTTCCGCCAGCATCTCACACTGGTCTTTGCTGACGGTAGAGTTGATTTATTTGAATCAACATAACTAACAAGCATGTAATCATGTGGTGAATCTATCATCTTTGCCAGATGAACAAGACTTCAGCCCCCTGAGATTATAATAGAACAGAGTGGTGCAGCTGGTAGAGCTACTGTCATAGACCAAGGTTCAAGGTTTTACAAAAAGCTGCAACCTGACTTCCTGACTCTTTTATACTCGATTCCCTGACCATTGAAGACAAGGATAACATACGGCTTCTTTACCACTATCTACTAGTACATGTATTGCTACTTTTAGGGACCTACTAGACCAAGTGGACCCATTGGGCTCAAACCTTTCCTGCATTGGTGCAGCACCCTCTCCTCCCTCTCCCCCACCCCCCCTCTACCGGGGCTTTCTCCATCGCTGCTCCCACCCTCTGGAACTCACTACCTCAAACCATCAGAGACTCCTCCTCACTCACCACATTCAAAACATCACTGAAGTCTCACCTGTTCAACACTGCCTTCAACCACTGACCGTCGCTTCACCTTATTCTTCCTTTTCTGTTCGTTTATTTATTTATTTTTATGTCTTATTTACCATTTAAAGCGTCTTTGAGTGTCTAGAAAAGCGCTATACAAATGTAATGTATTATTATTATTATTATTACCCTCCCTCTCCTTCTCCTTCTCCCCCTCCCCTTCCCCTCTCCCCTCACTCCATCCCCCTCAACCCCCCTTATCCTACCCCCTCCCTCCCTCCTCCACCCCCCTCCCTCCCTCCACCCCTTCCCTCCCTCCACCCCTTCCCTCCCTCCACCCCGCTCCCTCCCTCCTTCCCTCCCTAGGAGATAGATTTAAACTTTAAAATGTGAATAACTTTAAAAATATAACACCGATTTCAATGAAACTTCTTCCATTAGCACCAAAGGGATGACGGTGAGTAAGGTGGGCCTAAAATTGTCGCGCTATCATGTACCACGTTGGCTGTAGTTCAGGAACAAACAAACAAACAAACAAGAGTTTTAGTGCATAGATGGACTTGGACTTCAAGATCATTCTGTGCATCAATGCTGTTAAAGATCCTGCCATTAACTGTGTACTCTTCCTTTACATTTGACTTCCTGGAGTGCCACATCTCCCACTTGCTGGGATTAAACTCCAGAGGCCATTACTCTATTCATATCTGTAATTGATTTATATCCTGATTTTCCATGTTATCTGCACCTCACTGTACTTGTATATATGGAAATGAACGACTTGAATGCGATACCTTTCACAGCCTTCCTCAGTCTCTGCGACTCAAGGGAGAGGTTGGATAGACTTGGGTTATTTTCTCTGGAACGCTGGACGTTGAGGGGAGACTTGGAAGAAGTTTACAAAACTAGGAGAGGCATAGAGAGGATAGACAGTCAGAACGTTTTTCCCAGGGTGGAAATGTCCAACACTAGAGGGCATGGCTATAAGGTGAGAGGAGCAAAGTTTAATGGAGATGTGTGGGGCAAGTTTGTTTACACGGGGGCCTGGAACACATTGCCGGGGTGGTGTAGGAGGCAGATACGATAGTGGCGTTTAAGAGGCTATGAGATCAACACATGGAAGTGCAGGGAATAAAGGGATATGAATCATGTGTAGGCAGATGAGATTCAGCTCTGCATTACGTATGGCACAAACATTGTAAATTAAAAGACAGCTGATAATCCACCCGAAACGTCACCCATTCCTTCTCTTCCGAGATGCTGCCTGACCCGCTGAGTTACTCCAGCATTTTGTGTCTACCTTCGATTTAAACCAGCATCTGTAGTTTTTTTTCCTTCCAATCCACAATCCCTTGTTGTTATCTTGAAATGGAAAACCAATCTAAGTATTGTTTGAATGCAAAAGGTACGTTTTCTATCACAAGGGCTGCCACCTTGGGTCACAAGATTTACTTCTTCGGATAACCTGGCCCCTGATCTTCCTTGATAATCCCTGACATTAATAACATGACTTCAATCCACTCAACCGCGGCTGTTCAGATAACAATGTGTTGGACCATTTACCTTGATTACTATCTTCTGCTGCAGTGTATGTTCATAATGATGAGGTCAATAGCTCAATATCCAGGGCTCCTACAGTTTCATATTTGAAGAGGAAAAACGCACATATACAAACAAGAATGCTTAACACCTAATTGACCCGATCAATCATACTTGAAGAAAAAATAATCACTAACCTGCCATTAACCTCATGACTACCAGGTACATATCCACTTTTATATCAAAGTTTAAAAAAAAAATCCTGTGCTTACGTTATGTGGCATGTTGAGTTCAATGCCAAGGGAGATGGATTTGCAGTACTATAATAGTACTTTTCACCAACTATTTCTGAGCTGCCGCAGTGAAATTTTATGTGGGCCACAACTAATAGGAGTCATAAGTTCTACGAGCAGAATTAGTCCATTTGGCCCATCAAAATGTTCCTAACCAAAATTACTCTGATATAAGAGCAGCATGGTAGGATTTGTTCGATCCAATTCAAATTTCTTTCACCATATTGATTTATTTTTCAACAGAAGTCAGAGGTAGGGCTGTGATGCATTTTCATTTTTCTTTCATTTGTGGCCAAGTTTTTAAATGATTAGCTATGAAGTCAATGACAAATATTTATTTGTTTAATCAGCTCTTAAATAACAAGTTTTTTAACAACTCCTTAAGGTCAAAAGGAATAGGAGTAGAATTAGGCCATTCGGCCCATCAAGACTACACTGCCATTCAATCCTAGCTGATCTATCATTCCCTCCTAACCCCATTCTCCTGCCTAGGTTAGCTAAAATTATGTTCACTCTCTTCCTGCAAAAAAGTATACAGCTTCCTTACCATTGATACACATTTTCAGATTGTTCACTTTATGCATGATATTTTGTGATTTTCCCCCTAAAACTAGACCTGACCACCCACTGAATTGACCAATTGTATTCAGTTTTGGTCATCCCACTGTAGGAGACATGTTGACATCAACTTCTCCCACTTTAGATAGTTCCTCTGTCCCTCTCTTCCCCTCCCCCTTTCCCAGATCCTCTATCTCCCTGTCTCCACCTATATCCTTCCTTTGTCCAGCCCCCTTGACATCAGTCTGAAGAAGGGTCTCGACCCGAAACGTCACCCATTCCTTCTCTCCTGAGATGCTGCCTGACCTGCTGAGTTACTCCAGCATTTTGTGAATAAATACCTTCGATTTGTACCAGCATCTGCAGTTATTGTCTTATACTACATGTTATTAAGCTGGAAATGGTGCAGGGAAGATTTGCAAGGATGTTGCCATGATTTGAGTGCCTGAGCTGTCGGGAAAGGTTGGGCAAGCTGGACCTTTATTCCTTGCAGCACAGTACACCTACTTGGGGGGATCTTATGGAAGTGTTTCAAATCATGAGAGAATTACATAGGTTAAATGCACTGAGCTTTCCAAGGGTAGGGGAATCAAGAACGAGAGGGCATGGATTTAAGGTGAGAGGAGAAAGATTTAATAGGAACCAAATTTGAGGAAGGATATTCTTGCTATGGAGGGCGTGCAGCGTAGGTTCACTAGGTTAATTCCCGGAATGGCGGGACTGTCGTATGTTGAAAGGCTGGAGCGATTGGGCTTGTATACACTGGAATTTAGAAGGATGAGGGGGGATCTTATTGAAACATATAAGATAATTAGGGGATTGGACACATTAGAGGCAGATAACATGTTCCCAATGTTGGGGGAGTCCAGAACAAGGGGCCACAGTTTAAGAATAAGGGGTAGGCCATTTAGAATGGAGATGAGGAAGAACTTTTTCAGTCAGAGGGTGGTGAAGGTGTGGAATTCTCTGCCTCAGAAGGCAGTGGAGGCCAGTTCGTTGGATGCTTTCAAGAGAGAGCTGGATAGAGCTCTTAAGGATAGCGGAGTGAGGGGGTATGGGGAGAAGGCAGGAACGGGGTACTGATTGAGAGTGATCAGCCATGATCGCATTGAATGGCGGTGCTGGCTCGAAGGGCTGAATGGCCTACTCCTGCACCTATTGTCTATTGTCTATTGTCTATTGAACCTGAGCGGGCTCACTTTTTCGCTCAGAGGGTGATGGGTATATGGAGGGAGCTACCATAGGAAGTAGTTGAAGCAGGTGCAATAACAACATTTAAAAGACATTTGAAAAGGTACATGGATGGGAAAGGTATGGAGGGAAATGAGTCAAATGCAAGTAAATAGCACTAGCTTAGATGAGGAATTTTGGCCATCGTGAATGAGTTGGGCCGAAGGGCCTGTTTTGTGCTGTATGACTATGACTCCTTACCTCTGATACCAACCTTCAATTTAATTCTGATGCATTCTGTTTATCTTTAATCACCTCCATAAACTCTTGTCACTTCTTTAGAACTGTGAACTTCAAAAATCTATTGCTGAATAGCAGCCAGCAAAGTGATATTATACTTTATTTTCCATTTCATATTTTCACTTCCCTATGACTGTGGAATTCCTCCTGATTAATTTTAACCACTGTTGATTAAAACTAATCAGGAGGAATTCTGCATGCGTCGTCCTGTGTTCAGAATGGCTCTTCTATTGTCTTGAACATGACAGTTCTTAATCCCAATCCCATCACAAAGTTCAGTTCATAACTTCCTACATTGGAAGCTTTAACCAGTATGGGTAGACCCCAAGTAACACACTTTTACTGACACCACCATCCTATCCTAAACAGATTTATGCTTATTATCCTCATGAGTATTCCCACTCATGCACATTCTTCCCAAATTTTAACACCGCCGCAAAAGTATAGACTTGATGGCCGCCATTGATGTGATGGGCCAAATGGGCTCAGTCTCTGCTGCATGACTCTACGTTGAACATATATGTCTACCTCCACCCATTCTCTGCAGTTCTTATCAGTCCTTGCACTTGAACATGACCAAATGATCCTCGCCACTTCCTGATTACATCCAGGCCCCACACGTACAGCCAATAGCAGGGAAAATACCAATGGCCTAGCTGGTAGAGTTACTGCCTCACAGTGGCAGCGACCAGGTTTGATCCATTTTTAAATGCATTTGATAATTTCCTGAAAAAGATGATTCAATTGTAGAAATTAATTGAAAACAAAAATAATTGCAGTTTGTAAATTACTGTAATTTCTTGGATTTGGAGCAGCACAGTGGTGCAGCTGGTAGAGCCGTTGCCTCACAGCGCTGGAGACCCAGGTTCAATCCTGAACTCGGGGGTTCCCTGTGTGGAGTTTGATTGTTCTCCCTGCGACCTCGTGGGTTTCCACCAGGTGTTCCAGTTTCCTCCTACATTCCAAAGACGTGCGGGTTTGTTTGTTTAATTGGACTCTGTAAATTGCCGCTTATTTGTAGGGAGTGGATGTGAAAGTGGGATAACATAGAACAAGTATGACAGTTAGCGTGGACTGGGTCAGCCAAACGCCTGTTTCCATGCTAAACTGAAATGAGACTTGTATCTCTATTGCAAAGTGGGCATTTTGATTGATATTTTGATATTTTCATTTAATTTCTTTAGGTGTAGTTGTTGCTGTCAATGCAATAATTTTTTTAAAAAAATTATGATCCCTAATTGTCCATGAGAACATGATGATGAACTGCCTTCTTGAACCAACACAGTAATTCTGGTGAAAGTACTACTGTGGAGGGGTTACTCTGATTTAGACCCAGTGATAATGAAGAAAAGGTGATTATAGATATGACTTGGGGAAAGCAGGTGGTGTTCCTATATACTTGCTGATTTTATGAAGGAAGTAGAGTTATTGATGAAGTAGCCAAAGATGTTTGTGTCTTGGACACTGGTCTGAAAAAGACCCACCTGAAAAGGCTGAAATGATTGATCTCCAACATCTATAATCATCTGTGAGGCATAACTAACCATTAGAATGGTTTCCATTTGACGCGTACTAACTTCAGATTTATCATGTGCCCTGTGGTCACACTCAGACAAAAAAATCAGGTATTCGACTCTTGTTTGGAATGTTCCAGAACCAAGGCAATGAGGTGTTTGGAATGGAGTTTAATTAACTTCTCACAAAATGATAATTGAGTGAGTAACAACACAATGGACCCAATAAAATTTTCTTAAACCTTTTCCTATCTATCACAAAGTCCATATGTATTGAAACAAAGCAACTATTCATGCAAGCACCACTTAAATTTAGTTTTAGTTTTAGTTTGTCACGTGTACCGAGGTACAATGAACAGCTTTTTGTTGTGTGCTAATCAGTCAGCAGAAAGATTAAACATGATTACAATTGATCCGTCTATAGTGTACAGATGCAGGATAAAGGGACTAACGTACAGTGCAAGATAAAGTCAATTGTTGACAATTGATTTATTTTCATTTGCAGGAGAGAAAAAATTACGGTTCCAATCTTATTTTAAATTTGAGCTTGCTGTGATTCTTTGGGTATTATAATAGCCATTTATCCCAATACACTCTAATGATGTTATTTCTCATCAGGCAGCTTCTGAGTATTACCAATGACTGGATTCTAATCACAAATCCTTCAGCACCAATTACTATAAGAATTGGAAAGACCAAAAATTCAAAAGAAAACCTTAACCACATTATATATTTGTGTTCATTATAATAGTCGCTCGGCGATAAATATGAGGCAAGAATATTATCCATATTTGAATGTTGATCTGAATTCCCTGATTGAGATTTCTTTTAATGCGTGAATGGAAATATTAAGTAACAGGAGCATCAGGTGCTTTTGGAGTCCCTTGAGCTTTCCCCAACCCTAAATATAATTGTGATTAACTTCTGCATCAAGCTGTTGTAATCTCTCCCTATTTCTCTGTATTCCTTTAGGACTGGAAATTATGTACTCCATATCAATTAAATTTTTTCCATTACTTTTTAAATTCCCTTTGTAGATGATCCTAGTTTCCTAGTTAGAAGTGCTGAACTTTTTTCTCAGTCATAGAAACATAGAAACATAGAAACATAGAAACATAGAAAATAGTTGCAGGAGTAGGCCATTCGGCCCTTTGAGCCTGCACCGCCATTCAATATGATCATGGCTGATCATCCAACTCAGTATCCTGTACCTGCCTTCTCTCCATACCCCCTGATCCCTTTAGCCACAAGGGCCACATCTAACTCCCTCTTAAATATAGCCAATGAACTGGCCTCAACTACCTTCTGTGGCAGAGAATTCCACAGATTCACCACTCTGTGTGAAAAAAAACATTCTCATCCCGGTCCTAAAAGACTTCCCCCTTATCCTTAAACTGTGACCCCTTGTTCTGGACTTCCCCAACATCGGGAACAATCTTCCTGCATCTAGCCTGTCCAACCCCTTAAGAATTTTGTAAGTTTCTATAAGATCCCCCCTCAATCTTCTAAATTCCAGCAAGTACAAGCCGAGTCTATGCCAGTCTTTCTTCATATGAAAGTCCTGCCATCCCAGGAATCAATCTGGTGAACCTTCTCTGTACTCCCTCTATGGCAAGAATATCTTTCCTCAGATTAGGCTACATCACATCACATTGATTATTCCCCTAACAATATATTTTTGTGGGCTTTCATCATGTTCATTTCACTTTCCATTATATTCATAATCTGTTTTGTTATCATATATTTCTTGAGGTTTAAAACAAGAGTTTGTGGATAGCAATTGTATAAGCAGTGGTTTAACAGGGGCTGAGATGTAAAATTAATAGAGACCTTTTCACTCACAGTATTACAGTTTTTTAACATTTACTGCAATATTTTCAGCAAATTAGTAGGACAGAGTTACAGTGAAGAAAGGAAGGAAAAAAAAAAAAACATTTTGAAAAAGCCTAATTGCATCTCTTGAAAAGATCACAAAGTACAGCACATTCACTGAAGTACTCTCAAGTGCAATGAGAAATGTAAATGCATCAGTCATTTTACAGCAGAGATTCATAAAGAGTAAAATAAATGGCCAGTTAATCCAGTGGCATATTAACTAGCTGGATTTTAATACACATTGTCTCCTTGGTCACCATTATGTCTATATTTGTACACTAGATAAGAGCTATAATAATAGTGTTGGCTGTCGGTAGGATAGGACAGAGCTAACAAAACACAGCTTTAATATACTGTAATTGAAATTGGTGTTGAAGTAATTAAGATTAGTTTGTCTTTGCTAAACGGATGTACTAAAATTCATAACATAAATGGCATCTGTAATCTTTTAGATTTTAGTGTAATATATTTTGCAGACCAAGCATACTTCCTGTTTACCCTTTAACAGGTCATTGAATTTCATTAATCTCACTATTATATTCCCGGTCAGAGGGATTGTACTGGTTTTGGTGCTATCACCTTGAGCTACAAATTACTTAATTAGAATGAAATTGTGTCTTTTGCAAGTGAATTATTTGGCCGATGGTATTATTTGTTTTATAATTTTCCTTCTTCCTTGCATATATATTTGAATGCAATTTAGATGTGGGATTTGTGGATGTTATCTCTGAGGATACAATGTGCCGATAATGTTTAGCTGCTAAGTCTCTAGGTTAAATTGCTGGTAACCTGGTGGGCATATATGCTAGGAGAGGGTGAATAATTGTGACTTCACCATCAGGTGTTATGAGTATTTTTTTAAATAACAACCTGTGGAGTTCAGTGATTGCCATCTTATCTGGTCTGTGGTGACAACTCCCAAGTTATATCTCAGTCTTTTACCTGGATTTGTGAAGATGTTATTCTTACGTTTGCTAATTCTATGTAGCACTGCGCTGCTAGTTATTAAGTGTCGGTTTCTGTCTTCAGGGGGACAAAAGGGAAATGATAGTAACGACCCAGTTCTATCCACTCTCTCCAGTCTTGATCTTATAGCAGGTCATTGGAATACTTGTGGGCAAACAAGGATCTTTTGGAGAATCTAACAAACCAATGCCTTTTGCGGATCTCTTAAAGAACCCTGCATGTGTTTGCAGTTGTAACGTACATTGAATCTGTGGTGATTGTCTTGTATTAGCTGCTTAAATCTTGGCACTGCCATACATTCAGCAGCGCTACTCTCATTCAGAACAATTAATGTTAAAGGCCATCCAAAAACCAATCCTGATCCTTAGTTGAAAGAAACAAAAAATTATTTGGAAGGTAAGTGACATGAAAGGTGCCATCCTAGAGGGAGATGATGCAAAAGACTGATTTAAAGTTGCTGAACTTGAGTCTAAACTGTAGCTGTTTCACTACAGAATTTATACCATGGAGACCATGCCTGCAGAAATTAAGGAGCTTGGCAGCAGCACCCTGGAGTACTTAAAACCTGATAATCCCGAGAAGATGTGGATTCGCTTGCAAGGATTGTAAGTTTATTTTCATGATCAATTTGGACATGAGATGTTATATCACCACTTTTCATGTTCCATTTAACATTTAGTACACACAGAGATTTTTTTTCTTTCTTGAATGCTACTTTCCTGTCATGACCTCAAGACATCCTAACATGCATTTGAAGTGCTCGTTAAATATTTTCACAGTTATATTGCTGGAACAATCCACAAAATAAATGTAAAGCTAAAATCTTACTTTCAGTTGCTGTTGTCACAAATGTTATTGAAATAAATTGGTTGAGACAATTTATCTATTCAGCAGTTGCCATGCAGATGTTCTATCTTTTATGGAACATGTCATTGTATATTTCTTTGTAGGCAGCTCATTTTTGGGGATTTGTTAGTACCATTATCACTCAAGAATGCATTTCTTCGAGTGAGTCAACTCTATTTCTGTTAAGTATGGCGTATTCCCATTAATTTATTCCCCATCACACATTTGCAATAATATTTTCAATACTGTAGTCTCACCCTTTGTACTGCATTGTCGTAAAATCAGAAATCATCAACTTGATTTTTCTGAGGACCTATGTCATTAGATTCAGGGTGCACAGCGGCAGAGTTGCTGCCTGACAGTGCCAGAGACTCGGGTTTGGTCCTGACCACGGGTGCTGTCTGTACTGAGTTTGTACGGTTTCCTCCAGGATTTCCGTTTTCCTCCCACACTCCAAAGACGTGCAGATTTGTAAGTTAATTGGCTTCTGTAAATTGGCCCCAGTGTGTAGGATAGAACTAGTGTACGGATGATCGCTGGTCGGCATGGATTCAATGGGGTAAAGAGGCTGTTTCTATGCTATATTTCTAATCTAAACTATTTTTTTCTCTCTAAAATAGCACAATAGAGAGAGGAAGTTAGGGAGTAAATAATTTTGGCAATGAATTAATTGGAAATAGACTGAATGTTGTGACTGAAAGATGGTGAGTGGGTTGGGGTGGGAATCGACGGGACTACTGCTTTTGATGAACAGTGTTTTGTTTTTATGGTTTTGTTCAGAAGTTACTTTTAAGATTTTACTTTGTTCTCCTGCTTCTGTAGCCTGTAAAGTGCTGGGAAGAAATTACCAGTGCTGCTTCTGACTTTCTGCCACCTTTGCTGCAGCATCTCTAATGTGGGAAGGCAAGGGGCAACTCTGTCGACCAATACATTTAAAGCGAATTTTGCTATCCTTTGTAAATCACAAATTATTTTCTGCTGTTTTCGAATAGATTGAGTTTAAGTAATATTTCACTTGTTCTAGTCACTTGTAAAATAAGCTGTCCAGAAATTAATTTATTTGCGAATAAGTTAGATATTATTTAACAGATACCTTTCATAATGGATTGACTCTTTTTCAGTCTTGTTCAGTCCATTATTCCAGTATTTTGAAACTAATTGAGCCCATTGCAGAAATGTTTTGGGTTCAGACATTTCAGAATGAAAAATTATCTTGGCCTGATGCATTTGAAAATGACAAAATTGTCATTTCTAATGATTGTCTGTTCTAATGAAATAAATTATCTCTCTATTGAAGTTGGTGATTGAACTGCCTTTTGATATAATGTTTTAATGAGAGAGAATTGGAACCAGTGATTGCTGCAGAGGCTTCATTTCCTGTTCTATCTGAGGTTATAAGATTCAGGGCAAGCAATAATTCTGTGGTCCTTGACTGCAAATTGATATCACGTTGGGTGCAGAGCCTAAAACAATATGTGAAGAATTATTTCTCTACAGCTTCTCATGGGTGTGCAGCACCACAGAATGGGGTCTATTCCTGATTCGAATTACAATACAATACAATACAATATCCTTTATTGTCATTGTACAATTACAACGAGATTTTGAATGTCGCTTCCATATCGATGCTATCAAATCAAATATATAAATAAATCACGGTGAAAATGAAAACAACAAAGGGGGGGGGGGAAGGAACAAAAAAGGGGGAACAAGGTAAAGTGCAGAAAAAGGTTCATGCAAGGGTCAGTTGTGCCAGATGACCCTGGGGGCAGAGACAGATCACAAATTAATATGCCGTATCTCAGCATTAATGTCTTGCAATCACCATTTTGAGATCATCAAGAAGCATTTATAATTTTTTTAAAGGACAATGTATAGTTTTGTTAATTTATTGTAATAAATTATTGAAGCTTCTGATTTTATCACATTATATCAAACAAAAATATCTTTGAGAATTGATTGGGTAAGATTGTGTTTCAAAACTGTCATCTCATGGAAAATAAATAGGGGAATGCTATAATCAGTATTTTGTCTGTGATACATAAAAACTAATTTCTCATCAAAAGATAATATTCAATTAATTAGACAATGGTTTGTGGAGAGAGAGTTTCAGATCGAAGGTATTTATTCACAAAATGCTGGAGTAACTCAGCAGGTCAGACAGTATCTCGGGAGAGAAGGAATGGGTGACGTTTCGGGTCGAGACCCTTCTTCAGACTGAATGAATGAACATTCAGAATGAATGTTTCAGGTTGATGATCTTCCATCAGGACAATCATTACTGCCTTCTTCCACAGATCCTATCTTGCCCTATTGATTATTGAGTCAGAGAGTCATACAGCATGGAAAACACTGTCAGCCACTTGACCATGCTGACAAAGATGCCCATCTAAGCTAGTCCCACTTGCCCGCGTTGGTCCTGTATCCCTCGAAAAGCTTTCATGTACCTTTCCAAATGATTTTTAGATACTGTTAATGTCTCTACCGCAGCCACTTTGTCTGGCAGCTCATTCCATATATATATGTACCACCTTCTGTGTGGATAAAGTTGTCCCTTGGGGTCCTATTAAATCTCTTCTCTCTCACCTTAAAACTATGCCCTCTGGTTCTTGATACTCCAACCCTGGGGAGAAAATTCTTATTTCAAATATGTTTGGTTGCTTCCACGATTGGATTTGTTTTCACTTTTGATATTTTCTTCACTGATTTTATTCTTTGCCAGGTTAATCCCTGAAATTCCAGGGAGGACAGACATTGGATAAATTAAACCACTTTCTGCTCAATCCAGTTTCCTTCATAAATCCAAGAACAGGAAATAACTGTATTGATGAAATTTTAGTAGCAAAATTTACATCATGAAATGATTATCCGCATTTACTGTAGCCTTGGATCAGGCTAATTCACATTCAGAAAATTGATTCAATCTGGTCCACATATTTGACTATGGTAGCAATTGGCCACAATAGATCAGGCAGCCATTTTGTGCATAGAGACCTTTTGATATGGACAGTACATGTTACCTTCACACCCACTAACTCATTCACTGAATGTTTCCAGAACTTTTTGTTCATTTTGCAAATCTCTTAAATCTGCTGCATTTTTCTCTCCGTTGAGGTTTAGGTGAGAAAGGTAGTTTATATTCCCAAAATTAGCCTTCAAATTAGTGAGATTACCTACTGCTTCTTACCCAGTCAGTGGTTTGCTGATATTCTGGTTTCAAGTACTTGAGAGGAATGGGGTTTCCAATGGAATTGGAAGGAGGATGAACACTACCAAGTTCAGGTTCTATCCTAAATACCAATTCCTTGTTCCTTGACCCCTCTCATCTCAGAGAGGGAGCACTGTCAAATTTGTTTTTTGCTAGATCATTCAATTTTCGGGCTATAATCTCTATGTAATGTGTTTTGAGCTATTTTATGACATATTTGTCTTCGTACTAAAGCGAAAATGATGGCTAATGCAACTTTCCTCTTGCAGACAGAACTACAGAAACACATCACAAAGGTAAGGCAATTTATTTTGCACTTACTTTAATGCACTGTGGAGTATTGTTTCATCTTATTCATGATATGGCCTTTCAATTGGCGGACTACATTATTTCCAGAAGTCTGCAGGCTAAGGTGCAGTTTGAGAAGATTGATTAACTTCACCAATCGTTTAGTTTAAAGTTACTATATCATAGAATGTATTTTTAGAAATATACAATGATGTGAGAATTTGGCAAGCATTGCAATTACTGTACATTCTTTAGACATTGAAATATGCTGCATTATCGGGAATACTCATGAGAGTGATATTTATATATCCTACAGATAAAAGTATATTTGAAAGTTTCATATAATTCAATCTATTAAATTCACACTGGGCATTGATTCACTTTAATGAGTTGGGCTGCCAACTCGCTCCATGTAATTGATTTTCATACTGTTTTGTTCTTCATTTGAGTTTTAAAATGAGCTTCCTCTTGCTCCACACAAAGGTATTGGCTTTCAGAGAAAGGGAACGGCAAGGTTTTGAAGAAAAAGACAGAGGTGCTACCAGTACTCGGGTTTTTATATAACACTTTTAATGCATTAAAGAATATCGGAACATGCTTCATGCGTGATTGTCGTTGAGCTGCCTTGGGACAGACAAGGGCACAGGAGCAAAACCTTGAGCAAAGGTGCACTGACATCATTTCAAAAATGAGGAAAGAATAATAGAGGGGCAGTGAAGTTTCAAAAGGGAATTCAAAAGCGTGGGTCCTGGCAACTGAAAGCATGGCTCCTGGTGCTAGAGACCTGAACACTTCCATATCGGTTTTCCGTTGTTAATCCATATTTGGCCAAATGACCAGCAATTATCTTGTTGACTGTGCTTCCCAAAAACATTCCCAACACAGATGTTAACTTGACTGGTCTGTGATTTCCTGATGTGTCCCTTCTTTTGAATAATGATGTATTAATTCTGATCATCCATACCTCTGGCACAACACATGGTGATGTGGAGAGGATGTTTCCACTAGTGTGAAAGCCTAGGACTAGAGGTCATTGCCTCAGAATTAGAGGACGTTCTTTTAGGAAGGAGATGAGGAGAGATTTCTTTAGAGGGTGGTGAATCTGTGGAATTCTTTGCCACAGAAGGCTGTGGAGGTCAAGTCAGTGGATATCTTTAAGGCAGAGATAGATAGATTCTTGATTAGTACAGTTGTCAGAGGTTATGGGGAGAAGGCAGGAGAATGGGGTCAGGAGGGAGAGATGGATCAGCCATGATTGAATGGTGGAGTAGACTTGATGGGACGAATGGCCTAATTTTACTCATGTTCCTTATGACCATATGACAACCAAGGAAGAATAGAAATTTATAGTCCACACCTTTCCAATGTCTATCGCTTGTATACAGGCCATCCAGACTAAGTTACTAACCCATACTAGGTACTGTTAGGCTTTTTAATAATCTCTTACCTCATCTCATCACAACAGTGTTCTTATGTACAATTATGTTGGGAAATTCCTTTACCAAGCTCAATGGAAAGTATAAATTTAGTTACCTAACCATAGCTGTTGCTTTCACCAATAGATCTCCATTTTGGTCCATAATTCTTCACTCTGACAATTCCTTGTACGCTCATATGACTGTAAGGGAACTTTGTCCTCTTTTTTATTTTAACTGTTAATCTATTCTTGTGCTGGCTGCTTAATTTTTTTCTTTTTCTCCTTCCCTGTATGTTTTATATTCATCCTGATTCTTCCCTGCACTTGGAGAGCGGATACCCATTACATGGTCTTTTCCAGTTATCCTGCTTTTTACCTCTTTCTCAGTGATTGAATGGTCTTTGGAAATCCCCCGATCTCTAACACAGGTTTACCTTTGGATTCTGAGATGTCTCGTGAGTCCAGTCTTGGATCCCAGAACTGCCAATAGAAATGTGAATGGTTATTTGTACATCAGCTGGTATGTCTTTTGTCTTTATTTTCTTCCCTCTTTTTTTCTTTATGGTTTCCAAAATGGAGGTTTACAAAATTGATTCAGGGGGCGATTGAGTTAACATATCAGGAGCATTTGATGACTCTGGGCCTGTACTAGCTGGAGTTTAGAAGGATGAAGGGGGATCTCATTGAAATCTACTGAAAAATGAAAGGTCTGGAGAGAGTGGGTGTGGAGAGGTTGCTTCTTGTAGTGCGAGAGTCTCGGACCAGAGGACATAGCCTCGTGCTATAAGGACGAACCTTTAAATGGGGATGAGGAAGAATTTCTTTAGCCAGAGGGTGGTGAATCTGTGAAATTCATTGCCACAGACAGGTGTGGAGACCAAGATGTTGGGTGTTTTTGAAGTAGAGGTTGATAGGTTCTTGATTAGTAAGGGTGTCAAAGGTTTCAGGGAGAAGGCAGGAGAATGGGTTTGAGAGGGAAAAGTTGATCTGCCACAGTTGAAAGGCAGAGCAGACTAATTGGGCCAAGTGGCCTAATTCTGCTCCTATGTTTTATGGTCTTATGAAGCTCTCCTCTTTGAAGCAGGCCATGCCCCGACAGAGGACATGACAGCATTGAGGCCAATTACTTGCATCCAGTTTGGGACATTTGTGCCTGTTTCTTAAGACATGTTTTTGGGTTGTATTTTGCCTATTATCCACAGACAGCTACATCTCACCTTTTGGAAGTCTCTCCCTTCCTGATTGTGGAATGTAATCCCACTGGACATGGCATTCCAGCCACAGGTAGATAAAGGGCCTGTCCCACTTAGGCGATTTTAAGGAGACTAGGCTGTCGCCGACAGTTCGCCGGGTGTCGCGGGCATGATCGTGAGGAGTCTTCCAAAAATTGTAGTGGATCTCAGCACGTCGCTGAGAAATCATCCGGTTTGAAATTTCTCGGCGAAAGCTGGCTTGTCGGCAGTTATCGTTGCTTATTGCAGGCGCTGTTGCATGCTGTCCCCAGGTTTGTTAGGTTCTCTTAGATGCAGTTAGAAGCACATAATATTAAAATTAGTAAAGTCATTTCCAAATACCATAAAATACTTGTGTTTAACCAATTTATTTACCATCAGAACATTTGACAGGTAGATTGGAGGCGACAGTTTGATGGTCAGGTAAGCGTGGGACTTTCCGCGATGTTTATGGCCATCAGCCATTACATTTAAAGTGGGCTCCCAACCCAGATATGCAACCCATAAACCAGATATGCATCTCCTGTACATTTTCAAAGAATGCCCACACATTTTTCATAAAAATCCACTTAACCACTTTTTAAATTATTTTTTTAATACTGTTATTAGTAAACTGGAAGTAAACCCGCCTTGTTACAGTGAAGCTTGGTTTTTAAGTAACCCATACAAGATGTTATAGTTCAAAACTCTCAAGTACTTACCGACTTGTCAGTGATTTCAGCGAAAAATAGGACACCGGAGCAGCATTGACATTGTGGGAATTTCGCGATGTTTCCGAAGACGGTGTAATCTCGACCTGACTCGTCATTGTCGTGGTCATTGTCGTCGGGAAAAGAAAATTTGGGCGATCTGCTACGACTTTGACAGTCGCCGGCAGTCGCCAAAAAAATGGGACAGGCCCTTAAAGCTATCTAAACTTGTGGAAACCTTTCTTGTCTCTCCTGTGCAGAATGATCAGAGAAGATCCAAAAATAGATATCAGTCACCCAAACTACAACCTGTCTCAGTTCAGGTGCGAGATGACAATCCAACTACAACCACCAATGAACAAATGTGTCTTTATGAGTTCTCTCCCTGACTCCACTGGCCTAGATGGTTCAGAGGATGTTATTCCAATTGTAGAAACCTCCAGATAACTTCTTCCAACCTAGGGAATTTGGTGTGCATTGACTGCACCGTCCTGACAACCTGGGGATTCAGAATTCCAAAGACGTGCAGGTTTGTAGGTTAATTGGCTTCTGTTAATTGGCCCTAGCATGTAGGATAGAACTAGCTTACGGGCGATTGTTGGTCAGTGGTGAATCAATGGGCCAAAGGGCCTGTATCTCGAAACTGAACTAAAATTAGTGGTGGCAAAATCTAGGCATCTAGAGATCTCTGACTTCCTGCAGTAGTCATTGTCTTCATCAGTCATGGGATCTGGTTGATCCACGACTGGGACGTTTATCTTCATCAACGCTCCACTTCCTGGCTTGTCTAAAGCTTTATGATAGATCCTTGCGTAACATGTGGAGGAGTGAATCCCCACCCAACGGCATCCCACTAAGCAACACCCTCCGAACGACCATTGCCTGGACACCCTTGATGAGGAGGGTTTGATTGTGGGTTAGCAGGTGAATAGACTTGAACCATCTCCTTGTCAAGTCCAACTCCCTCCCTGCGACATTGAAGTTTCCCATATTCTATTGCTTGAAATTGTGTACAAACAAAAATATTTTTCTGTCAGAGGTTTGTGAAACCCTAGAATTCTTTGGTCTCTAGGGGTGGTGGAAGCCAAGCCATTGGATATATTTAGGGTGCACATTGATAAACATTTGAAAGATTGAAGGATTGAGGGTTATGAGAACTGGCACAGAAGAGGAGTTAAGGCCAGCGTAGATCAGCAGAGCCATGATATAATTGAATGCCAGAGCAAGCTTACAGAGTCTAGTAGTCTATTCCTGTTCCTATTTTATTTGATTTCAATTTACTTTGCTCTTCCTCAATTCACTGAAGTTAGACAGTTGAGTACTTTTATTCTGGATTGTTTCTTAACCTACTCTGTAACTAATTTAATCTTTATAGCACTCTGAGCACGATTCCCAACAATTGCCGACTTCGAATAAATTTGGTTCCAACTGCTAGACCATTAACATTTACGATGTGACTCAATACTTTTGTGTTATAATTCATCTGCATTAGGAGCGCACAAGTACATCTTGCAGAATGCCTGGAAGAAGATGGAAGTTGGCTTAAGTCCACGTGTTACAGAGGGTGCTTGCAGCTGTGTGGTTCCCTGCTTTGAGTGTTTTGAAAGTGGAGATAGATTCTTGATTAGTACGGGTGTCGGAGGTTATGGGGAGAAGGCAGGAGAATGAGGTTTGGGAGGGAGAGATAGATCAACCATGATTGAATGGTGGAGTAGACTTCATGGGCCAAATGGCCTAATTCTACTCCTAATCCTTATGACCCTTTGACCTAATGAGTGCATCTTGCACAATAGCTGGAATAAGGTCATAGCTGATGAGTGAGTTTAGTTTAACAGCGGTCCATTACTTTATGGTGGTTCATTGGAGCTGACATCTGGGCTCCGTGCTTGATTTTGTGCTCAGGTGGACATCATGTTTATGTCGTAGGAGCAGAATTAGGCCATTCGGCCCATCGAGTCTACTTCTCCATTTAATCAAGGCTGATCTATCTTTCCCTCTCAACCCCATTCTCTTGTTTTCTCTCCATAACCTTTGACACCGTTACTAATCAAGAGCCTGACCATCTCTGCTTAAAAAATACCCAATGACTTGGCCTCCACAGCTGTCTGTGGCAGTGAATGGCACAGATTCACTACTCTCTGACCAAAATAATTTCCTCCTCATCTTCTTTCTAAAGGTTAGTCCTTTTATTCTGAATCTGTGCCTTCTGGTCCTCGACTCTCCCACTACTGGAAACATCCTATCCACACTGACTTTATCCAGGCCCCTCCCTATTCAGTAAGTTTCAATGAGGTCTCCCCTCATCCTTCTAAACTCCAGCGAGTACAGGCCCAGAGCCATCAAACACTCATCGTACGTTAACTCAATCGTCCCCGGGATCATTCTCGTAAAGTACCTCTGGACCCTCTCCAATGCCAGCAACATCATTAGGTGAGTCCCTCCAATGTGGTTGTACAGTAAATCAGGCTTCCTCCATACAGTGATGCATGAAGTCAAACACACCTTGTTTGAAACGTTCCCGAAGAACCACCCAACATTACAGTTTGTCAGAATGAAGCAATGCTCACACATATTTTCCAATCGCTATTTGAATTTGTTCATTCAGCTTCCTTTGAACAGAGTAGTTTCTGCAATATTAATCATTTGCCAAAGTGGGATGCATTGACCTGCATCTGCAGAAAGGTGTTGATGTCAGCAGATGGCCACATAGCTCCTCGCTGCTCAGCCTGACCTAAACCAATCCTTCTACTGGAGGCAAGAAGGTTACTTGAGCTAAAACCAGGGCTAAATGCCTAGGCAACTACTCCATAAAAGTATTGAATGTCTTCCTCTGAGATCCTTTGATCCTTAGATCCTTTGAACTTATTGCTGGTTAGTTATAATTATAAAGCATGCAACATGCCATTCAAACAACATTCAAGGTGGCACGCTGCCACTGCCATAGAGTTGCTGCCTTACAGCGCCAGAGACCTGGGTTCCATCCTGACTACGGGTGCTGCATATATGGAGTTTGTACGTGACATGCATGGACTTTCTCCGGGTGCTCCGGTTTCCTCCCACACTCCAAAGATGCACAGGTTTGCAGGCTAATTGGATTGGTAAAATTGTAAAAATAGTCCCTAGTTTGTGCAGGATGGTGTTAGTGTGCAGTGATCATTGGTTGGCGCAGACTTGGTGGGCCGAAGGGCCTGTTTCCGCGCTGTATTTCTAAACTAAACAAAACAGACTGAGTCTAGACTATCAAGCTTCCATTTATACTTATCCCACTTGATTGTGGTCGCAGCTCCAACAGTCCACGCCCTCCCCCTATTCTCCCACTTGGTTCTGCCCTGGGGGCAATGGACAGTGTCCGATTAACCTACCCACCCACATGGCTTTAGTATGTGTGCAGAAACTGGAGCACCTGTAAACACACATGATTAGAGAGGGAACTAGAATACCAGGGTTCAGCGTGAGACAGCTGCCCTACCATCTGTGCCACTGTCCAGCTAACACCTACCTTGGTGCAAGCATTCATGGTACGTTGTCCAAATGTCCTGGAAAATGCTGACTGGCATACGTGATGGGTAGTAAGGAACATCGAACGAGTATGAGTGGGTGATCAATGGTCTGCGTTGACTTGATGGGTCGAAGGGCCTGTTTCCATGCTGCATCTCTAAGCTAAACTAATTTACAAATAAAAAATCCTAAATATTTACTTGGACCTACCCTTACACTTAAGGCTGCAAAAGCCATCTGACCTCCAGCTCTTTCCTGATTTCTACTTTGCAATGTGCAGGCACAGAAATAAGAACGTTGGCAGTATACTCCAACTCACCAACATTGCTCTCATGAACCACTGGCGAGTCAATAGCACAACCTGGCTCAATAAATAGATTTGTTTTTTAAGATTTAGTTTATAGTTTAGAGATAAAGCATGAAAACAGGCCCCTCGGCCCACCTGAGTCCATGCCGACTATCGATCCCCTGTTCGCACTAGCTCTATGTTATCTCAGTTTCTCATCCAGTCCCTCTGCATTGGGGGTAATATTATTTCACACATAGGCCAATTTGCCTACAAATCGGCACATCTTTGGGATGTGGGAGGAACCAGAGCACCCGGAGGGAACCCACGTGGTCACAGGGAGAACATGCAAACTCTGCACAGACAGCACCGGTGGTCAGGATCACACCCGGGTCTCTGGCGCTGAGAGGCAGTAACTCTACCAGCTGCTCCACTGTGTTGCCAACATTTATTCCAATTCAATGTTCCCTCTATTCCAACCTTTGGAAATGCACGCCACATGTAAAAGAGACAGTAGGTTGATGTTACCGTTCTCTGAGCCAATTTTGTTTATGCCATTTTATGCTGTCAATTGGCATACATCGGAGATTATAAGCACATAAATCAGTGGCAGAGAATATTGCTTTGTACCATCTTTCAAAATTTTCTGATAGCCTTACAACAGATTGCCGCCTACAAAGTGTTTGTTTCAAATTATGGGCAACTGAATCCTTCTGTGTGAAATATCCAGTCTGGAAGCAGTTTTGTTTCCTTCTCTGCCACAAGCATTATACACTGGCATGTAATTTGTATAGATAAACTGCTTCATTTCCATTCTTTCAGGTCTGAAAAAGAGCTAACTATTATCAATTAGCTTTCAGTTGGATGGCTGAACCACTACCAGTAGTCATTTCAAGAAACAGTAGTAATTCAGAAGGGCAATGAACATATTGCACAGCTTGTCTAAAATATCTTCCTGTTCAACATTTGCAAAATACCACAACCCCATCAACCTTCCTCCTTCGTGCATGTTAACATTTAATAAATTGCATCTGCTGCCACTGTGCTTTGTTCACAATTACTTTTACTCTGTGACCGGAGAAGAGAAAGTGTGATATAATTAAAGGTGCGGCATATTATTTGAAGAATTGAAACCACCAACTTAATACCCTTCATGAAGACTCCTGACAACTAACCAAAGCAAAGACATGCCTGCTTTCGAAAACTGTCTATTAAAAAATATATAGCTACAAATTAAATTTGGTGCTAAATGAAACTGCCATATGTGTTGTTAATTAGACTAAAACTGATAAGATACCATTTTCGAATCATTGAAGTTGATTATTAAACCCCAGGGTAACGCTTTCTCCCTACGTCATGTGATCTCTGGTAGGCACCAGTTCAATCCAAGTCATGTTGTTGCCAGGTTACCATTTTATTATTTTCCTACAAAAACAAATCCTGTTTAACCCTTTGAGAAACAGGGCGGTATTCTGACTACGATATAAACTGAAGTTGGAAGCGTGTGACAATGACTTATTTCAATAGAGTAGAATATAGTATTTTTTAAAGGCCATCTTACTCCCTTGAATGGAATTGCCAACGTGAATGATTAACAATACATCTTTACAAAAGGTTACAGGAAGACTAAATTCTTATAAAGGGTTAAGTTACTTAATGACTCATTATTGTGCAAAGAAAATACAAAGGACACATTTACAATTAATATATATTGAAACATTCTTCTAGTTGGCTCCCTTCCCAATCACCCCCCTGGTTCTTCCACCTTATTTGCACTCTCCGAGGCCCCAGTTCCCACGCTCCCTTCCCGCTCATTGGGGCCTGGTTCTTGCCCTCTCTTTCACCATTGCTGATTCACTGGAAAATGCATTATAATATTATGTACAGCTTGTTGGGATATTAATAGAAATAACTTCCAATAATTCAGAGAGTCTGCCAGTCCAGCATCACCATAGTTCTAAGCATGCCTGATTATCAGAGTTTTACTGTGTTACTGTTCTCTATATTATCAGATGAAAAGTCACAAAACCTTACAACAAAAGAGATAAATTTATATAGTGCTTATCGTGAACCCAGGTTATCTTACGAGGTTTTAAGTACCATTGAATTGTCACTGTTAAAGATGACGATACTATGATGAAGTCTGACTTTCCAATAATCTTTTTTTTTGGACAAAGGAAATAAAGATTAATCATAATCATAATCATACTTTATTAGCCAAGTGTGTTTTGCAACATACGAAGAATTTGATTTGCCATACAGTCATACCAATAAAAAGCAACAAAACACACAAAATACATTGTAACATAAACATCCAGCACAGTGACTACTCCACATTCCTCATTGTGATGGAAGGCGAAAAAAAAAGTTCGATCTCTTCCCTTCTTTGTTTTTAAGTACCATTGAATGATGATTAAAATATCAGTGGCCAATATGTGAAAATTTGAATGCAAATTGGTCTTGAAATTATAATTGTTTTTTATGTTCAGGCATGCAATTGGAGGGAGAAACATTGATTATAAATTAAAATGCTGATGCAAGGCACCACACAGCTATGCTTTAGGGATATGTTTTGGGATCTGTGCAGAAGGGAAATTATTATTGAGGCAATGAATTGGAATTCATGGGGAGTATTTTTGGAGGTATTTTATTTACTGTTGTTTAGTCATGGTATTTATTGAAATAGTCTTAGTATTATATTATAGTCATATTATGCTTTCTAGTATTGTTAGAGAGATAATACCAATGTGGTCATCAGCTTGTTTTTAAAACTTTACTCTAATATTTACATTTTTGTAACATCGTTGTAATATGGATTATGCATTGTGCAAGTTCTAATTGTCTTCTTTCATGAGACAATAGACAATAGGTGCAGGAGTAGGCTATTCGGCCCTTCAAGCCAGCACTGCTTTGTGAATTGTGAACAATTTTTGCAAGTGGAATATTCCAATATATTGCAGAAAATTGATTAATTGTTTAGTTATAATATTATACGAAGAATAGGGCAGAATATTTTTCTATCTTTATTACCAAATTCACAGTGCAAATTATGCAGCAAAGAATAAATTATAATAATGGCAATTAATTAAAGTTTATTTTCCTCATTGACTAATGAGGGTGAACAGGAACACTGACATAGAAATGCTCCAGTACATCTAGCATGTGGACTTTTTCTTCATTTGTAAATGGCACTAAAATATGGTGATGGGTGCAAGAATTTCACCTTTGCAGTTCATTATAATAATAAAGAACCATTGAACTTTAAGGCATTAAATGATAATTTTGTTAGAGAACTTTCGGATTTTGCTCCCACAAGTGTAGATGTGCTCACCCTGATGGTAGAATTAGGTGAGTGCAGAATTGAACTGAGAGCTTGAAGTGCTCTGAATTGTGTCATTATCGGTTTATTCGCGAATACCTGATTTGGCACAATTTGGCTCACCGAGGGTTCAAACGTGGCTGTCCTGAAAATGTGCATCCCGTCCCTCTGCACATGTGAGGTGCCATTTTCCATATTCCACCGACATAGCACACGAGCAAGAATATCAAAATGTCTTCTTCCACCAGCATATATTGTGTTGCCCCCAATCATTCTCCTCACTGGTTTAAGTCCTGCGAATGACAAAACTGCTGTATATGCTTCACAAATATATTTGTTTTATGAAAGGAGTGTTTTATTTTCTGTTGTTAAGTCATCGTATTTGCTTTCCAAATTAGGGAGATAATATCAGCCAGGCCATAAGCCCGATTTTAAAACTATTTTTAATATTTTAACTTTTGTGACATAATTGTTGTGTAGACTATGAATGGTGCATTGATTGAGTTGGTCTGTAACAGTGATCGAATGATGGTTCTTATGATCTATCCAGCTTCGGGTTTGAGAGAACGCACAATATATTTCCATTGGATCCATTTGAATTTGCTTCCATGATCCTTGGATATCCTGGATTTTAGTTTTTTAGTTTTAGAGATACAGCGCAGAAACAGGCCCTTCTGCCCGACCAGCGATCCCCACACATTAACACTATCCTATACACACTAGCGACAATTTACACTTGTGCGAAGTCAATTAACCTAAACACCCGTATGTCTTTGGAGTGTGGGTGGAAACCGGCCATCTCGTAGAAAACCCACACGGTCACGGGGAGAATATCTTTAGTCAGAGGATGGAGTGTCTGTGGAATTCATTGCCAGAGACGACTGTGGAGGCCAAGTCATTGGGTATTTTTAAGTTGGAGAATGATAGATTCTTAATTAGTAAAGTTGTCAAGGGTTTTGGGGAGAAGGCAGGAAAATGGGGTTGAGAGTGAAAGCTAGATCAGCCATGATTGAATGGCAGAGTAGATGGGCTGAATAGTCTACATCTGCCCCTATACCTATGAACTCCCCTTCCCCCCTCCTTCCCCTCCCCTTTCCACCCCTCTTCCACCCTCTTTCCCACCCCTCTTTGCACCCCAAATCAATCATCCTTTCCTCACCCCTTTCCCAAACCTTGCACAAAGAACTGTGTTTGGAAAGAATTTGGATCAAAATTCAGGAGTCACAGTTTTTTGCATTATAAACCAAGTCCATGCCACTTTTCAAAATATCAGATATCAAATATCAAAATTTTAAAAAATCAACTGTGAAGCCAATATGATTGAACTCATTTTATTTCTCAGGAACAATATCTACACTGCCCAATACTCCATTAGCAACTATATCTTATAACAATGTTCACACTTTGATTGTTATCTGTTTGCACTGGTTTTTAAGCCACCAGCACTTCAATGAAGTAGAAACATAGAAACAGAAAAAAGGTGCAGGAGGAGGCCATTTAGCTCTTCGAGCCAGCACCGCCATTCATTGTGATCATGGCTGATCATCTACAATCAGTAACTTGTGCCTGCCTTCACCCCATATCCCTTGATGCCACTAGCTCCTAGAGCTCTATCTAATTCTCTTTTGAATTCATCCAGTGAATTCGCCTCCACTGCCATCTGTGGCAGAGAATTCCACAAATTCACAACTCTCTGGGTAAAAAAAGTTCTTCTCACCTCAGTTTTAAATGGCCTCCCCTTTATTCTTCGACTGTGCCCCCTGGTTCTGGAAAACTCTCTTGGACTCTAAAACTCTCTTGAACTCCTCCACTCTCAGGTTCTTGTTTTCACTGTTGAGCAGTGCTTCAGTAAAAAAGTTTGTCATTTATTACTTTCCGCACAGTGGATATATTTGCTTCTGGAACATTAGGAAATGTTCATGGGGGGAAAAAAGGAACTGCCCTTTTCTCTCCCCTTCCTTGATCTCTCTGCCCCTTTCATAGGGGATAGACTAACGACTGACATCTACTACAAACCAAAGATACTAGAGGCACAAGATAGACCACTCGACCCTAAAAACCGTAGTATGTCATGGCGCCATTTTAGTAGGCAGAAACATTTAAAAAGAAAAATAACAAAAATCTGTGAATTGATAGATGAGAAATATTTTGCATTTTTTAATGGTATCATCACACATACTGTTCCCCCAAAACACTGATTACACTGCGAGAGGCAAAGCGAACGGCGGGTTTTGCCTACTAAAATGGCGGACGTTTCGCTCCTTTGCGTACTACACTTCAGTATAGGCGATTTCAACGGAGTGGTCTATCTTGTTCCTCTAGTATCTTTGCTACAAACCTACTGACTCCCAGAGTTATTGGACGACACTTCCTCCCATCCTGCCTCTTGCAAAGACCCTATCCCCTACTCTCAATTCCTCTGTCTGGGACTTTGTCTTTTTTTGGGGAAACTAGTATCTGCAGTTCCTTGTTTCTTCATTGGATCTGCAGGTGTTGGTTTTACAAAATAAAAACAGTAATTTAGCAGGTCAGGCAGCATCTCTAGAGGACGTGGTTAAGTGACATTTCGGATCAGAATCTTTCTATAGACTGAAACTTTCATGGTGTTGGTAAAGAGTGATGGATCTTGAGGAACCAGCTGTTCATCTGAGTGAATATCTTTTCACACAAAATATTAATAGGACTTACAAATCCCAGGAGCTTGCTTGGCCATGTAAACCTACGTTTATCCCCTTAACATGACAATGGCTTAGTTTGGGTTCATTATGTTGAAGATTTGCTTGATACTGATGACACCAGGCCTGAAATACAACCGAAGATGGTAGAAATGCTTCACAAGTGGCACAGTGGGGCGGTACAGTGGTAGAGTTCCTGCCTTACAGCGGTGAAGACTCGGGTTTGATCTTGACTACGGGAGCTGTCTGTACGGAGGTTGTACATTCTCCCTGTGACCACATGGGTTTTCTAGAGGTACTCCGGTTTCCTCCCACACTCCAAAGACATACAGGTTTGTAGTTAATTGGCTTCTGTAACTTGTAAATTGTCCCTGGTGTGTAGGATAGTGCTCGTGTATGGGCCAAATGGCCGCAGAAAGGCCTGTTTCCATGCTGTATGGCTGAAGTCTAAAGGTCAGATTGCTACTTGAGGAGAGAAAAATAGAGTTAACAATCTGCCGAGTCCCTCCAGTATTATGCTTTGGACACTTCTCATTATCAATGCGGTTTTAGTAATTTCCTTTCCACTAATTCAGCTTGTTCATTTCTTATTTGAACTGATGAGCTGTAAAGCGATTTGATTATGTGCATTTAAAAGTTTTCACTATTCTGTTCTAGATCCACTTCAGCAGTTTAGTTTAGTTTAGTTTAGAGATACAGAGTCTATACCGATGAGTGATCCCCGCACAGTAACACTTTCCAACAAATACTAGGGACAATTTACACATACGCCAAGCCAATTAACCTACGTACCTGTACGTCTTTGGAGTGTGGGAGGAAACCGAAAATCTCTGAGAAAACACGCATGGTCACGGGGAGAACGTACAAACTCCAGACAGCACCCGTGGTCGGGATGGAACCCGGGTCTCCGGTGCTGTAAGACAGCAACTCTGCCACTGCAACACTATGCTGCCCTGTGTGGTCTAAGGTGTTACGTTTTAATTAGCAAGTAGAACACAAAATTGCAGGTGTATATCTGTAAGAATACTCCTTAATCACCAATATGTCTGCCATCATACTATTGTTACTCAGCTTAATGCTTCATCCTTCTTTTAAGCATTTACAAGAGCAGCAAAATTTATTATGGCAGGAATTGTGATTCTCACAGCAGTCTGAAGGTAAGATACTGCATTGTTTCCAGGCATTGTGTGAACAGGTCAGTTTTTCCTTCCAAGAAGGTAATCATCCCATGGTAATAAGGGTACGTGAGATAAGGACATGAGTCATGCCACCACCTGTTGTACTTTGGAGAGATGATGTTCACTTACTGGACTAATGACTTGGATGAAGGGATTAAAAGTACCATTAGCAAATTTGCAGATGATACAAAGCTGGGTGGCAGTGTGAGCTGTGAGGAAGATGCTATGAGGTTGCAGGGTGACTTGGACAGGTTGTGTGAGTGGGCGGATGCATGGCAGATGCAGTTTAATGTGGATAAGTGTGAAGTTATCCACTTTGGTGGTAAGAATAAGAAGGCAGATTATTATCTGAATGGTGTCAAGTTAGGAAAAGGAGATGTACAACGAGATCTGGGTGTCCTAGTGCATCAGTCACTGAAAGGAAGCATGCAGGTACAGCAGGCAGTGAAGAAAGCCAATGGAATGTTGGCCTTCATAACAAGAGGAGTTGAGTATTGGAGCAAATAGGTCTTTCTGAAGTTGTATAGGGCCCTAGTGAGACCGCACCTGCAGTACTGTGTGCAATTTTGGTCTCCAAATTTGAGGAAGGATATTCTTGCTATTGAGGGCGTGCAGCGTAGGTTTACTAGGTTAATTGCTGGAATGGCGGGACTGTCATATGTTGAAAGACTGGAGCGGCTTGGCTTGTATACACTGGAATTTAGAAGGATGAGAGCGGATCTTATCGAAACATATAAGATTATTAAAGAGTTGGACATATTAGAGGCAGGAAACGTTCCCAATGTTGGGGGAGTCCAGAAGCAGGGGCCACATTTTAAGAATAAGGGGTAGGCCATTTAGAACGGAGATGAGGAAAAACTTTTTCAGTCAGAGAGTTGTAAATCTGTGAAATTTACTGCTTCAGAAGACAGTGGAGGCCAATTCTCTGAATGCATTCAAGAGAGAGCTAGATAGAGCTCTTAAGGATAGCGGAGTCAGGGAGTATGGGGAGAAGGCAGGAACGGGGTACTGATTGAGAATGATCAGCCATGATCTCATTGAATGGTGGTGCTGGCTCGAAGGGGCGAATGGCCTACTCCTGCACCTATTGTCTATTGTCTAATGTAATTAAGTTATTAAATGTATTCATTTGATGAAGGATAATGATGACTGTTAAGACAGGTAGGTGAGGGTCCAGAGGAGGTTTACAACAATGATCCCAGGAATGAGTAGGTTAACCTATGATGAGCGTTTATCGGCACTGGGCCTGTCCTCGCTGGAGGTTAGAAGAATGAGGGGGTGGGAGGGTGTGGGGGGCACATTAAAACGTACGGAATAGTGAAAGGCTTGGATGTGGAGAGGATGCTTCCACTAGTGGGAGGGTCTAGGACTAGAGGTCATAGCCTCAGAATTAAAGGACATTCTTTTAAGAGGGAGATGAGGAGAAATTTCTTTAGTCAGAGGGTGGTGAACCTGTGGTATTCGTTGCCACAGAAGTCTGTGGAGGCCAAGCCAGTGGATATTTTCAAGGCATAGAGAGATAGATTCTTGATTAGTACGGGTGTCAGAGGTTATGGGGAGATGGCAGGAGAATGGGGTTAGGAGGGAGAGATAGATCAGCTTTGATTGAATGGCAGAATAGACTTGATGGGCCGAATGGCTTAATTCTACTACTATCACTTCTGACCTTAAGAGCTTATGTTACAGCTTTTTTAGTTTAGAGGTACAGCGCAGAAACAGGCCCTTTGGCCCACTGAGTCCACGCCGTCCAGCGATCTCTATTTTATGCACTATGAACAATTTCCAATTTTACCGAAACCAATTAACCTACGATCCCGCATGTCTTTGGAGTGTGGGAGGAAACCGGAGCACCTGAAGAAAACCCACGCAGTCACAGGGTGAACGTACAAACTTCGTGCAGACAGCACCCAGAGTCAGGATTGAACTTGGTTCTCTGATGCTGTAAGGCAGCAACTCTACCGCTGCACCAATACTTTAGATATTTACACCAATTTAGATATTTACACCAATACCGCACAAATGCTTTAGCAATTATTCGCCATAAGATTTGGAGTCAGCTGTGCTCATACCATAGGTATCTACTTTTGCCACTTTCCAGTTGCTCATAATATGTCAACAAATGATCCTGGAAGCACAAGAGACTGCAGATGCTGGAGTCTGGGGTGACAAACAATTTACAGGAGGAGCTCAGTGGGTCAAGCAGCATCTGTGGGGGTGGTGGAGAGGGAAGGAATTGTCAATGTTTGGGGTTGAAACCTCGCATCGGGACTCAAAAACCTGGGAGACCTTTCTGAAATGAAATTGTGCTCCAAATAACCCCTCCCTCATTCTCAGTCAGACTGGGAAACACCCACACAAACACACATCGTTAATCAGTTCCAGCATTTTGAGCGCTGTAGCCAAATTCTATTTCCCTCTCTCCTAGTAACAGTAATTTGAGTGAGATTGTTTTTGCCTGCGATCCTATCCAACATTTTCTTGACAACAGTGAAGGAGGCTATTCAAACCATTGAGTTTATGCCTGTTCAAAGACCAATCCCACTAATCCTGTTTCCTTCTGATTTATTCTCTCTCATATACATTAATTCCGTTCTGTTTCTTCTACCACCAGAGGCAATTTACAATAAGCAATTAACCTACCAGTCAGGGATATGGGAGTTAACTGGAGTGTTTTGTGTTCAGTTCTGGTCACTATACTGCAGAAAAGATGTGACTAAACTACAGAGAGTGCAGTAAAGATTCACTAGAATGTTGAAACAAAGAACTGCAGATGCTGGTATACCAGAAAAGGCACAAAGTGCTGGAATAACTCAGCAAGTCAAGCAGCATCTCTGGAGAACATGGTTAAGTGATGTTTCGGGTCCGACTCATCTTCAAACTGTTTGTAGAGGGGAGATAGAAAGAATGGTTTGCAACTGTGAGAAGCCCACATCTCCCGGTTGCTAACCAGTTTAACTCCTCTTCTCATTCCCACACTCACCTTTCTGTCCTGTGCTTCCTCGATTGCCAGAGTGAAGCAACACACAAACTAGAGGAACAACACCATGTAGCTTACAACCCAACGGTATGAACATTGAATTCTCCAATTTTAGGTAACTACATAACCCTCCCCCTCTCCCTTCCTCCCCCGTAAACCCCCCACTTTCCTCCCCCCTCTGCACTGTGCCCCACCTGGACTCACACGTATTCCTCGCCTGCCCCATCCCTTCCAACTACATTCCCTGCTCTCGTTTCACAATTCATAACTCTTCAATTCTTTTGTCTTACATCCTCTGTCTTTTCACCTCTGGCCTTTGTCCAACCATCTGCCTCTCAAAGTCCTTCACCTCTATCAACCTATTACCTGCATGGCTTTGTCCTGCCCCTCCTCTCACCCAGCTTTCTCCCCCCCCCCCTTCCACAATCAGTCTAAAGAAGAGTTCTGACATGAAACATCACCTATCCATGTCCTATCCATACGAGGCTGCCTGAGCCAATGAGTCATTCTCACCAGGATGTTGCCTGGATTGGAGAACCTGAGTTTCACGAGAGATTGGATAGATTAAGTTTGTTTTCCCTGCAGCGAAGGAGGCTCAGAGATGCCATGATTTGAAGTATGTAAAATAATTAGAGATATAGCTAGATAGTGTGGATAGGCAATGCCTGATTTACATGGTGGGTGCTTTAAAACCAGTGGGCATACCTTGTGGTGAAGGGAGGAGTTTTAAGATCTAATGAATGTTTTTTTACAAAGACTAGTTGGTATCTGGCTGGTATTAGCTACCAGAGAAGGTGGTGGTGGCAGAAATAATAATGGCATCCAAGAGATATCTGCATAGGTATGGTATAGGAATGGAATTAATGCTAGAATGTGCGATCAGAATTGATAGGCTTGGTGGTCAGCATAGATGTGGTGGGCCGAAAGGCTTGTTTCTTGTCATGACTCTGACATCTGGGGAAACTTGTGGTGTCAGGGTGAACATGTAAATTCCATTCAATGAGTACCAGCCATCAAGATCAACCTGGGTCAGTGGAATTGTGAATCAGTTGCAGTACTCTGTCACTTAGTGACACAAATACTTAGTGAGGCCATTATAAAACTTGGCAGAGTCACTTGGCGTCACATAGGCGAGTGAAGGTCTTGCTTCAATTCTGTTTGATTCAAACTTGAGAATCTTCCTACACATTTATACTGTTTAGCGTCTTCAATCAACATGTTAGGTTAATGGATGTGGCAGCAATCATTACCTACTGCAAAATATGTGCTGGATTTTCATCAATGTCTCTGTTCTTTACTCACTTCGGAAACTGGCAAGATTCCTGATCAATAATGCCGTGTCATTACGACATTTTAGCCTGACCAGCAAAGTTAATTAACGTAACTAAATTCATTTTGTGTGTTTGGATTGAGTAGAATAATAATGCATTGGCCTCTTGAGTTTTAGCATATAAATCGAACTAGTATGCCAGTGGGTTGAATTTCATGCTTGGAATAGTCGGCTTTAGGTTCCAGCTCCTTTCAAAAGCTCTGTGATTTGTATTGTGTAGAGGATAAATTAATGTATTTTTTTGGATAAAATCTCAACACAAGTATTTCAAATAAGATTTAGCCAGGATAATTCTCAAAAATGTTACTTCCATGTTGTTTTGTTTTGCAAGAATGTGACCTTAGAGCTTAGAATATTTTGTGTGTCCATGTTGTCTGCTAGGGTTTATTGCATAGTTAGGCTCTGCTTTAGACTTTAGAGATACAGCGTGGAAACATGGCCCTTTGGCCCACTGAGTCTGCGCCGACCAGCGATCCCCCCAGATGCTAGCACTATCCTACACACTAGGGATAATTTACAATTTTACCGAAGCCAATTAACCTCCAAACCTGTACGCCTTTGGAGTGTGGGAGGGAACTGGAGCACTTGGAGAAAACCAACGTGGTCACAAGGAGAATGGACAAACTCCGTACACACATAGGCAGGATCAAATTCGGGTCTCTGACTCTGGAAGGCAGCAACTCTACCATTGCGCCACTGTGCCGCCCCTCTGCTGTGTAAGATAGGCCGAGAAAACCGGGGTGTTTTCTTGCACGGAACAAATGGCCTTCACTTTGCCAAAGCAATAACTCTGCCAAAGCAATAATGAAGGCAGGAGAAAGGGGTAGCTGGGTGCAGCTGCCTCAAATGGCCTTCAGTTGAGGCTGGTGACGTTGTGACTGCCTGCCATAGCTATCATAGCTCACCCCTTTCCCCAGGGCAGAGAACAGTGGTGGTAACTCCGGACTGTTCAAAGGCACCCTCCAGAGAGGCAGCGCAGTTCCATGTGAAGCTGTCACAGGGAGGGAAAGAAAACAGGAGATGACATTGACTGTTTACAGAGAACAATGTCATCGACTAAGGTCAAAGTGTTTGTTGCCAGTTTATATTATCCACAAAAAATGTAGAATGACATTGTGAAAACCACATAGATTCACACACCTTATACTAAGCACATAACATCTTATGCTATGTACATTGTGACACAGTGGCACAGCGGTAGATTTGCTGCCTTACAGCGCCAGAAACCTGGGTTTGATCCTGACTACAGGTGCTGTCTGTACGGATTTTGGACATTCTCCCTGTCACCGCCTGGGTTTTCCCTGGGTGCTCCGATTTCCCCCAACACTCCAAAGGCATATAGGTTTGTTGACTAATTAGCTTCAGTAAAATTGTAAATTGTCCCTAGTGTGTAGGATGGTGCTAGCGTGCGGGGATCATTGGTCGGCACGGACTCGGTGGCCCAAGGGCCGGTTTCCATGCTGTATCTCTAAACTAAAACTAAACTATACTAAGCACCCAGAGGAAACCTGGAGCTCAGTCACACAGAGCACGTGCAAATTCTATACAGAAAGCCCCGAGCTCAAGATTGAATCTAGGTCTCTGGTGCTGTGAGGCAGCAGCTCTACCAGCTGTGCCTCTTGACAAATATAAAAGTTAGCTGCTGGTGGGCCAATCCTGGCTTCTCCACTGTTCAATATGATAATGGCTAATTATCCAAATTCTATACCCTGTTCCTGCTTTGGCTCTATTTCTCTTAAGCCCTTTAGGCTCATGGCCCACACATATCACTGATATACAGGGAGCCCAAAATATTAAATATATGTGAACATTAAAAATAGCCATATTCTTGAAGCAGGCTAGACAAGAAGTTTATGGCACGAGGATAGGACTTGTCTCACACAAGGTGAAAGTATCTTGTTTAAAGATGATGTGAAAAAAAAGGAAGAATACTTCAACTCAGAGTTGTTAGAAATTGCTGAAAGCTATAAGCTTAGGTCGAGGCTGTGATGTTTAGGGAGCACAATTTTTTCTTTAAAAAAACATCCTTGCATTGTTTTTTATTTGGACCATGCCTTAGTGGTAGATTTACAAGTTGTTTAGTTTAGAGATACAGCACAGAAACAGGCCCTTAGGCTCATCGAGTCCGTGCCGACCAATGACCGCCCCGCACACTAGCACCATCCTACACACCAGTGACATTTTCCAATTTTACCAAAGCCATTTAACCTACAAACCTGTACGTCTTTGGACTGTGGGATGAATCTGGAGCACTTGGAGAAAACCCACGCGGTCATGGCGAGAATGTACAAACCTCATACAGACAGCACCCGAAGTCAGGATCGAACTGGGTCTCTGGCGCTGTAAGGCAGCAACTCTACCATTGTGCTACTGAGTCTCCCAGTTGAACAAATTCTGTCAAAGCTGTTGACAGCTCAACAAACATAACTTCAAATTTGCATGCAAATTTGATGCATCGAACAGTGCAAGATTTAGTTCAGCACAAGAGGCTGACAGAGCTTAAGGCCATTGTTGTAAAGTCTAGGCTACAAACGCAGGCTGAAAATTTATTAGTGAGATTGGCTGGTGTACAAATTGGCATTGTTGCAGTGGCTGTCACCCACCATGGCCTTCTCAGTATAGAATACATGTTTCAGTTGTCAAATGGAAGCAACATTACTCAACATGTGTCTTATACTTGCAAATAAAACATTACCTCTTCATATATATAGTCATCGAATTGTACAGCATGCAAACAGGGTTTTCCACCCAATTCATCCATGCTGATCAAAATCCCCCCAGCTAGTCACCATTTGCCTGCATATCCCTCTAAACATTTCCTATCCTCTATCTGTCCAAGTGTCTTTTAAACATTGTTATTGTGCTTGCCTCAACTACCTCCTTGAGCAGCTTATTCTATGTAGCCACTACCCTCTGTGAAAAATTGCCTCTGGGGTTTATCTTAAATATTCCCTACCTCACCTTAAACCTGTGTCCTCTGGTTCTTGATCCCCCTACCCTGGGAAAGAGACTGTGCATTCAACCTATCAGTTCCTCACATGATTTTATACACCTCTATAAGATCACCCCTTAGCCTCCTGCACTCTATGAAATAAAGTCCTAGATTGCCCAACTTCTCCCTCTAGCTTAGGCTTTCAAGTCTTGACAACATTCTCATAAAACTTCTGTGAAGTCTTTTCAGCCTAATAGTATCTTTCCTCAAGCAGGCTGAATAAAACTGGATGAAATGCTCCATTGCATACTCACCAATGTCTTGTGCAACTGTAACATAAAGTCTCAGCTTCTATACTTGTTCCTGACTGATGAAGGGCAATGTGCCAGAAGCCGAAAGATCTGTTGCAGGAAGGTTACTGGAGAAGATTCTGAAAATAAGATTCACGTGCTTTTGGAAAGACATTTGGTTGATTAGTGATAATCAGCATGAGCGAGCAACACATAGATAGTACAGTCTATAGAAGAAAGACATTATAAAGGTGCGTTGAGAGTTTTGTTAGCTTCAGGTTTTCATGCTTCTCAAAATATCACAAGGGGTAGGGCAGTAATTTATCCAGCTTACTGATGAGAGAAACTCTCCACTTGCCTAGATTTAGGAGCTGTAGGTGAATCCCAATCTTTTCCTTGCCTAATCCAAATGTTAGCCAAGTGTTATTTTCACCTGTGTAGGAAGGAACTGCAGATGGTGATTTACACTGAAGATAGACACAAAATGCTGGAGTAACTCAGCGGGTCAGGCAGCATCTCTGGAGAAAAGGAATAGGCGACATTTCGGCTCGAGACCCTTCTTCAGTTATTTTATACCTACTGAGAGAAGAGAAATGGAAAGGGAAAGGGAGAATCTGAACCATACTTGCATGGTAGAATCTGGAAGAATGGACAATTGAAACGTACCAGAGAGGCTTGTCCATTCACATTAATTTTTCTTGCTAGCATTTCACTGAACCTTGTGTTCTTTTGATTGGTGGCAAAGATGCATGTTTGGAACTGCAAAAATCCTTCTATGCAAGTGCAAATTGGGGTCTGCATGTATCAGTTAAACCCTGTATGGCTGATGTGTAGGAAGGAACTGCAGATGCTGGTTTAAACCAAAGATAGACACAAAAAGCAGGAGTAACTCAGCGGGACAGGCAGCGTCTCTGAAGAGAAGGAATGGGTGATGTTTCGAGTCGAGATGACGCCTCTAAGAGAAAGTTTCATTGGGTTAGAAACTAATTCATGCGGGTAGGCATTTAGGACATCATTGCAAGTTTGACAAGGAAGGAGCCATTTACTGCGGTCTTATAGATGAAAAATTAATGTAGCATCACTGGTCAATGATGATTTGTATTGTTGCAAGAGATTTAAGGGAAAGTTGGCATTTTTCAACTTACAAATTCAGTTTTAAAACTGCTTGCTCTGGTAACGTATTTAACAAAATTCTGCAGTTTACAGAATGTAACTGTCAATGCCTATGTCCCACTCTTTAATTATGTCTTTTATCTACTCACGCAGCGGTGCATTGTACTGACACATTGCAGTGGGGCTGTGTGTGGGCGTAACATCAGGCAACGCTGAATGCTAGGCCTGGAATCACCAAAGAATGGTGACTATCGTTCTGCAGAATGGTTCATTAATGCAGCTTGTAAAATGCTGATAGTTATTGTTCTCCTGGCCTTGAACAGGATTGAATCTAAAATCTTTTATAACCCTCATGATCCTAAATATATCTTTGTAATGCCATTTCTGTCATAACTCAAGTCGTATAGTTCATTGGCACATGGCACAGTGGCGCAGCGGTAGACTTGCTGCCTTGCAGCGCCAGAGACCCGGGTTCGATCCTGACTACGGGTGCTGTCTGTGCTGAGTTTGTATGTTCTCCCTGTGACCACGTGAGTTTTCTCCGGGAGCTCTGGTTTCCTCCCTCATTTCAAAGACGTTGCAAGGTAGTAATTAGCTTCTGCAAATTGCCCCTATTGTGTAGGACGCGAAAGTGGGATAACATATTGTTAGAATGAAAGGGTGATTGATTTTTGGTGTGGACTTAGTGGGCTGAAGGGCCTGTTTCCATGCTGTATCTCCAAAGTAAACTAAACTAAACTAAATAAAACATCATAGCTTTCAAGTTGTTGTTGCATTTTCTTCCATATTTGGTAGGTTACATTTTCATGTCTCCCAACATTTTCATAACATTTCTGAAAAAGTGGAAGCACTATTCAGGCATATTTCAAGTTTGGAGTTTAGATACATTTACTTGTTTTATATAATATTTTGAGGCGAGGTTGACGTTTTCTACAGTTGCTGAACTGACTGAGTGTCAAAGGGTCGGCATTTAACATTTAATGGGGGAATATCTGGAAAAAGTGAGTAATTGATGGGAGTGTGTGCAAAAGCCAATTAAAGAAACATTATATACGATTCCGCCTCTATTACCTACTCACTTGATGCCGGGCAAGATTGCATCCTGTCGGCAAGAATTCTTCATGCACCCTTCATTGTTTGTGTTTCTGTGTACAATAGATTCTTGATGATTCAGTGTGGTAACAATATGGAGAGCTCAAAAGCGATATGCTTTGCATTTATTTACTCCTTGCAGAAGTCAGGAATTTGAGTTTTGTCAAGGCAACAATATTCCATCAGAGTGAAAATTAGCCTCATCGTTTTAAACCGTTGTTTTGTACTTTCTGTGGAGAACTGTTGACCAATGAGTAGAGCCCAGAGTGATGGTGAATTTGTCGTGAATGTCACAATGTTGAAGCAGGATGCTGGTTTGCTGGTTTCTCCAAGGTGCAGGCACCCATCGCCTTCACTTACATTCTCACCAGTAGAACGGCCCCATTCCCTCTCACATCGGAGGTCATGAGAACAAAAAGCAGACCAACCTACGAATTAGAAGCAGAAGTAGGCCCCAGGCCTCCTCCAACCCATTCTCCCATTTAATAAGATCATGACTCATCTGATTGGAACCAACTCTGCACCTCCAACTGCACGTGAAGAATTATATAACAGTCAAGAATAGGTTTCCTGACAGCTCCCATGACTCCTTTACCCCTAGGAAGCCAGCACTGCCTCAAATTTTCAATGAACATCAACCTATGATGAGTGTTTGCAGGCACTGGGCCTGTACTCACTGGAGTTTAGAAGAATGAGGGGGGACATTGAAACATACAGAATGGTGAAAGGTCTGGATAGAGTGGATGTGGAGAGGATGTTTCCACTAGTGGGTGAGTCTAGTAGAAGTCATAGCCTCAGAATTAAAGGATGTTCTTTTAGGAAGGAGATGAGGAGAAATGTATTTAGTCAGAGGGTGGTGAATGTATGGAATTCTTTGCCACAGAAGGCTGTGGAGGCTGTCAGTGGAAATTTTTAGGGCATAAGTAAATAGATTCTTGATTAGTACAGGTGTCAGAGGTTATGGGGAGAAGGCAGGAGAATGGGGTTAGGAGGGAGAGATAGATTGAATGGCGGAGTAGACTTGATGGGCTGAATGGCCTAATTCCACTCCTATTATGTATGACCTTATGACTTTATGAAGGAACTTCAAGGGCAAAGGGTGTTGAAGTAACTTTGATCTCTATTTGCACTCAAACTACTCCAAATGAGCACCCAATCCAACAAGGGCCGTATAAGGATAATGGGGGAGTCATGGAGAATGCCAATGGTTTACTAAAATTAGTCTTCCACTGTCCTCAATAGTCAGGGCCCACCGTAATATACAGCCACTAGGTGTAGATGCTTCACAGAATGCTGCACAAAGTGGCCAACAAAAGACAACTGTTCTCACAGTAACCAACATCCCCCGATTCTGTAATCTCCTGTTGTTATTTAAGTGGAATGCCGGGAGAAGTGGCCTATCCTTGGGAGGAGAGCTGCGGAAACGTCTTGCTCTCTCTTCGGCATCCCCTTGGGAACGAGGATTATGTACTTCCACTCTTGTCCTGTGCACTCTGATTTAGCCAGTGAAGCCAATATGGGGACGGCAGACTCTTCACAGATGGGGCTGGAGATGCCTGACAGGTAGGTGGGTGGTCTGTAGTGGTCTTCTGTATAAGATCATCTCCGTCTGTGTTTAACAGGTTGAAGATAAGACATGGGTGCATGACTTGCATCAAACAATGCCAAGGTACACTGTGATCAGTCTTTTCATAAGTTCATCAGTTATAGGAGCAGAATTAGGCCATTCAGCCCATCAAGTCTATTCCGCCATGTCTGATCTATCCTTCCCTCTCAACCCCATTCTCCTGCCTTCTCCCCGTAATCCCTGACACCCTTTCTGATCAAATTGGAAAGAACGAAGGAAACCAAAACCACAATTACTTCTCGCAATAAAAGCAGGGTCGTTAATCCAGAAAGAAAAATGAGTGGAAAGTAAATAGATATATATATCACATGCAGAAAATCAATCAGTTATTTGCTGCAATCATCTCCATTCTGGATGGCTAATAACATTGTCACAAATGCAGCTGTTTTTGCTAAGTGGCTGTTGCTTTAAGTTGAAGTATAATGGACAAGCAATTAAAAAAACACAGACTATAACCGAGCTTGCTATGCTGAGGCTATGTTTTCTGATGAAAGATGGCAAGTTTAATTTTAATAGAGTGAACAGATCAATAATTCACATTTCAATTCAAGTTAAAATCTAATACTCTATGTTTACTTATAAGTGTGTCCTTCTGTGCTAGGTACATAAAATAAATGAAAGACTGAATCTTTAAATGTTATTGATAGGGAAAATAATGACTAGGCTAGTTCTTGCTCATTGCAAATCCAAAACCATATTTTCAAGTTGTTTCCACTTTGAAAGGGAAACATTGATCAGGTGAGAATTTTGGTGGAGTAGTAGCAGATGGAATTTAATTCAAACAGACATGTCATGCACTTTGTGAGTTCAAATACTGTTAGCACATTTAGAGTAAATAGACAATTGCCTCCTTAAGTACCCTTGGATGCAGACCATCAGACCCTGGGGATTTATCAGCCTTCAGTACCATCAGTCTACCCAACACCATTTCCTGCCTAATGTGAATCTCCTTCAGTTCCTCCGTCACCCTAGGATCTCTGGCCACTAGAACATCTGGGAGATTGTTTGTATCTTCCTTAGTGAAGACAGATCCAAAGTACCGGTTCAACTCGTCTTGTTCCCCATAATAAATTCCCCTGCTTCTGACTGCAAGGGACCCACATTCGCCTTGACTATTTTTTTCCTCTTCACATACCTAAAAAAGCCTTTACTATCCTCCTTTATATTATTGGCTAGCTTACCCTCGTACCTCATCTTTTCTCCCCATATTGCCTTTTTAGTTATCTTCTGTTGCTCTTTAAAAGTCTCCCAATCCTCTGGCTTCCTACTCTTCTTTGCTATGATATACTTCTCTTTTATTTTTATGCTGTCCTTGACTGCACTTGTCAGCCACGGGTGCCTCTTACTCCCCTTAGAATCTTTACTCCTCTTTGGGATAAATTGATCCTGCAACTTCTGCATTGTTCCCAGGAATACCTAACATTGCTGTTCCACCGTCTTCCCTGCTAGGGCCTCCTTCCAGTCAAATCTGGCCAGCTCCTGCTTCATGCCTCTGTAATCCCCTTTGCTATACTGTAAATGACATATATATTAGGAATATTGATATACAGAGAGGCATTGGGGTGTAAATCCATAGCTCCCTGAAAGTGGTGGAGCAGTTGCATAGGGTAATGAAATTGGAATTTGGTATGACATGAAAAGCTGGAGTAACTCAGCTGAACAGGCAGCATCTCTGGAGAGAAGGAACACGTGTCCTTTCGAGACCCGAAACATCACCCATTCCTTCTCTCCAGAGATGCTGCCTGTCCCGCTGAGTTACTCCAGCTTTTTGTGTCTTTCTTTGGTTTAAACCGGCATCTGCAGTTAATTCCTGTACATGGTGTTTAGTATGTTTGTATGTATGTATGTATGTTTGCCGAGGCATTGGGTGTAAGAGTTGGGATGTCATGATGCTGTTGTATTAAATATTAGTTAGTCAGAGTATTGTGTAAAGTTCTGGTCACCACACTACCACTGATGTGGTAACAATAGAGAGGGTGCAGAAGTGGTTCACCAGGATATTGACTGGAATGGAGGGCTGCAGTTATAAGGAGGGATTGGTTAAATAGGATTTATTCTCATTAGTGGCCAAGGGGTGACCTTGGTCAAGTGGAATCACATCATCCAACAGCTCCATCCAAAACCACAGGAAATTGCAGAGAATTGTGGACGCAGCCCAGACCATCACACAAACCAACCTTCCCTCTATTGACTCCATTTAGACTTCAGCAAGGCCACCAGCATAAACAAGGATCAGTCTCACCCCAGTCTCTCCCTTTTCTCCCCTCTGGAGTGTGTGAGGAAACCGAAGATCTCGGAGACAACCCACACGGTCACGGGGAGAACGTACAAACTCCGTACAGACAGCACCCATTGTCGGGATCGAACCCGGTTCTCCGGCGCTGCATTCGCTGTAAGGCTGCAACTCTACCGCTGCGCCACCGTGACCCCCCTTTAAAGTGTTAAACTTTTAATATGAAAGAACACAGCGACTGTTGCCATATAAATCTAGTCAAGCATTTTATTAGTCCTTTTAATGCGCTTATTAAAACCTTGGAGATCCTTCAAAGCATCAACAAGCTAGATATTGCTCTCATGGGAAATATAAAGGGCAGGTTGCACTTTTATTTGTAATTGCAGAGTCTGGTGGCTCGGGGGAAACTGAGTTCCACCGAACAGTTGATCCCTCTAAGGTAAAATAATCATGGATTTTCTTTATATCTTTGATTGATTGATTAAATTCCTTTAAGTTTAAAAACAAATATTTACAAAGCAACCATTGTCTATAGTGAATATACTGTGCATAGTTCACCCTCTCCAACAGTGCTTCTTGTGAGGTGCCCACGTGTCCTATTTGTTGACAGTGCCCAGCATACGCACAATGCCTGACTGCTCTCCTGAGGTAGTCTGTGGAGCAGTCGGATTTTTCCACTCAGGCGGATGCCCAGTCAAGATGCCTCCTTGCTAGCTTGTGATGAGGCAGAACCCAACCGTCTCCCTGTATCGCAACTCTTCGGGGAGAGATGTGCTTCAGAAATCCGTCATGCAAATGATAAACTGAGCACTGCGGGAAATGTCAAGGGGGTACACGGAGCTAAGCTTGATGCAGGCTGGGAGGTGAAGCATGCATGCCATCTGTCAGCGTTCAGCTGCTGCTCTGGGTAAGGGTGGGATGGAATAGAAATTGGCTTGATGTACACTGCCAGGAACCAATGACTCACTTCAAACCTGTCTCTTCTGAATCTGGTGAACAAGACTCACTTTCTGATACACATGGGTTTTATTTTCAGCAGAAGTTTTCTTTCGTTTCCACACACAAGAATAGAGATTTTCCTCACTATGGTAACTACCCAAAAATGTCTTTAACGTCAGTTGGGCATTCAAACATTTCTTTGCCTTGCAGTGCTATTCTTTTGTTTTTATAGGACAAGAGAATAATCTAATCAGAACAGGCTGGAAATTGCTTTCAAAAGAAGATATAGAACAGTGTAAAATCGCAGGTGATTTGACAGCTGAAGAAAATTTCTGTTACAGTCCTTAGTTGCTTTTCAAATTAAATATCTGTGCCACATAGTGTTGAGGTTGACAACCTTGGAAGCAAATGATTAAATTTGAGTTTTTGACCACGGATATGCATTTCAGTGCCCTGCACAATATTACGCTGATGGGAAGATTTGGTGGAACCTTCCTTAAAAATGATTGTTTGCCTTCGTCCTCCATGTGCGTGACCTTGCCACTGATGATTGCAATTGCATTTTCAATGATTGATTCAGGCTGCAATAAACTGCACCCGCTAAAGATGACTGAAGTTTGCATAATTGGGGAAAATCACAACCAGGATATCTCCCCTTGATGCACCCAGATTACTCATAGCGAGCATCAATTTGCCAATCACACCACCAGACCCAGACTGAAGGAGGAGGAGGAGGAGGAGGAGGAGAGAAGACAGGTATTTATAGAGTGAAATGCCTTGCAGCTTCTCTCAAAACCTATTGATCTCTGTCAGAGAGGCTGTAAGGCAAGAGTGGTTGCTCTGCAAGCTTTCTATTTTTTGGAGGCAGTGGGATAAAAATACTTGCTTGTTCTTTGAGGATTAAAGGTAGAGTTAAATAGATTCATAGAGTCATGATTATACAGTATATTAGCTGCTTATGGCCGCTAATAGCAGTTGTTAGTAATGTTTGTGGGCGTCACAGTGGCACAGCTAGTCGAGTTGCTGCCTCACAGTACCAGAGACATGGGTTCGATTCTGACATTGAGTCCTGTCTGTATGGAGTTTGTGCATTCTCCTTGTGACCACGCGGGCTTCCTCCGGTTCCTCGGTTTCCTCCTACATCCTTCAGACCTGTGGGTTTGTAGGTTAATCAGTCTCTGTAAATTGCCCCCAGTGTGTAGAGAGTGGAGGAAAAAGTGGGATAACATAGAAGTAGAATGGGTGATCAATGGTCAATGCAGACGCGCTGGGCCAAAGGACGTTTCCATGCTGTATGCCTAAAGTAAACTAAAACTAAACTGAACAGTGTAATCATGCATAAACATCCCAAGCCTTTCATAAAGCAGCTTTAGATATCACACTGGTCTTTGCCCTGAGGAATCTCTGCTACGATGTCCTGGTGCTGAACCAACAAAACCCCAACAGCCACAACTATGCACCTTTGTGTTGTGTACGAATTCAGTCTGAGAGGTTTCAATAATTTCATGACTTCAAATCCTATAAGGGATTCTTGATACCAAAAGCTAAAAGAATCCAGAGGACATAGGTTTAAGGTGAGGAGGCGAGGGGAGAAGAAAGATTTCATAGAAATCTGAGACGTAACTCTTTTAACACAAATGGTGGTGGGTGGATGGAACGACCTGCCGGAGGAGGTAGTTGAGGCAGGTACTATCGCAACGTATAAGAAACATTCGGACAGGTACATGGATGGGACAGGTTTGGAGGAATATAGACCAAATGCAGGCAGGTGTGACGAGTGTAGATGGGACATGTTAGTCGCAGTGGGCAAGTTGGGCCGAAGGGCCTGTTTCCATGCTGTATCACTTTATGATGCTGGCTCTCACGTCATCAGCTCCTTTGTTTATTTTTGGGCAAAAAATACAACTGACTCAACTTGAACTGGGTATCAATAAGCAGCTATTAGCTTCTTCAATTATTTATTTTGGCACTTTCACTCATGATTGAGAAAAAAATAAATTAAAGGATCAGTAATTGAAAAAAAAATTGTTCTGCTTTCTGTAGCCAGAACATTTACTGGGCAATTTCCCAAATATTTTTGCTTAACTCTACTGGAACAGCTTGGCTAGAACCACATCAAATTCTGTTGTTGGAATGTTATCAGAACCCATGGCCTTTGCTGTATACAGTACATGAAGCCATTTTTGTGACTGGATGGAAACAGTCATTGACGAGTGTGGGAACATCAGGAGGATAAGTGGATGGTTTGGCATTTCTGCTCGAAGATCATCACATGTCCATCAGTGCAGTATTTTGCATTAATGCATTTGGGTCAACTTTCACTTGTTAGTTTAGTTATCCACCACCATTCAATGCTGAATGTAGTAGTACTGCAGAGTTTTGAAATGATCTATTGGTTAAAGGAATGCTTACCTCTGTCAGTAATATGCTGGGTTTGTCAGACACACGTATTCCTGTAATATTGCTCTAACAGATTGGTACATCATATCTAGAGTACGGAAAACCCCACAAGTTGCTGGAGTAACTCAGCAGGGCAGCACAGTGGCGCAGCAGTGGAGTTGCTGCCTTACAGCGCCAGAGACCCAGGATCAATCCTTACTATGGGTGCTGTGGTTTCAATAGACAATAGATGCAGGAGTAGGCCATTCGGCCCTTCGAGCCATTTCCTCCCATATCCCGAAGACATGCAAGTTTGTAGGTTAATTGGCTTCTGTAAATTGCCCCGAGTGTGTAGGATGCAAAACTGGGATAACATAGAACCAATGTACAGGTGATTGTTGGTCGATATGGACTCGCTGGCTGAAGGGTCTGTTTCCATGCTCTATCTTGAAATTAAAGTAAAACATCTCTGGAGAACATGGATAGGTATCATTTTGAGTTGGGTCCCTTCTTTGTCAACTATCCATGTTCTCCAGAGATGCTGGTTGACCCGCTGAGCTACTCCAACACTTAGTGTCTTTTTTGTTGTATAAACCAGCATCTGAAGGGGCCTCACCCAAGACATCACCAATCCATGTTCTCCAGTGCCGCCTGACTTTGTGTCTTTTACTGCAGTTCCTTGCATAATCTTGGGTATTTCTAGGACTGCTCCTCACATGCTCATTCAACCAGGCTTGGACATCTGGTTTGATAGTACCAGTGGAACAAGGGATATGCCAGGTCATGAGGCTATTGCTTATGATGCTCATGGAAGCATAGTTAGGAGTAACTATATCTGTTTTGAATCTCTACCAATTGGTATGATGATGGTGCCATACAACACTCTGGAAGTTATCCACAAAGTGAAAATGGGACATTAGCTTCTTGAGGACCTTTTCTTAAGCACTTCTACCAATATTTCCAAGGAATGATGATTTTGTGAGTCTAGGATTAACGGGGATGAAGACAAATATGTTTGTCCCCAATGTTGGTTTTCTCACCACTCGGTCTGTGCTTCAGCATTTGAATAACAGAGTACAATGAGTATTGAACCAGTCCTGGAGCAATGCTTTGAAGTCCATCTTCCAGAGTACATTCTAAGCTCTGGGACAAGGGATGTCCAGCATGGAGCAGTAATAATGCAGGGCCGCTTGAAATGGATGAAACAACTTTCTTTTGATATAGTTGAGAAACTTTGCATGGAAAAATAATTCTTGCCTCTATTTATTTAAAGAAAACTGTTTCTATGCTCTTCAAAGACAATAAATTCGGTCTGACATGTTTATTGTTTGCTATCATTACGATATTCAACTTTATGCATTGTAAACATGAGCCCAAAGAAGTTCAAGATTATGCCATTCTATTTGCTTTCCTAATTATTTGTTGAATCTGTATCGCAGCATTTTGCAGATCATTTGGGAGAAATCCAGAACACTCTGCACCTCAGAGTTGTGCAATCTCTTACTATTTAGATAATAGTAGAAAAATACTATTCTACTATTTTTATAAAAAGAGAAAAATACCTCTTAAAAAAAAAAAAAATCCTGGCAAAATGGACAATTTTATATTTTCCCACACTATCAATTTGCCAGATCTTTGCAAAGGCAATGAAACTATTAGTATCTTATTGCAGCCTATTTATGTCCTCTTCACAACTCACTTTCGTCTTTTACCGAAGTAATTCTTTCTTTCACGTTACAATTCTCACAAGTTGGCTTCAACAAGATTTTAAATCGTGCAGCAGCTTTCCAAATTTAGTGGATAGAGCAAAAGCATGGTCTGCCTTTTGTTGTCTTTGCACATCTTGAGCTTAGTTTAGTTTAGAAGTACAGCATGGAAACAGGCTCTTCGGCCCACTGAGTCCGCGCCAACCAGTGATCCACGCACATTAAACCTATCCTGCACACACTTAGGACAATCTACAATTTTACCAAGCCAATTAACCTACAAACCTGTACGTCTTTGGAGTGTGGGAGGAAACTGGAGATCATGCAGGTCACGGGGAGAATGTACAAACTCCGTACAGACAAGCACCCATAGTCAAGATTGAACCCAGGTCTTTGGTGCTGTAAGGCAGCAACTCTAGCGCTGCGCCACCATGCAGCCCACTTGCAAGACGATTCGGACTCCTAACAGAAACAGTGTAAGACCTTCACAATCATCCATTCCTCCTCTGCCCAAGCAACTACTGGCCAATTGCCTCATTGCCCAAGTTGACCACAGGCCCAAGGTCTCCAAGTATCTTCTCCAAGTATTTCCCTGTGGGCGTTGGCCAGTGAGATGTGGACTCTCTCTGTTGTAATTAGACAGCACTTAGCTGACCACTTAGCTGGTTTCTTTTTGGGTGAACGATGATCAAGTTGTGCTCATGCGCCTGAAAATGTCATTACTGTCCTGGCTCTTGATGTTATTGATGTTCAGAATCTTGATGTCATTATCTGAAAAGCTGTGTATGTTTTAACAAAAACCGTATTCCTGTGCTAACAACAGTTTGTGCTAACATCAACCTCATGCCAAGGTTCTGTGGCTAGTTGGCCCTTTGTGCCTGTCTTTCATGTGCATCCAAGCAAGTAAACATTGTTTGACAGAAGCAAGGTCTTCACTGTTGACGGGTGTCACAGTCTGATCAGTCCTCAAAAGAGCTGGCTTTAGTGATCAATCTGACAGCTGCACTGTTACAGGGTAATGTCCTTTGAAGATGACGTAACATTAAGATCCTGAATGTGTTCTGGTATGAACATCAATATTCAACAAGGTGGCACAGGTGGCAGAGCTACTGTCTCACAGCACCAGAGATTCAGTTCAGTTCAATCCTGACTTTGGGTGCTGTCTGTGTGGAGTTTGCAGGTTTTCCCTGTGACTTTGTGGATTTTTTCCTGGTGCTCCATTTCCTCCCACATCCCAAAGGCATGTGGGACTATAAGTTAATTGGTCTCTACAAAATTGAATGAATGAATGAATAAGTTTATTGGCCAAGTATGCACGTACAAGGAATGTGCCTTGGTGCTCCGCTCACAAATGACAACACAGACATACAGTTAACAATTAAGAATAAAGCATAAACACATCAAAACAATAAGGATACACCATTATGGTCTAAACATGTGGGTGAAAATAAACCAGAGCAAAAAAGAGACTACAGACTGGTTATTGAGTAGAACTATCACTCGTGGAAAAAAGCTGTTTTTATGTCTGGCTGTGGCTGCTTTGATAGTCCGGAGTCGCCTTCCAGAGGGAAGTGTTTCAAAGAGTTTGTGGCCAGGGTTAGAGGGGTCAGAGATGATCTTGCCTGCTCTCTTCCTGGCCCTTGCAGTGTACAGTTCATCAATGGGGGGAAGGTTGCAGCCAACAACCTTCTCAGCTGTGCGAACGATCCGTTGCAGCCTCCAGATGTCGTGCTTGGTGGCTGAGCCAAACCAGACCATGATGGAGAAGGTGAGGACGGACTCAATGATAGCAGTATAGAATTGGACCATCATTGCCTGTGGCAGATTGTGTTTCTTCAGTTGTCGCAGGAAATACATCCTCTGTTGGGCCTTTGTGACAGTGGAGTCGATGGTGGCCCCCCATTTAAGATCCCTGGAGATGATGGTTCCAAGGAACTTAAATGACTCCACAGATGTGACTATGGTGTTGTTGATGGTGAGTGGGGGGAGGGGAGGGGGATCTCTTCGAAAGTCTACAATTAGTTCCACTGTCTTGAGAGCATTGAGCTCCAGGTTGTTGCGATGGCACCAGGACGCCAGCTGTGTCACTTCCCCTCTGTAGGCAGATTCCTCCCCATCCTGGATCAGTCCAATCAGGGTTGTGTCATCCGCAAATTTGAGGAGCTTGACAGAGGAGTCTGTGGAGGTGCAGTCGTTGTTTGGAGGTAAGCTCAGATGCTTATCACTGGGCAATTCCCAAAGGCAGGTTACCATATAGGTGTGTGCTGGCCAAAGAGGGATCTGCACTGTGCCAGTAGGGTCTTCAATGCAACAGGACTGGTCAGTCTGAAGAAGGGTCCCGACCCGAAAGGTCTCCTATCCTTTTTCTTCAGAGATGCTACCTGACCTGCTGAGTTACGCCAGCATTTTGTGTCTATCTTTGGCATAAACCAGCATCTGCAGTTCCTGGTTATTACAGGTGAGGAGGCTGTTTTAATAGAAAGATGGTTGGAAAAAAGGCCAGAGATGAAAAGACTGAAGGTGTGAGACAAAAGGATTGAAGAGCTGCAAATTGTGAAGCTAGAGGAAGGAATGTAGCGGGAAGGGGAGGGGGAGGTGAGGAATAGGTGTGAGTCCAGGTGGGGCACAGGGGAGGGGGGTGGAATGGGGTGGGTGGGGGAGGTAGAAGGGGAGCGTTATGTAGTTTCCTAAAATTGGAAAAACGACAGATAATTGAGTGTTGGAGAATAAAAGCTCATTGGCTAATGTAAGCCCTTTATATTAGGGAAGTGTGCAGCACAGAGAATGACTAAGAGACCTGTAGTTTGTAATAAAGGTGTTCCATTGAACAAGGGAATTGAATTACTTGAAATTTCTCACTTATTTGTAATCTTTCTGCCAAGTGATGCATTAGTATTACTTCAGCTGTGTACAGGGTCACATCTGAGATGTGCTTAAATACTGTATGGAGCACTGGTGTCTTCAACTGCCTACCTATGTTTACAATGAACCAGTAATTGAATTACTGCCAGTTGTGCATGACCTCTGACAAGGGATTTAGTAAATGACAAGGGACCAGAATTCTCCAGCCCCTGGTGAAATACTTTTACTTGTGGATGAGAGATTTCAGTAGGCTTAATGTAGCAGCTAACATGACAATATCCATCCATTTCTCTCTGCCTCTCTATGCTGCAAGCTGAGCCAGTCTGAAGAAGGGGCCCGATCCGAAATGTCACCTGTTTCTTACCCTCCACAGATGTTGCCTGACCTGCTGAGCTACTCCAGCACTTTGTGTTTGCTCAAAGATTCCAGCATCTGCAGTTCTTTGCGTCTCCCAACATATTGATCATTGTCTTGGGCGTCATTCCTTCAATGATCTGACCATGGAACATAGAACACGAGGACGTCCAACAGAGGAACAGGTCCTTTGGCCCACAATGTCTGTAGAGTAGAGGTACTTCATTGAAACCTACCAATAAGCTTGATTGGTATTGTATGACTTTATCTAGCCCAGAAATCTGATTATAACTTACAGTCCACACTGCCCAGCAATCAAACCTACAGGGACAACTTCACAACCTGGCAGACAAGATAAAAAAAACATAAAGTGCTGGAGTAACTCAATGGGTCAGGCAACATAGAGAACATAGAACATAGAAAATAGGTGCAGGAGGGGGCCATTTGGCCCTTCGAGCCAGCACCGCCATTCATTGTGAATGATCAGCCATGATCACAATCAGTAACCTGTGCCTGCCTTCTCCCCATATCCCTTGGTTCCACTAGCCGCTAGAGCTCTATCTAACTCTCTTTTAAATTCATCCAGTGAAATGGCCTCACATGGTGATGTTTCGGGTTGAGGACTCTTCTTCAGACTGATTGTAGGGAGAGGGAAGAAAGCTAGGAGAGAGAGGAGAGGGGAAAGACAAAGTGTGGCAGGCAATGGGTGATAGACACAAAAATGCCAGAGTAACTCAGCAGGTCAAGCAGCATCTCTGGAGAAAAGGAATAGGTTGATATTTCGGGCTGAGACCCTTCAGTCCAAGACCAGTTCCTTCTCTCCAGAAATGCTGCCCTACCCATTGAGTCACTCCAGCATTTTGTGTCTATCTTCGGTGTAAACCAGCATCTGCAGTTCCTTCCTACGGGGTTAACAGATGAACACAGGTTTTCCGGAGATGCTGACCAACCCACCGAGTTACTCCTGCACTTTCTTTATTTGTAAACCAGCATCTGCAGTTCCTTGTTTGTGATATGAGACACCAGAGATCTGCTCTGTGCACGTTGATTATCACATCCAATGATTTTAAGCCACAGAATTAAAACAGATAAAATGCACTTAAGGTATATATATACTGTTCCGATGGAGCAAAGTGTCTCTCAGCTTGAAACGGCCATCCAGTAGTTTTTGGGAGGACTGGCTGAGAACATCTCTGGAGAACATGGGTAGGTGACGTTTCGGGTCAGGACCCGTCTTTAGAGACCTGATGATCATTTATCCATGTTCTCCAGTGACGATGCCTGACCTGCTGAGTCACTCCAGCACTCTGCATCTTTTTGTTTGCAAACCAGCATCTTCAGATCCTTGATTCTTACAGACAAGATTCAAAGCTGCATTTAAAAAAGCAGTTAAATCCAGAGAGTCCATTAAAAAAAATTGAATCAGTTTGCTGCATGCACAGTGTCTTGCCAAAAAGAATTCTGAACATCAAATTTGATTTGTATTTCTTTGTTCATTTTTTTGCAATTAACTTACAGAATGTGGGCATAACCAACATGGTCAACATTTAGTTATCCATCTGAAATAGCCCTTGAGAAAGTGGCAATGAGTTGCCACCTTGACATCTTCAGTACATGTAGTGAAGATGCTCCTACCATGCCATTGGGTAGGAGGTATCAGGATGTGGAGCCCGTGAGAATAAAGGAACAACACATTTCAAAGTCAAGACGGAGTGTAAATTGGGGAGAAATCTTCCATGCATGCCATGCCATTGAGCTTATTGGTGACAGAGGTCACATGTTGGGGAATGGTTTCAGTGTAGCTAAGGCACAGGGTACAGTGTTTTGCACATGGTAGACAGTGGCCAAACTAAATATCCCATTGACTCCCATTTTTGCTGGTGGTTTTCCTCTTTCGGGCAAAGGTTGCATTAAAACCAACTAGACTTCCGCAGAGAGACACAAAATGCTGGAGTAACTCAGCGGGTCAGGCAGCATCTCGGGAGAGAAGGAATGGGTGACGTTTCGGGTTGAGACCCTTCTTCAGTCTGAAACGTGACCTGAAACGTCACCCATTCCTTCTCTCCTGAGATGCTGCCTGACCCGCTGAGTTACTCCAGCATTTTGTGTCTACCTTCGATTGAGACCAGCATCTGCAGTTTTTTTCCTACAGACCTCCGCAGAGAATCCCCTGCCACCTCCCCCTTCCCTCCCCCTCCCCCCCCCACTTCTCCCCTCTCCCATCAAGCAAAAGGTAAAGAAGTTGGAAAATGCAAGCCTCCAGATTCAGGGACAGTTTCTTCCCAGCTGCTATCAGGCAACTGAAGCATCCTACTAACCACTAGAGAGCAGTCTGAACTACTATCTACCACATTGGAGATCTTCGGACTTTCTTTGATCGAACTTTACTGGCCTTATCTTGCAAGAAACATTATTCACGTTATTCCCGTTATCATGTATCTGTAAACTGTGGATGGCTCGATTGTAACCATGTATTGTTTTTCTGCTAACGACAGATTAGTACGCAAAAGAAGCTTTTCACTGTACCTCGACAATAAACTAAACTCAAACTCAAACTCACTCCACACACCCTCATTACCAATAATCTTCTGACAGTTGGCCATCTGGGACTTAAATTCCTCCTTTGTATATCAACCTGGTAAAGTTCATCTGCTAATAAGGCAAGTCATCCAGTGATTATCAGGATCATGCTCATGAACCCACCTGTGCACACGCCATACGCAGCAGATCCAGATCTAATGATACGTGGAAATCCAACGGCTAATTGACAAAGATTTGTGTTCTGCTTTTCTGCCCCCTTTCTGAAGCTGAATGCAGCCAGTTGCATTTTTGCCCCAAAATGTACAATTGCAAGTTGCACACTGTAATAATTATAACGAACTGTGACAGGTATAAAATGCACCACAGTTGAAATAATGCAACATGCAGGTTTTAGTCAGACGCACAATGGGCAGTCCTGGTGATTGTTTGTGACTGTTCTGTTTACACATGAAGAAAATGCAATTTCTTAATTCACAATCAGAATAATTTATGTACACTTTTATTTCCAACGCTTGAAGTTCTGGTCCAGTATAAATGCTTCATAATTTCACTGTTTCGGTGACCTTTCATCTGTGTTTATTTTATTCTAGATGTGTTTCATCAGATATAAAATATATATTTACAGCCAGTTCCTGGAAATGCTGTCATTTTCCTACCCATGGCTTTACTGACGTTTTAGCCTCCTTCATGCCAAAATTAGGCTGCAACTATTCAAGTGAAACTGTATCTTTTTCCATGCCTTAATGTGGAAACAACATTAAGAGCAAACATGCCAGACACTTATTAGTGATCACGGCAAATTCCTGTTTACTTCATGTTTTTGTTTAGAGTCATAGAGTGATACAGCGTGGAACCAAGCCTTTTGGTCCAACTTGCCCACACCAGCCAACATGTCCCAGCTACACTAGTCCCACCTGCCCGCATTAGGTCCATATACCTCCAAACCTTGTACTTGCTTCATTACAAAAGATATTATTCGACCTTTCACTGAAATTAGAATATTAGCGGTGTATTATTTAGCCTGCAAACATGGCAATGTGTTTATGAAGAAATGTTTTCCTGGATCCTATTTGTAAGCTTTGGGTGATTTTCAGGAGCAAAAAGTTACTTTTCCCTTCTATATAATTGTTCAGTGAAACCTGCAATCAAGAACTGCCAATCTGCCAAACATAGAACATAGAACAGTAAAGGACAAAAACAGGCCCTTCGGCCATCAATGTCCATGCTGAGCATGATGCCAAGACCAACACTTATCTGCCTGCACCTAATCCATACCACTCCATTCCTTACTTATCCATATGCCTATCCAAAAGTCTTGTAAGTGGCACTGTCGTTCCTGCCTCAACCATCACCCCCTAGCAAGTGCATTCCAGGCACTCACCAACCTGTGTAAATCAATCTTCTTTAGACTCAGTCTAAAGAAGGGTCTCGACCCGAAACGTCACCCGTTCCTTCTCTCCCGAGATGCTGCCTGGTTCACTGCGTTACTCCAGCATTTTGTGTCTACCTTCGATTTAAACCAGCATCTGCAGTTTTTTTTCCTCCACAAACCTACCCTGCACATCTTTAAACTTAAATTCTTAACTGTTTGACATTGTCGTAACAGATAACAGATTTACTAAGTGCCTGTAATAATCATTTTAAATGGCTTTGTTTTTTTATGGAATGTTTTCAAAACTTATTTTGTTCAGTGATCAAAATGAGTAAGCCTTGTTAGAACAATAGTTTGTACTTTCATTAATATGACCCTTTATGTAGATTTCCTAAACTAGTGCATGTCCTGGCAAAATTTGAATAAATCTTTCTGTACCACTATTATGCCTCAATGAATTATGTTCATTCTCCCGTTCGGATGACAACCAAAATGGGAGAAGCCAGCATTTATTATCAAACCTTAATATAATATAATATAAAATATATTTCTTTATTCGTCCCACACCGGGGAAATTTACAGTGTTACAGCAGCAAAGTGGATAGCAAGAGAGCAAGAAATCATTCATTATAAATAAAAGATACAAAAACTGCACTTCTCTGAGTGTCTTGCTGGCCCACATTAGAAAAGACATCCGAGATTTAATCACATTGATGGCCTGCGTTCACATATATGCTGGTCAGGGCTGATTGTAGATCTGCTCATTATTATCACAACTGTCTTTACATTCCAAATTTCTTTAAATGGTTGAACATAAATTCCCCGGTAGCCTTGGTGGAATTTGAGCCTTTGTCTCTGGTTGTATAATCCAGATTTCCAGGTAATCAAGCAATACCTCAACACAGAGGTACCACACTCTCTAATGCAATGCCATTACTGTTGTTACCTATATTGAGAACTACTTTGGGTGGCACAGTGGTAGAGTTGCTGCCTTTCAGTGTCAGAGACCCGGGTTCAATCCTGACATCGGTTGCTATCTGTACGGAGTTTGTACGTTCTCCCTGTGACCATGTGGGTTTTTTTCTGGGCGCTCCGGTTTCCTCCCACATCCCAAAGGCGTGCGGGTTTGTAGGTTAATTGGCTTCTGTAAATTGTCTGTAGAGTGCAGGATAGAACTAGTGTACAGGATGATTGTTGGTCAGATAGTGTGGACTCAGTGGGCTGAAGGGCCTGTTTCCACACTGTACTCTAAACTAAACTACTGATGGTTTTGGAAAAAACATTTGACTAAAATCAACATTTTGAACTTCAGTGTGCAAAGTTTAAGTTTTGGGTGGAATTGGTAATTCCAGCAGAATACTCGGCAATGTTGCACCCTTTTTACCTCCCCCTCCTCCCTCCCCTCACAAGCCTCTATCCCAGTAGGTTTGGATGCTATTTAATGAAAACTCTGCCAGGAACATCATAATCAGATATTTGATATTTGTTTTGAATCATATTCTTTGAATCAATCAGGAGGGGTAACATGATCAAGTTGGAATTGTACAACTAAAAAATATTCCAAGAACAATAAATAAAATTACACACGTCATGTGTTTTAAAATACTTTTTTCAAATTCATGAAACTACCTTTTAAACCACTATGCCAAAACTGCTTTAGTTTATACAGAAGTTAGCTTATTTGTAAATATAAGATAAGAAAATCATTCAAAATGTTTCCGCAGTGCACTGTTAAAAACTACCTTCAATGTACAGAATTTTTCTAGCATCCGAGTAGATATGCAATGAGTTTATTTTAAAAGAAGATTCGATATTGTGATTATTAATTCGCCCAGAGGGTCTTGCCAGATTTATGCAACAAAAAAAAAGTGTATTGAAAAAAAAAGCAATGTGCTGAAGTAACTCGGCGGGCCAGGCAGTGGCTCTGGAGAGCACAGATAGGTGACGTTTTGAGTCAGAGTCGGGCCAGCTTTATGAGTGGGACCTCCAGAAACATAAAAACTAGTGTAAAACATGATGGAAATTCTAGTTACGTTGAATGCAATTTCTGTTTCAACTTCTGTGATCTCTGCCTCTGATTGTGCTGATAAGGGTCTCACATGCTCTAATTAGTTGGGGAAGAAAAGTTCATAAGGATTATAGCGATCGCAGTTAGTATTTACAGATGTTGCTGGGGGTCTTCCAGGAAGCCCAACTGCCGCCAAACCTGTGGCAGTAAAATACCAGAGTGCAAAGTGAAAATGTTCTCTGTTTTAACTAGTTCCTACCACTTTATCTGTAGAATTTGGCAACTTCAAAGCTTTGAGCTTCCTGGATTAGTGGAGTTCCTATCTGTGGAATTCTCTGCCTCAGAAGGCAGTGGAGGCCATTTCTCTGAATGCATTGAAGAGAGAGCTAGATAGAGCTCTTAAGGATAGCAGAGTCAGGGGGTATGGGGAGAAGGCAGGAACGGGGTACTGAGAGAATGATCAGCCATGATCACAATGAATGGCGGTGCTGGCTCGAAGGGCCAAATAGCCTCCTCCTGCACCTATTGTCTATTGTCTATTGTCTATTTAGATTAACAGAGAGAATTCCCTTCCTCATGCCAACTTAATGGTGAGTATGTGCAGGAAGGAACTGCAGATGCTGGTTTATACTGAAGATAGACACAAAGTGCTGGAGTAACTCAGCACGACAGGCAGCATCTCTGTAGAAAAGGAAGAGCTGACATTTTGGATTGGGACCCCTCTTCAAACTGAAGGTGGAGGGGTGAGGGGGAACTGGAGGTTGGAAAATGCCTTTCTTTTTGAAGTAATAGTGGAAAATGCTGGATAAACTCAGCAGACCATGCAGCATTTGTGGCTAACTCTTTGTCTTTCATCACGGATGCTGTCTGAATTGGTGAGTGTTTCAGGTATTTTTGTTTTGTTTCTATCACAGGATTAGAACACCTGCACTATTCTGAATTTAAACGGAGTGAAACTCCACTAATCCAGGAAGCTCGAAGCTTTGACGTTGCCAAATTGGCAGTTTTCCTGGAGGAATGGATGTTAATTTTGTTAATCCCACAGCACATTTTCAAATCACTTTAAAAAAAAATGTTGCAAGGCATTATAATACAATTATTTCAGTGAACTCAGAAAGGCTAAAGGGAATGTGTGGAAATGGTGCCCTGTTAAGGTGGAAGAGAGTGCAGGAGACAGGGCCCTGATGAGCTGAAAGGGGAGTGTGAGAACCGGGGCTCCAGTAAGTGAAAAGGAGGTGTGGGAGGTAACAAGTGGGTTGAAAGAGAGCATGGCAAACACCATCTTGTGGAGCAGATGCCAGACCACCGTGATTTGATTGATTAAAAGATACAGCTTGGGGACAGGTTCAACAGCCCACTGATTCCACGCTGATCATTGATCAACCGTTCACGGTAGTTCTATATTAGCCCACTTTCTCATCAACTCTCTTCGTGCTCGGGGCACTTTAAAGTGGCCAATTAATAGAGTCATACAGCATGGAAACAGGTCCTTCAGCCGAACTTGCCCAAACCAACCAAGATGCCCCATCTACACTGGTACCACCTGCTCGCGTTTGGCCCATGGCCCATCTATATACTAAAACTCTCGTTTGTTATCTTGTTTGTGACTGAACTTCAGCCAAAATGGTACACGATAGCGCGACAATTTTATGCCCACCTTACTCACCGTCGTCACTTTAATGGTAAAAATGGTTGTTTCTCATTGAAATTGGTGTTATATTTTTCAAGTTATTCACATTTTAAAGTTTAAATCTATCCTAGGGAGGGAGGGAGGGAGGGAGGGGAGGGAGGGAGGGGGGGAGGAGGATAATGGGATGGTGTGGGGGGGAGGGGAAGGGAGGGGAGGGGCAGAGGAAAGGGGGAGGGAGGGGGGGGAGGGAGGGAGGGGGCAGAAGGGAGGCGGAGTGGGGGGGGGGGGGAGAGGGGAGGGGGGAATGGGGGAGGAGAGGGTGCTGCACCAGTGCAGGAGAGGTTTGGGCCCAACGGGTCCACTTGGTCTAGTATCCCTCTAAACCTTTCCTATCCATGTACCTGTCCAAATGTGTTTTAATTTTCTGTTTTAGTACCTGCCCCAACTACCTCCTCTGGCAGCTCATTCCATATACCCATCACCCAATGCATAAAAAGGTTGCCCCTCAGGTTCCTATTAAATCTTTCCCCTCTCACCTTAAACTTATTTCCACTGGTTCTTCATTCCCCTACTCTGGGTAAAATGCTTTGTGCATCGACCCTATCAATTCCCCTCATGAACTTATATACCTCTATAAGATCACCTCGTGTGCTCAAAGAAATAAAATCCTAATCTACAAATCCCCATGTTTTTGGGATGTGGGAGAAAACCAGAGAACAGCATCCGGAGGAAACCCATGTGATCACAAATGAGAACGCGCAAACTCCACTCAGACAGCATCCCGAGGTCGGGATTGAACCTGGGTCTCTGGCGCTGGGAATCAACAGCTCCACCAGCTGTTCCAGTGTGCAGTCGGATGGTGGATTATCGGCATTTTACCAGAACTCTTTTTAAAAATGGTTTTTACATTTTTCCCACAACACTGAGATGAGGGAGTCAAAACCACCCTTCACTATTTACTTTTTGAAGCATAAAGAAGAGGAAAATTAGTGCTGCTTAAAGTAATCAGTTTGACTTTGATCCATTAATTTCATGAATGATAAAATCTACAGCTGCCCGCTCTGTGGGGCCGAAACATTCATGGATTCCTTTCACATCATCTTCGTGAATTACCTTTGACTAACTCTCTTAATTGATTCGAGGGTGTTAGAGATAGTTACAAGAATGATCCCAGGAATGAGTAGGTTAACCTATGATGAGCATTTGTCAGCACTGGGCCTGTACTCGCTGGAGTTTAGAAGAATGAGGGGGAACCTCATTGAAACAAAGAGAAAAGTGAAAGGCTTGGATAGAGTGGATGTGGAGAGGATGTTTCCACTAATGAGAGAGTCTAGGACTCGAGGTCACAGCCTCAGAATTAAAGGACATTCTTTTAGGAAGGAGATGAGGAGAAATTTCTTTTGTCAGAGGGTGGTGAATCTGTGGAATTTTTTGTCGTAAAAGGCTGTGGAGGCCGTCAGCGGATATTTTTAAGGCCGAGATACATAGATTCTTGATTAGTATGGGTGTCAGAGGTTATGGGGTGAAGGCAGGAGAATGGGGTTAGGAGGGAGAGATAGATCAGCTTTGATTGAATGGCAGAGTAGACTTGATGGGCTGAATGGCCTAATTCTACTGCTATCATCTATGTCACAGATGTGCTTGCAGCAGTTTAGAGTGTTGGCATACTCATTTTCCTTCCGTTGTTACCCTTGCTCTCCCTGCAGTTCATCATTACCATGCTGGAGTTCAACAGGCCCTAGCAGCCGTCTGGCATTTCACCTTGCTGACTGTGGCCTTGGGCAGCAAGAGCCAGTAGCCTGTCTATGGACATTGCTCCTCCTCGGTGATTTCAACATCCACATGGACTCCACTGACTCCACAATAACCGCTGACTTCACTGAAATACTCAACTGCTTTAACCTCGCTCAACACGTCAATTTTCCCACCCATAACCGTGGGCACATTCTGGACCTTGTCTGCTCCACTGGACTAAATCTACATCACCTCTCTGGCTCCGACCCCACCCTCTCCGATCACTTAGCCATCACCATGTCCGTCAACATTCCCACCCCAGCTCCAAGGCAAAAACGCAAAATCAACTTCCGTAAGCTGAACTCTGTTTCACCTACCTCGCTCTCATCCTCCCTCTCTGAAAAAATCTCCGCCTCTCCCTTCGTTGACCTCCACAGCCCCTCTGACCTCACTGACTACTACAACCACACTCTCTCCTCCTGCCTCGACCAGCTTGCACCTATAAAAACCAAAACAGTTTCCTTCACCCACTCTGCTCCCTGGTTTACCCCTGAACTCCGCATGATGAAAACCCATGCCCGCCAACTTGAAAGACTCCGCAACAAAACAGGTCTCACAATTCACTCCCAAGCCTACAAAGACCACCTGCAGCAATACAAAGATGCCCTCTCCCGCGCCCACTCCACCTACTACTCTCAAATAATTCACTCTGGCTCCGGAAACCCAAAAGCACTCTTCTCTACAATAAACAAACTCCTCAGCCCCCTGGACACCATCTCCCAGTCATTCACAGTTGACAAATGCACCTCTTTCCTTTCATTCTTCCAAAGCAAAATAGACAGCATCTACAGCACCTTAACCACCAACGCACCTGTTCCCCCTCAAACCACCTGCTCCCCCTTATCCTGTCAACCCCTGCCTCAGTTCTCCCCAGTCTCCGCCACCGACCTCTCTGACCTCTTCACAGGAATAAAAACTGCCACCTGCTCTCTGGACCCCATCCCCTCCAGCTTTGTCAAGGCCTGCCTTCCTGCTCTCTCTCCACTTATCACTGCAACAATAAACTCCTCCCTGTCCACTGGCATCGTCCCGCCATCCCTCAAAATCGCTGCTGTCACCCCCATTCTGAAAAAACCTGGACTCAACCCTGACACCCCAAACAACTTCAGACCAATCTCCAATCTACCCTTTCTGTCCAAAGTTTTGGAACGCGCTGTAGCTTCTCAACTCAAATATCACCTCTCTACCAATAACCTGTATGAAACTTTCCAATCCGGTTTCCGCTCCAACCACAGTACTGAAACTGCTCTCCTCAAAATCACCAACGACCTTTTCCTCTCCTCTGACGCTGGCAACCTCAACATCCTCATCCTACTTGACCTCAGCGCCGCCTTTGACACCATAAATCACTCCATTCTCCTCACCCGACTTGAAACCTCCTTTAACATCACCGGCACAGCCCTATCCTGGATCAAATCTTACCTCTCCGACAGGCACCAATTCATCTCCATTAACAACTGTAAATCCCCCACCGCTCCCCTCCCCCAAGGTGTCTCCCAAGGCTCAGTCCTTGGCCCCCTCCTCTTCATCCTCTACCTGTTCCCCCTTGGTCAATTAATCCGCCGTCATGGTCTCAACTTCCACTGCTTCGCCGATGATATCCAGCTCCTCACCTCCACCAAGTCAATCTCCACCACCACACACTCTACACTGACAAACTGCATCACTGAAATAAAATCTTGGCTTCAATCAAATTTCCTCAAACTCAACTGCAACAAATCTGAAATCATCATCATTGGTCCAAAAACGCTCACCAAATCCACCCAAAACTTCATCCTCAATATTGATGGTCTCCCAGTATCCACCTCCCCTCACATCCGGAATCTTGGAATCATCTTTGATCAAACCCTCTCCTTCGACAAACACATCAAACACATCACCAAGACAGCCTTCTTCCACCTCAAAAACATTGCCCGTCTCCGTCCATCCCTCTCCTCCACAGCTGCAGAAACCCTCATCCACGCCTTCATCACCTCCTGTCTGGACTACTGCAACAGCCTCCTCTATGGCTCACCCTCAAAAATCATCAGTAAACTTCAATACATTCAAAACTCCGCTGCCCGTCTACTCACCCACACCCCGATCCGTGACCATATCACCCCCGTCCTTTACAAGCTCCACTGGCTCCCCATCCCCCAGAGAATCCAGTACAAAATCCTCCTCATGACCTACAAAGCCCTCCATAACCTGGCCCCATCCTACCTGACTGACCTCCTCCACAGGCACACTCCCACCTCCACCCTCCGCTCTGCTGCTGCCAATCTCCTATCCCCCCCCATCCAGACCAAACTCAGATCCTGGGGGGACAGGGCTTTCTCCATCGCTGCTCCCACCCTCTGGAACTCACTACCCCAAACCGTCAGAGACTCCTCCTCACTCACCACATTCAAAACAACACTGAAGTCTCACCTGTTCAGCACTGCCTTCAACCACTGAAGGTCACCTCACCTTCTGTCTCCTTTTCGTTTACTTATTTATCTATTTATTTTCTTCTCTATGTTCTAGTAATCCCTGTAAAGCGTCTTTGAGTGTTTGAAAAGCGCTATATAAATGTAATGCATTATTATTATTATTATTATTATTGTTTCTTTAACTAACCCCCTGCACTTTGCAACTGGGATTGCAGGCAACCAGTGTAGAGAGAGAGGATCTGTTGTCACTCGTGAGGGCACATGTCTTTGAGGTTTGATGAGGGCACATGTCACTCGATGAGGGCCCAAGATGAGGGCACATGTCTTTGAGGTTTTTCCACAACTATCCTTGAGAAGGTGACATTCCCTCGAACTGCCGCTGCCTTTGAGTAAAAGTAGATGTTGGGTGAAGTGGATTGGACTTGCTTAGTTTAAAGTAGAGATTAATAGGGTCCTAATTAGTAAGGGTGTCAAAGGTTACGGCGAGAAGGCAGGACAATGGGGTTAAGTGGGGAAAAAATAGATCAGCCTTGATCGAATGGTGGAGCAGACTCGATGGGCTGAATGATGAATCCTGCTCCTATGTCTTATGATCTCATGGTCTGAGAGCTCGTTATATAGACCCTGAGATGGTGCACTTCCAAGACAAGATATTGATTGACTTGGAGGGGTGTTTGTAGGCAGTTTTGTTCCCAAGTGTTTGCTGCTTTTAATCATTCTAGGTAGTAATAGTTGCTATTTTGGAACGTGTTGTTTATGTAATGTTGGTGAGATGCCACAGTGAATATTTTGCAGATGGACCACCGTGTGCCTGCCTGCATTGGAGGGATTGAATATACAGTGTGGAGGATTGGGATTCATTATCCTGGATGTTGCTGCATAACCTTAGTGTTTTAGGACCTTCACTCATCCAGGCAAGTGGAGAGCATTCCACTGCAGACTTGTGTGATGTGGATGGGAAAGGCTTCATGAGGGTCAAGATGCTGCAGGATACCCAGTCTCCATTCTGCCCTGTGTTTCACTGAACATCTTCGCTCAGTCTGCCTGAACCTACCTGATCTCCCAGTTGCTAAACACTTTAATTCTCCTTCCCATTCCCACACAAACCTTTCTGTCCTCTGTCTCCTCCATTGTCAGAGTGAGACTAAACACAAATTGGCGGAACAGCATCTCTTATTTTGCATGGGCAGCTTACAGCCCAGTGGTATGAATATTGATTTCTCTAACTTCAAGTAACCCCTGTACTCCCTCTCTCTCCATCCAAGTATCTTGTATAAGAAAATAACTGCAGATGCTGGTACAAATCGAAGGTATTTATTCACAAAATGCTGGAGTAACTCAGCAGGTCAGGCAGCATCTCGGGCGAGAAGGAATGGGTGATGTTTCGGGTCGAGACCCTTCTTCAGACTGAACACTTCTTGTGTTGTGTTTGACATAACCCCTGGAAGTGAGGTTATACATTTTACCACACCAAAGGTGCTATAGAAATGCAAGTTAATTTTGATTGCTCATTGCGTTTATCCAACTGCAACATTTATTGAACAAACATTTGTCTTTTCTGTTTATTATAATGGTCCAAATAGATCGGAGTACAGAACTATAAATTGAACAAATGCATTTGGCGTCGATGCATTTCAAATCATTTGTCTGGTGAGATTTTGTTGGCCAAATTGTACTTTTAATTTGGAGTGCTCTGTATACACATCGTCAGTGATGAATGGGAACCAGATAATTAAATAGTAGCATTTCCAAAAACTACAGTTCTTATTGGGAAGCAAGCCAGTGTGCAGAGCAGAAATCTTGAACTTCCTCAGCTCGTGATGTGTTCTTGCTTGTTACAAAGTCAACGTCCTCCCAGGCACGCCCAAGGAAATATAAAACACTCATTAACAGTTACTTAAGAAAAGTTATCCAGATCGGTTGTGCAAAGCTTTCCTACCTTTTCCTGTATTCTTCTACGGGGGACTTATTTTCTCCGCTGCAGTTTAGCTAAGATAAGCATGAAATATTTGTCTAGTTGTAATAATCTGTTAGATTTTATACCTGGATGACAGTTGGCAAAATGTCAGACTTCTCTTACACTTTGCCTAAGAGACTCTTCCCTTGCCTTAGTTTGACTCCTTCTGCTTTGTAGAGCCTGTGTTATTTGGTACAGCACAGACATGCCTGTGTGATGTGGCCTCGATGGGCTCATTGCTCAGTTTTAGGAGAGGGTGGTTTCCCCAGCACGAGAGACCAATCTCTCTCTTCTCCACTGTGGATTAGTTGAGAACAACTCTCCCGATTCTTCACGGGCTGCACCAGAACAACTTCCTGTGAGGGGTAGAATTTTCTCCTTTAAATGGATGAATGTGTTACCATCAAGAAAAAGCACCTCCTAAAACCCATATTTAGGTAAGTGATAATACTTGCATTTCACTCAGGCTGCAGAAAGCATTCAGTTGCTAAAGTTTCACTCCTTTAATTTCTGCTGCAATGATGTTGTGAAAGTAATTTATTGCATTTATTCTATAGTTAATTCTGCAAGTTGCAACATTGCAGAACAGATAGTTTAACAAACCAGAAATTTTGGTTTTGTTTTCTTCCACATTGCAGTAAAGTAAGTGATTTTATGTACTTTGATCAAGAGTTTAAAAGCACCCGACAGACTTTTCAAACACTTTGTACATGTGGTCTGAAAACAATTTGTTACAGAACATTGCATCTAAGGCAACGGCAAAAGCTTATTTTTAATCGTTGTTGTGTTAAACCTACAACACAACAGAACAGTCCTTTTTTGCTGATGTGAGTCGAGTATTAAAGTTTAAGATCTTGTTTGTAAAATAAGCATTCTGTATTTATTGGCAAAAGTGGCGCTGATAAGAGATATTCTCATAACTTTGTAAAACCGCAGAAGTATTTAGTTTGAACGAACTCCCAGTGTGGAGTTATTTTTTAATTCAAAACATGATTTACGCCAAAGAAAAATAGTATTTTAGAGAAGGGGCTAACTTTTCTCGTGTGTCAAGGAACACATTTTCCATCTGTCAGTGTACCTTGAGTTTTTGCTGTTCCTGGGCTATTCTCATTCATTTTGAAATCGGTCTGCAGATATCTGAGCACGGGAGTGACTTTCTTTCTGGCACTCATTACAGGGATTCTGTGGTTGGAAAAGGAAATAGCGTTTGTGCTATCTTGTTTATAGCAAGGGACATCTCAAGATCTATTTAGGCTCCCTTTGGACCAAAGTTTATGACATCTGTGGTATATCATAGCTGTGAGTTTGATAGGATAAATACGCAAGCTGATATAAAACATGAACGGGCAGTTTATATTGGCTTTTCTAATTTCTGATGAATATGAGTCCGTGTAACAGAAATGAAAAACTTATGTGAAGTTGCACAACCGATAAAGTGACTATAATTGGTAGAAAGTTTTGTTCATCATTATGATGAAAAAAACCCCACATTTCCAGCCTCAACGACTACCGGCCAGTCGCACTCACACCAGTGGTGATGAAGTGTTTTGAAAAACTGGTCCGGGGTCATATCACATCACTCCTGCCCCGAAGCTTTGACCCCCACCAGTTTGCGTACAGAGCGAATAGATCCACAGAGGACGCTATAGCCACAGCCCTCCATGCTGCACTGTTCCACCTGGAGCAGCCGGGGAGCTACGTGCGGATGCTCTTTGTGGACTACAGCTCTGCCTTTAATACCATCCTTCCCCATAAACTGGTGGACAAACTGGGGGACTTGGGACTTCCACACTCCACCTGCATGTGGATAAATAGCTTCCTGTCAGCTCGCAGCCAGAGAGTCAGAGTGGGCCATCACACATCTACGGCCCTCAGCCTCAGTACCGGCTCTCCACAGGGCTGCGTGCTGAGCCCCCTGCTCTACACCATCTATACACATGACTGCACCCCCGCCCACCACAGCAACACCATTGTCAAATTTGCGGATGACACTACGGTGGTGGGACTCATCACCGGGGGGGACGAGTACGCCTACCGGGATGAGGCGGAGCAGCTGACAGTGTGGTGTGGAGAAAATAACCTGCTCCTCAACACCTTAAAGACAAAGGAAATAATAATAGACTTCAGGAAGAATAAAACGGACATGGTACCATTAACTATCAGAGGGGACTGTGTGGAGAGGGTGGCGGATTTCCGCTTCCTGGGAATCCATATTGAGGAGGACCTGACGTGGAGCGTGAACACCTCTGCGCTGCTGAAAAAGGTCCAGCAGAGACTGCACTTCCTGAGGGTGCTCAGGAAGAATAACATCACTCAGAGACTGCTGTTGTCCTTTTATCGGTGCTACATTGAGAGCATCCTAACATACTGTGTATGCGTATGGTACACCAGCTGCACAGCGGCTCAGAGGAAAGCGCTCCAGAGGGCCATTGACAACGCCCAGAGGATTGTCGGCTGCCCTCTACTTACCTTGGAGGACTTACACAGTTCCCGCTGCATCAAAAAATCCCAGAGTATTATAAAGGACATTTCCCACCCCGGACACTCCCTGTTTGAACTGTTACCGTCAGGCAGACGGTACAGATCTACAAGGACAAGGACAAACAGACTTAAAAATAGTTTTTACCCCACTGCTATAAAGGCACTAAATGTAGCCGCCAAGGAACGCAGGGGCGATACATAATAAGAGACTGTGAAATCGACAGAAGGATGTAGGGTTGGGTGTTTATGCGTGCTATTTTCATGATATTTATTTTAGTTGTTTATCTTTTTTAAAATATTTTACCTTGTATGTATCGTTAGCTTTTAGAAATGTTTGAATGGTGCACTGACTGGCTGACATTTTACAATTTCGTTGTACATGGCTCATGTTACAATGACAATAAAGGAACTATTCTATTCTATTCTATGACAAAGTTATCGAGTGTAATTGCTATCTAGTCTAGATATAAAGATAAATATCCAGATATAAAGCTATCTAGTCATTAGTTGCCAACCCTTATTTGTCCTGCTTTTTTCTCGTCTCCAGCTCTCCACCACTCCCCTCCCACCCCGTACTTTCAGTGTGAAGAAAAGCCCTGACCTGAAACGTCACCGACAGGTATTCCTTTTTCTCCAGAGATGCTGCCTGACCCACTAAGTTAGCACTTTGTGTCTATCTTTGGTATAAACCAGCATCAGCAGTTTCTTTATTTCTACTATATTATAATGTTCCCTTATTTGAAAGTGGCAATGAACAAAAAGGAAGAAAAGTTCCAAACAATATTCCAGTGTTTTATTTTGTCACCTGCTCAAAATTTGACTTTAATATATATGAACATCAAACTTGCCAAAGATCTGTGTGTTGGAACTTAACTGAGACTCCAAACATCCCAGCCAGTGTAGTGTTGACTTGGAAATGGAAGACAACTTGACAGTAGTACACCTGGAGTGATATGCCTACTCCGTCTAGAGTGTGTCCTCACAGGAGGGAACCCAAGAGCTGTCATTCCATTGGACCACTTTGGGAGAGGTGATAGATGTTAAGGTTTCACTTAAGATGCACCACATTTTATTATTAGTAGATGGCACAGTGGTGCAGCAGTAGAGTGCCAGAGACCCAGGTTCGATCCTGACTAACAGTGCAGTCTGTGCGGTGTGCACGCTTTCCCTGTGACTGCGTGGGCTTTCTCTGGGTGTTCCGGTTTCCTCCTACATTCCAAAGACGTGCAGGTGTCTAGGTTAATTGACTTCTGTAAATTGTCGGTGTGTAGAACATAGAACTGGTGTACAGGTGACCAAAGTTTATGACTATCTTGACTATTATGACTATTATTACCCTACTTACTACTCTTCACTTTTTATTTTCTTCAGTTCACTTATACAGTATTTAGTGCTATCTAGTTTATTGCAAATGACATCTGAAGATCCATTTAGGCTCCAATTGGACCAAGGTTTATGCCATCTGTGGTATATCATAGCTGTGAGTTTGATAGGATAAATAAGCAAGCTCGTATAAAACATGAACGGGCAGTTTATATTGACTTTCCTAATTTCAGGTGAATACAAGTCCGTATGACAGAAATTAAAAGCTTGCCGATAAAGTAACTTTAATCGGTAGAAAGCTTTGTTGATCATTATGACAAAGCTAGCTCGTATCATTGTCTTCTGTAAATTGTCCCGAGTGTGCAGGACATCGACCTAATGTACGGGTGATCGATGGTTGGCGGGGACTTGGTGGGCCAAAGAGTTGCTTCCATTCTGTATCACTATGTTCCATACACCCACCACCCTTTGTGTGAAAAAGTTACCCCTCAGATTCCTATTAAACCTTTTCCCCTTCACCTTAAACGTATGTCCTATGGTCCTCGATTCGGCGTAAAAAGAAACATTTTCCTTATCTCTCCATGAATCAAATGACCAATTACTTTACATCAATATTTAAACATTTCTACTTCTGAACATTCAGATGCCCAATGCCCATCTTTGCACAAATGCTGTGAACAGGTAATCTGAAATAGGAAAGAAAGAAGTATACCCTGAATATCATTCCTCAAAGACTACCGATGGCCACAGATTCAGTGATGCCCTTTCGTACTATGGCCAGCACATACCTTGAAACATGGAGACGTATGAGGCCTACACTTGTTCTAAGTTGGAATCTATTGATGTTGGAATCTTGAGCAAAGCACATGGTATTGGGGGTAGGGTACCGACATGGATAGAAAATTGGTTGGCAGACAGAAAGCAAAGAGTGGGGATAAATGGGTCCCTTTCAGAATGGCAGGCAGTGACTAGTGGGGTACCGCAAGGCTCGCTGCTGGGACCGTAGCTATTTACAATATACATTAATGACTTGGATGAAGGGATTAAAAGTAACATTAGCAAATTTGCAGATGACACAAAGCTGGGGGGCAGTGTGAACTGTGAGGAAGATGCTATGAGGTCGCAGGGTGACTTGGACAGGCTGTGTGAGTGGGAGGATGCATGGCAGATGCAGTTTAATGTGGATAAGTGTGAGGTTGTAGCGACCATAGAGAATGGTCCGGGTCGTCGAACCCTCAGATTGGCCAGCGAGGTCACGTGTGAACGCGACCATGGGGATTGGTCCAGAGAGCGACATCGCTGATTGGCCAGCGTGGTCATGTGCGCTTTTGGCGCCCGAAATGTTCAGTTCGGCGAAGTCTTCGAAGAAGACAGTAAGTTTTTGATGGTTGTCCTTTACCTTGTTGTTTAACTCTGTATTCGAATATTGCGGCTGCAATAAACTTCTTCTACAACCAACAAGTTTTCGGACTCGCCATATTGGTGACCCCGACGTGATCTGGACGATCACCGACTATGCAGGGACACGACGCCTCGTTGTTGATTGCCGCGCCTGGCACACCGGAGTTAAGCGCGGTAAGCGTTCACCTTCCGTTGTTTTGGACACATTCACCGCAATCTTGGTTTGTCCACACCGAAGCTCAATTTCATATAAAGAAGATATCGGATGACTCGACGATGTATTACTACCTCGTCAGTGCTCTATCACCGGAGACGACCACACGCGTGATGCGGTTCATCGTTAATCCGCCTGCGGAAAGCAAGTACGAGGCCATGAAGAAAGTGTTACTGCGAACCTTCGGGTTTAATAGGCATGATTGCGCTGCAAGACTTCTGCACCTACCGGACCTCGGAGATCGACGGCCTTCCGTTCTCATGGCCGAAATGATGATGCTAGCCGGTGAGCATACGGATTGCCTTATGTTCGGACAGGCATTCCGAGAGAAGCTTCCTGAGGATGTCCGACTGCTGCTCACGGATTGTTCTTTTAAGGACCCCGAAGCATATGCAGCGAAAGCGGACGCGCTCATAGCGGCTAAAAACAAGGCAAGCGGTTCGATCAACAAGGTCTCGACATCAGTGACCACGCCACAGCGACATCAAGATGGCGCCGCGTCTCCCGCCAGTTCTCCGAAAGCCCGCCAAAAAGATCCGCACAAGCGCGGCTGGTGCTATTATCACCTACGATGGGGTAGCGAATCCCGCAACTGCCGCTCACCTTGTACCTTCGCGGGAAATGCCTCGGCCGATCGTACATAGGGGCAGTTACGATTGGCCAGAACCGACGCCTCTACGTCCACGATCGATTCACGGACACAGAATTTTTGGTGGACACGGGAGCCATCGTCAGTATAGTGCCGCCGACCGACCTCGAAACCAGAACGGGTAAGACAGGTCCCACCCTCATCGCGGTTAATGGTAGCCCCATTCGCACTTTCGGTATACGGAAGATGTCCCTTGTGTTAGGCCTCCGCACGAACGAATGGCCATTCATCATAGCAGACGTCAGACAAGCGATCCTGGGCGCAGATTTTCTCTGGGCTTTTTCACTGGTCCCTGATGTCCGCGGTAACGACCTCCGACCCTCCGCCGGAGAGGAGCCCGTCGCTCCGACAATCGCCTCCCCGCCCAGCCCTACTGTCCAGGCCGTCGTCGCGGCCCCTGACTCGTATGCTGAGATCCTGGCGGAGTTTCCAGAGCTGCTCATCCAACGTTTTGACACGCCTTCGGCCAAGCACGGCGTGGTCCATCACATCCGCACCGAGGGCCCTCCCGTTTTCGCTCGGGCCAGGAGACTACCGCCAGACAAACTGGTGGTGGCACGGGCGGAATTTAGGAAGATGGAGGAAATGGGAATTGTCCGTCAGTCCGACAGCCCGTGGGCCTCGCCTTTGCATGTGGTCTCCAAGGCATCTGGGGGGTGGAGACCATGTGGCGATTATCGGCGTCTCAATGCTGTCACCACGGCTGATCGCTACCCCATACCGCACCTACAGGACTTTTCGTCTGGGCTGGAAGGAGCGGTGGTGTTCTCCAAAATCGATTTGGTGCGAGGATACCACCAGATTCCGGTGCGTCCGGAGGACATACAGAAAACTGCAACGATTACTCCGTTCGGGTTGTTTGAATGGTTGCGTATGCCTTTCGGTTTAAAGAACGCGGCACAGGCTTTCCAACGACTGATGGACCGTGTGGGTCGGGGTTTACCCTTTTTGTTTATTTATTTAGACGACATCCTGGTCGCCAGCCCCTCAGTGCAGGAACACCAGGTCCACTTGCGGACTGTGTTCCAGCGGCTCCAAGAACACGGGCTCATTATCCAACCCTCCAAATGTCAATTCGGCCTCCCTTCTCTTGATTTTCTAGGGCACAGAATTACCCCTGCCGGCGCCTCCCCTTTGCCCGAGAAGGTGGAGGCTATCCGGGCATTTCCCAGGCCCACCACAGTAAAAGGACTACAGGAGTTCGTAGGCATGGTTAACTTCTACCATAGGTTCGTTCCGGCAGCTGCGCGGGTCATGCGCCCGCTTTTCCAGTGCCTTGCGGGAAAACCGGTAGAGTTGATATGGTCCCCGGCCGCAGAGTCGGCTTTTACAGCAGCTAAGGCAGCATTAGCAGACGCCACCATGTTGGTCCACCCGAGCCCCTCCGCCCCCACGGCCCTGACGGTTGACGCCTCTGACGTGGCGGTGGGCGGGGTCTTGGAACAGCAGGTCGGTGGCCGTTGGCAGCCCTTGGCGTTTTTCAGCCGGCAACTAAATTCGGCTGAGCTGAAGTATAGCGCATTTGACCGAGAGCTTCTGGCCCTCTATTTAGCTGTTCGTCATTTCAGGTACTTCCTTGAGGGCCGCCCATTTGTGGCCTTTACAGACCACAAACCATTAACATTTGCATTTTTCAAATTGTCTGACCCATGGTCGGCCCGCCAGCAGCGGCACCTGACTGCTATCTCCGAATTTACCACCGATGTCCGTCATGTCGCGGGTAACCTTAATGCCGTTGCTGACGCCCTGTCTAGACCTGCTTTTTCCCCTATTTCGGCGGTGGACTGCGAGGTGGATCCCCAGGAGCTTGCGGAGGCGCAGCTTCTAGCGGAAACCGCTTCGGCATACCAGTCCACCACTTCGGGATTGAAGTTGGCTCAGGTAGCCTGCGGGTCGGAAGGCACGAAAGTCTGGTGTGATGTTTCTCTTCCCCGTCCCAGGCCGGTAGTACCGCCCTCCCTTCAGCGCCGGGTTTTTGATGCCATTCATGGGCTGGCGCACCCATCCATCCGCTCCACCTCTGCTTTGGTAGCAGCTCGGTTTGTCTGGCATGGCCTACGGAAACAGGTAGCGGGTTGGGCGCGTTCCTGCGTTCCCTGTCAGACCGCTAAAGTCCAGCGCCATGTCCAGCCCCCCGTACAGGAGTTCGAGGTCCCAGCAGTTCGTTTTTTCCACATCCACGTGGATTTAGTCGGGCCTTTGCCTTCCTCCCGGGGCTACACCCACCTCCTCACGGTGGTGGATCGGTTCACCCGGTGGCCAGAGGCTTTCCCATTGTCTGATATTTCGTCAGCGTCTTGTGCCAGGACTTTGGCCCTCCATTGGGTAGCTCGTTTCGGGGTCCCGGCAGTTATTACCACTGACAGGGGGCCGCAGTTCACTTCGTCCCTCTGGGCCGCGCTCGCAGAACTGTACGGTTCCAAGTTACAACCCACTACTGCATATCACCCCCAGGCAAATGGACTTGTAGAAAGGTTCCACCGTCAACTTAAGGCGTCCCTCAGTGCAAGGCTTGAAGGCCCGGACTGGGTAGACCAGCTCCCCTGGGTTCTTCTGGGCATCCGGACTGCTCCTAAGCTAGATCTCGGTGCGTCTTCCGCAGAGCTAGTATATGGCTCGACACTTCGAGTACCCGGAGATTTGTTTCCGGACCCTTCAGACCAGCTGCCTACAGTCCCATCAGTTTTAGCATCTCTCCGGGCACGGGTGGGTTCCCTGGCTCCAGTTCCGACTTCACGTCATGGGTGTCCCATGGTACATGAACCGCCTTCCCTGAAGGACTGTGAGTTTGTGTTTCTGCGAAAAGATTCCCATCGCGCCCCGTTGCAGAGGGTCTATCAAGGGCCGTTCCGGGTTTTGAGTAAGGGAACGGCTACCTTCACCTTAGACATGTGCGGCAAGAGTGAGCTCGTCTCGGTGTCCTGGCTCAAACCTGCACACTTGGATCCGGATCAACCAGTCCTGGTCGGCCAGACCCCTAGGAGAGGCCGACCTCCGTTAGTTCCGCTCAGTCCAGGACCCCCCGTTCCGGCAGTCCCTCCAGGACCCCCCGTTCCGGCAGTTCCTCCAGGACCCCCCGTTCCGGCAGTTCCTCCAAGTCCGGAACCCCCGGCTCCTGTGGTTCAGGCTGCCCCTCTCCGTACTCGTTATGGTCGCGAAATCCGGCTCCCTGCTAGGTTCCGTACCTCGGGTTCTGGGGGGGGTCATGTAGCGACCATAGAGAATGGTCCGGGTCGTCGAACCCTCAGATTGGCCAGCGAGGTCACGTGTGAGCGCGACCATGGGGATTGGTCCAGAGAGCGACATCGCTGATTGGCCAGCGTGGTCATGTGCGCTTTTGGCGCCCGAAATGTTCAGTTCGGCGAAGTCTTCGAAGAAGACAGTAAGTTTTTGATGGTTGTCCTTTACCTTGTTGTTTAACTCTGTATTCGAATATTGCGGCTGCAATAAACTTCTTCTACAACCAACAAGTTTTCGGACTCGCCATAAGGTTATCCATTTTGGTGGTAAGAATAGGAAGGCAGATTATTATCTGAATGGTGTCAAGTTAGGAAAAGGGGATGTACAACGAGATCTGGGTGTCCTAGTGCATCAGTCACTGAAAGGAAGCATGCAGGTACAGCAGGCAGTGAAGAAAGCCAATGGAATGTTGGCCTTCATAACAAGAGGAGTTGAGTATAGGAGCAAAGAGATCCTTCTACAGTTGTACAGGGCCCTAGTGAGACCGCACCTGGAGTACTATGTGCAGTTTTGGTCTCCAAATTTGAGGAAGGATATTCTTGCTATTGAGGGCGTGCATCGTAGGTTTACTAGGTTAATTCCCGGAATGGCGGGACTGTCGTATGTTGAAAGACTGGAGCGACTAGGCCGGCATACACTGGAATTTAGACGGATGAGAGGGGATCTTATTGAAACATATAAGATTATTAAGGGGTTGGACACGTTAGAGGCAGGAAACATGTTCCCAATGTTGGGGGAGTCCAGAACCAGGGGCCACAGTTTAAGAATAAGGGGTAGGTCATTTAGAATGGAGATGAGGAAAAACTTTTTCAGTCAGAGAGTTGTAAATCTGTGGAATTCTCTGCCTCAGAGGGCAGTGGAGGTCAGTTCTCTGAATGCTTTCAAGAGAGAGCTAGATAGAGTTCTTAAGGATAGCGGAGTCAGGGGGTATGGGGAGAAGGCAGGGACGGGGTACTGATTGAGAATGATCAGCCATGATCACATTGAATGGTGGTTCTGGCTCGAAGGGCCGAATGGCCTACTCCTGCACCTATTGTCTATTGCCAGAGAAACTCAGCAAGTCAGGCAGCATCTGTGGAGGAATAGAACAAATGACACCCGACCCGAAACATCATCTGTCCATTTGCTCCACAGATGTTCCCTGACCCTCTGAGTTCCTCCAGCACTTTGTGTTTTGCTCTAGTTCTCAGCAGTAATGTCCTGTCATTGGCCATTTTTGCTTCTTCTCATTGAATGGTTCAATTTTAGAAATCGTGTTGTTCAGCTTGTCAAATATTCAAACATTCTTTAGAGCATAAGAAGATAACTGCAGATGCTGGTACAAATCAAAGGTATTTATTCACAAAATGCTGGATTAACTCAGCAGGTCAGGCAGCATCTCGGGAGAGAAGGAATGGGTGACGTTTCGGGTCGAGACCCTTCTTCAGACTGATGTCAGGGGGGCGGGACAAAGGAAGGATATAGGTGGAGACAGGAAGACAGTGGGAGATCTGGGAAGGAGGAGGGGACGGGAAGGACAGAGGAACTATCTAAAGTTGGAGAAGTCGATGTTCATACCACTGGGCTGCAAACTGCCCAGGCGAAATATGAGGTGCTGTTCCTCCAATTTCTGGCGGGCCTCACTATGGCACTGGAGGAGGCCTATGACAGAAAGGTCAGACTTGGAATGGGAGGGGGAGTTGAAGTGCTCGGCCACCGGGAGATCAGTTTGGAAATCAGTTAGAGCATCATCACCCAAACTCACTTTAGACACATCTGCAGAACCTCCGTCAGTCACAGAGCAACATCCCTCTGAGAAATGTTGGCCTCCTTACAGTAGCACTTCCTGCAACCGGCATCAGCCCGCTTTGGAAAACACACCACAGATCTCCCGTCCTAGAGAGGAGGAAGCAGGAGAGGGGGGGGGGGGGGGGTCAGTGGGAGCAGTTTCCTGACCCAAAACCCAGGTCACCTGTCCATGAGTCGGAAGAAGGGTCCCAACCCAAAGCGATGCCTATCCATGTTCTCCCGAGATGCTGCCTGATCCGCTGAGCTACTCTGGTTCTTTGTGTCTTCCCATGGCTTTGGACCTTGGTAGCTGATTACATCCATCAATGTTGAGGTGAAGGAAGGTGTAGGAAGGAACTGCAGATGCTTAAACCGAAGATAGGCACAAAAAGTTGGAGTAACTCAGCGGGGCAGGCAGCATCTCTGGAGGGAAGGACTGGTCTGAGGAAGAATCTTGACCCGAAACGTTACCCATTCCTTCTGTCCAGAGATGCTGCCTGTCCCACTGAGTTACTCCAGCTTTTTGTGTCTATCTTCGGTTTAAACCAGCATCTGCAGTTCCTTCCTACACATGTGCTGTCCATGACCCCATATCAAAAGGTCTCTATGCACAAAATGACTGCTTGATCTATTGTGGCCAATATCTATGGTGGCCATAGTCAAATATGTGGACCAGATTGAATCAATTTTCTGAATGTGAATTAGCCTGATTCTTCTAGGAAGGACTGGTTCACAATGATCAGAGTCAGAGAAATGGATACTTTGGCAAAGAAATGGAGACTTTTACAAAGGGACAGGTAGGGGCAAGGAAATTATCGAATGCTGGCTCCAAGTAGAAATAGTTTGAAATGAAGGCCAGTACAATGTACATCAGCAGCTTAGCAGTGAATGGGCTGGGTTCACAATGTTTGTTAATGTTTAGTAAGATCACCTCCCAGTCTGCTAAACTATTATGAGTAAAGTCCCAATCTATTTAATCTTTCATCATATTACAATTGCACACTACTAATCCACTTGCCTGTTTACAGGATCTTAAACCCGTAGGGTAACAAGATGCGTAATATTTTGTAAACCTTGTATCCATCCTGCCAATGCTTTGTCCCGCCCCCCTGACATCAATCTGAAGAAGGGTCTCGACCCGAAACATCACCCATTCCTTCTCTCCCGAGATGCTGCCTGACCTGCTGAGTTACCCCAGCATTTTGTGAATAAATCGATTTGTACCAGCATCTGCAGTTATTTTCTTATACTGCCAATGCATAAAGTGTTGTCTGGATAAGCGGCAAACCATTAACCTGAATGAAAGAAAGATTGAAGTGGCTGTTTTGCAAGGTTGATTTGCCTTCTTAATCAATTATTTTATGTCACGGTGGTCCAGGTAATAGTTCTCTCTGAATTACTTGTACACTTAAACTAACTTCATTGAACATGGACACTGTTGGAAATGTGCAGCATGCCAGGGCTACCTATCACCCTGTAGTTCCTGAATCTTTTTATTTTCTGCCTCGACATGGCAAGAAATTCTCAAGTATTTAATCATGACATTCAACCTCTCAACTCAACCTCTTCCTCTTCCTACATGGCCAATTGAGGACTTCCCTTAACTTTTAGACTTTAGACTCTGGAGATGCAGTGTGAAAATAGGCCCTACAGCAGACCATGTCCATGTTGACCAAAGTACACTAACACTAGCAAAGTAAAGCACACTGGCAATAATTTACAATTTTTACAGAAGCTAATTAACCTACAAACCTACAAGTCATCAAGAAATTGAGAACAACAAAGAGGCAGGTAGGGGCAAAGAAATTAATGAATTTAAACGCTAGAATAAGAATTTAAATTGTAAGTGTGATTCACTGTAGGCCAGCAAGCACTGGGATGATGTCCAAGCAGGATAATATAGTATAAGTGAACTGAAGAAAATATAAAGTGAAGAATAGGGAGGGCAATCATCTTTGAGAATAGTCAGATCTGCTGATGGAAGAGGGAGGGATGGGGATTTCAGTGACTTCTAGTATTAGAAATTGTCTTAATTTCTTCCCCATCTAAGGCCCCTTCACTATCTCTTATTATTGGGATGCTTTTAGTGTCTCTCAGTGTCATGTTCACAATGTGCTTTCAGGTTCCGTGAATATCAATCCACAACAATTATTTATAATCAATGTTCTTTCCCTGTTACCCACTATCAATTCCCCAGGTGCCTCCTCTAGCATTTACTTCAGCTATTTGACATAACAGAAACCTTTCGCTTTGGAAGCACGAGTCAAGGTAACTTAGAATCTCGAGACTGCGAACTGCACACCACAGTCTAAGTCAATGAGAGGAGGATGGATGGGTGGCAAGGGCACGAGCTTTATGTTGGGAATTGAAGTATTCAAGATTTCAAGATTTCAAGATCAATTTATTGTCACATGTACCAATTAAGGTACAGTGAAATTTGAGTTACCATACAGCCATACTAAGTGAAAAGTAACAAGACACACAGCCACATAAAATAAAATTTAACATAAACATCCACCAAAGCGGATTCCACATTCCTCACTGTGATGGAAGGTAATAAATTTCAATCACCTTCCTCTTTGTTCACCCACGGTCAGGGCGGTTGAACCATCCGCAGTCGCCACTGCCGACTGTCCGAGGCCCTTGGATCGGGATGATCGAAACACCCCGCGTTGGGACAGTTAAAAAAAACTGTCCGTGATATGAAGCTCCCGGGTCGGCCTCTCCTTACCAGAGACCGCGGGCTTCACGATATTAAAGTCCACAGGCCCCACGGTTGGAGCTCTCCACAGTCGATCCTTGGCAAAGGATCGCAAGCTCCGCAATGTTAAAGCCCACGCCACGCCCGCAGCGTGAAGTGCCGGGCTGGTCTCCAGGAAAGGTTGCCAACTCCTCGATGTTAGGCCGCAGTGGGGACGGAGATACGATACGGAGAAAAATCGCATCTCAGTCGAGGCAAGAGATTGAAAAAAAGGTTTCCCCCACATTAAACAAACCAAGAAGCACTAAAACATACTTTTAACACATACTTAAAAGAATAAAAACAGTAGAAAGGACAGGCAGACTGTTGGCAAGGCAGCCAGTGCTGGTGGCGCCACCCGGTGATGATGATTCAATGATTAACTGCAGGAATTTGCACCTCATCTAAGTCAGAATACCTAATAAGTATATTGCCATGCATTATGTCTGAAATATGACTTTTGATCCAGCATCAGTAATATACCCGAACAAAAGGAAAGTAAATGGGCCAGGATGCACATGAACCTTTGACTTTAAACTTTAGAGATACACCGTGGAAACAGGCCCTTCGGCCCACCGAGTCCGCGCCGACCAGCAATCACCCCATATACTAGCACTATCCTACACACTAGGGCCAATTTACAATTTACAGAAGCCAATTCACCTACAAACCTGTACATCTTTGGAGTGTGGGAGGAAACCAGAGCACCCGGAGAAAACCTATTCGGTCACAGGGAGAAAATACAAACTCCGTACAGACTTTGAATTGAATTGAATACTTTATTCTTTATTCTTTATATACTTTATTCATTTCAATTCAATTCAGACTGCACCCGTAGTCAGGATCGAACACAAATCGAATCTCTGGTTCTGTAAGGCAGCAACTCTACCGCTGCGCCACTGTGCCCCTCTTTCGCTTTGATTCTTAGCACCCAACACACAAATGAACACTCCATTGATTCAATACGTTGTCAGCAAAAGATTTGGTGGAGTTCCTTATACAAATGTGTAACTTGCTCAGATCTCCTGGCTCAAAGCTACATTTGAGCACTTCACATTCTGTTAAATACTCAACGGGAACCTTCATCACTAGGACTTGGAGAGATGCAGCTGTCAACCTTCACAAGACTGAGAGAATGGAGGCGTAAGTTCAGAATTACTTATCCTGCTTAATCAAAATCTGCACTCTCTATAGCATTGTAAAATACCCAATCATACTTTAATTTAATTCTTGCTCAATCACAATCAGATGCCAGTGAAAAATTTTGCAGGTTATTGAGAAGTGAGATAAAGAGATTACAGAAATATATAATTGAGTAAGTACACACAATAGCAGCACAAGTAGTTCAGAACACATTCACAGCGATTTTTTTTCTGGATAATATTCATATCTAATATACAGGGAGACACATAAGTCATAGGCAGAAATCAATTGAAGATGCATACTTATTATTCATACTAACGATATCCTTCTCAATCATCAACAGTGATTAGTTTGTAACACTAAAAATTGTCACTAAAACTGGAAATCATTATTTTTCAGACATTAATGATAACACATTAATAGTTCAAATCATTCTGACATTGATACTACAGAGGAGGTAGTTGAGGCTGGGACTATCCCAACTTTTAAAAGGTACATGGATAGGACAGGTTTGGAGGGATATGGACCAAACGCAGGCTGATGGCACTAGTGTAGCTAGGACATGTTGGCCGGTGTGGGTCGAAGGGCCTGTTTCCACGCTGTATTACTCTATGACTATGACTCTCTGACATAAAGTATTTGGGCTGGGGAGTTGGGTAGCTGTGTTGATCCTTTTCTATAAGTCAGGTCCAGTCGAGTTTATTTTCATATGCACAAGCGTAGAAGGGTAGAGGTACAACGGAGATCTTGCTTGCAGCAGCTTCACACGCACATGGACTGAGGCAACACACTGCAACATAAATTATACATAAATTACATATAAATTCTACAAGACAGTGAAAAGGAAAAGATGGCAAAAAATAAGACATTAGTGGAACCACAATTAGAAACCAAGTCCATGGTGTTATGGGTTAGTCCATAGTGTTCCATTGCCGTGGTAGAACCAAAGGAAACAGGCACAGGGTCACCCCACTTCCCCTTTCTGAAGTCATTGCTTAGTTCCTTGGTTTTTTGGATGTTGAGCAAGTGGTTGTTGGGGAACCACTCAACCAGATGTGTGTGTGAGTGTGTGTCTCTCTCTCTCTCTCGCTCTCCTGCACGCTGACTCATCACCACCCATAATTCAGCCAACAACAGTGGCTTTTTGGCCTTCAGACTTTAGACTTTGGAGTCACTGTGTGGAAACAGGCCCTTGGGCCCACTGAGTCCATGCCGACCAGCGATCACCCCGGCCACTAGCACTATCCTCCACACTTGGGACAATTTACAACTTTACCAAAGCCAATTAACCTACAGACCTGTGGAGTGTGGGAGGAAACCAGAACACTCGGAGAAAACCCACACAGACACAGGGAGAACGTACAAACTCTGTACAGATAGCACCAATAGCCAGGATCGAACCCGGGTCTCTGACATTGTAAGGCAGCGACTCTACCGCTGCACCACTGTGCTGCCCTGGCGCCCTCTGCAAATTTATAGATGGTGTTGGAACTTTGCTAAGTTGCAGAGAAATGGGTGTAAAGAGAGTAGAGCAGTGGGCCGTGCATGCAGCCTTGGGATGCACCAGTGTTGAGGGTCAGTGAGGAGGAGATTTTGTTACTCATCTGCAACATTGCGCAGTTTATCCCTTTAACTATTCAACTCACTATATTCAGGTATTGAATAGTATTGAAAGAATCAGTAGGATACCTTTCTGTTGCTGGCTTCATGCATGCTTTTTCTAATTTTCTGCCATCAAAGGCTGCAAAGGCATGGTAAACCTGTATCAACGTTTTTCTCTATAAAATTATATTACACTGTGGGAGAGTATTCATTACTCATTGTGGCTCCACATAAAATGTTGAAGATAAAATGTGGTGCAAATTGAAAAGAAACCTGCGTATTCTTAATTTATCATAAAGGTTTAAGCTGTCAGCAAGTAGGCAGCATAGAATACAGGTGTCACACAATTTTAATTATTTCAAAGCGATGTGGATATTGCTGGTAACGCCAGCAAATTTATTAAACAAGTGTGTTAACAACTTATTTTACTTTGTGATGGCTGCGTAATTGCATTTTTTCTTTTTCTCCTGAATTCATAAGTTCAAAGGATATCAGAGACCCTGGGAATCCAGTAAAACCCTGATCACCCAGCAGCTTGGCTCTTTGCTGGCGCCAGGCTGGTAGAGCTTCAGTACTGTCGGAAGCCTATGTGGAACTCCAATACACTTCTAATTCACTTTTTTTTAAAGGTACATTTGAATACATTTTCCAGCCAAGCAATTGAGTTCAAAGAGATTACTGATTAGCCTTAGAAAAAAAGGTAACAAACAGGAAGGACCCTGGTGAACTTAAAGAGGCCAAGAAACAGGCCTCCATTGAGTTTAACGGGAGCATTGTAAATCGGGTCCCTGTGAGTTTATAGTGAGCATAGAAAACAAGGCCCCAGAGAGTTTAAAGGGAGATTGAAAATCAGGGTTCTGGTCAGTTTAAGAGGGAGAAAGACTCCAGTGGGTTTAAAAAAAGGCCCCGTTGTTTATAAAAAGAATCTGGAAAAGGGGCCTCAGTGAGTTTAAGGGGACTGCAGGAAACAGAACCCGGTGAACTAATCCATTGGATTTCCCAGCAAATTAGATAGCAGATCATCAAAGTTTTACTGTAGTGTCAATGGTGTTCAGTTGCAGGGCTGGTATTCAGAGGCTTGGAATAATAATATGGAGGCATGAGTTCAAACTAAATTATTTAAATAAATATAGAATAACATAATGTTGATGTCAGATCGTCATAAAATGCCATCTGGCTTGCTGATGTTCCTGAGGGAGGAAATGTTGTTACTTTTTTATCAAACCTGGCTTTGTGAACAACTCAAGCTCCACAACAATGTAGTTTACTCTTAATTACCCACTGTCGTGGACTCACAAACCAATCAGTTCAAAGTCAGTTTAAAAACACGTAATGATTGCCATTATTGCTATCATGTACCTTGAAAAAATAACAAAAAATGTTGTGACATTTGAAGTTGCATGTGCACATTGGCTGGCAGCTTAAGTGTGAATGGTAGCACTGATTGGCCTGAACAGATAAATCAGTGCGCTGTTCAATGCTTCTCGCATTGCCCGCAATTTTATTTAAATGATAAATTTTCTGCTGCCGTGAAAGAATAATGCATTATTAATAAACCAACTATTGTAGCAGATCTATCTTGAGTGCAGCAAATTACAGGCCCAAAAGCCACGGCGGGTTTGTTAAATGGAATGCCCAGGTCAGCAGGAGTTAAATAATGCAAGGAACATTGTTATCCTTGACCAGAATCAGAATGTGCAATTGCATTTTTTCATTCCTTATTCTGAAACGTTCATAAGTTCTAAAGTTAAAAGGGGCCCTGGCAATAGTAGCATTGAAATACAGTTACTAGATTAGTGTGATGACAGCAGTATAACAAATACTTCAGGCAACAAAATAATTCAGCTGTTGTGCATTTCCTAATACATTAACTAATTGTGCTATGGATTGTTAAAGTCCAACTAATGTTGGACATTCTGGTAGCTGGTATATAGAACATAGAACATAAAACATAGAACAATACAGTACAGGAACTGGCCCTTTGGCCCGCAATATTTGCGTCGAACAAATTAAACTGTTCTCATCTGCCTGTACATGATCCATATAACGGTATTGAGGGTTCAGTGTTGAGGTGGATAGAAAATTGGTTGGCGGACAGGAAGCAAAGACTAGGAATAAACGGGTCCTTTTCGGAATGGCAGGCAGTGACTAGTGGGGTACCGCAAGGCTCAGTGCTGGGACCCCAGTTATTTACAGTGTATATTAATGATTTGGACGAGGGAATTGAATGCAACATCTCTAAGTTTGCGGATGACACGAAGCTGGGTGGCAGTGTTAGCTGCGAGGAGGATGCTAGGAGGCTGCAGAGTGACTTGGATAGATTAGGCGAGTGGGCAAATGCATGGCAGATGCAATATAATGTGGATAAATGTGAGGTTATCCACTTTGGCGGCAAGAACAGGAAAGCAGAGTATTACCTGAATGGTGACCGATTGGGAGAAGGGGAGATGCAACGTGACCTGGGTGTCATGGTGCACCAGTCATTGAAAGCAAGCATGCAGGTGCAGCAGGCAGTGAAGAAAGCGAATGGTATGTTGGCATTCATAGCAAGAGGATTTGAGTTTAGGAGCAGGGAGGTTCTGCTGCAGTTGTACAGGGCCTTGGTGAGACCGCACCTGGAGTATTGTGTGCAGTTTTGGTCTCCTAACCTGAGGAAAGACGTTCTTGCCTTAGAGGGAGTACAGAGAAGGTTCACCAGATTGATCCCTGGGATGGCGGGACTTACATATGAGGAAAGACCAGATAGACTGGGCTTGTACTCGTTGGAATTTAGAAGACTGAGGGGGGATCTTATAGAAACATATAAAATTCTTAAGGGGTTGGAGAGGCTAGATGCGGGAAGATTGTTCCCGATGTTGGGGGAGTCCAGAACCAGGGGTCACAGCTTAAGGATAAGGGGGAAGTCTTTTAGGACCGAGATGAGAAAACATTTCTTCACACAGAGAGTGGTGAGTCTGTGGAATTCTCTGCCACAGAAGGTAGTTGAGGCCAGATCATTGGCTATATTTAAGAGGGAGTTAGATGTGGCCCTTTTTGCTAAAGGGATCAGGGGGTATGGAGAGAAGGCAGGTACAGGTTACTGAGCTGGATGATCAGCCATGATCATATTGAATGGCGGTGCAGACTCGAAGGGCCGAATGGCCTACTCCTGCATCTATTTTCTATGTTTCTATGTTTCTATGGATTCCCTGTACTTCTTTGTGGCTATCTAAAAGCCTCCTAAACGCCACTAATGTATCTGCCTCCACCACCACCCCTGGCAATGCGTTCCAGGCCTCTACTACTCGGTGTGAAAAAACTTGCTTCGCACATCCCCCTTAAACTTACCCTCTCTCACCTTATCGCTATGCCCTCCAGTGTTGGTCATGGGAAAAGGGTTCTTACTGTCTACCCTATAAATAATGCCTCTAATACATTTTATACACTTCTAACAAGTCTCCCGTCAAACCTCCGATGCTCCAGAGAAATCAATCTGAGTCAATCCAACCTCTCCCTGTAGATGAAACCCTTTAATCCTAGCAGCATTCTGGGAAACTTCCTCTGCACCCTCTCCAAAGCCTCCACACCTTTCCTTGGCATCATGTTCGTTACAGATATTGTGGGCTGAAGGGTATGGTCATGTACTGCACAATATTTCCAGATGTTGAATTCATGGATGGGTGACTGCCTCTTATAGGAACATTTGCCTCTCTAAAGGGAGGTTTGAATCCGAGACTTGCATAGCAGTTGTTTGACAATTCAAACAGAATGAATGATAGCGGACAAAAGCACTGATCTATTGTCTTGTGCATTCTATGTCAAATGTAACCTATTGGTTAAATATACAATGCCTGATACGATTACAGAATGTATTTGATTTAAGTTGGATTGTTTCTTGGAGATGACTGCTCAATATCTGGAGAGTACCTCCAGTTGAAAAGGTTGAAAAGAAAAAGGATGATGGTTGGGAACGCATAAGATAAAACTCCTTAAGATGCAGGGAGGTGATTCCTTTTTTGGTGCTCTGTGCTTTATAATGGAATGCACTCCACCACCAGAGATACTAGTCTTTAGTTTAGTTTAGTTTAATTTAGAGATACAACGTGGAAACAGGCCCATTGGCCCACTGAGTCCACACTGACCAGTGATCCCCGCACACTAACACAAGCCTACACACACTAGGAACAATTTACACTTATACCAAGTATACAAACCCAAGCCAATTAACCTACAAACCTGTACGTTTTTGGAGTGTGGGAGGAAACGGAAGATCTCTGAGAAAACCCACGCGGTCACGGGGGAAAATGTACAAACTCCATACTGACAGCACCCGTAGTCGGGATCGAACACAGGTCTCTGGCGCTGCTAGCGCTGTAAGGCAGCAACTTTATTACTGTGCCACTGTGCCACCGTGCCTTCAGGAAAGCCAAAGCCTCCAGATGGCAATGCATACAGCTCTGTTTGTGTTACTACACTCCAGTGTTTCTGCACTGATAGCATTTAACAGTTGATCTCTCTGAACCATGTGTTCTCTGTGGCCAAATACAGACAGGTGGGACCAGTTTAGATGGGGCATGTTGGTTGGCATTGGCAAGTTGGGTCGAAGGGCCAGTTCCCATGCTTTACGGCTCTATGACTATTTTTACTGGCTCCTTTGCTCCTTAGGGCGGCACGGTAGCGCAGCGGTAGAGTTGCTGCTTTACAGCGAATGCAGCGCCGGAGACTCAGGTTCGATCCTGACTACGGGTGCTGCACTGTAAGGAGTTTGTACGTTCTCCCCGTGACCTGCGTGGGTTTTCTCCGAGATCTTCGGTTTCCTCCCACACTCCAAAGACGTACAGGTATGTAGGTTAATTGGCTGGGTAAATGTAAAAATTGTCCCTAGTGGGTGTAGGATAGTGTTAATGTACGGGGATCACTGGGCGGCACGGACTTGGAGGGCCGAAAAGGCCTGTTTCCGGCTGTATATATATGATATGATATGAACAAGTCAGAAAAGGTGGAGGCTCACTTCCAGTACCTCTGATGTCCCTCTCCTTTGTTCACCATGGAGCCAGAAAGAAATGCAAGCGCAAGCTGTTTAACAGGGGAAATTGCCACCTTAAATGAACCGCCTGACTGATAGAGGAAAGCAGTGTTGTCAAAGTGAGCAGCTTTCCCTTTACTGAAGCCTGTCTAGTCAGGAGACTGCCAGATGAGTTCTCAAGGAGATCTGGGATTTAAAGCACTTCAGGCCTCTTTTTTTGCAGCACATTCTCACACCTGCCCAAAAGCTGCTGAGAGTTGAATATATAAAGATGAAACCAGAGTAAGACATTCAGCCCTGTCTACCCGCTTGGTCAATAAAATCATGGCTGATCTCTTACCAGTGCTACGTACCCCACATTCCTTGATTTTCTTTAACATCTAAAACTCTATTTGTCTCTGTCTCAAATATACTAAGCAACCAAGCCTTTTCCAGCCATAAAAGGTAACATATTGCAAAGTTTCACCACCCTCTGGGTGAAAATATTCTTGCCATTTTTTTCCTGTATGTCAGACCTCTTATTATAAGTCTGTGACCTTTAATTCCAGCCAGGAGAAACATAAACTCCGTATTATCAACCCCCTTAGGAATTTCAGTGATATCACCAAAACTCTCGAGAGTGTAGGATGCTCCTGATTAATCATTTCTCGTAGACTAACTCTCCATTCTTGGAATCTGGCAAACCTTTACTGAACTCCCCATCACAAGGAGGCATTCCATTCTCACAGGGAGACCACACGTGGGCACAATTGTCCAGCTGTGGTCTTAGCAGGGCCGAGATAATTGGAACAAAAAATGCCTAAAAATAGATACTGCATTAATGCCTCAGAGTATAATCGATGTTATTAAGTGTGTGCATGGGATGTTCTATATTCTTGCATGATAAAGGTGCTGCATTTGGCAGTGTAACCAAAGGTATAAATCATAACTGTAACTTAAAATTCTGCCTGTGCTGCAATCCACTACTTTCAGCATGATCATAGAAACATAGAAAACAGGTGCAGGAGTAGGCCATTCGGCCCTTCGAGCCTGCACCGCCATTCAATATGATCATGGCTGATCATCCAACTCAGTATCCTGTACCTGCCTTCTCTCCATACCCCCTGATCCCTTTAGCCACAAGGGCCACATCTAACTCCCTCTTAAATATAGCCAATGAACTGGCATCAGAGAGGCATTAATGCAGTATCTCTTTTTGGAGGCATTTTCAACACTGGCATGGGTTACAGTCATTTTGTACTCTTCACCTGCACAGATCTTGGAGAAAGCACAGCTCCACAAGAAGCTAGTCATAAAGGTGCTTGGATCCAGGTCTCTGTTGGTAAATAATCACAATGCATTATCTTACTATGTAAGATGGACACAAAAGAGAAAAGCCTCTCTCTGCGTCCATTCCCATCCCAGTTCTCCGACGTTCTACTGTCCTCCTGATTAAATATTTCTGATTGTATGCCTCGTTGTCACCTTCCCTTCAGCTATCAATGAACCATTCTACATTTTATTATCACCAGCATCTGCTTTGATCTGTCGTTTACACACCTTACCTCTCCATATCTCTAGTCTCCCTTTCCCCTGACTCTCGGTCTGAAGAAAGGGTCTCACCCAAAACATCACCTTCTCTCCAGTGATGCTGCCTGTCCCGCTGAGTTACTCCAGCACTTTGTGTCTAAATTCGGTGTAAACCAGCATCTGCAGTTCCTCCCGACGTTTTACTATGTAATATTACTGTATTTTTCTGAGTATTTCTGGAATAATCAGACCATTTGCACGGACTGCATATATTTAACTGTGGTTTCATTCAAAGTTAAATGGAAGGTGCATTTATTCTGAAATCCATTCATTGTTTTTCCATTGGTAATTTAATTTCAGAGGTTTTGTTTAGGTAACAATAAAATGCCAAATCTAGTGTGCTATTTTAGTTATCCGTCAAAATCCTACTTGAATACAGTAGTTAACTAGTGTGGACATTTTCTGTTACAACTGCAAAAACAGTAGATTTTATTAATGGTCAGGTAGAAAATGCATATACTGTATGCTGATGAACTACTACTCTAAGCAATTTTTTAATCGTTAATCACAAACTGTAAATTTGGCTGACCGTATGCCTTCATTTTTACTGCCAAATTTCATCCACCATCAGAGACTTGTTCTCCTATTTCCTAACAATGCTAATTAACTTGTTTTACTGGGTTTCTTGGAAACTGGGCTATGATTGCATTTACAACACCCAAATTAGATAATGAGCCTCCACATTCGAAGAGATAATTTCATAGACCGTCAAATATCGTCATTTTCAAACGTGTTAACATTTTCTCTCTCGCAATTGAGCAATTCTTATCATTAGGGAATATGCTGGAAAATCGAGCCGTTTTCTCAACAAAACTAAATAAGGAACTTAATATTTAGTTCAGTGTGTGGCAGATAGTTTTCTCACTTGTCTAGAAAAAATGTTATGGTTCGTTCAAGAGGTTAAAAGGTAATTATTTGTGTAGGAAGGAACTGCAGATGCTGGTTTAAACTGAAGATAGACACAAAATGGTAGAGTTACTCAGCGGGACAGGCAGCATCTCTGAAGAGAAGGAATGGGTGATGTTTCGGGTCGAGATCCTTCTTCATTTGCTTTGTACCTTGCCCTTGAAGTCTTTTGTTTAAATATGTCCAGACATTTCTGCCTTTATCTGTGATTTTTAATGACAGTTGAGACTCATTTTGGTTAAGAGATGAATAATTGAATGACTAGAATTCCAAGTGAGATAATGTATGTCTGTATCTGGTGTATTTCGGAAGCAGCCATGTTGAATTGTTTATTTTCTTTTAAGATATTTGATGACACATTATCTAAAAAACCTGAAAGGGCCGAGTTGTTAGGATAGACTATGTCTTGAGTTACTTTAGTTGGAAAATTGTATTTCCTTTCTAAACTTAAAGCAAACGAGATAGATCCCCAGATAATGAAATAGCCTGAAGAAAGAAAACTGCTCCAACTTCAAGAAGATATAAATCATATTAAATACCGTTGGAGCCAAAATATTATTATGTTATAAAACTCATGAATTGACTTTTAGTTTCCAAAATCCCTGAAAACATAATTTGTTAGAAGTAAGAGTTCAGAATAATTTATAACTTCTTGCACCCATATGCGTCGAAGCATGTAAGAGGTTAGATTGGCAACAGTGTTACACTGATAACCCCACTGAGGAAGATCAGACCCCATTGAGAGATTTTTTGCTGGACATTTGAGATCCAATATCCAGGGTATTCTCCCCAATTTGAGTTGGGGTCTGATCTTCCTCAGTGCTGGGTAACCATGTGCTTGCTGACCAACTCCTTTTGTTTGAGGATGCAATGTGCATGTCGAACTCCATCCTCAACACTGATCTTTGCTGAACCATTCTAGAGGAAGTCACACTATTATATCTGCATTCACAATTTAGTTTAGCTTAGTTTAGTTTTGAATTTACAGTCCAGAAACAGGGCCTTCGGCCCACCGAGACCGTGCCAAACAACGATCCCCTTACATTAGCACTATCCCGCACACATTAGGACCAATTTACAATCTTTACCAAAGCCAATTAAACTGCAAACCTGTACGTCTTTGGAGTGTCGGAAGAAACCGGAGCACAAGGGGAAAACCGGGAACGGTGGTCACGGGGAGAACGTACAAATTTGCAGCTGTAGTTAGGATCAAACCCGTGTCTCTTGCGCTGTAAGGCAGCACCTCTACCACTGCGCCACATATTGGACATGGATGGCATATTGCCTTTTCTGGATCTTCTCAACAAACCAGTGGTTTTACTTTTATCAATGTTTATGTCACGATTTTATGGAGGCACAAGAAACTGCCTCTGGTGGGAGGGAGTGGGAGGTACTTCTTCAGAGTGAAGAAGGCTCCTGACTTGAAACGTTGCCTGTCCGTTCTCTTCCCAGATGCTGTCTAACCCGCTGAGTTCCTCCAACGCATTGTGTTTTGCTTAGATTTGTATTCTGGATTTATCTGATTACTTGAATTTAAGTTCCCCAGTTGCTTTGATGGGATTCAAATTGATGCCTGTAGATCAATAGCCAAATTCACTGGCTATTAGTCCATTAATTTAACTCTTAAGTTAGTTTATCTATGTTTGGTTGGGAGATAAGGTTCGAGTACTTTCTTAAAGCCTGCATGTTAAATAACCAACTGATTTGGACTAAGCCTGCTGCTATTCAATGTGAACAAAGGAGCCCAAGTGACTTGATGTTGGCATTACATTTCTGTGTGAACTACAGGATAAAGGCCTAGGATAGCACCTGGCAGATTCATGGGTAGAAATGTTTTAGAGAAATATGGGCCAAAAGCAGACAAATGGGACTGGATCAAGAAGGCACCTTAGTCGGCATAGGTGCATTGGATTGAAGGGCCTGTATCCAAGGGCCTCAATGTTTCTGAATAGAATTTTGCATTCTTTAAATTACATTTGTATTTTCTGGCTGGTTGAGAAATCTTTCCCGTAATTACCTTCTACTAGTGTAGGAAGGAACTGCAGATGCTTGTTTAAACCGAAGATTGGCACAAAAAGCTGGAGTAACTCCGTGGGGCAGGCAGCATTTCTGGAGAAAAGCAATACAGGCAGATGACGTTTCGGGTCGAGACCCTTCTTCAGACTGGTAGTTTTACTCGTAGTTTTCTCCACCGATTATCTCTACTTTTATATTTCTTTCTTCATGTGGTTCTGATATGTAACACAATGATATCAGCACAAAATCACGTGTTTAGCCACATCTTAATTATCATTGCAAACTTTATATGTGCAGCTTGATTACCTGTAAAAAAATAGTAGTTAACTGGCCTGCCAAATTTATGTATTTAATGATTAGGTTCCTTAGTGCAGAGTGAAATGCTGATATCATGAACAAATATTAATGACATTCATTTCCATTTTGATTGATTCTAACTTTGCAGACAAATTAGCCAAGCAAAATTGGTTTCTGTATTTGATGAACTGGAATTATGCACCACTATCAACATGCAGAAAAATCTCTTCAAGTATCAATTATTCTTGAAATATTTTATAATGTAGACATTAAACTGAAATTAACTGATAAGCAATAACAATTTTATGGAGCTCAGGGAGAATTATTACATTGTATGCAATGCCTTGTCTACAACCCCATCCTAATCTTGCAGTTGCAGTTACTGCATTGCCCCCAGTGTCTCAGAGATACACTGCAAGAGATATCTTGCAGCCCAGCCCATCACGAAAACCAATCTTCCTTCCATTGACTCTATCTACACTTCAAGCTGCCTCGGCAAGGCCACCAGAATAATCAAAGACTACCAGAATAATCAAAGACTAGTCTCACCCCACTCGCTCCCTCTTCTCCCCTCTCCCATCAGGCAAGAGGTACAGAAGTGTGAAAACGCACACCTCCAGATTCAGAGACAGTTTCTTTCCAGCTGTTATCAGGCAACTGAACCATTTAATCACCCTTCTTGAGTGTGGTCCCGACCTACTATTTACCTCAGTGGAAACCTTCTGACTGTCTTGAATCGGACGTTACGGGACTTTATCTTTCACTAAACCTTATTCTCTTTATCCTGTATCTCTACACTGTGCACGGCTTGATTGTAATCATGCACAGTTGTTTCGTTGACTGGCTAGCACGCAACAAAAAAGCTTTTCACTGTATCTTGGTACACGTGACAGTAAACTAAACTATACTAAACTGAACTAGTGATGTGGATAATGACCACCCTCCTAGCCCTCTGACAACACGCCACAGTGGAGAGTAACCTGGAAGAGATTGTATCAGAGATTCAATTAATGGTGAGGCGGAGTGGATTTGGTAGGTGACTCACACAGGGGCGATGTTTTGATTATTAAAGCAGTCTTGGCAATCTTCATTAAACAGCAAGGATTAGAAATTTTCAATTAAAATTGTGATCCTGCTGAAATTTTATCATTGTTTCCCAGGTATCTTGTGCATTATTTAATCAATCAAACAAATTGACGTGGTCAAAATACATACAATTCCAGCCTTCCCATATTGTTAAATGCCATAGGTGTTCTTTAGTGGTGTTTATATAAGAAAATAACTGCAGATGCTGGTACAAATCGATTTATTCACAAAATGCTGGAGTAACTCAGCAGGTCAGGCAGCATCTCGGGAGAGAAGGAATGGGTGATGTTTCGGGTCGAGACCCTTCTTCAGACTGAGGTGTTTTAGTGGTGTTTTATTGCTATGAGCTTGTGTCTAAAGGGAGACTTTGGGCTTACTCCAGCAGAACACACACTGACATTGGACTTCTAGAGAGAAGATGAGCATGGCCCCTGTGCAAGGAAGACATGCAAATTTATAAAGCATTTTTCAATCATTCAATCAATTTGTCTTTGATCTGCGGTCCATTGGTTTCCTCATAATTTATGAAAACACAGCGCGGTGGTGCAGCAGGTAGAGCTGCTTCCTCACTGTGCCAGAGACCCATGTGCGATCCTGACCTCAGGTGCTGTCTGTGTGGAGTTCCCACATTCTCCCGGCGATCACATGGGCTTCCTCCGGGTGCTCCGGTTTCCTTTCACACCCCAAAGAACTGTGGATTTGTAGGATAATTCGTCTCTGCGGATTGTCCCAAATGTGTAGGGGTTGGATGAGAGGGTAGGATAGCAGGAGATGATGATTGGCATGGACTCGATAGGCTGAAGATCCCGTTTCCAATATATTCTAATTGATCAAACGCCACTATCTTCTCGTGCTGTAATTTAAACCTTTGCCCCATTCACTTGTTTGTTTTCTACATAATCATGCAAATTTATTCCAGTGAGAAACATTTTGTATTGAAGAAAATGTAGCTTAGTGCATTTTTCAATGATGACCGGTCCAATAATCTCAACCTCTGCAGATGTTTGGCGCAGTCAGTGTGCTTCTAAACTTATGACGGAAAAGGAGGCCACTTATAGACAAACTAGTGAGAAATAGTGAAAACGGTTTTTTATATGCTTTCTCCGGGCTTTCAGCAAAAGTTGTGGTGAAAGATCAGGATCTGCACTGCACTTAGAGGAACAACATCTCATATTTTGCATGGGCCGTTTACAGCCCAGTGCTATGAATATTGATTTCTCTAACTTCAAGTAACCCTGGCATTTCCTCTCTCTATCCTTCCTCCACCAGCTTCTCCCCACATCATCGTCTATATCTCTCATTTCCCTTTTCCCTAACTAGTCTGAAGAAGGGTCTCGACCCGAAACCTTCTCTCCAGAGATGCCCCATTCCTTCTCTCCAGAGATGCTGCCTGTCCTGCTGAGTTACTCCAGCTTTTTGTGTCTATCTGCACTGGAATGGTGTCCTCATGTGTCCTCATGTTGTGGGATTAGAATCCCATGCAGACCGGGTGAGGTAGCCTTGACGGCTCTCTTTGTTGTCCTCCAAGATTAAGCAAGACTTCCACCAGCAACTCTGGATATTTATAAAAACTAATCACAACAGTATTTCCTGATTTCTTGATATAACGCACAAGAGAACTACTATTTATTGTCTTTCTAAGGACATGTGAAGTAGAAGCAGGAGAAGAAGATTCCAGCTTGCTCCACCATTCATCAAGATCATACTTGAACTCCTACAACCTTGTCATTTTCCTGCATTTTGCACACATTCTCTGATTCCTTTCGTATCTAGAAGTCTTTCGGTCTCCGTTTCAGTGAACTCGGACTAACTGCACCGCACTCTGGGAATGAAAATTCCAAAGATTCACCACCCTCACTTCTTCTCATCTCAGAGTTTACCAGTGAAAAGATTATTGTAAACTGTTCTGGAATTTCCCAACTGCATAGTTTTTGGGGACTTTGGAAACAAGGAGGAAGCTTTTGGATGATATCTCCAAATCACATTTATCACAGCTAGTTTACTATTCAATATGTTTTTGCTCTGCAGTCAGCCATGCATGACTTCACCATTAACCTTTTTCTCCCAGCAGGAAGACTTGCCACCTATTGCTTACAATCGTGCAATCATGCATTTAAGTCAACAGAGAACTCTGGCCAGTGAACACTGGAATCTCTGATATCCACTCTGAGCAAGAAGGTTACAAGTTAGAAAGTTAACACTGTGGTGGTTTGCTTTCTGCTCCTCGTGTCCTTATCCGTTTAATCTGCTTTGCGTTATCTATCACTGTGAAACAATTTTATAATTAAAAGGTAGGACGTTAGAACCGGGAACAGGTAGGAGTAGGCCATTGGGCCCTTTGAACATGCTCTGTGGTCCATCAGGAATACAATGCATCTTCCACCTCAGCACCAAGCATCATTCTAATTGTCTAGGGAGGAACTGCAGATGCTGGTTTAAACCAAAGATAGACACAAAAAGCTGGAGTTACTCAGCGGGACAGGCAGCATCTCTGGAGAGAAGGAATGGGTGACGTTTCGGGTCGAGACCCTCCTTCAGACTGAATGTCACGTCCATTCCCTTTCCCGTGACTTTTAGTCTGAAGAGGAGTCTTGACCCGAAACGTCACCCATTTAATTGCTTCTCTTAATGTCCAGCAATCAAGTGATCTCTGTTTTGAATCAACTACATAATAGAGATTCTAAAGCCTCTTGGATCGAGAGTTCTATGGTCTGTACCAGTTCCTCGCCTGTGCTGCCTTGTGAGGTAAAGGGATTGAGTGAGTTATGGTGAGGGCATACGGGTGGCAATGCTGTGAAGGACAAAGGAAATTTCAGTATTGTGGTCATCACATCATTAATTTCTTCCATCTTATGTCCGTGTCCTTGGATTTTGAGAGATATTAGTCATACTCAGCAGTTTTAGAACTTGACCATTTTATGAAGTAAAGTAATGATTTCACATTAGTTCTAGTAATTATGCACGAGAAGGAATTATTCTTTCATTCTTTCAACACTAAGAAGCCAACTAGGAATAAAGGAAACTGAAATTCCAAACTAAAGTAACCAATGTTTTTTACTTTTCTATAATGTGATGGCGAATGATTATTGCTTTCCTCATACCACAAAATATGTCCATTATAAAGTAAAAGGACACAAAGTGCTGGAATAACTCAGCAGGTCAGGCAACATCTCTGGTGAGCATGGATGGGTGACGCCTCGGGTTGGGACCCTACCCCAGAATGAATTAATCTAGGGAAAGTTTTCTGACCCGAGACGTCACATGTCCATGTTCTCCAGAGATGCTACCTGACCCACTGAGTTACTCCAGCACTTTGCATACGTTTGTGTCAACCAGCATCTGGATTTCCTTGTTTCTCCATTATAAAATGCACTGATCTACATTGCAATGTCCCGCAAACATCTTTTCAACTTCCAAGAATGGTATCCAGGGATGATTTTCGAAAAGGGACAAGGTTGAATTTAATTTTGTAGTCAGTGAAAAAGCAAGCTGCCTGCAAGTCACTGCCAAACCATTTCTGAATTCAACTTGCAGGCAGAAGAAGTTGGAGCCTTTAGGCGCAAAGGAATCCTGTTACATGAATGTGACTCAGCAGTAGATTTTGCAGGGCCCGGGGAGAGAAGTTGCAACATTTGATCCCATGTGAAGGCAGAGGAGGCCCATCTGTTACATCTAAAGCTCTTGTTTTTGGCCTGAATAGGGGCTGTGTTCCACTGGGCGCCACTCAGAAAGTTGTGACCGTCCTAGCTTCAGATTATTCCCCCTTCCCACATGGGATACTCGTAGGATCTCCTTCTGGTCACATGCCTGGAGTCTGAGAGATGCCAGGTGTGGCCCAGCCTTCAGTTAATGGCAGCCCCCCTCTTCAGTGGTTCAATAGTTCTTTTATTAGCATGTGTACCGTTATTCTTTTGTATGCATACATAAGTCTCCAGGTTTTGGCACCATTATCAAAGTCCCAGCTGCAGCTGGCCATAAAGGCCTGTTGTAGCCATTGCCTTGATCCCGGATCACCAGCAAACCATTGTCCCTCTCTTTGCCCGGCCACCTTCAGCCTTTTGTGCCCAGGGGTCGACCTTGAGGGTGCGGAAGGTTAAGATTCCACGGTTCTTTCTTACCGGCCGTTTGTCCAGCATCCGCCGCCGTCTCTGATTCCCTCCACCCTCCTCTCCAGTTCCCAGTCCTGGGGGACGAGCAGGAGACGAGCCTCAGGTGTGGCTCCCATTCGAGGCAGGTTCCAAGGTTATGCGGCGGGTGAGCTAGGCCTGCTGCTGGGGTATGGCACTGGCCCACGGCATGTTGGGGGCTTCTACCGCACATGGCCTTTATGGGTCTTCTGCTCTTCAGAAGGAAGCAGACCCACGGCATATAATCAAACCTGAAATCTCACATGGCGTTTGTCCTTGGAGAACCCACTGTGAGGTAATATTGCTCGTCAGAACAGAAATTGAGGCAAGGATAGCTCTACCATCCATAGGTTCATGGGTGACTCTACTTTATTGTCCAATCTACACTCCTTTTGCGTCTTCCAGAGACTCAATAGCTATTTGATCTTTTAGCCAAGCACACGAACAGGCAGGGAATGGAAGGATTAAGACCACGTGCAGGCAGATGAGCAGATTACATTGGTATCATGGTTGGAACAGACATGGTGGGCCAAAGGGCCTATTCCTCTGTAATATTCTTCAATGTTGCAAGGCTTGAATATAGCACAACAGTGAGTATCCACAGCTGTATGACATATGTGCCTAACAACATTTCTTCTAGCCTCAATTCTAAATAGTAGACCAGTTGTGCTTGTCGTTATTCATTTTATTTAGTCCCCTAGCAGAGATAATAGACAATAGACAATAGACAATAGGTGCAGGAGTAGGCCATTCAGCCCTTCGAGCCAGCACCGCCATTCAATGCGATCATGGCTGATCACTCTCAATCAGTACCCCGTTCCTGCCTTCTCCCCATACCCCCTCACTCCGCTATCCTTAAGAGCTCCATCCAGCTCTCTCTTGAAAGCATCCAACGAACTGGCCTCCACTGCCTTCTGAGGCAGAGAATTCCACACCTTCACCACTCTCTGACTGAAAAAGTTCTTCCTCATCTCCGTTCTAAATAGCCTACCCCTTATTCTTAAACTGTGGCCCCTTGTTCTGGACTCCCCCAACATTGGGAACATGTTTCCTGCCTCTAATGTGTCCAATCCCCTAATTATCTTATATGTTTCAATAAGATCCCCCTCATCCTTCTAAATTCCAGTGTATACAAGCCCAATCGCTCCAGCCTTTCAACATACGACAGTCCCGCCATTCCGGGAATTAACCTAGTGAACCTACGCTGCACGCCCTCCATAGCAAGAATATCCTTCCTCAAATTTGGAGACCAAAACTGCACACAGTACTCCAGGTGCGGTCTCACCAGGGCCCGGTACAACTGTAGAAGGACCTCTTTGCTCCTATACTCAACTCCTCTTCAATAATTCAAAAGCACCCACCATGAAGTCCATCAAGGGGCGGCACAGCGACGCAGCGGTAGTGTTGCTTCCTTACAGGGCTTATAGTGCCAGAGACCTGGGTTTGATTTTGGACTAGATGTATAAATATGTGATGTGAAAATTTGTAGGCAGAACCAAAATCGAAGGTAAAGTCAATATTTTGTATGACCAAAAATGTGGCATGGTGGCGCAGCGGTAGAGTTGCTGCCCTACAGCGCCAGAGACCCGGGTTTGATCCTGACTATGGGTGCTGTCTGTATGGAGTTTGTAAGTTCTGCCTGTGACGTGCGTGGGTTTTCTCTGAGATCTTTGGTTTTTTCCCACACTCCAAAGACATACACGTATGTAGGTTAATGGGCTTGGTATAAGTGTAAATTGTCCCTAGTGTGTGTATGATAGTGTTAGTGTGTGGGAATCGCTGGCCGGTGCGGACTCGGTGGGTTGAAGGGCCTGTTTCAATGCTGTGTTGCTAAACGAAACTAAAAAAAATGTCAGTACAGAGTTTCCTCCCACATTCCCACAAGACGTGCAGGTTTGTAGGTTAATTGGCTTCTGTAAATTGCCTCTAGTGTGTCGGATGTGAAATGGGATAACAAAGAGCCTGTTTCCACCCTGTATCTGGAAAACTAACCTAAAACTAAATTTGCCAGCAATGCCTTTCCAGCATTAGAATGGTATTAACAACCTCCATAAAAATGGCAACAACAAAGTGCAAAGTTCATGGAGGGCCATTCCAAAAAAGCACTGTGTGACTGCTCAGTGCAGTGCTACTGCTTAAGAGGCATTTTCTTTGCAATCTGAATTCAACGAGTAAATGTCGGAGTCACACTGTGCAAGCAACACACATCCAAGCACTGGGAATTGTTAGCAGAGCATGCTTGCATTCTAAAAAATGCCACAAGGTGTTGGAATAACTCAACGTGTCAGGCAGCATCTCTAGACAACATGGATAGGCGAGGTTTCGGGTCAGGACTCTTCTTCAGACTGATTGTGGTGATGGTGGGGGGGGGGGGGGGGGGGGGTAGGAGAAAGCTGAAATGTGGGGATGTGGGGGCAAATGACAGGTACATACAGGTGGATGGGGGGTGTTGATAGGTAGATGGTTGGATTAAAATGGAAGGGGACTGGGGAGGGAAGAGGGAGATATGGGTGTGAATCTAGGTGGGGCAACATGAAGAGAGACGGGGAGCGAAGGGATTGGGCAAGTGGGGGACGGTTTGTTAGTAGGTTAGTTACCTGAAATTGGAGAATTCAATGTTCATACAGTTGGGTTGTAAGCCACCCAAGTGGAATATGAGGTGCTGTTCCTCCAGTTTGTGTGTGGCCTCACTCTGGCAATGGAAGAGGCCCAGGACGGAAACGTCAGTATGGGAATGGGAAGAGGAGTTAAAATGGTTCACAACCAGGAGATCCAGCTGGGCTTGATGGACAGAGCGCAAATGCTGGGTGAAACAGGTGCCTGGTCTACACTTGGTCTCGCTGATGTAAAGCCTGCATTCCGCGACGTGGGGACTTCGTGATCGAGCCCACTCAGAAACAGAGCAACCCCTGCAGGCTTCTGAAGAACGCCATGCCCAGGAGACAACCTCCTTATTGCCAAAGGTGACCGGACTGACATATATTTTCATTGCCCAACCACATCCAGTTGGATGGATTCAGAAGCACACAGGTTACACTCAACTTCCATGTTCCCTCTGAGGCCACAGCAGCTGAGCGGTGAGGAGAACTACATATACCAAGACAGCAGTGGACAATGCCATTCAACCAGTGAAGGAGAGATTCCCCTGACTTCATTAGTCTGAAACAAACTGCAGTATACCCCCAGCAGGTGTAAAGACTTGAGTCTGAAGGAGGGCCTCGACCCGAAACGTCACCCAGTCCTTCGCTCCAGAGATGCTGCCTGTCCCGCTGAGTTACTCCAGCATTTTCTGTCTACCTTAGGCGTAAAGGCTTTGCATTGCATAACCTTGCAAATAGAAGGCAGCAGCTTAGCCAAGGCAAGGGTAGCGAGGAGATTCAAGATCTGAGGGCCACTGAGATTAGAGGGACCACTGGGAGCAGGTGAATGCTTCCAGGGAATGTCCCCTCCCAACATCATATTTCAGCTGCACGGAGGAGGGAGATGATGATAGGAGACGCAAGGAGCGATTCACTTACAGGGACATACTTTTCGTAACAACTTGCAAAGTCATTGCCCCCAATGTAAACCAAGTAACCCTCTCCACTTTCCTGTACAGTACACCAACCTTCACCAGTGAGAGCCTCTTCACATCCTGCATTGCAAGTCTAACTGCATGATTAATAACCGATCAATAAATTAATCCTTTATTCAGTTACATAAATGGTCCACTGCAAAGCCTTTGCTGCTTCACATGAATGGACCTCGCTTGGAAGGCTTTGACCTCTGCATGACAATCATTTTCCACAAGGGATCTTAACTCAGCATGACACAAACTGTGGTTCAGAACATGAACACTTTGGACTGCTGTGAACATGATAGCAGATATTTAGCACTGCGGCCTTGTGAGCGTAATGCACATCACAATGCGCTGATTAGGTTGACGTTCATTGGCGGGAGGGTGAATTGTGGGGCTGACATTTTACGCCAATGAATTCCACGCTCAATCTGTGCTGAGAAATTTGTGTAAACTTTAGATGACGTTCATTTCAGGCCATGTACCAAATGACCATTTCAAAGTACAGATTGAGATGGAATTGACAATGTCTCAGTGGTGGATACACTATCCTTCACTCTGTTCATGACAATTGGATGTGATTGGTATAGTTTCATAATATAGTACTCAGGCAATTGCTTCTGACAAGCAGTGTCTCACAGATTACTCTGCCTTCAATCCTCTGCATAAATGTGGGCTCATAAAGAGTGGGCAACTTAGAGCAGATGTTTCATCTCACTCTTCCACCTTGCTCATTTTCCAGCCTCTTGTGGCAATCTCTCCCTCAGAGTTTGCCATTAAGAGTGCTAGATGAACAGGCCAAGCATGACAGAATAAATCGCAAGAAAAGAATCACCTTCATATTGGATGTCATGCTCTAATACTGAAGGAATAATGTGGTAACTGGGGCACTAAATTATTTCACGTCATGTGCTCGGGTGGAGTGAGCTGGTTGTTTGTATTTGAAAAGCACCCCTCGCAGTCTAGAAACTGTTGTACCTCCTTGAGTACCTTGATTTAAACAATGCGACCTTAGCAAACTGTTTAGATAATATATCGCATGGGATGCATTAATCACACCAGTATAACATAACCATCCACAATGGAAGATGTTATAAGCTCTAAAGACGAATTATACCAGGAAGCTCTGTATTTACTGTATCCGTTGTCCCGGTGTGGACTCCTATATATCGGCGTGCCCAACGATCGTTTCGCTGAACACCTACGCTCAGTCCGCCTTGGCTTACACGAGCTCCCGGTTGCCAAACATTTTAAATCCCCTTCCTATTTCCCTTCCCAGTTCTCTGACCAGTCTTATTGTTCCCGACTACATTTTATCTCTGTTTGCTTCTCCCAGCTAACAATGATCTATTTTTCTTGATCTCCATTCCTTTTGCCCTGTTTTCACACCTTCAAACTTCCTTATCTATCGATCCTCCTACTTCCTGACGTCAGTCTGAAGAAGGGTCTCGATCCCAAACATCACCTATTCCTTCTCCCCAGAGATGCTGCCTGTCCCTCTGAGTTACTCCAGCATTTTGTGTCTATCTTTGGTTTAAACCAGCATCTGCAGGTCCTTCATGACCTTTCTGTCCTGGGTCTCATCCACTGTCAGAATTAGGCCACCCACAATTTGGAGAAACAGCACCTCATATTTCGCTTGGGCAGCTTACAACCTAATGGCATGAATGTAACTCCCACATTCCCTCCCTTCCGCTCTCCATCCTCTTTCTCACTCCCAGTTCCACTGTTCGCATCCTTGAATCCCTCTTGTAAGCACATCTTCCCCAGGTAGCAATGGGCCATTATGGTCCCACCCTTCCTGAAGCAGCCCTGATTTGTTCTGCCCTTTTCTCGCCTCCAGTTTATCTCCCCACCCCCCCCACCTCTACTTTCAGTCTGAAGAAGGGTTCCGACCCAAAATGTCACCCATTCCTTCTCTCCAGAGATGCTGCCTGACCTGCTGAGTTATTCCAGCATTTTGTGTCTATCTACTGTTGAAAAGTTATCCTGCTAGTTCTTTGCTTTTCTTTGGATGGCACCATGTTTGGCTTACGATTGAATTGAACTGGCAGGGGGCTTTAATTTAACACCCAATCAGAAACATAGCACCTGGATGGTACAATATTTTTTTAGTGTTGCACAGAAGTGTCAGCCATGATTATATGCTTGCCTTCCACAACAGGATTTAAAGAACTTACCATGGTGTGAGAGAGCTAACAAATGAGCAAAACAGGCACTTAGTTTGAAGTTCAGGTAAACTTAAATACCTAGAAGCCCTGCATTGGTGCTGCATCCTGTCCTCCCCCCCCCCCCCTCTCCTCAACCCCCCCCTCTCCCTTCTCCCCCACTCCCCCTCCCTCCTCAATCCTCCCCTCCCCCTCCCCTCCCCCTCCCCTCCTTTTAAAGTTTAAAATGTGAATAACTTAAAAAATATAACACCGATTTCAATAAAACTACTTGCATTATCACTAAAGTGACAATGGCGAGTAAGGTGGGCCTAAAATTGTCGCGCTATCGTGTACCGTTTTGGCTGAAGTTCAGTCACAAACAAGATAACAAACGAGATTTTTAGTATATAGATATAGAGAGAGAGATATATGTGTTTGTGTGTAGATATATGTGTATGTGCATGTGTATGTGCATGTGTAGATATACTGTATGTGTGCATGTGTAGATATGTGTGTGTGTAGATATATGTGTGTGTGCAGATATATGTGTGTGTAGTTATACAGTATGTGTGTGTATATATATATATATATATTACACCCACACATACATATATATAATGAAATATATATGTAATATAATATATACATTCCATGTGTGCGTGTGTAGCTGTATATATATATATATCCTATATATACTCTATATGTGTACATACACACATATATGCATACACATGCATATATACACACACACACACATATATGTATATGTGTGTATATGTGTGTGTGTGTAACAATGCATAGAACTGTATTATTATTTAATCAAACTAATACTTTACAGCTTATTACAATAAAATTTAGGCACAACAGAGCTGAAACACCTTCAGCTGTGGGGTAAAATGCCAATTGCAAATCGATTGCTTGTAATACAGCTTTGATTTCGTTATAAAACAACATTAGCCTGTCTGTTGAAAGATGCTGCTGAATTCCAGTGCCCATTTTTGCAGTGCTGCCCAAACTCATTTGCAGCCCATGTTACCTTGCCGAAGTGATGAGATCTTGATCCCCAGCAATTGCCTGACGGTCTCTGCCGGGACCCCATGGCCACATAAATTAAATGACTCATAAGAATTAATACATTCTGATTATTTTTAATATTGTGCTAAATTGTAGAGGTATGTGTTTGAGGGTGCAATAGCTCCAAAGCCTTGAAAATGAATCATTTAGCAGGCAGACTTTCTATGTGAATCACTGCAAAGTTGAATGAGGCATTTCTGAGCTGTTCACATTAATGAGTCTGATGTTAATTTGGGATTATGTACACTTTGCTGGTGTCCAGATTTGTGCAATGGCCAGTTTCTCCACTACGGAAGTGGCGGCGCCTAACGGCTGCGGCTCGCTAGCAGTCTGTTCGTCTTTTTTCCTTTTTTTTTTGTTGTGTGTCAGTGTTGGGATGGTTTTTGTATTTTTTTGGTTGTGTATGTGTGGGGGGTGGTGGTGTGGGTGGTGTGGTGGGGGAAACTTTTCTCTTTTAGGTCTCTTCCTCACGGCGCGGGGTGCGGCTCGGCCGCGGGGCCTTCCATCACCCGGTGCGGCTCGGCCGCTGGACTTTACATCGCCCGCTGCAGCTTGGCCGCTGGACTTAGCAGTGCCCGGTGCGGCTCGGCCGCGGGACTTTTCATCGCCCGGTGCGGCTTGGCCGCGGGACTTTACATCGCTGGTGCGGCTCGGCCGCTGGACTTAACAGTGCCCGGTGCAGCTCGGCGGCGGGGCTTAACATTGCCCGGTGCGGCTCGGCCCGGCCGCGGGACTTTACATCGCCCGGTGCAGTTCGGCCGCGGGACTTTTCATCGCTGGTGCGGCTCAGCCGCGGGACTTAACATCGCCCGGTGCGGCTCGGCCACGGGACTTAGCTGCGCAAGGCTTGGTCGCGGAGCCTTCCATAGCCCGGCTCAGCCGCGAGACGTTTCAGCGCCCGGTGCGACTTGGCCGCGGGGACTTTCATCTCCTTGCGGGGACTGTGCGGGTCGGTCGGGGACGAGCTGTCTGTCCGTGGGCGTGGGGAAGAGAGTGGAAGTTTTGTTGCCTCCATCACAGTGAGGGGGTGTTTGGAGTCACTGTGATGGACGTTTGTGTTGGGGTTATGTGTCTTGTGTTCTTTTTTGTATGACTGCTATGTAGTTTCGTTCGGTACCTTGGTACCGAATGACAAATAAAGCTCTGTTATACTGTTATACTGTTATACCAACAATAGCCACATTTCAAAGGTACAATCAGAGGCCTACTTGGATCTGTCATAATCTTCAATGTTCATTCAGTGAAGCACTAAAACTTGGATAGACATTTTCACAGCTCATTGCAATCTGCCAAATCATCTTTCAAAGTCCACGACGTACCCTTAAACTAACACTGGTTATTTTCTACAGCGTTTAGCTGCTGAGGTGCCTATTCAGTCGGTGTCTCAAAGGCAATTTTGCCGGCAAAAAATGGCTGACCATTGGAGTGGGTCAAGGACTCGGGACAAGCCATAGAGTCAACTCACATGGAGTCTTCACATGGATCTCTGCCTAGATCTCCGATGAAACAAAGTGTTCTTGATACATGTGACATTCAGCAGCCTTGCACTTAAGGTTTAGTTTAGTTTAGAGAAACTGCACGGAAACAGGTCCTTCGGACCATTGGGTCCACGCCGTCCAGCGATCCCCGGATCACACAACGCTATCCTACACACTTGGGACGATCAATCTTTTTTTTACCAAAGCCAATTAACCTACAAACCTGTATGTCTTTGGCATGTGGGAGGAAACCGGGGCACCCGGAGAAAACCCACGCAAGTCACGGGGAGAACGTACAAACTCCGTACAGACAGCGCCCATAGTCAGAATCATACCTGGGTCTCTGGCACTGTAAGGCAGCAACTCTACCGCTGCACCACCGTGCCCCCTGTGATGGTGATTCGCAATCTCCTGGCCACAGGATCTTTCCAAGAAGCTACAGAATGTCTCTGCCGTGTCCCCCCAGTTTGTAGATGACTGCTTCCTCAGTGAAGAACAGATGGCCTTTCAGGGACTGGCATTTGCCACAATGCAGACAGCATCTCTTTAATCACCTGGAGCTTTTCATCAAGAATGGTTCCTTCTGCTCAATGTTCAAGTGTGAATGTGCCATCAGACCCATTTCTTCACGGTGAATGCCATGGTTCTGCCAAATACACGATACATTCATCCTGGCGCACGTTACAATGCTAGGTATTAACCACCCTCTCCTACACCCACTCGAACCCCCCTCCTGCGGGCCCGGCAACACAGCTTAAAGCTCCTCCGTGTGAGGGGGGAGAGGAAAGGGGAGAGGAAGGCACTGAGCACGGCACTGCCATCAGTCGGGCGGGTGGCGGGAGCGGGAGAGGCGACTACACCTCCAGGTGGTCAGCGTGGCCCGATCTGAGGAATGTCCGGCGCGAGGCATGCTGGGACGCGCGGCGGTGCACGGGTGTGGGGGGGGTGGGAAGCGAGTTCATCTCACAGGCGCACGGGTGCCATTGTGACGTCACACGCTGAAGACCTTCAAGAAATGGGTTAGAAAGGAAATTTTTAAACTTTAAAATCTCTCTAGCTTTAAAAATATAGCTTCAATTTGAATGAGAGTTGTTACATAATATGCCCAGGATAATAGTGAGTAACGTGGGCCAAAAATTGTGGCGCTATGGTGTACTGTTTTGGCTATGCGAACCACAAATGTTATGCTGCACACATACACACATAAACACATACACACGGACAGAGCGTCAGAGATAGATAGATAGATAGATAGATAGATAGATAGATAGATAGATAGATAGATAGATAGATAGATAGATAGATAGATAGATAGATAGATAGATAGATAGATAGATAGATAGATAGATAATATATATATATATTATATATATAAATAGTTATGTAAATAGTTATACAAAAGTTATATAACATTTATACAAAGTTACACACTGAAAAAGTTCAGTTCATAAGCTGAGACCATGGTCTCTTTTGGGTTTGGTGTCTCTGGTGAATGCCTGCTGATGTGTGGGACCTGAAGGGTATTCAGCTATTTCTCTATCCAGTCAATCGCGTGAATCCTCATCTCTTGCTTTGGAAAGGAAGTAGCATTTTTCAAGAAGTACAAAGTATGTATTATTATATATATGTCTACGTAAAGCTGACACACGAGGATTCAATTATTCTCCATTAATACAGTCGAAAATATAATGCAACTCAAAAATCTCCATTTTCCAGCCCAACAATAACTTTATGTTACTTATTTTGCCAGTTCTGCCAGTCGCAGGTGAACTATGATGGAATTGTTGAGAAATTTGCATTAGTATTCATGTATAGATAATTTAAAAAAATGATAGAATGATTACATTTTGAGATCTGCTTCAAAACCAGGATGTTTTGACAGCTGAGTGCGAGGATTCATGACTTGTCGATACAGAGCTCATTATCTTGACCTTGTACAATGACGCCAGTGGCAGGAGTAAATCATGCACCCTGCGCAAAGCCATCAGACCTCAAAGGACAGTGCAAGTCGATTAGCATAACTAATCGGCGCTCCCTTAGCACAGGGAGTATGCAGCCCTTGTAGGCTTGTTGTGCAGGAGCAGAATTAAAGAACTGCTGCCATGACTCGAACTGCACTCTAGCCACAGCTGCTTCAGGTAATTAGCACGTCATCTAAACTAGCTTTTACCTTGGCTGTCAGCACATGAATTTCACTTGGAAATCTCATACCTTGCGCCACGCAATTACAAGCCTGTCCAATGTCCATGCATTACACCCCTTCCAGCTGCCAAGGAAATCATTAACTAGGAGGCACATTTATCGGAATGTTGATGCCAATTAGTAACGCTTTCATCAGTGGTTATTCACATGGTCTGTGTTGCACGACCCGACAAATGGGACCCTTTGGATTGTCATTAGCAAAGCTGTTTGTGCTTCTCACACTTCAAGCAGCACTGATTTGCATCTACTTGCAGTTAAAAAAGCTCCATGATACGGAGAGCCAACCAACAAGCACTGGCTACCTCCATCCCCAATCAATTAGTTTGCCTTGCAGAAATAATGAGTCACTTAATTGGCCCGATTCATCTGAAGCAACTGGAGCATCAAGTAAACAGAGGGGGGCACTTTCTACTGAGAAAGTTTAGTTTGATTTAATTTCATTTTGTTTACAGGCACATGGTACAGTAAAACACGTTTGTTGCGTGCCAACTAGTCAGCGCACAGACTATACTTGATTACAATCGAGCCATCCGCAATAAAAGAAGTGCAAGTGCTTTATTGGGGTAGGTTGGGTGATCAGACTACACTCATGGCAGGCGTCCCGACCAGAAATATTGCCTTTCCATGTCCTCCCGTTTTGCTGCCTGACGTGCTGAGTTACTCCAGCACTTTGTGTCCTTTTGTGTAAACCAGCATGTGCAGTTCCTTGTTTCTAGCCGATGAGAGGTCCATTCAGTTCTTTAATAAGTGTGGGAAAGGACGTGATCCTCAATCTGGTGGTACATAGATACAAGCTTTTGTATGTTCTACCTGATGGGTGAAGTGTAGCTGAGGTTAATTGAGATGGTGGGGTGGAAGGTATTATGCGTAATGGACTCGGCTGCATTGACAATTACCCTATGATAAGCGTTTGACGGCACTGGGCCTCAACTTGCTGGAGTTTAGAAGGATGAGGGGGGACCTCATTGAAACTTACTGAATAGTGAAAGACCCGGAGAGAGTGGATGTGGAGAGGGTGTCTCCACTAGTGGGAGAGTCTAGGACCAGAGGTCACAGCCTCAGAATTAAAGGACGTTCCTTTAGGAAGGAGATAAGGAGGAATTTCTTTCGTCAGAGGGTGGTGAATCTGTGGAATTCATTGTCACAGAAGGCTGTGGAGGCCAAGTCAATGGATATTTTTAAGGCAGAGATAGATAGATTCTTGATTAATACAGGTGTCAGAGGTTATGAGGAGAAGGCAGGAGAATGGTGTTGAGAGGGAAAGATAGATTAGCCGTGATTGACTGGCAGAATATACTTGATGGGCCGAGTGGCTTAATTTTGCTCCTATCACGTGAACAATCCTCTGCAATTCCTTGCAATCTTGGCCAGAGCAGTTACCTAACTAATTGTGTAGGAAAGAACTGTAGATGCTGGTTTAAATCGAAGGTAGACACAAAATGCTGGAGTAACTCAGCGGGCCAGGCAACATCTCTGGAGGGAAGGAATGGGTGACTTTTTGGGTCGAGACCCTTCTTCAGACTGCAGAAGGGTCTCGACCCGAAACGTCACCCCTTCCTTCTCTCCAGAGATGCTGCCTGTCCTGCTGAGTTACTCCAGCATTTTGAGTTACCAGACCAAGCTGTGATGCATCCCACTAGGATGCTTTCAATGGTTCATTTGTAGCAATTATTAAGGGTTATTGGTGATGTGTCAAATATTGTTTGTCCTCATTGTGTTCAGAAGCAGAAGTTCTTGTGCCGAGATCTTGAAAGATATCAGGATATATATATTGAAACATTAAGGCATATGAGAATCAAAAAAACTACAGTTGATGGAACTTTAAAATAAAAACAGACAAAACTGGAAACACTCAGCAGTCAGTCAGCATCTGTGGATAGAGAAAGAGTTAACATTTCATGTTGAACATCTTTGTCAGAACTGGAAAGGAAAGAAAATAAATTAGAATTGCTACGAAAATCTAATGAGGCCACAAATAAATATTATGTCTAGTTCTAGTCAGCATGCTTAAGATGTGAAACTCCTTAACAAGGTGCTGAAGAGATTTACCAGAATGGTTCCTGAGGGAATTTAGCTACAAGAGGAGGAGCTGGACTTGTTCTCCTTGGACCAGATGAGGCTTAAGTGAGATTTGATAGAACTGCAGTAGATTATGAAATGTTTAGATAAAGTCAACAGATGAATGATGTTCCTATTAGCTGGTAATAGGTGGATTAAATAACACAGATTTTTAAAAGGTTTTGGGAAAGAGGTAAATGGGGAATTGGAAAAGTACTGTTTTACAATGGGGCTCTGCTGCTGTCAGGCAGCAATTCTACCGTTGCAGTACTGTGCCTCCCTTGTTGTGCTCCTCGTTGCAATTGTGAACTCCTGCTGGAAGCCTGTGTTAATGGATTAATGATGAAGTGGTGAAGCCAAAATTGCCCCAATGATGAAAGGCAGGTAACTATACACATGATAATTATGGACCATGTTCAGTACATCTTGAACTAGTCCTGCAAAGATTCAATGGTATTAGTAAATTAGTAAATTAGATGAAAACAGAAACATTGGAGAGAAAATTAAACGTTGAAACTTTGAAATTCTGCTAAAAATGACTTAATGACATGGAGCTCACTGGCTGGATGGTGGTGAGAGCAGAGATGATCAATGATACCAAAATGAAATTAGAACGACACTTGAGGGTAAATGGCGACAGGGATGGAGCTGGGGAATGAGACTATCTAGACTGGTCAACATGGAGCAGGCATGAACTCTAAAGGGCTCAGTGTTCTCTTTCTGGGTTGCAATGACTGTGCGTGCAGGAATGCTAGCACGGTGGTAGTGAAGCTACTACCTCGCAGCGCCACCAACCTGGGTTCAATCCTGACCTCCAGTTGCTATCCATTGGAGTTCGCATGTTCTCCCTGCCACAGATGGCTGTGGAGGCTGGATATTTTGAAGGCATTGATAGATTCTTGATGAATACGGGTGTTTGGGGTTCCAGGGAGAAGGCAGGAGAATGGAATTAGGAGGGAGAGATAGATCAGCCATGATTGAATGGCGGCATAGATTTGATGGGCTGAATGGCCTAATTCTGCTCCTATCCCTTATGACCGTATGACCTCCCTGTGACTGAGTAGGTTTCCTTTAGGAGCTATGGTTTCCTTCCACATCCCAATGCCATGTTGGTTTGATGGTTGATTGCTCACTGTAAATTGCCCGTGGTATAAAGGTGAGTGGTGGGAATTGGGGGACTGTGAGGGGCATGTGGGGAAAATAACAAAGTAGGATTAATGGGTGTTTGATGGAAGCTATGGATTTCCAGTTTTCCAGTTGCATGTACGGGTATGTTTTAGCATTTCATGGAAGTATTTTGCACTGGATTTGGCCAAAGGACATTTTCTGTCTGCAGTGCAACAGAAGCAGCTAAGGCTGCCCTCATCTTCCTCGACTATCTTTCCCTCTGCTACGTCTGTGAGAGTGTGACACATTCCCAGACAAATAGGCATCTTTATACATCAGAGTATCCAAAATAAATATTCGGCTGCTGCAACGTATTATTCTATTAAATATACAAACATGACAAAACCCTTACAGGCAACCAGTCAATGATTCCATGACTAATTATCAGCAACAAATAATTCTTACAAATTTCTGGAAAATTGAAGCCCCTTCATTTTTATTTTTACAATTGAATGAGGCTCTCACTCGGTAATCTGTTGGAAGAGAATGTACTTGTAATATTTGTTAAAGGAATTTTGAAAGAGCAGCTTGGTAATGGCATCTTTGCGTATTGTTACAAAAAAGAATGTAAAAATATTTAGCATTTTGATACAGTTCCCTTTATTGAGAATGGATAGCAATCGTATAGCATGGCAATAAACCGTACACAACACAAGCAAATTTGGGTTGGATAAAAACTGAATCATGCCCAGTGAATTGTGAGTTAAACAGTACTGGATGGAGTGCATGCATGCACGTCAAATTGGGTCATTATAGCACTATTATAACCACATGTGAAAACAAAACTTAGGTCTGAGAAAGAATGTGACTATTTGAGCTTTAAGGAAAATGGAATGAGATTTTCCAAAAATACTTTGTTAATGTAGTTAGCCATAATAACAGTGACGTGTGGTAGCTGGTTTACATCAAAATATTTCCATTTGATAATAATGAGGGGTGCATGTTCTAATGCTGAACCATGCGAGCCAAGACGATCCTGGGTCTGATTTCTGATTTCATGTTCCATTAGCAGACCTCAGTCGAGGTTATTGATGAGCCATGACAACCAGCCTGCGCGTGGAAATTGTATGAATTGTCTCATTCAGTCCACAGCACCGGACTGAAAGCAAGTCATCCCCGATCTAAATGGACCACTTAATATAAGAGAAGATTGCCCTGCCATACACCAGATGTGATTGCTCAATTACAGGAAGGATGTGAGGGTTTGGAGAAGATGGAGAAGAGGTTTATCAGAATGTTGCCCGAATTTGCCAGCAACACAGTGGCGCAGCGGTAAAGTTACTGCTCTACAGCGTGAGAAACCCAGGTTTGATCCTGACTATGGGTGCTGTCTGTACGGAGTTTGTATGGTCTCCATTTGACCGCGTGGGTTTTCTCCAGGTGCTCCGGTTTCCTCCCACAGTCCAAAGACGTACAGATGTGTAGGTTAATTGGTTTTGGTGAAATTGTAAAATTGTTACGAGTGTGTAGAATTTTGCTAGTGTACGGGGTGATCGCTGGTCGGAGTGGACGGTGGGCCGAAGGGCCTGTTTCCATGCTGTGCCTCTAAAGTCCAATTACGAGTATTAGCTACAAGGAGAGGTTGGACAAACTTGGATTGTTTTCTCTGGAATACAGGAGGCTGGGTTGGGAAAAGGCATAAATCCCATTTTTTAAAAAAAGGGCACAGAACATGAGTTGAGAACTCGTGCTACAAGGTGTCTACACCGTTTATTGTGAGTCTTTCAGTTCTTGTTTCAAGTTTGTTATGTGTCCCCAGGTTAAGAACTGATTAGCAGCAGTGAGGCTACAAAGGAACTCCATCCTCCTCCTGCAGATTGTTACATTGGTTGCTTCTTGCCTGTGTCATCACCCAAAGGCAAATTGGATCAGTCCACCTGAGAAATGCTGATGTGGCCTTCCAGATGTTGGTCTATAAACATGCAACCAACCCCATTCCTGAAGTTGGGAATGGTGATCACACTTTTAAACTGTGGAGGGGGAGGGGGAGAGACGGCTAAGATTTCCTCTCTGCCAAATCTAGTTGGAAGTTGGAGACCACTGAAGCTGGATGTAGTTCATTTCAAAGTGTGCGGAGAGCATAGCTTCTATGCACTGATGACGAGTTAAGGCTATCTCAAGATAACAATATTAAATGCAGTACTGGGTGAAAGAGTTCTACATTTGATTAAATATTTCAAAATCCGCTGCAAACACACCTGAGAAACTTGCTGAAGGTTGGGTGGGGAAACTGCTGGATAATGTACTGGAGATGATTGTATACACACCTATTAATTCAACAAATATAAAATATCATAAGTGAAATATTGATGCAGCCATCTTCATTATCATTACAATCAACATTTGATTAATAAACAATTTGAAAGGACATTTGAGTATGAAAAACAATATTTTTCAAGTTCAGGATCATGGAAGGAATTGGAATTCAGAGATACAGCATGGAAAAAGGCCCTTCGGCTCACCGAGTCCATGCTGACCAGCGATCACTAGTACACTAACATTATCCTATACCTACACACGAGGAACAATTTACAATTTAACCAAAGCCAATTAACCTACAAACCTGTACATCATTGTAGTGTGGGAATAAACCGGAGCACCCGGAGAAAACCCATGTGGTCATAAGGAGAACGTACAAACTCTGTACAGACAGCACCCATAGTCAGGATCAAACCCGGGTTTCTGATGCTGTAAAACAGCAGCTCTACCACTGCACCACTGTGCCACTCTGGAGAAAGGGGTTTTATTCTTGTGAGTTAATAACTTCCCCAGAAAATGTGAAGAATATCCTTCCTAAACAGCACGGTCTTTCTGGAATAGTGAGGCTCTGAAATTTCAGTGTTGATCACGGTTTCTAGAAATTATTTGTAGTAGTAAATGTCAACGCGATTGCAAAGCACACTTGGCATTGCAATCAAGCCTGGTAATTATTTGATTTTCTGTGAATCTAGCCTTCCTGTTTGTATATGATCTAATATGCAAGTCATTGCAAGTAAATGGAATCCTGCTCCCTGTATCTGTGCAGTAATGATGTGGCATGCACAGTTACAAATGCAATTTGCTGATCTTGAAGTTCCTGCCCAAAAGAATCTCGGTCAATTCATCAGTCAAGTACCTTGAATGAACTTGTCTCTCAGCTCTCCATTAGCACTGCTTTTAAATGTCACAAAAAAAAAAAAGACAGAATCATTGTCTGTACCAATATTCCACTTACAGAGATATTAGGACAGATGGTAACCAAGTGCTTGGTTATGCAGTGAGGACTAAAAAGAAGATAGAAATGGAGAGATGGAATTTCAGATGTGAAAACCAGGGGGAGATTAAAGCATGTGACCCACTTGGGACAAAGGTAGGATTTGAAGCACTTTAAGGTCATTTTACCACCTTTTTTTAGTTGATCGTCAGAGTGGAGAAGCAAAGTTGCCAATGCTTCCCTGTTGTATGACTCAAAGACTCTATGCTTGATGGGGCATCTTGGTCAGCATGGATAGGTTGGGCTGAGCGTTTGTTTCCATGCAGTTTGACTCTCTGAGACTGTAAATGAAATACCCATGGCAACTTTCCTGATGCAGAAGGAAAAGCAACAGCACAGTTGGCAAGAAGCCTTCACATCCCTGCTCCCTGAAACAATTCCATTACGTACAGGTTAGAAATATGGCCACGACCTCTTTCAGAGTCAAAACTGCACCTGTTTGCATTGGGATGCACCTCGAGGTTTATAGTGTTCATCTTTCCTGAGGCTGGATGACAGAACATGAATCTCTAAGGACGCAGCTAACGAGGGAGAATTGGGAAGGAAATCAGGAATTCCCCAGAGAGATCCTGCTCTGTGGTTAGCCTGACACGGCTGCCATCACCTTATCCGGCTGCTCCTTTCCCACTCCTTCCAACATGCATATAGGAGCAAAGAGGTCCTTCTACAGTTGTACCGGGCCCTGGTGAGACCGCACCTGGAGTACTGTGTGCAGTTTTGGTCTCCAAATTTGAGGAAGGATATTCTTGCTATTGAGGGCGTGCAGCGTAGGTTCACTAGGTTAATTCCCGGAATGGCGGGACTGTCGTATGTTGAAAGGCTGGAGCAATTAGGCTTGTATACACTGGAATTTAGAAGGATGAGGGGGGATCTTATTGAAACATATAAGACAATTAGGGGATTGGACACATTAGAGGCAGGAAACATGTTCCCAATGTTGGGGGAGTCCAGAACAAGGGGCCACAGTTTAAGAATAAGGGGTAGGCCATTTAGAACGGAGATGAGGAAGAACTTTTTCAGTCAGAGAGTGGTGAAGGTGTGGAATTCTCTGCCTCAGAGGGCAGTGGGGGCCAGTTCGTTGGATGCTTTCAAGAGAGAGCTGGATAGAGCTCTTAAGGATAGCGGAGTGAGGGGGTATGGGGAGAAGGCAGGAACGGGGTACTGATTGAGAGTGATCAGCCATGATCGCATTGAATGGCGGTGCTGGCTCGAAGGGCTGAATGGCCTACTCCTGCACCTATTGTCTATTGTCTATTGCCTATTTTTCTGAAGAAAGGTGCCGATCTAAAATGTTGCCTGACCACGTTCTCCACAGGTGCTGCCTGACCTGTTGAGTTACTCCAACATTTTGTGTTCTATCGTATACATCGTTGGATTCCAGTTGAGAGCGATATTACAATTTCAATCTCTGTGTAATTTCTCTTCAACTGCCAAATAATAATGAATGTGATTTTTGGCTTGCTAAGTAATGTAGTGTAAAAGAAAAAGCACAAAAACATCAGTAACATGCCATTGGTCTGATAACGTAATTTTATCCCAGAAGTCTTCTTGAAGCAGTTGTCATGCTTCTTACTCCAGTGTAATGTTATAATTGGAAGGGTGGATGAGGATCCATAAGAGATATTATACATTATAGATGATGTTGTTACATCATTTACTTGTGTCCAGTGGGAGAGTGGATGCTTCATCAACAATTCCCCACACACATTACCTAGAATTAAGAATACACTGGCATAGTGATTAAGTTACTGGATTAGTGTTTGGAGTCCTGGGCAACTGGTCCAGATTGCACATTTGAATTTCATCAGAGCAACTGGGATAGTAAAATTAAATGAATTTGAAATAAAGACTTAACATCATTAATGTGAACATGAAGCTGCTGAAAACTTACCTGGTTCTCTAATGTTGATGGAAATCTGTCATCCTTCCTTCAGAAGACGGATACAAAGTGCTGGACCACACCTCACTGTTGATTCATAATAATGTCACTGACTGACTGAAAAAAACCCAGCAAGTCTCTCAATTCAAGGGAAATGTAAGGATGGACTGTAATTGCTAGCCTTAACCATGGCGTTCACATCCCTTGAACATATGATCAAAAATGTACCCCTTCTGGATGGAAACCTTAAAAAGCAGGTTCATCTGAAGTTTTCAATCCCATGCCAGCAATAGTGTGCTGAAATTCACCCTCCCAGTGAAGGGTGTTTAGGATATAAGCATTTATATCCTAAGTGCTTATATAGATTATATCCTATATGCTTATATCCTAAATGCTTATTTATCAATGCCTCAGATCATTCTGCTACATTGTGCTCTGTGTTGTCCATTGCTACATAATTGAAGAAGGTTGTAGGCCACACAATCTTTCTTGTCCTGGCCTAAGAGAGTTCAGCCACACCTTTCCACCTGATGGTATCAATGTTTTCCTCTGTTCTTGCATCATCCATGTTTCTCTAGCTTGTCTTTAAATGAACTAATCAGATTACTTCAACCAACTACTCCCTGCAATAGGACAATCTGGCCTTTTGCTTCCAAGTGACTTCATATGAATGCTGTGCCTTTTATATATTACTGGTGGTTTATTGACCTTTAATACATATACAAAAAAAACAAAGGAATAAGACAGAACTTCATTGTGTCCTTTGGGCCTTGAGTGTTTATGTTAATTTTCGAGATACAAGGTACTCTTCATGCTTGAAACTTGAGCAACGTTAAAGTGCTGGAGGAACACAGCAGAGCGAACAGCATCTGTGGAGGGAAATAGACAGATGAGGCTTTTGGGTCAGAACCCATCATCAGACTGAGTTGTCTGTTCATTTCCCTCCACAGATGCTGCCTGACCCACTGAGTTCTTCCAGCATTTTGCTCTTTTGCTTATGGTAATTCTTTTTGTGCTGTTGGATACAAAATTCTCAGAGTTTTCATTTTGTCAGATTGTCAGATTTCACCAATGAGATGATTATTGGAAATCCTAGGCAGATTTCCCAGTTACATATTTTTAGGAGATTTTGGAACCAAGTGGAAAGTTTTTGAACATTTTCAATTGACATTTATGAGATGAATTAGAGCTGGTTTACTATTCAATATGTTTATGCACTGCAGTCAGCCATGCAAGACTTCAGCATTAACCCTTTTCTCCCAGCAGGGAGCCTTGCCATCAATTGCTTGCAATCGTGCAATGCATTTAAGTCAACAGAGAACTCTGGTCAGTGAACACTGGAAACTCTGATGACCACTGAGCAAGAAGGTTAAAAATCAGAAAGTTAACTCTTTGTGGACATTTGCATCCTTTTCCTAATGTCCTTATCCATTTTATTGGGTTTGTTTTCTCTATCACTGTGAGAGCTGAAATTGTTTTATTATTAATAGGCAGAATATAAGAACTAGGAACAGGACTAGGCCATTTGGCCCTTCGAGTATACTCTGCTATTCATCAAGATTATTTCAAATCTTCCACCGTAGCAAAAAGCACCATTTTACTTGATTCTCTTAATATCCAGAAATCTAGTGATCTTTGTTTTGGATCAATCGAATAACTGAGATTCCATAGGCAACTGGGTAGAGAATTCCAAACGTTTATCACTACAGAGTGAAGAAGCTTCTCACTCCTAAATGACTTATCTGGTATTCTGAGATTGTGAAGCCTAGTTTTGATTCATCAGTCATGGGAAACATCTTCCATACACCCGAGCTATCGAGCCCTGTGAAAACATCTCTTATTGTTCTGAACCCTGGAGTATAAAGTCCCAGCCACCTAGATCTCTTTTTATTCAGTAAGATTGCAGGCTTGAATCTGGTCAATTCTTGTTCCTCTTTATTTACAATGGGTGGCACGGTGGCGCAGCAATAGAGTTGCTGCCTTACAGGGTTGGAGACCTGAGTTTGATCCTGACTACGGGTGCTGTCTGTGCGGAGTTTGACAGGTCCTCCCTGTGACCGCATAGGTTTTCCCTGGGTGCTCCAGTTTCCTCCAATACTCCAAAGACGTACAGGTTTGCAGGTTAATTGGCTTTGGTAAAGATTGTAAATTGTTACTAGTGTGTAGGGTAGTGCTAGTGTGTGGGGATCGCTGGTCGGCGCTGACTCGGTGGGCCAAAGGGCCTGTTTCCACTGTGTGTCTCTAAACTATACTAAAGTAAACTAATCAATCATACCTACATTAGTATCATCAGCAAACGTGGATACAAGACAGTGTCCTCACAACTAAATGATTAATTTACAGTCGCTATCTGCATGTTCTGAAATCCTGATGGTTCAGTTACTGTCTCACCTTGATGTTTCCCAGGTTCTCCTGAAACTCACCAGGATCCAAGTTCTCGTGCTCCCCAAGACTCAATGAGGCTTTCATTGGTTTCCGAGCTCTTCCGCAACTCCCCCCAGCCTAGTTTAGGTTTATGTTTATTATAGTCACGTGTACCAAGGTACCGTGAAAAGCCTTGTTTTGCATGGTATCAAATCAAATCAGAGAATACAAAGCATCAATACAACCAAGCCAAACTCAACTACAATAGGTAGAGCAAGGGGGAAGATACAGAGTGCACAATATAGTTTGCACACTCTCAAAACATACAATGTACACCGGAAAATGTAACATTTAAGAATGATTTTAAACTGCATTGCGGTTTTAATTTGTACAAGACGTTGGCGAGGCGTTTGGAGTATGGTGTTCAGTTTTGGTCACTCTGATATAGGAAAGATGTTGTTAAGCTGAAAAGAGTGCAAAGAAGATTTACGAGGATGTTGCCAGGACTTGAGGGCCTGAGCTATACGCTGGATAGGTTAGGATTGTACTCCTTGGAGCATAGGAAGATGAGAAGTGATCTTATAGAGGTGTATAAGATCATGAGAGAAATAGATAGGGTAAATGCACAGAGTCTTTTATCCAGAGTAAGGGAACCAAGAACCACATGACATAGGTTTAATAGGTTCTTCTGAAGAAGGGTCTCGACCCGAAAAGTCACCCATTCCTTCTCTCCTGAGATGCTGCCTGACCTGCTGAGTTACTCCAGCATTTTGTGAATAAATACCTTTGACATAGGTTTAAGGTGAGAGGGGAAAGATTTAATAAGAATCTGGGGGCAACTTTTTCCACACAGAGTTTGGTGGGTGTGTGGAATGAGCTGCCAAAGGATACTAAGGCATGTACTATAATAACATTTAAAAGACATTGAGACAGGTACATGGACAGGAAAGATTTAGAGGTATATGGGGCCAAACGTGGGCAGGTGGGACTAGTGTACATGGGGCATCTTGGTCGGCATGGGCGAGTTGGGTTAAAGGGCGAGTTGAGTTAAAGGGTCTGCATGAATCTATGATTCCATGACTAATTGGAATAATACTCAAGAGTTTGGGGAATCCACCAGTGGGGCACCACCAAATTCCTGAACATGTCGGATTATTGGAATTTACTGTAAAATAGTTGGGGTCCAAGCACCTGTCTTAAAATATTTGGGGCCCAAGCACCTGTGGCCTACTTAACACAGCCTTTCTTAAAGAAAAGGACAGCCCTTAACATCAGTGCTCAGGCTGCTCGAGGGCCAACAGTTTACTGGTGTACAGCACTTGGTTTTTTTTTCTGGTTTTGGATTCTGAGTCTGCCATTAAGGATAGAATTGAATTAACAATTCCTAATACAAAAACCTGATCATCTACATTCTCATATCTCCCCACAGCAGAGAAAATTAGATCTAGTAAAACTATTTCCCAGCCACATGCCGTACGCTTCTTTCTGTGGCTTCTTTCTTCAATGTATAAAGTGGAATATTTTCAGTGAGGAAAATGAATGGCAGAAGATAGATCTAAAAAGCTGGACTAATTCAGCGGGACAGACAGCATCTCTGGAGAGAAGGAATGGCTGACGTTTCGGGTCGAAAGAGTCTTCAGACTGGTTAGGGATAAGGGAAACGAGAGATGTAGACGTTGATGTAGAGAGATTAAGAACAAGGAATGAAAGATATGCAAAAAAGAGACGATGATAAAGGAAACAGGCCATTGTTAGCTGTTTGTAGGGTGAAGACGAGAAGCTGGTGCGACTTGAGTGGGGGAGGGATAGAGAGAGAGAGAGAGGGAATGCCGGGGCTACCTGACGTTAGAGAAATCAATATTCATACCACTGGGCTGTAAACTGAATGGCAGGTTTTAATTAGAATATTCCATTTCTTTTGTAAGATTTGATAAAAGACATTCTGGCCTTCCATCACAGTGAGGAGGGACTGGAGGAGACTCACTGTGATGGATGTTTCTTTTGTTTGGTGTTAGTTTATGATTGTATGTGTTATCGCATTTTTATTGATTATTCTTATTGGTCTCATTGTTGAACTGCGGGTAATGTTTCATTTCACTACACATTTATGTGTACGTGACAAATAAACGACTATTGACTATTGATTATTGATGTCTTTTACATTGAGCCAACAATCAGTGTATTTTTCTTTGAGTAGAAAGCGGGCCAAATGGGACTGGCTTAGATGGGGCATCTTGATCACCATGGTCGAGTTGACCCAGAGGGCCTCCTTTTCCATGCTGTATTAAGCTACGACTCTATCACTTGAGAAGAAATGTATGTTATATTATGGGTATCATACTTTACTTGGAAGGAACACTATAAGTTGATTGATTGATATTTTATTATCACATGTGCCATGTCACAGCAGTGAAATTCTTTGTTTTGCATACCACACACAAGGTATGCAAAGAGTCGCCACGTAGTGGGCGTTGACAAAGTTACAAAGTATTCATTATAGTCCCCAATGGTCCTTCTTTGTTCTCAGCAACCCCCCCCCCATACTGGGTCCCTCTTTTACAGGAAGACAATATTGACACAACTTGCCTTTGGAGGACTATAGTTTCTTGTTTTGCAGTCGCAATGCAGCCAGTCATTTTTATGTAACATCAAGAAAAAAAAATTTGGTGCAATTTCTTTTCCCATTTCATGCTTTCAAATGTTGGTGCTAGTCCTGTAATAGGTAAGAGCATTTCTGCTAATTTTGCGATAGCCTTTAAAAGGCAGTTGGGTATCTTTTCATCGCGGTATACGTTATTTGCGGGTAAATTTACAGATTTGTCACCAGTTCTCTCTTCCTTTCTTTTTAGCATTTCATAAAATTATGAAATGCTAAAGCCACAAAGTATTATTTGCCAACTGATATAAAATGGTAGTATTTATCCATGAGCCAAATTTTAATTTAAGGAATTGAGTTAGCACAATTTAATTGTAGGTGGACGTCAGATTAATAGCTAGTATAAGAAAATAACTGCAGATGCTGGTACAAATCGATTTATTCACAAAATGCTGGAGTAACTCAGCAGGTCAGGCAGCATCTCGGGAGATTAATAGCTACACCGGTTTGTAATGAAGCTGTGGTAGATGTGCTGGAAATGATCTTTATATGGGGGCTGAACGGCCAATAAAGTAATCGCGCATACATTGCGTACTGAGGACAGATCCTCAGGCTTCTCTGATAAATGAAATGAATATGCACGAAGATACTGTCTGTGGACATACACCACTATCCCTTACAATCACCTGTACAAGCATGTTTTCCAGATATACTGCCTGACCCGGTGAGGTACTCAGCACTTTGTGTCTTTTAAAAAATAACCCAGCATCTGCAGTTCCTTGTTTCTGTAAAAGCATGAATATTGCCTTCAAAGAACCAGCAGCATTTTTCGCAAGAATGTACTTCAATGAATTCTATTTTTGTGTTGGGAAGATTTCTGCCCATTCAGATGCATTGTATCTTTAAGCTAAATTCCCAAATGGCAAAGTATCGAGATATGGTTGCAACTGAAAATCACTGCCAAATTTTACGTGGCACATGGGATATAGTGCACATAGTGCCACATAGGGTGGCGCAGCGGTAGAGTTGCTGCCTTACAGCGCTTGCAGCGCCAGAGACTCAGGCTCAATCCTGACTACGGGTGCTGTCTGTACGGAGTTTGTACGTCCTCCGGTGACCATGTGGGTTTTCTCCGAGAGCTTCGGTTTCCTCCCACACTCCAAAGACGTACAGGTTTGTAGGTTAATTGGCCTGCTATAAGTGTAAATTGTCCCTTATGTTTGTAGGTAAGCTAGTGTTAATTGGCAAGGATCACTGGTCGGTGTGGACTTCGTGGGCTGAAGGTCCTGTTTCCGCGCTGTACCTTTAAACTAAACTGTTCACGGACAAATGTATCAAATGCATCTGATCGGGAACAAACTGATTTTTCATTCTTCCAATTTCAAATCAGCAGCAAAACTGAAAAATAAACTGTTCAAGAATACATTTCTAAAGTCCAATGTGAACCATCATCCTCAGATATTATTTTTGCCAACCATGTCCAAAGATGTTCAGAGATATTTTATTGCTTACCAAAGCTATAATATTAGAAATCAGTGCTAACATTCTTGGTATGATGTAGCTGTGCTAGATTTGTGAGATGGGAAAACAGCTCTGTGAATGTAAAGGGCACCAGATACCCACGGGAAAATAGTTCCCATAACCTTTGCTTGATATCTTTTAGGGCTGTTGTATGGAGTTCAGTCTGCTTACTGCACATGGTTTAAATTGAACATGCATTAAAATTTTGTTATCTGTGGTAGGGAATTTGTTTATAAGGGATGACATTTTCATTTCCTACTTTATATTCGCATTGGTTTTTAGCCATTATCCTGATCCCAACATAATTTTGAGGCTAGGTCAATTATAATTTTACTCCAGACTTCCAGCAAGATATTCCCAACCCTAGAAGCCTGCACAGAGAACTGTGGGTAGTAAGCATGCGTCCACATCAGTTCCCACAGACATGGTGCCTTCAACATGCTGAAAAATCTCAGCATTTGTCACAGGAATATTATCGAACAGCCTTTGCACTGAAATGTAGAAGATATTGCCGTGGATCGTCCATCGTCCCACAGCTGCTGGGTGTCTGCCCCCAAGCAAGCGCGATCCTGGGACCCTGATCCCAACACTTTGGTGAGGCCGGGCTGTTTCAGTGCAAGCAGCCTGCTGAACTCTCAGAGAACCAGTTGATAGCATGTGACACCTTTCCCTTAGGCTCACCAGCTGTCAAAGCATTTGTGAATGCCTTTGACACTCCTAAGCCTGCAAAAAAATATATATTATAGCACAATAAACTATTTTTACAGTTCTAAGATTTTCGTGCTTACTCGCTCACACAAGACACAGACACGTACACACTTGCTTCCCACACACATACACACACACACACACACACACACACACACACACACACACACACACACACACACACACACACACACACACACACACACACACACACACACAATAGTCAATAGTGTGTGTCAATAGACTAGTCAATAGTCAATAGTCAAGTTTATTTGTCACATACACATAAATGTGCAGTGAAATGAAAGATTACCCACAGTCCAACAATAAGAGCAATAAAAATAAGCAATAACACACACAATCATAAACCAACACCAAACAAAAAGAAACATCCATCACAGTGAGTCTCCTCCAGTCACCTCCTCACTGTGATGGAAGGCCAGAATGCCTTTTTTCTTCCCCTGCCGCCGTCTCACGCGGTCAGGCTGTTGTAGTTGCCACGTTCCAGGCCGCGCCGGACGGTGAAAGGTCCGCAGCGGGCCGACCCAAGCCCCGCAATCCGGGGCGGGCGAAGACGCTGCCGCTGCCGCTAAAAGTCAGGGCGGTCGTGGCTCCCGACACATACGCATGTATTCAAATTGCCAATTAAATATAAGAAACCCCCACAGATCTTTCTCCCAACCTTCAGCCAATCTCTCCCGTTCCTTTGAATGGGATGGCCATGCTGTCACCAGGTCTAATGTGATGCAGGCCCAGTGGGCAGCTTTCCGTATTTGCAGAGGTTTGAGTGCCTGCTGCCAATTTAGGCCTCTGCTTGTGCTCGCCCCCTGGTGATTTGTGGTAAAGGTGTTGATATTAACACTGACACCGGGTCAGAAGCGTTGGGGCATTTTGTCAGGAAGCCAAAAGTCAAGTGTGAATGCTGCACTTTGAAAGGTCGAAAAGTAAAGGGAAAATAAACATTTAATGTCAAGACTCTTAACAGCACTGGTGTACAGAGAGGGATCTTGGGGGGAAAAGTTCATAACTGCCTGAGAGAGGCAACACAGATAGAAAGAGTTGTGAGGAAGGTGCATGGAACGCTTGCCTTCATAGGTCGGGGCATTGAATATAAGAATCAAAAAGTCATGAAGCAGCTTTATAGGACTTTGGTTCAGCCCCATTTGGAGTATTGCATGCAGTTCTAGTCGCCCCGATACAAGAAGGATGTGGAGGCTTTGGTAAGGGTGCAGAGGAGGTTTACTAAGGTGATGCGTGGATTAGAGGCATTAGCTACAAGGAGAGGTCGAACTTCAATTATTTTCTCCAGAATGCCGGAGGTTAAGGGGAGACCTGATAGAAATATTTTAAATTATGAAGGCATAAATAGAATAGACTGCCAGAACCTTTACCCCCGGGAGAAAAATATTAAATAGTAGAGACCATAGGTTTAAGGGGAGAGAGGAGCAAAGTTTGAAGGGGGCATGTGTCGGGTAGGTTTTTTTTACACAGACGGTGGAGAGTGCCTGGAATGCACAAGGGGGTGGCAGTGGAGGCAGAGACAATGGGGAGATTTAAGAGACTTTAGGATAGGCACTTGGATTATGTGCAGGCAGATAAGAGTTGGTCTTGGCATCATGTTTGGCACAGACATTGTGGGCTGAAGGACATGTTCCTGTGCTGTACTGTTCTACGTTCTGTAACTGGACAAAGTAGTATGTTTTGAAGCAGCCTATTCAGGATAAAAGAAAGCAGTGAGGCGGAGAGGTCAAGGAAGAGAACATTAGGTCACAGGCAGCTGAAGACACAGTCATTAATACTGGAGCGCATACAATTAGCGTGGTCAATGGGCTGGAATTTGAGAGCAGCAGTTATCTCAGGAGATTGTAGAGCTCATGGAAGTTTAATTCAGAAATACAGCATATTAACAGCAGGCCCTTCGGCCCACTTAGTCCATGCCGACCAACAATCACCCATTTTAAAAAATGCCACACAGTGCTAGAGTAACTCAGCGGGTCAGGCACAACTCTGGAGGACATGGATAGGTGATGTTTCTGGCTAGGAACCTCATTCAGCTTGATTGTGGGTGGGAGGGGGGAGAAAGTTGGAAGAGAGGAGGGGTGGGATAACACCTGGCAGGCAGGTAACAGGTTGACATAGATGAGGAGGGTTTTTTGGTAGACATATGGTTGAACAAAAAGTAGAGATAAAAAGAGAGAAGGTCTGAGACAAAAGAATTAAAGTGCTGTAAATTGTGCAGCTAGAGGAAGGAATGTAGGTGGAAGGAGAAGAAAGAAATAGGTGTGAATCTCGGTGGGGCAGAGGAGGAGGGGTGTGATATGAGGAAAGAAAGAAGGGAGGGAGGGCTGTGTCGTTACCTAAAATTGGAGAATTCAGTTGTTCATACTGTTGGGTTGTAAGCTACCCAAACGGATTGTGAGGTGTTATTCCCCCAGTTTGCATGTGGCCTCACTGTGGCAATGGAGGAGGCCCATGACAGAAAGGCCTGTGTGGGAATGGAAAGCGCAGTTAACATAGTTAGCAGGTGGGCAATCCAGGAGGCCTCTGCTGGGGTGCCTGGATGAAGGCGAGGGAGGCGGAATAGGGACAGGTGTTGCATCTCCTGCAGGAAGGTACCTGGGGAGAGAGTGGTTTTGGTGGGAAGGGATGAGCAAAACAAGAGTTGTGGAGGGAGCCGTCTCTGCGGAGGGCGGAAAGGAATGGGGATGAGAAGATGTGACTAGTGGAGGAATCATGTTGGACGTGACGGAAATGTGGGAGGATGATGTGCTGGAAGTGGAGGCTGGTGTGGGGTGAAGAGTGAGAACCAGGGAATTCTATCCTTGTTCCATTGGGGGGAAGAGAGAGCAAGAACAAAACAACGGGACATAGAGGATTTGCGGAGGGGGGGGGGGGGGGGGGGGGGGAGGAGAATCCACGTTTACTAAAGAAAATATTCTTCAGTCCTGCATTTCAATGTTGCTACCTTGTCAAATGTCATTAGTGATGAGTAGAGGCATTTCCTTCTCTGTGCAATTGACATTAAAGCTTGAGAACTCATGAAGACCTTATGAGTCTTACACACTCCTGAGACCAAACCGGAAGTTTTTACAAAGAAGCCCAGTATTTGGCTCGTTTTAATTTTAATGATTCCCAAATGTTCTACTGTGACAAGTTCATCTTCTTGCTGCCAAGATAATTGTCAGTAAAATAAACAAGGACAGGATTAAAAGTAGAATATTCAAACAATTCATCATCGTTTGCAGAGGCATCAACCCGAGTAACTTTGACACTCAGTTTAAGGATGAGTCAAAGTCAAGTCAAAGTCAACTTTATTGTCAATTTCCAGTTAGTTTACACAGACAGAAAATCGAAATACCGTTTCCCACAATCCCGAGGAATAAAGTGCATTAAATTAAGTTAAAATTAAAAAGGCACAGCAAACAACAATCAATATAAAATATAGTCACTTCAATGAAAAAAAGATGAAGATGAATATATTACAATAAAAAATAATGAACAGTAGTGCAAAGCCTGTCCATAGCAGCGTTAAAAAAAAAATGTCTGGTGCTGGATGTGCGTGTGTGTGGGGTGTTAAAGTCCAGGTCCAATGGGGGCAGGGGAGAGAGGAGGGAGGGAGGGGAGAGAGTTCAGCATCCTGACAGCCTGGTGGAAAAAACTGTTCTTTAGTCGGGTGGTGCTCGACCTCAGGCTGCGAAACCTTCTCCCTGAAGGCAGGAGGGTGAAGAGGCTGTTGGAGGGGTGGGAGGGGTCACCCACAATGCTCAATGCTTTGCGGGTGAGGCGGGTGGTGTAAAGGACCAGGAGTGTTGGGAGTGAGGCGCCAGTGATCCTCTCAGCAGTGTTCACTATGCGCTGCAGGGTCTTACGGCTGGAGGCTGTGCAGCTTCCGAACCACACAGTGATGCAGCTGCTGAGGATGCTCTCGATGGCGCCTCGGTAAAAAGTGTACATGATGGGTGTGGGGGCTCCCGCTCTCTTCAGTTTGTGGAGGAAGTAGAGGCGCTGCTGGGCTTTCTTGGCGATGGACGTGGTGTTGTTGCTCCAGGAGAGATCCTCGGTGATGTTCACCCCCAGGAATTTGGTGCTGCTCACCTGCTCCACAGCAGCACCATTGATGGTCAGTGGGTGGGGGTGTTGGGTGTGCGTTCTCCTGAAGTCGACAACAATCTCCTTTGTTTTCTCCACATTCAGGAAGAGATTGTTGTCTGTGCACCACGCGGCCAGCTGGTTCACCTCCTTCCTGTAGTGGGTCTCGTCGTTGTTGCTGATGAGACCCACCACGGTTGTGACGTCCGCAAACTTGACGAAGTGGTTGGAGCTGTGGGTGGGTGTGCAGTCGTGGGTCAGCAAGGTGAAGAGCAGGGGGCTTAACACACATCCTTGTGGGGCCCCCGTACTCAGCGTGATGGTGTCCGATGTGTTGCTGCCGACCCGTACAGACTGGGGTCTGGCAGTGAGGAAGTCCAGCAGCCAGTTGCAGAGAAGGGGGCTGAGGCCCAGATTTGTTAGTTTACAAACCAGCTGCTGGGGGATGATGGTGTTGAATTCTGAGCTAAAGTCTATGAACAGCATCCTAACATATGAGTTTTTAGTGTCCAAGTGGGTGAGGGCTGGGTGTAGAGCAGAGGAGATGGCATCCTCAGTGGACCGCTTAGCTCGATATGCAAACTGAAACGGGTCCAGGGAGGGGGGGAGGTTGGATCTGATCTGCTTCATGACCAGCCTCTCGAAGCACTTCATGATGGTTGAAGTCAGCGCTACAGGGCGGTAGTCGTTGAAGCAGGATGGAGAAGACTTCTTGGGCACAGGTATGATGGTGGTTTCTTTGAAGCACGAGGGAACAACAGCCTGGCTCAGGGAGATGTTGAAGATGTCTGTGAGGACATCTGTGAGCTCAGCTGCGCAGTCTTTTAGCACACGACCAGGAATGTTGTCAGGTCCAGAAGCTTTCCGGGTGTTAATCCTTAACAGTGTGCTCCTCACACTGCCTGGAGACAGACAAATAGCCTGGTCGTTGGGGGGGGGAGTTGTTTTCTGTGCAGGTGTGTTGCTCTGTGCTTCAAAGCATGCGAAGAAGCCGTTGAGGTCGTTCAGGAGAGAGGTGTCACTGTCACAGGTCTGTGGTAAGGGTTTGTAGTCCGTGATAGTCCTAATACCCTTCCACAGGCTCCGTGTGTCTCTGCTGTCACTGAAGTGGGCTGTGATATGCCGGGTGTAGTGTTGTTTGGCTTTCCTGATGCCACTGGAAAGGTTGGCCCTGGCTGCTCTGAGACCGGCTGGATTGCCCTCTCTGAAGGCAATGTTGCGGACCCTCAGCAGCCCATGGACCTCCCCTGTCAGCCATGGCTTCTGGTTAGCCCGGATGGTGATGGCTCTGGTGTGGGTCACATCATCAATGCATTTGGTGATGTAGCCTGTAACTGTCTCTGTGTATTCCTGAATGTTGGTTGTGTTGTTGTATGTTGCTGCCTGCTTGAACATGTCCCAGTCTGTAGTCTCAAAGCAGTTTTGGAGTGCAGCTGTGCTGTCCTCTGACCACACACGTACCTCTTTTGAAACCGGTTTGGTGACTTTCACCCGGGGTCTGTATGCCGGTTTCAGCAGAACGGTGAGGTGATCAGAGAGGCCGATGTGGGGGAGGGGGGAAGTCTTGTATGCTCCTTTGATGGTCGTGTAAACAAGGTCCAAGGAGTTGTTTTCTCGTGTTGGGAAATCAACATGCTGGTATACTTTAGGCATGACAGTTTTTAGGTTAGCATGGTTGAAGTCCCCAGCTACGATGAGAAAGCCATCTGGGTGTGCTGTCTGCTGCTCAGAGATGGCCTGGTACAGTTCACAGAGTGCCTCCTCTCTGTCCTTGTTGTTGGAACTGGGAGGGATGTAAACAGTGACTAACAGGATAGCTGTTAGCTCCCTCGGGAGGTAGAAAGGCCGGCACTTCACAAACATAAACTCCGCCAGTGATGAACAGTGTTTGTAGACCAACACAGCGTCCCGACACCAAGCATCACTGATGTAAACAATCACACCGCCGCCGCGAGTCTTCCCCCCGCTAACCGTAGCTCTGTCCGATCGGTAGCATGTTAGCCGGTCGAGCTGAACAGCGGAGTCCGGGATGTTGTCATTAAGCCATGTTTCCGTGAAAACGTAAACACAGCATTCCCTCACCTCACGCTGGGTCGACCGGAGAAGTCTTATAGTGTCCATTTTATTGTCCAGTGAGCGTACATTAGCCATTAGCATGCTCGGAATAGCCGGTCTGTGTGGGCTAGCCGCTAGCCTAGCCCGGATGCCTCCGCGCTTACCCCTCTTTACCCCTTATGAGAAGAAGACAAGGGAGAACTCTGCCCCTCTTTACTTTCCCCATCTTTCCTTGCTGACACCCTGAACTTCTGGGCCAATGCTGAGTGTCCTGCAGTTTAAAGTAAGGACAGGAAGTCCCTCCATGGCCCCAGAAAACATTAGAAAGAGCTGAGGGAGAATATTTAGGTTAAGTTTAGTTTAATTTAGTTTAGAGATACAGCGCGGAAACACCCACCGAGTCCGCACCGACCAGCGGTCCCCACACATTAACACTATCCAACACACACTAGGGACAATTTACACTTATACCAAGCCAATTAACCTACAAACCTGTACGTCTTTGGAGCGTGGGAGGAAACCGAAGATCTCGGGGAAAACCCACGCGGTCATGGGAGAACATACAAACTCCGTACAGACAGCACCAGCAGTCGGAATCGAACCCGGGTCTCCAGTGCTACAAGAGCTGTAAGGTAACAATTCTACCGCTGTGCCACCGTGCTGCACTTGAGGAGAAACTCCCCAAAAATACATCAAAGAATTAAAACATGTTCCATTTGGTGTTGGCATAAGTACTGTCCCTGCTACTTCTGAATACACTGAATAGAATGCATACAGAGGGTTTCTCCAGTTTACGATACACATCAACTGCGAGTCTCTGTTTAGCTGCAACCATATCTATGTACATGAATGACATAGTTACAGGAACTGAGGGAACAATTATATTTTGTAATGTCATTACAGAATAATGAAAGGCATAGATAGAGTTGATGTGGAAAGGATGTTTCCACTGGTGGGAGAGTCTAGGGCCAGAGGTCATTGCCTCAGAATTAAACGGCGCTCTTTTAGAAAGGAGGGGAGGAGGAACTTCTTTGGTCAGAGGGTAGTTAATCTGTGGAACTCATTGCCACAGAGGGCTGTGGAGGCCAAGTCAGTGGATATTCTTAAGACAGAGATAGACAAATTCTTGATTAGAACTGGTGTCATGGGGAGAAGGCAGGAAAATGGGATAAGGAGGCAGAGATCAGCCATGATTGAATGGTGTGGACTCGATGGGCCAAATGGCCCAATTCTACTATAACTTATGAACTTGTGAATAAGGCAAACTTAAGCCGCATGGAACATTTTGACGGGGATGTAAGAAACTACAGGAGCAGTGGGTGAAGAGTGTCAGGCACAAATTATTATGAAAGATGTTGAAGTTAGAAAAAGGATAGTGAATGCACCTTAAAATTGACTGCATAACTGCCGCAACAGAGGTAGTCACAAAATGCTGGAGTAACTCAATGGGACAGGCAGAGAAGGAATGGTTGATGTTTTGGGTCGAGACCCTTCTTCAGACTGAAAATCACGGGAAAGGCAAACGAGAGATATAGATGGTAATGTAGAGAGATATACACCGATCAGCCGAAACATTATGACCACCTGCCTAATATGCTGTTGGTCCTCCATGTGCCGCCGACCCATTGAGGCATGGACTCTAGAAGACCCCTGAAGGTGTCCTGTGGTATCTGGCACCAAAACATTAGCAGCAGATTCTTCAAGTCCGGTAAGTTGCGAGGTGGAGCCTCCGTAGATTGGACTTGTCCATCCAGCACATCCCACAGATGCTCAAACGGATTGAGTTTTGGAGAATTTGGAGGTCAGGGCAACACCATGAACACTTCAAACCATTCCTGAACAATGTGTGCAGTGTGGGAGGGCGCATTATCCTGCTGAAAGAGGCCACTGCCATCAGGGAATACCATTGCCATTTAGGGGTGTACCTGGTCTGCAACGATGTTTAGGTAGGTGACACGTGTCAAATTGACGTCCACATGAATGGCCGAACCCAGGCTTTCCCAGCAGACCATTGCCCAGAGCATCACACTCCCTCCAGTCATGTCGTCTTCCCACAGTCAATTCGTACCAGACGGGATAGCCTTCGTTGCCCTCGTGCATCGATGAGCCTTAGGCACCCAACACCCTGTTGCCAGTTTGTGGTTTATCCCTCCTTGGACCCCTGTCGGTAGGTACTCACCACTGCTGACCGGGAGCACCCCACAAGCCTTGCCATTTCAGAGATGCTCTGACCCAGTCGTCTGGTCATCCAACACATCAACTTCAAGAACTGACTGTTCACTTGCTGCCTAATATATCCCACCCCTTGACAGGTGCCATTGTAACAAGATAATCAATGTTATTCACTTCGCCTGTCAGTGGTCATAATGTTTTGGCTGATCGGTGTAGAACAAATGAGTGAAAAATATGCAAAAAAAGTAACAATGATAAAGGAAACAGGCCACTGTTAGTTGTTTTCTAGGTGAGAATGAAAAGCTGGTGTGACTTGGATGGGGGAGGGATAGAGAGAGAGGGAATGCAGGGGAAGCCGCAACAGAGATTGTTCAAGGTGGCTTGAAAACCTTAGGCATGGCAGAGAGAAGGGAAAGCAACCTGACTATTTACTTTTCTGAGAATGAGTTTCGAGATTTGAACAGCTAATAGTTTTTTACTAAGTAAGTGCTGAGCAAGTAGCAGGGCGGCAATGTGGCACTGCGGTAGAGTTACTGCCTCACAGCGCCAGGTTCGATCCTGACAATGGGTACTATCTGTATGGAGTTTGCACATTCTCCCTTTGACCATGTGGGTTTTCCCCAGATGCTCCTGTTTCTTCCCATATTCCAAAAACGTGCAGGTTTAAAGGTTAATTGGCTTCAGTAAATTGCTCCTAGTGCGTAGGATGTAAAAGTGGGATAAACTGGAATTAATGTACAGGCGATCGATAGTCGGTGTGGACTCGATGGGCTGAAGAGCCTGCTTCCACGCTGTATCTCTAAACTAAACAAAAGTGCACAGGGCAGATGCTCCACTAATGAGCTGTGATGTAGTTTCACCATCCTCTACTTAACCTAATATTTCTTCAGGTAGAAAGAGAGGGGCTAGTGGACTACTTTGATTTTAGTTCTACCATTGGGTTTTGGAAAACATACAGTATGGAGATGAGTCTTCATCCTCGAACAATTAAACTGATACTTTGTTGACCAGTTTAAGCATTTTCCTTGTTGATTACAGTTTATTTTTTCTCCAAATAATGAACATATAGGTTTAATGCCGAATAAAATAAGCAGCCTGCAGCCTCAAAGGATTTGCTTCAGTTACAAAACCAGAGCCACATTAAATTGTTATTAGTTATTTTATTCAATGTTGGCAGAAGCTCTGAGAACAACCTTTTAATAGGACAGATGGAAGCAGGAGATACAAGAACAAACATCTGATAATGAGTGAAATGAAATATTGACTTTTGTTCGACTGGCCTCTATTTATTAAAACTATAGATGTGAAAAGCGATTTCAATCCAATTGCTTTCATACCTTTCATACCTGAGCGATGTTTTTATGTACATGGAGTCATCTTATCTTGCATTTTAAAATTGCCCCAGTATGACCACTTTTTGCACTAACATTTTCAAAGAAATTTGCTCAATAACAGAAGAAAAAATAAAATGGAACCATATCTACTCCTAGAATGAAGAAGGAATAATACTTCTTGTAAGGTTAAACAGATATAAATTCAATCGACAGTCATAAAATGTAGACACAAAATGCTGATATCTGTGGAATAAAAAATGCTGAAAACAACATATGCAAAATATCTGAAGATCCATGACAGGCACAGCAGATATCATAACGTTTAAGAGACATTTGCACACGTATATGAATAGGATAGGCTAAGTGCGTGGAGGAGGCGGCATTTTGGTTGGCATGGGCAAGTTGACCAAAGGGCCTGTTTCCACGCTGTATGGCTCTATGACATTAGAGGTGCTTGGTCCATGTTATGTGAATTAAGAGGGTCTTATTACACATTTTCTTTTCAGGGACTCACCCTCATATGTATATTTTTTCTTTCCACCTTTCCAACTTGCTTGAGACCTCAAAATAAATACTCAAAACCGATAGCAATTTAGGAATCTACTGGCAAATAATTATTGTACACACTCAAGGACTTGAAATCGGAGGCACTATATCTCTCAATTAGTGTCTTGAATCTGATGTTAATTTTTTCTGAAATATTAGTTTAGATCCATTGCTGTATTCCATTAGCCTTCAGAAACTAATTTGCAATGAATTACTGGTGTTTGCCATTTCTTCAGAGGCAACTCAACCAAATAAAGACTCTCGCTCAAGTTTAGAAGGATGAGGGAGGATCTCATTGAAACCGAAGAATGAAAGGCCTAGTTAGAGTGGAGGTGGAGAGAACATTTCCAGCAGTGGGAGAGTCCAGGACCAAAGGGCACAGCCTCAGAATAAAAGGCGGTACCTTTGGAATGGAGATGAGGAGGAAGTGTATGAAAATAACTGCAGATACTGGTACAAATCGAAGGTATATATTTCACAAAATGCTGGAGTAACTCAGCAGGTCAGGCAGCATCTCAGGAGAGAAGGAATGGGTGACGTTTCGGGTCGAGACGCTTCTTCAGTCTGAAGAAGGGTCTCGACCCGAAACGTCACCCATTCCTTCTCTCCTGAGATGCTGCTTGACCTGCTGAGATACTCCAGCATTTTGTGAGATGAGGAGGAAGATCTTTAGTCAGAAGCTGGTGAATCCGTGGAATTCTTTGCTACTGTGGAGGCCAAGTTATTTGGGTATTTTTAAAGCAGTGGTTGATAGGTTCTTGATTAGTAAGGGCATTAAAGGTTACGGGGAGAAGGCAAGAGAATGGGGTTGGGAGGGGAAAATAGGTCTGCCATTATTGAATGGCGGTGCAGACATGATGGGCCGATAGGCCTAATTTTGCTCCTATGGTCTCAAAGCTCTGTACAGTAGAATCAAAGCACATGGAATAGCATAACAGAAGTAGAATGTTCTTTCCATTGAGCCACCACTGGGTCCAGAACAATCTAGTTATCCAAAACCTCTGCTCTTTCCCCATGGCAATGCATTTTCCCAGCACAGAATATTCAAACCCATTTATTTTTGAAGGTTGCTAATGATTCTGCATCCACTACCCATCTGATTGACCACTCTTAAATGTGAACATTCGCTTTTTGAAAATGTTTCCCCCCTATGTTTATCTTTAATCAATTATCTTCTGTGCAGGCAGTTTTGTATTGACCCTTTTACCATTACATTTATTGATTACTCTGAATGTGTTTCAACAAAAGTCTTAGAGAGCCTTTTCATGGGGAAAGGTGTTTCTAAGCGAACTGTTAATTTAGTCAGTTCACGTTTTGCAGCTGTGGCCTCAGACTCAAGTCTAAAGAACATCTTCGTTAATGTACACCCACATGCCGCAATCTTTTTCAAAATAATTAATATTCGAGTGCAATATTGCACAATTCTCTTCATTGAAAGTCAATCTTGAGCCCACTTCACTGCACAAATCCAGTTGCAATCTTTTCCTTCTCTCTGTCTGAATATGCCACTTAAAGTAGTTCTGTCTTTAAATTTAGCTGTTGTCATATTGATGTAATCTATGTTTTAATAGACCTAAACTAAACTTTCCACCTTTGTATTCTTAATGGTTAGTTTTCATTTGGATTCACTTTTGACCTACAGCTTCAGAGATTTGCATTGATTTTGTAAATACAAGATAGCATGAGTTTGAATTATGTGGTTTAATGACTATGGGCAAGCTCGGAATACTTTTATCATTCAAAATTTGACAAAGCATCGACAAGAATATTGTCTCAGTAATCACAATTAGTGTGGTGTTATTACATGATTATTGACTTGGTCTTGTCATTTTGTTTTGAACTCAAATTCAATGCGAGCATTGATGTTAAGAGGACTGGAATACAAAAACAGAGATGTAATGCTGAGGCTCTATAAGATGCTGGTACGGGCCGCATTTGGAGTACAGTGAGCAAATTTGGGCCCCATGTCTGAGGAAGAATGTGCTTGCTCTGGAGAGGGTCCAGAGGAGGTTTACAAGAATGATTGCAGGAATGAGTGGGTCAGCATATGAGGAGCATTTGACAGCACTGGGCCTGTACTCACTGGAGTTTAGAAGGTTGAGGGGGGACCTCATTGAAACTTACAGAATAATGAAAGGCATAGAGAGAGTGAATGTGGAAAGGATGTTTAGAGTCTAGGACCAGAGGTCATCGCCTCAGAATTAAGGGGCATTCTTTTAGAAAGGAGGTGAGGAGGAATTTCTTTAATCAGAGGGTAGTTAATCTGTGGAACTCATTGCCACAGAGGGCTGTGGAGGCCAAGTCAGTGGATATTTTTAAGGCAGAGATGGACAAATCCTTGATTAGAACAGGTTATGGGATTAGGAGGCAGAGATCAGCCATCATTGAATGGCGGAGTAGATTCGATGGGCCGAACGGCCTAATTCTACTCTTATAATTTGTGAACTTGTGATTTCACGTTATTATTCTTTTCAATTCCAGTTTAGTATTATGATATCTGTATTTTGGAAATTCTCAGTAAATGGACATAGGATCTATCTTCTATTTATTTCCACTAGAATACAGTTTGTGCCTGGTATCCTTCCCAGCTGCCATTTACTTTAAACACCGGTGTTAACAATAGTTCAGCAATGGGAGAAGCATTTGAACTTAGCTGATCCCATGGTTCATCTAGAGTTCTTGGCCTTTCACTTGAGCTCATTGATACAATAATAACTGCAGAACAAATTTAGAGTCACATTTAGAGTACAGATACATAATGCCCTGAACATGGTGTCACAGGTAGATAGAGTGTTCAAGAAGGCTTTTGGTACATCGACCTTCATCAGTCAGGGTACTGAGTATAGAAGTTAGGATGTTATGTTACAGTTGTACAACATATTGGCGAGGCTGCATTTGGAGTATTGTATTCAGTTTTAGTCACCCTGCTATAGGAAATATGTCATTAAGCTGGAAAGAGTGCAGAGAAGATTTACGAGGATGTTGCCAGGACTCGAGGGCCGGAACTATAGGGAAAGGTTTGGCAGGGTAGGACTTCATTCCTTTGAGCGCAGGTGATCTTTACAGAGGTTTATAAAATCATGAGGGGAATAGATAGGGTGATTGCACGAAGTATTTTACCCAGAGTGGGGGAATCAAGAACCAGAAGACATAGGTTTAAGGCGAGAGGGCCAAGATTTATAGGAACCTGAGAGACAAATTTTTCACCAAGAGAGTGATGGGTATATGGACGGAGCTGCCAGAGGAGGTAGTTGAGGCAGATACTGTTGCAACATTTGAAAGACATTTGGACAGTTACATGGATAGGAAAGGTTCAGTGGGATATAGGCCAAATGCAGGCAAATGGGATCCAGCGCAAAAAATGGGGCATCTTGGTCGGTATGGACAAGTTGGGCCAAAGGGCCTGTTTCCTAGCTTTGTTATTCTGTGACAAATTGAGAAAGTTCCCAAGTTTCTTGGTCTTCATATCTTTCCCCACGAGAAAAACAGAGGAGAAATACTTATTGAGGACCTTGCACATCTCCTGTGCTTCCTACAGAGATGATAGCTTTCATTCTCGAGGGGCACTCTTCTCTCGCTGGTAATCCCTTTTTTCAGTCTGAAGAAGGGCCTCGACCTGAAGCGTCACCCATTCCTTCGCTCCGGAGATGCTGCCTGACCCGCTGAGTTATTCCAGCATTTTGTGATACCTTTTTTCCATAATGTACTTATAAAATCTCCTGCGATTATTTTTAATATTATCTGCCAGAGCTATCCCCTTCCCCCTTTTTGCCCCCCTGATTTCCATTTTTAGTGTGCTCCTCAGTTCCCAAAACTCATCCAGGGATACACTTTATTCCCAGTTGTCTACACCTGTCCCATGCCTCCTTCTTGTTCTTGATCAGAGTCTCAATTTCTCTCATCATCCAAGCTTCCGTTCGTCCACCTGCCTTCCCCTTCACTCTAACAGGAAGGTACATGCCCTGAACTCTTGTCAGCTCAGTTTTAAAAGCATCCCATTTTCTGGATATGCCTTTTCCTGCAAAGGACCTGCTCCAATTAACTTGAGCAAGTTTCTGTCTAACACCATCAAAGTTGGCTTTGCCCTAATTTAGAAATTTAACTTGCCTTTATCCAAAACTATCTTAAAGCTAATAGAACAGTGGTCACAGGGCCCAAAAGGCTCATCCATAAACACTTCAGTTACTTGCCCTTCCCAAATTCCTAAGACCTGATCAAGTATTGCCCTCTCCCATGTAGGGTCCTCTGCATATTGCCTGAGAGAGCTTTCCTGAACACATTTGACAAATTCCGCCCTGTCTAAACCTTTCTGCACTGTGACAGTCCCAGTCAATATTGGGAAAGTTAAAATTCCCTACTTTGACAATCTTATTCGTCCTGCAGCTGTCTGCAATCTCCTGGTATATATGCTCTTCTAATCCCCTAATATTGACTGGGACTGTCATTGACTGGGTTAAAATGATTAAAGATTGAAAAACAAGTTAGAATACACAACACATTTAAATTGATCAAATTAAATCAACTAAAAATTATATTAACTTTTATTATCAAATATTTAGACAGCTTTTCATCCTGTTGGCCCATGAATGCCGACTTAGTGGATAGCCTAAGTGCTGTTTAGGTTACCCTCCATCAGATGTAGATGTGACAGGTTGACACTTAATTGACCCTGACGTTATCATGCTCTTGGAAGTCATATGATTTGGCAGTTAAATGGACAAAAACCAACGAAATGAAGTAATGATTTCCAATCAAGTACGTATAATCAGGTCCCGCGGCACAGAGACCTGGTTTCGATCCTGACTATGGGAGTTGTCTGTACGGAGTTTGTACCTTCTCTCTGTGACCGCATAGGTTTTTTCTGGGTGATCCAATTTCCTCCCACAATCCAAAGACATATGGATTTGTAGGTTAATTGGGTTTGGTTAAAAAAAAAGTGAATTATCCCTAGTGTGCCGGACAGTGATGGTATATGAAGTGATGGCTGGTCAGCATGGAGTCGGTGGGCTGAAGGTGCTGTTTCCACAGCGTATCACTAGTCTAGATTTACCATTGTCAGGGGAAGATCTGGGTCAACATTGGGTGCATCAGCAGCAGGTTAAGAGGTAACTATTTTAACTGTGCAGGAGAAGTAAAGTAGTTATTGAATTTTTGCTGTGTAAAATTGTGAACATTTTCAATATGACAAGAAAACATCAGTAATAATGCATGCTGGTTTATTTGTGACCTCCGCTTCCTCTCCAATATTGTTTATTTGTAACTGCTTCCTGAATGACCAAGGAAGTCACTCCTGCCTGGAAGTGACAGCTTTGTCACAGTGCACATTTCACAAGAATAAATAAAACAATATATAGTTTAATTTTAGTTTAGTTTAGAGATACAGCCCAGAAATAGGGCCTTTGGCCCACCAAGTCAGCGCTAGCCAACGATCCCCAACGATACACTAGCACATACTGCACACAAGGGACAATTTGCAATTTTTACTGAAGCCAATGAACCTACAAACCTGTACATCTTTGGAGTGGGGGAGGAAACCGGAACACCCGGAGAAAACCCACGCGGTCACAGGGAGAATGTACAAACTCCATACAGACAGCACCTGTAGTCAGGTTTTAACCTTGGTATCTGGCGCTGTGAGGCAGCTGCTCTACTGCTGTACCACCGTGCCATCCCATATACGTTTTCTGCCATTCTGCAAAGAAGTTTGAGATGATGTGAATGTGATGGGGTTCTGCTCAGTATTTGTATGCATGTTTCAAATTGCAAGAGCAACAGGGAAATTTGGTTCATTCTGCAAAAAAAATAAGCTTGTTCTAAAATTGTAATTATTATAATTTAGTAGTCATTTATTATAAATGATTTACCAATGTTGGTTTCCAGAACACACTCTATAAAGAACAATTATATTGTTAGTGTTCAGTGCTCAGAAACAGTTTTTAGAATTAGAGTGGTGCACTATTTATTTAATGTACAATACAATTATGCTAATTCAATTAGTCTTTCGGCTTAATGGAGATGGAGAGGTGGAAGTGCTGTCATGAAATGGTCATGTTATTGGAGTGGTAACTCAAGGACATTGACAATCAATCTAGGAAAAATAGAGTTCACATTTTATAATGGCAGCGTGTGAAGCAAAACACTGCAGAAGCTGGTTATAGTGTAAGCCAAATAATGGAAACACCAGCCTCTTGGTTGAGCCATGTTGAAACAACAACAACAACAACAACAACTAGTTGTGAACTGTGGCAGTTTCACAGTGGACTGGTGCAGGAGCAAGCAGCCTGTTCATGTGACTGGAGGGTAAAGATTGTGAGGAGGCCAAGTATAAGATAATTGACACAAAGTGCTGGAGTAACTCAGCGGGTCAGGCAGTATTTCTGGAGAACATGGACAGGTGACATTTTGGACCCAAAACGTCATCTATCCATGTTCTCCAGAGATGCTGCCTGACCCACTGAGTTATTCCAGCACTTTGTGTAGTTATTGTAGACCAGCATCTGCAGTTCCTTGAATCTACATGTAAGATAATTGGCAATTAAAAAATTTTCTTTCATGTTTTTAATGCTTGAAAATGTTTATTTGGAGACTTTACATTTTTAATTTTTGAGCTTTTAATTTTTTTTTTTAAGTGACTTTTAAAATGTTTTTGTATTTCCCTGCTTTGCAGAATAATGTTGGGAGTTTTGCCTGCTTTAACACTCAGCAAAGCCTGGCAAGGGACATCCTTGAAGTTGTGTGGGCAGGGCCTGTTCTGGACCACCTATGTGATGGCATTAGGCTCTGCAAACAGTGGCTGCCGATTAGGGTCTCGCCATGTAGAATCCAGCTGGCGTTTACCAGTGAGTGGACTTTGTGGGTTCATGAGGTCATAAGGAATAGGAGTAGAATTAGGCCATTCGGCTCATCAAGTCTACTCTGCCATTCAATCATGACTGATTTATCTCTCCCTCCTCACCGCATTTTCCTGCCTTCTCCCCAAAACACAAGAACACAAGAACACAAGAAAATAGGAGCAGGAGTAGGCCAACGGGCTCCTCGAGCCCGCTCCGCCATTCAATATGATCATGGCTGATCCTACCCCAACCCCCTTCCCACTATCGCCCTTCTTCCCACCCAAAAGAACCGTGTGATCTCCTGGGAGAGGCGAAAAAACGGACAAAAACCCAGGCCAATTTGGGAAAGAAAATCGGGAAATTCCTCTCCGACCCCAAGCTAGGCGATCGAAACTTGTCCAGGAGATTACTTAGGTCTTACTATATTAACCATAGCTCATGTCCACTTCCCTGCCCGCTCCCCGTAACCCCTAATTCCCTTGTCTATTAAAAAACAATCTATTTCTGTTTTAAATTTATTTAACGTTCCTGCATCCACAGCTCCCTGAGGCAGCGAATTCCACAGACTCAGAAGTTTATCCTCATCTCCTCATCAAAACCTCTGACACTAATCAAAAGGGAAGTGTGCATTAAACTACATATTAGTACATTTGCATGTTTCTGCATTGTCAGTTCAATGCACTTCTTTCAGTACAACAAGGGAAAAACCACAGAGTAGTAGAAACACAGTAGGAATCTGAAGCTAAACTTAGTTTGGTACATCGCAACAAACAAGCATCTATTCCTGCTCATTTTACCTCGTAACTAGTTTATTAGCTGTAAAGAGCATCAGAATGTCTTGGGATAGGGAAAAGTGCCAAATAAATCCAAGTCTCTCCCTTTTTCTTAGAAATGTCAATACATTTTTCCTTTGTTGTTTGCATATGTCGTAGATTTCTGTTTAGAATTGCTTTGAAGTTTTTGGTTGTGGATTCCACTGACAAACCAATGGTTTATAGGCTGACATGCCAGTGATTCAAGTGAAGCTGTGGGTAAAATATTATCAAGTTTTACTAGGAGGGAAAAATGACAGACATACAAACTTGGACAAAAATAAATTAGAAACAGTGCCATAGAAAACATACATTGAAAATAACTTTCCCCAAGTTTGAAAGGTTCACAACTGATTTGAGCCAATATTAACAGTAATTTCTTATACCATGGAATTGATTATAATTTGATATAATTTCTGAATAGATCCTTGAAAAGTGCCTTGTTGATTATTCAAGCATTCTCAGTACATTCAGCAGTTCATAAATAACCTATTAAATCACGATTTCCGATGAGTTTCAAAATATTCATTGGAAGTGGTATTTTCAGGCTCAAAAACTATGTTGATAGAGGAGGGGTAGAAGAAAGAATTGCATTGTAATGAATTGGCTTCATTATTAGTAACTTCAAATGGTTAGTCTGCTACAGTGTAAAAATTAGTCATGTTTGATCTACAATGGCTACAGATTGTAAAGACTGGGAGAAGCCACAAACTCACATCTATGGAGTCTGGTAAAGCCTGGAGACTTCCAGGCCTAATTTCATTGCTGGGTTGGACAGATTTCATTGCCTGTCTAAGGACCGAAATGAGATTTGAAGTCGCTAATATTGATGAGCTTCGAGGAAGTGAGTGCAAAGGAACACCTCTGACCACTCGTGAAATCTGCACTGATCAAACCTTTGGATTCTGATTTCCCATTCCATCCCAATGTTGCATGGCAGGGTCCTGGTGACTCTGTCTGACTTCTGTTGTCCCATTGACTGCAGCCAGCTCTCGGGATGGCTGGCCATCTCCAAGGCAAGGGGACGATTTGCTTTGGCTGGGCACCCATCTTGTGATCATGTTCCGAGAGGGCTGACTTCCATCAGGAGAGTCCGTAGTCTGGGAAGACTGACTGTGGGGCATTGCCTAAAATCTCCTGCCGGAAAAATAATTTCAGACACTGAAGACAGTCTGGAAGACAGAATTGTTAAACTCTTCAATGCCACCATGCCTTTGACAGGACCAGTCATGCAATGGTGTCCCTCCTTAAAAAACATCTGCTTCCAAACTTTTACAGATATATTTTAGAAAGTAACCTTTACTTTACTTTACTTTAGATTTTAGAGATACAGCATGGAAACAGGTGCTTCGGCCCACTGAGTCCACACTGACATGATCATCCCGCACACTAGCACCATTCTACACACCAGGGACAATTTACAATATACAGAAACCAATGAACCTACAAGCCTGTATGCCTTTGGAGTGTGGGAGGAAACCGGAACACCTGGAGAAAACCCATGTGGTCATAGGGAGAACTTACAAACTCCGTACATACAATACAATACAATACAATACAATATATCTTTATTGTCATTGTACCCAGGGGTACAACGAGATTGGGAATGCGCCTCCCATACGATGCAATAATTTAAGTAATTAACAGCAACCCAACGAAACAAAACAATTGTAACAGTTTTTTAGACAGGGTAAAGTGCAAGTTGATCTATGCGTTGTGGCCATCCGGCTCAGCAGGACCGGTTCATAGCAGCTATGGCCCTGGGGATGAAGCTGTTCCTGAGTCTGGAGGTGCGGGCGTAGAAGGCCTTGTATCGTCTGCCCGATGGAAGGAGTTCGAACAGACTGTTGCAGGGGTGTGAAGAGTCTTTGTGGATGCTGGTGGCTTTTCTGAGGCATCGTGTGTTGTAGATGCCCTCCAAGTCTGGTAGCTGTGTTCCGATGGCCCTCTGAGCTCTATGGACTACCCGCTGTAGAGCTTTCCTTTCTGCCTCCGTGCAGCTGAGGTACCACACAGGGATGCCATGCGTTAGGATGCTCTCTATGGTGCAGCGGTAGAAGGTCGTCAGCAGCTGTTGGGGTAGACCAGACTTTTTCAGTGTTCTTAAGTAAAACAGTCTTTGTTGTGCCTTCTTGACCAGCGCAGCAGTGTTATTGGACCATGTTAGGTCCTCCGACACCCATAGTCAGGATCGAACCCGGGTCTCTGGCGTTCTACTACTGTGCCACTATGTCACTCCAACCAGTGATCTGACCGGTTGCATCATGGCCTTGCAAGGCTATTCTAAAGCACAGAAAGGCAAAATGGCTGCAGGGAGTGGTGAGCTCATGGGCGTCATGGGCACAACCTTCCCCTCCATCGAAGGCATCTACATGAGCTGCCGCCTCAAGAAGGTGGTATCTATTATCAAGGACCCCAACATCCAGGACATGCCCTCTACTCCGTGCCACCCTCGGGCAGCAGGTACAGAAGCCTGAAGTCCCACACCACCATGTTCAGGAATAGGCACAGCTATCAGGTTCTTGAACCAACCAGCATGGACCTGATCTTATCCTGAACATGGAACACTATGGTCCATGACTTGCACTGTTATCAACTTTGGTTTTCTACTTATGTTTTTGCACAGTCTTCTTTCATTTGGAAATTGTATCTATAATTAATGTATAATTTGTGGATAACTTGTTTTTGTGTGTGGTCTGAGTGTTTGTGCCTGTGATGCTGCTACATGTAAGCAAGATGTTTCAACATACCTGTACCTCATCACGTTTGGGCATATGAACAACCTGACTTGACTTAATTTCAAATTATAACTAGCGCTGTTATACTAGAAATCTTGATCTTCAGGCAGCGTTTTAGAAGACTAAGCTTAAAGCACGACACTGTTTTCATGCTCCTAATTAAGAGACCATGAATTTCAACACCAAGGCTTTTATTATCCAACATCAGAGGGTTCGGATCATGGGTTGCCATGCTTACTCCTTCCTTTCCCAATGTTTTTCACGTGTTCCCGATAACAGAGTAACCATGGAAACTAAATCTTCCACAGGTTTCTTTTTTGCTCATTCTGAAGTAGCACATTTTGTTGTCTTTTTACAAATCTTTCCTTAGGCTGTAAAGGTCAGGGTCTTTTTAAATAACATTAGATAATCATTACATTGTGAGACTTTGGAGCTCGAAATTTTAACATTGTTCTATTCCCTCTTATGAAAAGGTTTAATTTATTGTTGAGGTGCTAAAACGAGGCATTGTGCACGCTTAATGTCACTAAGCAGTGTCATTTGGCTGAAAGCTGACAAATAATTAATGATGGTTCTGTCTGCACGACATTAACAAGAAATTCTTTGCTCCTCGCTGCCCAAGTGCACCCCACGCAGTGACACCAAACGGTAATCTGTCCCCTGCCGCTTCGCTTTCAGAACCAAATCTTTTGGTCTCATTAATCTCATGACCCTAACCGGGATCTTTGACTGTTTTACATCTTGAATACCCACTCCCTCAGCTCAGTTTATTGTTTCAGTGCTGCATTTCTCAACTCCTCTTCTGCCCAGAGAGAGAGAGAGGTGCTGAATTGTTCTACTCCACCCCACTGGGCGCCTGGCTCTTCCACGACGGTGGCCTGCTTTCCTGAAACTCGCGATGGATTCCAGCCAGATTTATGACGACATTTGGGAACCTGCCAGCCGACAACAGGAATATCTTACTGATATTTGGACTGGATTAAACGGGTGGGTCATGACCCAGTCTCAAGAAGGGTCTCAGCCCGAAAGGTCATCTATCCATGTTCTCCACAGAAGCTGCCTGATCCACTGAGTTACTCCAGCAGTTTGTGTCTTGTTTTTGTAAGCCAGCAGCTGCAGTTCCTAATTTCCCCATCGAGTGGATGGGGTTGAGGAAGAATCTTAGCTTTAAATGCCTGTCCTGCTGAACATCACAGCCAGTCTGAAAGCATTAACAGATAAAATATGCAGTTTCGAATTAGCTGTCCATTATATATTTTGCCCAATTCTCTGGAGATCGTTTTCTTTGTGCGTTATGTTTACTGAACTGTGAGTAAAGTTCATATGTCATCTCTTTCAGAAGAGAATTTTGCACAAAATTTTGAATGCCATCAGTGCTCTACGAAATTCATGGAAGTGGAATATACCGCTAAGTAGATATGTTTCAGGCACGTTTTTAAAGGACGCTGACATTGGTGACAAGGCCAAGATGTATATCCCATCCTTGATTACAGATATATCCCGACTTACGCAAAAGGCAATTTACGGAAACTTACACTTATGTAAACAATTCTGTACTCAGTCCCTAATGCAATCAAGGCAGTTTGTAATTTACACAACACTGTACAATCTCTCAAGTTTACATCAGAAACTGGCCAGCAATGGCGGCAGTGCTTACCCAGGAGGCCGTAGGCCGCAGAAAGTGCCTCGGACTGTGGCAGGACTCAGCTGAAACAGTTAATACTCTCAGTTAGTACAGACACATATTCAGTGATTCTGACATGTAAAATCTGACTTAAGTAAGGGTTCACGGAACGTAAACGACGTAAGTCGGGAGGTGTCTGTGCTCTTAAGATAATGATAATGTGGTTCCATGATTAACTGGTGAATACTGTGTTTTTATTATTAGAAATATTGTGAGAACTGGCCCTTCAGCCCACCAAGTCCGTGTGATCCCCCATACTAACATCCTATACACACTAAGGTCAATTTACAATCTTACAAACGCCGATTAGCCTCCAAACCTGTACGTCTTTGGAACGTGGGAGGTAACTGGAGCACTCTGAGAAAACCCACGCGATCACAGGGAGAACGTACAAACTCCATACAGACAGCTCCCGTAGTCAAGATCGAACCCGGGTCTCTGGCACTGTAAAACAGCAACTTTACCACCGCGCCACCATGCTGCCTGAACTACAAACTCCCACCACCCTCCATAAATCAATTCACCAAAAGCAATTTTGATTTACAGAAGTAAGGAGGCTAAATTATGAAAAAAACTGTAATATATTTTCATACGTTACTTATACCAATGAGAATAGGAGGAACTGCAGATACTGGTTTACAAAAAAATGATAAAAAGTGCTGGAGTAACTCAGCAGGTCAGGCAGCATCTCTGGGAAACATGGATCGGGCATGTTTTGGGTTGGGACCCTAATTCAGACTGGGGGGGAGGAGTGGGGGAGGGGGAGAGGGGTGGATAAAGGCCCCCGACACTTTATGTCCATTATTTATTTAATTATTGTTTGACAGTTTTACTGGAAGTATTGTGTCCACTTCCTCAATCCACAGAATAGTTTCAATGATGCACAAAACCTCAAGGATGTACATAGTGGATGGAGGTACTGCCCCAAACAAAACCTCCTGAGAATTCATGGGAAAAGCCAGTCTCAGTCAAATCTCAGTCCAGTCCAAAGAATTTCAGAGGAAAATATTACGCAGTGTTTTTACCAACTCAGGTCGACTATATTTAGTTCCTGTGTTCAATGGGCTGACTCGTTACTATAAGTGCTGGTTTATATCCTGCTACATTTGTGTTAGGCTTAAGTTGGAGTATGTCAGCAGGTTTGCAGATAATCAGTTCTGTTGCCTACACGCAAATTGTATTTCTAAGAACTGTTTTCAATTTGAGAAGTGAAGAAAACCACAATACTTGAAAATTAGCTTGACAGAATGATATTATTGCCAAGTGACACAAAAACATACTTTGCTTATAAACAGTGGTATGCAAGGTTGGCAACTAGTTTTTATATTGCCAAATTTGCTTTATTATATAACTTACAAGTAAAAAAAATCATAGAAAATACAAGTTTAACACTGATAAAAGCAATAATGCAAATTATGTACTATTTATGGCTTTAAAAACTTGATATACTTTTGCCAATAAGAATTTGTAATCTTTGAAACTTTAGTATACTCAATGTAAACTCATGATTAGAGATAGAAAATCATCCAAACAATACAATACAATACAATATATCTTTATTGTCATTGTACAGGGGTACAACGAGATTGGGAATGCGCCTCCCATACGATACAATAATTTAATTAATTTAAACAACAACAACCCAATGAAACAAATTGTAACAGTTTTAAGACAGAATAAAGTGCAAGTAGATCTGTGCCGGTTCACTGTGCGATGTGACCATCCGGCTCAGCAGGACCGGTTCATAGCAGCTATGGCCCTGGGGATGAAGCTGTTCCTGAGTCTGGAGGTGCGGGCGTAGAAAGCCTTGTATCGTCTGCCCGATGGAAGGAGTTCGAACAGACTGTTGCAGGGGTGTGAAGAGTCTTTGTGGATGCTGGTGGCTTTTCTGAGGCATCGTGTGTTGTAGATGCCCTCCAAGGCTGGTAGCTTTGTTCCGATGGTCCTCTGAGCTCTATGGACTATCCGCTGAAGAGCTTTTTTTCTGCCTCCGTGTAGCTGAGGTACCACACAGGGATGCTATGTGTTACGATGCTCTCTATGGTGCAGCGGTAGAATGTCGTCAGCAGCTATTGGGGTAGACCAGACTTCTTCAGTGTTCTTAGGTGGAACAGTCGTTGCTGTGCCTTCTTGACCAGTGCAGCAGTGTTATTGGGCCATGTTAGGTCCTCCAAAATGTGAGTGCCCAGAAACATGAAGCTGGACATTCTCTCCACACTGTCCCCGTTGATAAAGATCGGGGCGTATTCCCCGTTATGTGACCTACGGAAGTTGATGATCAGCTCCTTGGTCTTGGTGGTATTTAGGTATATTCTGCACTCTGTAACTTCGCCTTCCCATTGAGTTTTGCTTGATTGTATTTATGTACAATATTATCTGATTTGATTTGGATAGCATGCAAAACAAAGCTTTTCACTGTACCTCAGTAATTGTGACAATAATAAATCTAAACCTAAACCTAAACGTCAAGTACTCTTGTAGATGAAGAGTTACAGGTAGTCAGTCCACCCCACCAGTGAGGGGCAGTTGCTGGACTAGTGTGACTCTGTGTAAGATGGTGCCAAAATCTGGCGGCTATTGCATTTGTACTCAATGGATTGTTTCTATGCATGGGCGGCACGGTAGCGCAGCGGTAGAGTTGCTGCTTTACAGCGAATGCAGCGCCGGAGACTCAGGTTCGATCCTGACTACGGGTGCTGCACTGTAAGGAGTTTGTACGTTCTCCCCGTGACCTGCGTGGGTTTTCTCCGAGATCTTCGGTTTCCTCCCACACTCCAAAGACGTACAGGTATGTAGGTTAATTGGCTGGGTAAATGTAAAAATTGTCCCTAATGGGTGTAGGATAGTGTTAATGTGCGGGGATCGCTGGGCGGCACGGACTTGGTGGGCCGAAAAGGCCTGTTTCCGGCTGTATATATATGATATGATATGATATGGGGTACATAATTGGGGATTGTCTGTATGTACGGTAATAATCTCACTGATATGTGCAAAAAATGTATTTCACTGTACCTTTGGTGCATGTGACAATTAAAGAACCATCGAACCATTGAAGAGATGAGGTAGAGGCTACTCCTTTTCTTCATGAGCTATATTAGACATTTGCTTCACAATGTCTGCATTGAATGCTGAGCACATTTTTCCTTACCTATCCACTGAGGATGCATTTCGATTTCCACTTCGACACCACAGGATCCTCTCCGTTGAGACAGCCTAGCCTCCAAGTTAGCATGAACAGCTCTGCGGGAGCTAGAGTTCTAATCTATAATACAGGCTGTGCATCTGTGTTTACTTCCATTAGACTTCAGGCGTAAACACTTGCAGTGCTGCATCTTGATGCATTTCAAAATCTCACTGTAACTGTTGACGTAATTATTTTGTCATAAAACTTCAGAACTGGGACGATTGGGGATGCAAAAATCAAAACCAAGCTAAACTACCGGTTTATTGAGGCTGGAAATCAACAACAAACGGTTTCCTTTTTTAAAGTACCTAATCCCGTCTTCCGGACAACTAACATAATCTCAGAAATTATTTGTGAAGCACAGTCCCCTGTGTTCAGTGGACAATCGTAACTGTTGGCATACGGTCAAAAAAGTGCCTGATGTGGTTCCTGAGTTTCTGTTCTGCATCTATTCCGCTCTCCGACTTTCTAAATGGTGGTGTGATTAGGGAGAAATATGGATCTCTCTGCTCAGTCTCAAATAGTATCATGGGACCTTTCTAATATTTGCTTCAACACTCTGTTCATTAAGTGCTACACAGTTGAAGACTACAGCATTTGGGAGAAGAACTAAAAACAGCACTTGCTCTATGGGCAAGTTGTAAATTTTAGAGAGGGCATGTTCTTAGGAGAGGTGGCAGTATTGGTGGGAAGGGATGAGTGAACCAAGGGGTTGCAGAGGGAGCAGTCTCTGCGGGAGGTGGAAATGGATGGGATAGCAAGATGTGACTGATGGTAGGAACATGTTGGAAGTGATGGAAATGTCGGAGAATGTTGTGTTGGATGCAGAGGCTGGAGGGGTGAAGAGTGGGGACCGGAGAACTTTATCCTTGTTCCATTTGGGGGGAGGGGGAATGAGAGCAGAACTATGTGGTGCAGAGAAGATGCAGTGAGGGATCCATCTGTGACAATGGGGGGGGGGTGCCACATTTCCTAAAGAAAGAGGACATCCCAGATATCCTAGAATAGAAAGCATCATCTTGGGAGCAAGTGCGGCAATAACGGAGAAATTGAGAGTAGGGGATAGCATCTTTGCAAGAGGCAGGGTGTGTGGAAGAGAAGGTGTAGTCCAGATAATATGGGGACAGTGGGCTTGTGGTAGATGTCAGTCTACCATAGTGTTGAAGATTTTGCTGAGGGGGGAGTCAGTTGACTGCTTATTGCTGGAGTCCCTACTGCTCCCAAACTTCGTCAATAACTTTAGTCAGCTTTGGACTGATTGACTGCACTCTCTATTGTAGACCATATTCTGGGAGTTCAAGTATTTGGATGACAGAACAACAAAGTAAAAATGAATAGAGTGGCTGGCTGGAATATGTTACATGGAGACTAAACAATGGCGAAGCCTGGTTCCCAGGATGGAAAATGTTTGCTGAGAAACACTTTCAATTTATCAAAGGGATAATCTTCATTATAAACAGGATAAAACTGGAGTGCAGTTGAAACTTAAGTTGACTTCATTAAGTTTCAAACGTTAGGCTCACTAATGGATGTTTTGACGTGGGCCAATTTGAACCAAAGAGATTATCATGTAGAGGGAATGTTTCACTGTACGTATGACCTCCGCCCATCCTCATTGGATCTCGTGTAATTGCACAGTGAGAGAGAGCTTCCTGACTACGGGCAAGTGGAGTGTCAGGCCAGAGAAATGGCGGTGACAGGAAGCTGAGGGGCTCACATGCTGTGGTTTTGAGAAGGGCATGAATGCATAGAGAGGAACTGAGGACTAATGTCTCTGCACCTTTGAGAACTGCTAGTTAACCATTGGAAACGCCTACTGCTTCATCTCCGCCTGCATCAGACTATGCTCCTACTCCCTACCTACAAGCCGTAAGTGAAACGTGAGGATCTGATACCTAAAGGTGTGCAGTGCTGGTCTGGGGAAACAGATGAACACCTATGCGACTGCTTTGAGTCAGTGGGCTGGTCCATATTTCAGGCCTCAGCTGCCAACCTAAATGGTGGAGTACACCACCACCATCACAGACCTCATCAGCAAGGGTGGAGAGGAATGCATATCAATTTGAGTCTTCCCCTGCTGGAAACATGTACTCCTGCACACCGGCAAGACCAAACGCAGACTCAGCGAACACTTACGCTCCGTTCGCCAAGGCCGACTGGGTCTCCTCTTCCAATTCCCACACTGACCTTTGTGTCCTGGGCCTCCTTCATTGCCTGAGTGAGGCCTGTATGCAAACGTGAGGAACAGCACCTCATATTCCACTTAGGTAGCTTACAACCCAGCTGTACGAACATTGAAATCTCAAATTTTAGATAACTAACCCAATTCCCACTTTCGTCTCCCCCTCTTTTATTCCCCCCCTCCCCTGTGACCCACCTGAACTTGCACCTATTTTACCCCTCTCCTTCCACATCCATTCCTTCCTCTAGCTTCACAACTCACAACTCTAATCCTTTTGTCTCACACCTTCTCTGTCTTTTCATCTGTGGCCTTTGCCCCACCATTAGCCTTTCAAACTATCATCACCTGCACCCACCTATTACTTGTTAGGTTTTGTCCTGCCCCTCCTCTCTTCTAGCTTTCATCCCTGCCTGCCCCACCACAATCAGTCTGAAGAAGGGTCCCAACCCGAAACGCCACCTATCCATGTTCTCCGGAGATGCTGCCTGACCTGCTGAGTTACTCCAGCACTTTTTGTCTTTATTTCTACCAAATACTAGTTGTATTTTATTGGTTTTGGTGAATGCAATTAGAAATTTGACTTCTTGTGCTACAGCAAAAAGTCTCTCCATCAGAGGTTAAGTTAACCTTGGTGTAAATCAGAGAATTATAAATTAACTCTTTCTTGGCATGGCTCCATAAAAGAGAGAGGCGGGGTGATTTTCCTTGACATAATCATAACAATTGTTATAATTTAACTGAGAATTTTGTAAAAAATATAATTATAACAATCGAGTGGCAATGATGAGAAATCAGCAGCGAAAGACAGAGTTTTGGAGGCATAAATATTTATGCACTTGTAACACTTCAGGGTACAGTCACCGTGGCCAGATCGGCCTTTAAAATGTTGAGCATTGAGGGTATTTTCATCATGAGCTCATTTCCATCCTGACACTAACAGCCAGCCCGCAAAGAATGATGACTTAAAATGTAGCACATTAGTAACCTTAAGACAATCAGGAGAGCAACACACCCCAAAAGACTTGAGGAAAATCAGAAGTTAAAGCCACCCTTCCTGAGGTCATCTGCTGACGGCCCTGATTTGTTCTCGCCTTTTCTCGCCTCCAGTTTATTCTCCCTCTCCCACCTCTACTTTCAGTCTGCAGAAGGAGTCCAACCAGAGACGTCACCTATTCTTTTTCTCCAGAGTTGCTGCCTGACCTACTGAGTTACTCCAGAATTTTGTATCTATCGTCAGTAGAAACAAAGTCTAGTGGGGCAATTCAAGTACTTGAAGGGTGAATAAATTGTTTTTATAGGTGGTCCTTTTCACGGGTAGATGTAAGTGTGCACATTACAAAACGATCTTGGTACTTGTAATTTAACGGAAAACTTCAAAAAGCATGTTTTCACTGAGTTCACTCAACACCAGACCCCACCACTCCTACAAATGGAGCCTTAGGCTGGTATCAGTATTTTGCACAATCTATCAAGCTTGCTCCCTAAAATGAAACCTCTTTCTTGGCAACACTACAGGCCAAACACAGCAGCTTCATTTTATTGTGCGTGGAGTGCGAGGAGGGAGGATTGGAGGGGGTGGGGGGGCAGAAGCAAGAAGAGACCAGGACAAATCAGGGCCGGCAACAGATACATAACATCAGGCAGGGTGGTTCCCTGATAGGCCAATTGTTGGCTATGGCTGGTGTGATCCCAAGAAGGATACATCATTGCAAACTGTGCAACTGGTTAACCTACAATCAGCTTGAAGAACTGTCCTGACCCGAAATGTCACTTGTCTATTTTCTCAAGAGATGCTGCCTGACCCACTGAGGTACTCCAGCATTTTGTGTCTATCTTTGGTATAAACCAACATATCTGCATTTCCTTTTTATTATGCATTAACTTCATTTTATATGCTGTTTCAAATGAACACAATGACTGAGTTTCCATGACCATTTGGCTGCTTGGTAGGCTGGAGTTAATGTGTGCCATAGCCAGCCTCCGGAAACACTTCATGATGGTGGATCGCAATGCCTCTGGATGGTAGTCATTGAGGAATGGGATCTTGCCGTTCTTTGGCATTGGAATGATAGTGATCTTTTTGAAACAGGTGGAAGCTCACCTCAAAATGGAGTAGTGAGAGATTAAAGATGTCCGTGAATTCTCCCGCTCGTTGGTCCACGCGGGTCCTAAGGACATAGTCAAGGACTCCGTCTGGGCCAGTTGCTTTCTGCGGGTTCACCCACAGGAAGGCTGATCTTACTTTTGCCCGACAGAAATCTGAATACTAATTTAATAAAGCGGATGTAAGATAATGTACTGGGTGTCCAAAGAGGAATATTCATAGTTCAGCTAAGTGAGTCACATAAACTGAGATGAACTCAGTTAGTAGCTGAAATGTTCTGATTAAACCGAGTGGACTATCCTCATTTAGGCTATCGGTGACAGTTGTGACCTACTCATTTTCAAACAGCTTCCAATTTGATGGCCATTGCTTTACATGCACAAACCTAATTTCAAAAACTTAAAGAAAAACTTTGTAATAGCCTGTGCATTGACTCAATTAAGGACTGTATGCCATGGCGGTAATTTGCAGGTACACCACTGGATGAATCATGTTGAGCTCCTAAGAGCTTTTATCCTTAGTAATTGTGCCTTAACGTTGATAATTACAGGAACACTTTATCCCTTTTTCTCACCATTATATCTTTATCGTTCTCAAGGACCAGTTCTCGCTTTGGTGATGGTGTTTCCATGGCAACAGAAAGGGAAGGAGAACTTCCATTGCCACATTTTCACAAGGTGTTTTCAAAGATGACTATCTTTGCCAGGGATGTCTCTTTTCAGTGTACCAGCTAATGCGTTCGATAATGTGGAAATTTGGAATCATTGAATGAAGAGTTTTAAAAGGAGATCACTTGGGAAACCAAGTCAGTACTATCTCTTTAGACCGATTATCCAATTAATTCCAACACACACTCTGTTGTGAATCTGTGGAATTCTCTGCCACAGAAGCAAGTGGAGGCCAATTCACTGGACATTTTCAAGAGAGAGTTAGATTTAGCTCTTTGGGCTAACGGAATCAAGGGATTATAGGGAAAAAGCAGGAGTGGGGTACTGATTTAGGATGATCAGCCATGATCATATTGAATGGCGGTGCTGGCTCGAAGGGCTACTCCTGCACTTATTTTCTATGTTTCTTCAACAATTTCCTACAAATTTTCAAATATTCATCCATTTTCTCTCTAAGGCAGTGCACACGGGGGGCCACTTAAGAGATTGCCTTGTCAGTTTCCGAGGCAAATCCCTGCAGCCAGTAAATGTGTTTGGAGACAAGCGACTGAAGATGCTGTAATCAGGCACAAAAAACAAACTAACGGTGATAAATAGACAAGGAATTCACAAGTCACTGGATCTACTTATCATCGTCTTTACTTATCACCTACCAGACTTTAGCTGGTAAATTGATTTACAATTTACACTTAAACTTGCTGGCCCTTTATCAGGCACCTTGAGGTTAAATAATATGGAAAACTCCTGGGGGGGAAAAAAGCCAGACAGTAAAATTAACCTGCTGCATTTAAAAAGCCACATTATCTGTTATGCGCTAAACATTTGAGTTAGAAAGAATAAAAGTACGCAAAAGAACTAAAACGCTGGAGTAACTCAACAGGTCAGGCAGCATCATTGGAGAACCCGGATAGGTGAAGTTTCAGGGTGGAATCCTTCTAAAGACTCTTCAAGACGTACGCAAGATTTTTTTGTGCAATGTTTTGTTTATTTATTTAACTTCTCACATAAATTGCGTAAAAGCACACTTTTCCCTATATTGTAGATTTTTGGGTAATGATTTGCAAATTCAGACTGAAGAAGGGTTCCGACCCAAAATGTCATCTTTTCCTTTTTGCCAGAGATGCTGCATGACCCGCTGAGTTGCTCCAGGATTTTGTGCCTTTCTTTGGGTCAAGCAGTATCTCTGAAGAACATGGATAGGTGACGTTTTGGATTGGGGCCCTTCTATAGACGGTTTGTGGTGGCGACAATAGGTGCAGGAGGAGGCCATTCGGCCCTTTGAGCCAGCACCGCCATTCAATGTGATCATGGCTGATCATTCTCAAACAGTACCCCGTTCCTGCCTTCTCCACATACCCCCTGACTCCGCCATCCTTAAGAGCTCTATCTAGCTCTCTCTTGAATGCATTCAGAGAATTGGCCTCCACTGCCTTCTGAGGCAGAGAATTCTACAGATTCACAACTCTCTGACTGAAAAAGTTTTTCCTCATCTCAGTTCTAAATGGCCTACCCCTTATTTTTAAACTGTGGCCCCTTGTTCTGGACTCCTCCAACACTGGGAGCATGTTTCCTGCCTCTAACGTGTCCAACCCCTTAATAATCTTATACGTTTCGATAAGATCTTCTCTCATCCTTCTAAATTCCAGTGTATACAAGCCTAGTCGCTCCAGTCTTTCAACATATGACAGTCCCGCCATTCCGGGAATTAACCTAGTAAACCTACGCTGCACGCCCTCAATAGCAAGAATATCCTTCCTCAAATTTGGGGACCAAAACTGCACACAGTACTCCAGGTGCGGTCTCACTAGGGCCCTGTACAACTGCAGAAGGACCTCTTTGCTCCTATACTCAACTCCTCTTGTTATGCAGGCCAACATTCCATTGGCTTTCTTCACTGCCTGCGACAAAGAATGCTGGAAGAGAAGAGGTGCAGGAAAAAGCATGGCAGGTAATATGTGGATACAGGTGACGAGTGTTTTTGATTGGCAGGGACAGGCCGGAGTTTAGAGCAGTAGGCAGATTGATAGACAATCTGAGATAGACAGATTTGAAGAGTTGCGAATTGTGAAGACAGAGAAAGGAATGTATGAGGAGCGGGAGGCGAGAAATATGTGCAAGTCCAGGTGGGCACATAGGAGGGGAGGGGGGTGGGGTGGGAAGATAAAGAAGGCTTGTAGGGGAAGAAAGAGGAAGGGGGGGTGGTGTTGTTAGAGTTTACCTAAAATTGGAGAATTCAATGTTCATACTCTACGCAAGTGGAATATGAGATGCTGTTGCTCCAGTTTGTGTGTGGCCTCACTCTCTCAACTACATTGTGCAGATATGGTCTTATTTCCAAAAAGGTCCGTGCACCCTTGTGCTGTGACTTAATTAGCCCAGAAATATGATCAATCACTTGGGAAATTGGGCTGTCTTTTTCTGTAGAACATAAATCAGTCATAAATACAAGATTTCTCATGTTTGCAGCAATATTTTGCATTTTTATTTTACAAGTAAATCATTAATATAAATAAACGGTCGCATTCTAGGCTGCTTTATTGTGCATTTGCCTTAAATACAGCCAACACCAGTAAAGACTGGTGTTTAGAAAGGCTGCGTTCAATTGGCAACACGTTTAGAACATAGAACAGTACCGACAAAGGCCCTTCCACTCACAATGTCTGTGCCAAACATGATGCCACGTTTTCTCAGTCCTTCTCTGCACAATTACTGCAGTTCGCATCACTTCCCACTTCAAAGATAATCTGAACTGTTCAATTTACTGCGACCACACTTCAGGACCAAGTACACCCCTTCCTGAGCAGTGAAAGAGTGCATGTAGCGAGAGTGCAGTGATGGAGTGCAGTGATAGAGTGAGTGCGTGTAGAGAGAGTGCATGTATAGAGAGTGCATGTAGATAGAGTGCAGGTACAGAGAGTGCAGTGATCAAGTGCATGTACAGAGAGTGCATGTAGATAGAGTGCAAGTCGATAGAGTGCATGTACAGAGAGTGCAGTGATCAAGTGCATGTACAGAGAGTGCATGTAGATAGAGTGCAAGTCGATAGAGTGCATGTACAGAGAGTGCAGTGATAGAGTGCATGTGGAGAGAGTGCATGTACAGAGAGTGCATGTACAGAGAGTGCATGTAGATGGAGTGCATGTAGACCAAAATGGCGGCGCTGCCATAGCAGCTGCGGCTTACCTGCGGTCCATTTGTCTTTGTGTTTTTGTTGTTTTTTTGTCTTAATTGTCGATGTGATGTCGTGTTTTTGTGTTTGTGTACTATGTGTGTATGTGGGGGGGAGGGGGGGAACTGTAAAATTGTAAATAGGTGTCCCTTCCGAACGGAGACCCGACCTTTGTGTTCTGGGTCGGGTCTCCGTTCCTGCTGCGGCCTACCATCGGCCCAACTCCTGGAGCTGGCGGCCTCCAGGGCTCCGGTTCGCAGAGTCCGCAGACCGGACTAACCATCAGCGGAGCCGGCCGGAGCCGGCTGTCCTCGTGGATGCCGACATCGGGAGCTCCGGCAGCGGCAGCGTGTTTGCCCACCCCGGATCGCGGGGCTTGGGTCGCGGACATTTCACCATCCGGCGCGGCCTAAAATATGCCGCGGGATTTTTCTCTGCTGGGCGGGGGCTTCAATGTCGGGAGCCACGACCGCCCCGACGTGCAGCAACAGCAGCAGCGTGTTCGCCCGCCCCGGATCGGACTTATCATCGGCGGAGCCGGCCGTCTTCTGAGGCTGCGGGAGCGGCTGCGACTCGCCTTAGGCTCGGGCCGCTGCGGACCGTCCGGCGCGGCCTGCAACCACAACAACCTGACCGCGGGAGAAGACGGCAGGAGAAGGGAAAGACATTGTGGCCTTCCATCACAGTGAGGAGAGGACTGGAGGAGACTCACTGTGATGGATGTTTCTTTGATGGATGTTTCTTTTTTTGTGTGTTTTTGCGGATGTGTAATTTTAATGCCTATTTAATGCTTTTATTGTTGGACTGTGGGTGACTGAATTTCGTCCAATTTGGATGACAAATAAAGCTATCTTGAATCTTGAATCTTGAATAGAGTGCATGTACAGAGAGTGCATGTGGAGAGAGTGCATGTACAGAGAGTGCATGTAGATGGAGTGCATGTCGATAGAGTGCATGTACAGAGAGTGCAGTGATAGAGTGCAGTGATAGAGTGCATGTGGAGAGAGTGCAGGGCTAGAGTGCATGTAGGGAGGATGTTTCCACTAGTGGGTGAGTCTATGACCAGAGGCCATAGCCTCAGAATGAAAGGATGTTCCTTTACGAAGGAGATGAGGAGGAATTTCTTTAGTCAGATGGTGGTGAAACTGAATTCATTGTCACAGAAGGCTGTAAAGGCACTTAAGTCAATTAATATTTTTATGGCAGAGATATAGATTCTTGATTAGTACAGGTCTCAGAGTTATGGGGAGAAGACAGGAGAATTGGGTTAAGAAGGAGAGATAGATCAGCTATGATTGACCTGTGGAATAGACTGATGGGCTGTGTGGCCTAATTCTGCTCCTATTACTTACGAACCTTATGAACTAACTACAGCGTGCAGATGATGCCACCGTTTGTCCTCACTGAGATGTGAAAATACAAGCCACTTGTTTACTGAAGCATGCAAGTTAAATTACCAGTGCAGAGTAAAGAGCCAGCGAGATTGCATCTTGCGTTGATCTATTGTGGCAGTAGGTGAATTGTGGTGAGTCCAGGTCCTTATTGAGGTAGAAACCCGCCTCCCACGCTTTCGGGAAGCGCCCTAAGGTTCTGTGAATGGCTCAGAAAGTGGGACATGGTGGTCTTGGCACATGGAAGCCAAAGCATGGTGGCTGGAGACTGCAGTTTGTGCTGGTGGTGGTGGTGACAGAGGCAGGCCTAAAGCAACCAGATGGGTGTGTGAATCAAGCGAAGCCGGCAGTAATATGGAGCAGCCGTGGAAGGTACAATCAAGCAGCATTGCGGTACAGAGTGTGAAGACGCATACCTCCAGATTGTGGTACAGAAGTGTGAAAACGCAGACCTCCTGGTTGTGGTACAGAAGTGTGAAATACCTACGCTGGACACAAAAAGCTGGAGTAACTCAGCGGGATAGGCAGTAGAGGTAGAGGAGCGAGGTTGGAGTGTAAGGGTGTGTCCAGTGGAGGTGGGGTGCAGGGGCTTTGTAGCCAGTTCCACCGCAAGGCTCCTGAGGGAAGTTGGAGTCAGAGGGCAGGCCCAAAGGAAAGCATCCAATGAACCTTTGCCAATGCAGCCGAACGGAGCAGTCACTGGCTGTGGCTGAAAAGAAGAGATGCTGTCTGGGCTGCCACGTGACTATCTAGAGGCTAACCATAAGGCACACACCCAGGTCTTGTGATAAAAGGCCGAAACACCCAGTGATGTTGAGGTACACAACTGAAGATGTGTCTGAATGGTAGCAACATCACCTAGTGGTCATCCCCAAGAACAACACCATGCAAGTCAATTGTAGTGTAAAACTTCAGGGATTATAACTGTTGTGATACTGCAAGGACTACTTCGTTGTATCACAAGGACTACTTTGTTTGCCTGTGTAGTAACGTGTATATAAGAGATTGAGGTGATTAGGTGGTCACTCTGGTTCCAGGTGGCCGTGGAATAAACAGCCTGGATTTAAGCACCGGCATTATAACCTTTTAAACACGTGTACTTGTGGTCCGTCCAGAGTCATAACAAAGGCATAACAGATACCGGACCACGAAGTACAACATGGTGGCAGTGGTGGGATTTGTTGGAGAACCTTTCAAGTCCATGCGCAGGCAATGGGGAATCACCCATATGACGCCCTCACCTAGGTACCCTCAGTCGAATGGATTGGTTGAGAGAATGGTACGAACAGTGAAATCCGTCATCAAGAAGTAATTGACAACGGAACAGAGTGTAGCAGCAGCTTTACTCAACGTGCGTACTACGACGATTGATTCCAAGTTACGGTCACCGGCAGAGATGTTGTTTGGAAGACAGATTCGGACACCTCTACCCACGAACCTTGACATGAACAAGGCATACGAGGGGCAGAGGACCTTTGAGCGACTTGAAGAACGCAAGCAGAGTATGAAGGCACGTTTTGAGAATTCGGTCAAGAGACAAGACTTGACGCCATTACACATTGGACAGAAGGTCCGGGTTCTGGATCAAGCGAATCATGTCTGGATTCCAGCAGAAGTGAGATCGATCTGTGCCGAACCCCAGTCAAGGTCTTACATCATTGAGACGCCGAATGGAAATCGATTAAGGAGGAATCGAGTGCAGTTGAGAGATCTTCCTCTACTGGAGAAGCCAGGTTTCGGTCCCCACTGCGTCCCTCCAGACAGCAACAGGCCTGAGACCAAATGTGAAGAGGAGGAACGACCGGCACATAATGCTGATGGAGATTATGTGACACGTTCGAGACGTGCTAGTAAGAAACCTGCACGTTACCGTTGATATTCGTTACTGTTTTATGGTGTTTATCAAAAACATTTGTGTTTAGAGTTTGTTGTTAAATATATTTTCTTTTATAAGACAAGGGGGATGTTGTGATACTGCAAGGACTACTTTGTTGCATCACAAGGACTACTTTGTTTGCCTGTGTAGTAACGTGTATATAAGAGATTGAGGTGATTAGGTGGTCACTCTGGTTCCAGGTGGCTGTGGAATAAACAGCCTGGATTTAAGCACCAGCATTATAACCTTTTAAACACGTGTACTTGTGGTCCGTCCAGAGTCATAACAAAGCTATAACAGAAGTACAACAGTAACAGCCAGTCCTACTAATCAATCTGAAGGGAAAAAATGAGTGACGTTTCAGGTCGAGACCCTTCTTCAGACCGAACATCTACCTTCAGATTGTGGTACCGAAGTGTGAAAACGCAAACCTCCAGATTCAGAGACAGTTTCTTCCCAGGTGTTATCAGGCAACTGAACCATCCTACCAACAAATAGAGATTGGTCCTGAGCTACTATATACCTCATTGAAGACCTTTGAACGATCTTGAATTGAACTTTATTGGACTTTACCCTGCACTAAACATTATTCCCTTTGTCATGTATAAAACACTGTGGACGGCTCGATTAAATAATTCAGAGCAGAAAATTACTTTTTGCCATTGTTCTAGAATTTTTATTTTAATCCATTCATCATTAAATTACACCTTCAGACACTGATGCGTGTCACTGTCTGTGTGATATATCTGAAGTAAAGCAGCCTCAGTAAATCGCTCTCCAAATTACGATATTCAACATGTGACACAAGAATTTTGTTTTATTTATACATTCTGAGTCAGTAGAAATGTCCCAACCCATCCTTTTTCGCCAGGGATAATATTTGACCCGCTGAGTTACTGCAGCACTTTGTGCCTATCTTTGGTATAAACCAGCATCTGTTGTTCCTTGTTTCTGCATGTAAACTGACAAGTTCACTTTCCATTCTTTTGTGCTCATTTGACAATGCAAACTGGACTCCCCTGGAGATAAGTATGGTCTGGCTCGAAAAGAGATTGTAATTACCACTGCCCAGGAAACTGCTGTTCATTGTCAAAAGAGTCCTGGTTCCCTTTATTTCAAATGCAAACAGCAGCAGAATAATGTGCACTTTGTTCCATTCAGCCAGTATAATTGGCCAGCAATCACACTGAGCAGTAGCTGCTTTAGCCCCCAGTGATTCACAAAGTCATTGCAATACCAACTTCCAAGCAAAATAAAAATAAAATCCCAGGACCATTGTTCTTTCACAAGTATTGAAGGGTCTCAACCCGAAACGTCACCCATTCCTTCTTTCCTGAGATGCTGCCTGACCTGCTGAGTTACTCCAGCATTTTGTGAAATAAATACCTTCGATTTGTACCAGCATCTGCAGTTATTTTCTTACACTTTGAAAAGGCTGTTCCTACTACTGCTGGGCCTGCAGACATCATTTTAATGATCGGTTTGATCAATGCATTTCATTATTTTTCCTGGAGGCTGATGAGGATGATTTCTGCTGACAAATATGATTATTGATTAATTCATGTGCAGAGAATCAAATGAAAACAAATGTTTCTGCGAGAAAAAAACACTTGCACCCTTTTATATCCGTTGCAGAATATAATTGCATAATTTACTGAACCAGATAAATATGCAGCAAATTAATTCAATAACAGAACAGTTCCTCAGTAAATATTTAGAGTATTTTTCTCAATATTTAGTGGAAGATTGGACAACTTTTTTTAAACAGCAATTTCTTTGTAACTTGGCTTTGATTTATTTAGCTAGTTGGTTGCATCTTTAGTGGTAATCAAAGATTGAAGAAATAATCCAGGAAAATTACTTAAATTAAAATGTTTGTAAAGTCTCTCAAATAATTCCTGGAAGATCACGTGCAAATCATTTACTTGGGATAGACAAAAAATGCTGGAGCAACTCAGTGGGACAGGCAGCATCTCTGGAGAGAAGGAATGCGTGATGTTTCGGGTCGAGATCCTTCTTCAGACTCATTTATTTGTGATGTTGGTTACATGCGGATCAAAGTCATGGTACATCATGAATCATGAACTATTGGATGCTATTTATCAAAGTCAGCCACCAATGAGTTTTCCTGGAACTTGTGGAAAACTTTTTGCCTTGTTGTAATTATACACCATGAAGCTTCTGAAGTGAGTTAACTGTGCCATCGAGTGATCGCTAAGTTCAACAGATTGTACAGGGGTTGGTTTCTATCTAAATGGCATGCCGTCTCTTTGCTGATCTAAGCTGAATAAATGATTGTGACATAGACATTAATTGTAAGGTTGCTAGGCTAAGGAAATAAAAATAACGGGCCGGTGATCTTTGAGACTCAACCTTAATTGCAGTTTTTCAGAAATGACAAAAAGTTTCAGGTTATCATACCACTATTCTAATTTTTGTGGTCCAGTCAATCAGTGAATCCATCTATACTTCTCGTTACCTTTGAAAAATCTCCGACATAATCAAACCTAGATGGGGTGGATGTGGAGAGGATGTTTCCACTAGTGGGAGAGTCTAGGACCAGAGGGCACGGCCTCAAAATAAAAGGATCTTCCTTTAGAAAAGAGTTGAGAAGGAATTTCTTTAGCCAGAAGGTGGTGAATCTGTGGAATTCATTACCGCAGTTGGCTTTGGAGGCCAAGTCTTTCGGTATTTTTAAAGTGGAGATTGATAGGTTCATGGTTAGTAACCATGGTTAGTAACCTACCAACCTGCTTATGGGAGAAGACAGGAGAATGGGGTTGAGAGGAAAAGATAGATCAGCCATGATTGAATGATGCAGTAGACTCAGTGGGGCCAAATGGCCTAATTCTGCTCCTACGTTTTATGAACTTATGAACATAACTTGTCCCACCCAGTCATTCCTTCTTTTCCCTACTCCCATCTGGCAGGAGGTACAGAAGCTTGAAAGTGTGTGCCACCGGCCTCAGGAAAAGCTTCTTCACCTCTGTTATCAGGCTTCTGAACAGTCCTTCCTCGAGTCCGAAGAAGAGTCTTGACCCCAAACGTCACCTTTCCATATTCTCCAGGGATGCTGCCCGACCAGCTGAGTTACTCAAGCAGTTTGTGTCCTTTCATGTATTGACCAGCATCTGCAGTTCTTTATTTCTACAGTCATATCATATCATATATATATATATATCATATATATATACAGCGCGGAAACAGGCCCTTTCGGCCCACCAAGTCCGCGCCGCCCAGCGATCCCCGCACATTAACACTATCCTACACACACTAGGGACAATTTTTTACATTTACCCAGTCAAATTAACCTACATACCCGTACGTCTTTGGAGTGTGGGAGGAAACCGAAGATCTCGGAGAAAACCCACGCAGGTCACGGGGAGAACGTACAAACTCCTTACAGTACAGCACCCGTAGTCAGGATCGAACCTGAGTCTCCGGCGCTGCATTCGCTGTAAAGCAGCAACTCTACCGCTGCGCTACCGTGCAGTCCTTTCATAGGATAGGGCACAGTCTGATTCATTTCTCCCCTCAAGTAGACATTGGACATTGTGTATGGATCTGATGCGCTACAATGCTGAGGACTATATTCTGCACTCTGTAACTTCGCCTTCCCATTGAGTTTTGCTTGATTATATTTATGTACAATATTATCTGATTTGATTTGGATAGCATGCAAAACAAAGCTTTTCACTGTACCTCAGTAATTGTGACAATAATAAATCTAAACCTAAACCTAAACGTCAAGTACTCTTGTAGATGAAGAGTTACAGGTAGTCAGTCCACCCCATCAGTGAGGGGCAGTTGCTGGACTAGTGTGACCGCTATTCAGAGCAGGAATAAGCTGAGACCCAGCGGGTCAGGCAGCATCTCTGGAGAAAAGGAATACATGATGTTTCAGGTCGAGACCTTTCTTCAGACTGAGTGTCCTCGTATTCCGCTTGGGTTATTTACAACACAGACTCAGTCCAAAGAAGAGTCTAGACCTGAAGCGCCAACTATTTCTTTTCGCCAGAGATGCTGCCTTACCCGCTGGGTTACTCCAGCATTTTGTATCTAGCCACTTGATCATTGCCTGGTGTCTGTAATAAATGATGGCTGATGACTGAACAGGTACAACAGCTGGCTCCCAACAGGAGCCACAACATCATACTATAGATCCATAGAGAAACACCGCATGGAAACCAGCCCTTTAGCCCACTGAGGGCATGCTGACTGTCAACTACCCATTTACACCAATCCCATTTTATTCTCCCCACATTCCCTGTATTCTACCCCTCATCCATACACTCAGAGCGAATTACAGCAGCCAATTAACCCATCGACTTGCGCGTATTTGGGATGTGGGAGGAAACGGGAGCACCCGGGATAAGCTTGCATAGTCACATGGAGAACATGCAAATTCCGCACAGACGGACAGTGCCAGAGGTTGGGATCGAACCCGGGCCTCTCTCTAAACTCTATGCTACTACGTCAAACCAAACATTAGTCAAACTGCTTTTAAAAAAAATGTATGGGAAATTTTGATGTTTTTTGAAATTTTGAAATTTTAAGCATAACCACATTTGCAAATTCTTGCCATTAGTAAAAAAAGTTAATATTATTTGATGACACAAGAGACTGAGTCTGAAGAGGATCCCTACCTGAAATGTTGCCTGTTCATTCCCTCCACAGATGCTGCCTGACTCATGGAGTTCCTCCAGCACTTTGTATTTGATCAATATTACTTTCCTATTTTTTTCCATCTTGCCACAACTCTATTGCAATTGTGAAAACTGAATCCAAAATTGAGGGTGGAGGTCAGCAATCTTACCTTAGGAATACAGCTTATTAAATTGTATTTAGCCTATTAATCAGGCAATTGAACCATCCGATCAACAACTAGAGAGTGGTCCTGAGATAATATCTACTTCATTGGTGCATGTTGTTTCTGACTATTTGGACTCTTCATCAAACTCTTTCATTTTTGTGTGTACATGTTATCTAATGCAAAGTATGAACTTCCACAAGGACACAAAGTGCTGAACTAACTCAGCGGGTCAGGAAACATCTCTGGAGTACATTGGACAGGTGATGTTTAGGTCGGGTAACTTTACACTCAATGAACCCCCACTTGTGTTTGCTTCCTTTTATAGATACATCCATTGCTGCTCAGAAATTTGCATTACTTTTTATTGCCGTTCTCACCGAGAAATCAAAAAATATATATTCTTTTGTAGAAATAAAGAACTGCAGATGCTGGTTTATACCAAAGATAGACACAAAGTGCTGGAATAACTCAGCAGATTGGGCAGCATCTCCCAGTGGAAAAGGATGGGTCAGGGTTTGGGTCAGGACCCAAGTAATGGTTGCAGGCGGGGGGAGGAGAAGACCAGCCACAAATGACCTTAGGCTGGACCAATACCTGGTCCATTGTTAGCTAGGGAAGGTGTGATCTCAAGAGAAACAAAGTGGAGAACTGTGGAACTGGTAAAATGACTAGGGTGGAGGGAGGGGGAGGAGAGGGGGGTGTTGGATGAAGTTACTTAACATTAGAGAATTCAATGTTCATACCGCTGGGCTGTAAGCTACCCAAGCGAAATATGAGATGCTGTTAATAAATATATATTTTTCCTTTCATCTAACTGTAAATGCTCTTGCATTTCACTAAATTTTTAATTCTATGCCAAATCCAGATAACTTTGGAAATTGATTGCATTCCTTCTTAAGAATTATATGATATTTATGATTTCAATTTCTCTGCTACTAAGTGGGAGTTATGTAAGGAAAGATTTAGGAGAAGTAGAATGAGCGATCTCTCGAAACTCCTCTATCAACCTGATCCAAAAGCTCAATTCAACTTTCCCATCCAATATTCATTTACTTTGGTTCTACCGGTGGTCAAAAATATATCATTTAGTCTAGAATCTACTTGGTCATTGGACTCCAAAGATGTATATCTGTCTGTACAATAAAACTTTTATCCTCTCAGCTCTAAATGGCCAACCCTTCATCCTGATATTCTATCCCCAAAATCTAGATCATTAGGCTGATGAAAATACTTCCTGACTTCTATTGTGTCAATTCCTCCCGGAATCAGTTATGCAGGTATTCTTCAACAAGTTTAGTTTAGTTTTGAAATACAGCGCGGAAACAGGCCCTTTAGCCTACTGAGTCCGCTCAGACCAGTGATCCCTATACACTAGCACTATCCTACACACTAGGGACAATTTACAATCCTATCAAAGCCATTTAACCTACAAACCAGTAGGTCTTTGGAGTGTTGGAGCACCCAGGGAAAACCCATGTGGCCACGGGGAGAACATACAAACTCCGTACTGATTGCACACGTAGTCAGGATCGAACCTGGGTCTCTGAAGCTGTATGGCAGCAACTCTATCGCTGTGCCACCCCCGCATAGGCCAATCTTACACTTTTACTTTTAATTGCACCATTCTTTCTCATTCTATTGAATCTAACCTACTCGGACTCCATAGCACAGAGGTCAAAACGTAACATGAACTAATAAGATCTTGTCCTTGCCAGCTCACTGTCGTTTCCATTTTCTGCCCAGATTAGACCTAACACCAATGTGCTAAAACTTGGAAATTTCCTTTGTGGGATTGGGGATTGGAACAATTCAGCATCCTCATATTTTTGACATGATTTATTTTAATCATTGTGCAGTAGAATTAATGGCAAAGCCAGACTGGTGGGATAAAATCTAAATGAGAACATCATCATATTTGTGCTTGATAAAAATTGATTCCTTATTCCCTGATGTGCGTCTCATAACATCATGAAAGCAATTTGTATTTTTACTGCATTGAAATGTTCCGATGTGAAAGTTTGGAGCCAGAACTCTTTTAATTACAAAGAAAGCTGCAAAGTTCAGGCATGATATAATACAGAAAGCATCAAAATATTGTCCTTCACAGAAAATCATTACAAACAAATCATTTCGATGGCTTGTTTTTTTTAAGCACATGAGTTCATGTATACACAGATCTTCATTGGATTCCTACCCCGCGTCTATTTGTTTGGAAAAACTGGAGTAACCCTTCTTGCTTTGTCCATTTTCTTTTTAATTTCCAGTCTCTGGTATGTTTATGGTTTGGAAAATACCTTGGATCCTGAACATGGCCAGATGGCCGATGGTTTGTCTTTGAGAATAAAATTGCTCCTGTTGATAATTTTAGCAAAAATGTTGGCCTGACTACAACATGGGAGGTCGAGTTGATTTTCTTAATGAAATTGTCTTAGAGAAAAAAATTAGTGCATAATTGAAAGAGATGTCAAATAATGTAATACTTTACTTTGGCCACAGTTAAAGCTAAATTAGTTACGATGAATAATTAATTATAAAATGTTTGATCAACATTAGTTTAGCTCTGAGAGAGAGATAAAGAGAGATTGAGAAAGAATTGTGACTATTTAAGAAGATAATCAGTGTGTTCTTAAGACTTGAAGTGAGTTTGAAGTTTCTCTTTGTCGTGCATTAACCTCGTTCCAATCCTATATCAAAATAAGCTTAGTCTGTTTAAAGAATGCACCCCATTTCTCTAATACTCATAATTACATATTGCCACAACTTCTAACTCATCTCATTTGTTTGTGGTTGAATAGAATAGGGAGCAGAGGAAAGAAAATAACAATTTTTTGGTTAAAAATTGTTTTAGAAATACTGTACATAAATGCTTGGAGTACTGGCATGGCAAAGCAGAGAAAGGGTGTGACAAATCAAAACATTGCCAACAGGAACAGTTAGAAAGTATGAAAGTGTGTTAAATGCCTGAGCTAATTCAAAGGATGTAACTGAGGTTGTACCGCTGGAATCAACAGGTCAAGGCCATGAAGTAAATTAAAGAAAAGGATGAGATTCTTAAAGGTGATGTGTTAAGCTAGGAGCTAAGGTGGTTCAAAGAGAAGAGACGACTGGAATATAGTGCACTACTGGTGCAGTTGAAACTTATTAATATGAGAAGGTGGAAGAATTGCAAAGACTGGTTTTAAAGCCTTAACGTGGAACTCTACGTTGGGGGATCAAAAAGATTTTACATATGATGTATAAATTGTTGAGGAGAAGAATGGGGTTAGTGGTAAGAGAATGGAAAAGATTTGTGGAAGATGAAAGGATAGGGTGTCTTTTGTATACTCTTCTAGGGCTGTTTATAATTTACTAGAACAAGTGGACCCGTTTTTCCCAAACCTCTCCTGCATTGGTGCAGCACCCTCTTTTCCCCCTACTCCCCTCCCCACCTCCCCTCCCCTCTCCCCCCACCCTTCCCCTCCCCTCCCCCTCCCCTCTCCCCCATCCCCCTCCCTTCCCCCTCCCTCCCCCCTTCCCCTCCTCTCCCCACTTCCCTCCCCTCCCCCTCCCCCTCCCCCTCCACCCCCTCCCCCATTCCCATCCCCCCTTCCCCTCCCCCCCACTCCATCCCCCTCAACCCCCCTTATCCTCCCTCCTCCCTCCCTCCCCCTTCCCTCCACCTCCCTCCCTCCCTCCCCCCTTCCTCCCTAGGAGATAGATTTAAACTTTAAAATGTGAATAACTTTTAAAATATATCACCGATTTCAATGAAACTTCTTCCATTAGCACCAAAGGGATGACGGTGAGTAAGGTGGGCCTTAAATTATCGCGCTATCGTGTACCGCTTTGGCTGTAGTTCAGGAACAAACAAACAAACAAACAAACGAGAGTTTTAGTATATAGACACAAGACATGCTGTGCAATGCACGGAGATAGTTTTGGTGTCAATGCAGGTAATAGAGCTTGGTTTCAACAGAATACATGCTCAACTAGAGGTGATGGCACTGAAAGAGAATGCATGGATGACAAAGAGCAGCAATGCATAAACAAAAGAATTATGCTGTGATTATAATACAGTAGCACTTTGAGAAGTTATTGCTGAAGGATTGCTGGCTATATTCCATCAGATACAAAGGCCAATAGAATATTATTTATGCAGCCAATTCATAGAAAATTGACAAAACAAAAGGAAGCCATTTGGCCCATCATGTCCGTGCTGGTTGAAAAAGATCTAGCCAACCGTTTCCCGTTCTCAACTCTAGGTCCCTCGCCTTGCAATCACATACACATCCATGTAATTTTTAAAGGTGGTGAAGGCTTCTGCCTCTGCCACACTTTTAGACAGTGAGTTCTCGCCCTCTTGGTAAAAAAAGGCAGGAGTAGCGGGCCCTGGCCTGTGGAGGGAGCCGCTGAGCCGGCCCCTGCTCATTCGCTGAGGACAGGAGAACCAGAGAGGAGGATGGAGGGAACCAGCGACAGCAGGTGCGAGAGCAAGGGCTGGCAAACGAGTGAAGGGCGTCTTACCTTCTGTGCCCTCAAGATTGACTGCAGGCGGTGCCCCCGGAGTCTAAAGGCTGAAGGTGTCCGGGACTGGAGAGGGATGATGGTTCACTGGACGATCCTGACCAACGTAACGGGTGAAGGCCCTGCAGCAGCCTCGGGTTCACTCAGATCATGTGCTGCTCCAGAAGACCGAGCACATGGACTTCGAAAATAGTGCTGAAACCTGGCGACTCTTGCATATGGTCTCAGTGGATTATTTCTATGCTCTTTGTACTGATCAGGGGCTGTGCTTAGGTATGGCAATATTTTTCTGAACTGTAAGCAAAAAAATAATTTCACTGTCCGTCTGCATGTGTGATAATAAAGAACCATTGAACCATTGGAAACTATTTCCAAACTCTAATCCTTCTACCAGTTTCTTTATATCCATGATTCCTTATTTCTGACAGTCCTGTTATAATTGCTGTATTTGATATGTGTTCAGCAAAACCACCTGAGGAATGGGCAGTATTAGTTATCCTCTGATCCTATGGTAGGGACAACAGTGGTCAGAGCACTTCTCAGTAATTAACCTCCAACTCAATGGGACAGCAAATGTACCGGTTAAGTTTCGTAATTATTTTCTGCTCGTACATAGGGGAATGGAAGAAAATGTGATGTAAATCAAAATCGTCATACTTGTTCCTTCCACAGATCAGTGTAAGAAAATAACTGCAGATGCTGGTACAAATCGAAGGTATTTATTCACAAAATGCTGGAGTAACTCAGCAGGTCAGGCAGCATCTCAGGAGAGAAGGAATGTGTGATGTTTCGGGTCGAGACCCTTCTTCAGGCTGGGCAGATCATGTGCAATCAATTATTTCATTTGTATTCTTACAGTCTTCAAGGGTGGCCAATTTTAATTTTGCTTGAGGAAGGAACATTAGACTCTCATATAAGATACTTTGTTTTTATCGTTTTGAGGTTTGCTGAGGGCATATTCGCGCAATTCGTTTCTTCCAAACATTCAATATGTCTGTTATAAATTTATGGTATGCCTCAGAAACAATTTTAAGTTCTGCCTCACTGATCACCACTTTGCCAGAACAACACTTCTCCGTACTCTGGAGACCAGTTTTGCTGCCAGCTTCAAATTAGTTGAAATCATGAACAATGGTTATAACAAAGAGATTCAGATTTGCATGTACTCCTTGATCCTAAATGCATTACCATGCATGTCCAATTCTTTTGGAAAGAAAATTAGCTCGAGCGAGACAAAGTCATCTGAAAAACAACATGCTGCTTTATCTTGCATAAAATATGAATGAATCAAATGACTTTGCTTTGGCAGAGTACACCTCCTCAAACTCCTCAACACATCCAAATGATAAATTGGAGCAAAAAGAGAAAGAAACTGTAAACGATGAAAAGGTGAAACAAAAACAAAGATGATGGGTATACTGAACAGATCAGACCAGGCAGCATTTACGGAGAGTCAGAGTTAATGTTTCCAACCAATGCTCCTTCATTTCCTCCTGTACTGCACTCCTACGACCGTTGAAACTTTGTGGCACCAGAAACGTTGTGACTCTTTGTGGACTGCCTCGCTGATGTCTACTATTACACTCAAATAGCTGCACTTGTGTACTTATCGATGATTGTGCTTACCTACAGTGCGATTTTACTGGATTTTATGCGAAACAAAGAGTTTCACCGTACCTAGGTACATGTGACAATAAAGTACCATCATCACACTGTTTTGGAAAGAAATAATTAATGTGATTTTGCCATTTACTTATCTAAAACTTGGCTGTCCAGTGGTGGCAATTGCTTTAAAATATAAAAGTCTAGGAACTCTTCAATAGACAATAGACAATAGACAATAGGTGCAGGAGTAGGCCATTCAGCCCTTCGAGCCAGCACCGCCATTCAATGCGATCATGGCTGATCACTCTCAATCAGTACCCCGTTCCGGCCTTCTCCCCATACCTCCTCACTCCGCTATCCTTAAGAGCTCTATCCAGCTCTCTCTTTAAAGCATCCAACGAACTGGCCTCCACTGCCTTCTGAGGCAGAGAATTCCACACCTTCACCACTCTCTGACTGAAAAAGTTCTTCCTCATCTCCGTTCTAAATGGCCTACCCCTTATTCTTAAACTGTGGCCCCTTGTTCTGGACTCCCCCAACATTGGGAACATGTTTCCTGCCTCTAATGTGTCCAATCCCCTAATTATCTTATATGTTTCAATAAGATCCCCCCTCATCCTTCTAAATTCCAGTGTATACAGTCTTCAACATGTAAAATCTTCCATTGAAGTGGTATTCCTCAAGGGATCTGCACCACTGTTGATTGATCGAGCAATAGGGAATGATAATCCGATACCATCATGTAAAATGCGCAGGACTGTCATGAGTGTATAAAATCATGGGAGGAATAGATCGGCTAAATGCATTGAGTCTCTTGCTCAGAGTAGGGAAATCGAGAACCAGAGGACAGAAGTGAGTGGGGAAAGATAATAGCAATCTGAAGGGTAACTTTTTTTACACGAAGGGTGGTGGGTGTACGGAATGAGCTGCCAGAAGAGGTAGTTGAGGCAAGTGCTATCGCAACGTTTAAGAAACATTTAGACAGGTAAATGTGTAGGAAAGAACTGCAGATGCTGGTTTAAATCAAAGGAAGACACAAAATGCTGCAGTAACTCAGTGGGACAGGCAGCATCTCTGGAGAGAAGGAATGGGTGACGTTTCGGGTCGAGACCCTGCTTCAGACTGATACATGGATAGGATAGGTGTAGCTGGATATGGGCTAAATGTAGGCAGGTGTTCAGTTTAGTTTATTGTCACGTGTACTGAGGTATAGTGAAAAGCTTTTTGATGTATGCTAACCAGTCAGTAGAAAGACAATACATGATTACAATCAATCCATTTACAGTGTATAGATACATGATAAGGAAATAACGTTTAGTGCTAGGCAAAGCCAGCAAAGTCCAATCAAGGATAGTCCGAGGTAGATAGTAGTTCAGCACTGCTCTCTAGTTGCGGTGGGATGATTCAGTTGCCTGATACTAGTGTAGATGGACCATGTTGATCAGTGTGGGCAAGTTGGGCTAAAGACCTTGATTCCACTCTGTATGACTCTATGACTCTGAGTCCTGGGCACGGTGTGCATATCATGCGTTAGTCTAAAAGTCATGTGAGAATCAAGAAATTTCTTCTGCTATTCCTCACTGTGAAGGAATCACCCAAAGCATTAACACTTTTGGGAACCATTGCTTCACTTATGTTTTGGCGGCACACATTTTTTTGATTGGTGTGTTTTGAAAATGGTCATGGCATGGTTTATACAGCCTAAGGGGACATCATGTCATTGGACTCTTCTGCCATGGCTCCTGATGGCCCATTCACAAAGAATTAAGCCACATCTTCAAAGACTGGACATGACACAAGTAGGTCAGTCAGGCCTTTAATCCAGAATGGCCTTTCACTGATTGAAATATTTTGTTGGGTTGAAGTCCTGAACCTTTCATGAATCACATATGAAGTCTTCTGTCATCAGCTTTGGAGGTCTTCCTTGGCCTGCCAGTCTCTTTGCGATTAGTAAGCTCACCAGTGCTCTCTATCTTCTTAATGATGTTCCAAACAGTTGATTTTGGTAAGCCTAAGGTTTGGCTGATGTCTCCAACAGTTTTATTCTTGTTTCTCAGTCTCATAATGGCTTCTTTGAGTTGCATTGGTCCTCATGTTGATAAACACCAGTAAAAGTTTCCAAAGGTGATGGAAAGACTGGAGGAAAGACTAGGTGCTTAGAGCTCTCTTATACCTGCATTCAGGAGGCATTTAAACACACCTGAGCAATTACAAACACCTGTGAAGCCATGTGCCCTGAAATGGGGGGACTATGTACAAACACAGCTGTAATTTCTACATGGTGAGACCAAAATGTATAAAAATACTCTTTAATAAAATCTGACAATGTGCATTTTAACCACATGTGATTTTTTCTATTACAAATCTCAAATTGTGGAGTACAGAGGCAAATAAATAAATGATGGGTCTTTGTCCCAAATATTATGGAGGGCACTGTGGATAGTGAAGACCATGCAGTAACTAACTGGGGACAAAAATAATATATTGTGGGGGGAAAGGAATCCTTTAAAAATCATGAGAAACAACTGTATTGAATGGCAACATGGGTGTGAATGCAGTGACCATGCTCTTTGTTACACAGTGGTGCAGCGGTAGAGTTGCTGCCTTACAGCACTTGCAGCGCCTGAGACCTGGGTTCGATGTAGACTATGGGTGCTGTCTTTACGGAGTTTGTATGTTCTCCCTGTAACCACATGGGTTTTCTACGAGATCTTCGGTTTCCTCCCACACTCCAAAGACGTACAAGTTTGTAGGTTAATTGGCTTGGTATAGTGTAAATCAAATCAAAATAACTGATAAAATGTAATCTAGTAATGCATAAAAAATATGGTGCAATGTAATAGAATTTCTAAGCTTATACCTCTCCACCTCTCTACTTTCCTTTATACTAGTACGCAATGGTATGGTGTATCAGCACCTCTAATAAGTTAAACGTCATTATTTTGTTTTCCGGTCACATGCCATGTGTCGACACAAAGTGCTGCAGTAACTCAGCAGCTCAGGCAGCATCACCGGAGAAAAAGGACGGGTGACATTTTGGGTCAGGACCCTTCTTCATACTCAAACCCGACCCAAAACATCACCCATCCCTTTTCTCCTGAGATGCTGCCTGACCCGCTTGAGTCACTCATGCACTTTGTGTCTATCTTTGATGTAAACCAGCATCTGCAGTTCTTAGTTTCTACGCATGCCATGTGTGTTTATTAAAGGAGCTTATTGACATCTTTTTGTCAACACATAAAGCATTGCTTAAACAACAGGGAAGGAGGTAATTTGGTCCATTGGGTCCCAACTGAGCCACCCCACCCTGCTCATTCGCCCTCTCTTTATTTCCCTGTAGCTCTCCTTTGCTTTGTTTGCCATTTCCCTCCACTAAGAGGTCATTTACAGTAGCCAGCAGATCTTTGGGATGTGGAAAGAAACTGGAGCAGCCTAGAGAAAGCCATGCAGCCACAGGGTGTTTGTGCAAACTGCACAAAAACATCACCTGAGGCCACCATCACAATTGGCTCGTGGTATTATGAAGCAATGGTATTAACAGCCGATCAATGTGCTTCATTGCTTCCAACGAATGAAATCTGGTGCCGTGAGTTAAAATGAACACCTTGTAAATTAATTCACCAGTGTTCCAACTAATTTGTTCAATGCTATATTTCAGAGAGTTGTTATGCCCCTGGGAAATAATTTCTCACGAACTAAAACAGCCAGCAATTTCATGGTATAAATTTTTTTTAAAAACCTTTTTGTCCCAGATAATAATCTTAAAATATTGCATAATACATCTTATTAATTGTCAAAATATTTGGATGGATTCCACCAAAAAGTTAAAGTTGATGGCTGGCTTGGTGCAGAAGTGTTCAGGCATGTGTGCAGGGAAACACTGAAACTGTGTTAGCATGCAACTAACTGTACCTGAAAGCATGCAGGTTGGCATCATGTGAGTGAATGAGCAGATGAACTGAGTGGGTCTGAGTGAAGGACAACACAGTGGTACAACTAGTAGATTTACTGCCCAATGTCACCAAGGGGGTGGCACGGTGACGCAGCACTAGAGTTGCTGCATTACAGAGACCCGGGTTCTCCCCCTGGGTTTTCTCCGGGTGCTCTAGTTTCCTCCCACACTCCAAAGACCTACAGATTTGTAGGCTAATTTGCTTGGTAAAATTGTAAATTGTCTCTGCTGTGTGTAGGAAAAGTGTTAGTGTGCAGGCATCACTGATTGGCATGAACTCACTGGGCTGAAGGGCTTGTTTCCACGCTGTAGCTCTCAACTGAAGTAAACCAAACTAAACATGAGTACTGTGTATATGCAGTTTGCATGTTCTCCTTGCAGCCATGTGGGTTTCCTCCGGATTACTCCGGTTTTCTCCCTCATCCCACGGACGCTCAAATAGGTCGGTTAATTGGCCTCTGCAAATTGCCCCTAATGTGTAGGAAGTGGATGAGAAAGTGGGATAACGTAGAACTAGTGTGATCAATAGCTGGCCTGTAATTGGTGGGCTTAAGGACCTGTTTCCATGCTGTGTCATGTGAGTGCATTGTGCGGAAGTCTGGAAGAATCTAGGCAACAGTTGATGAGAATGTTGGGAGAATAAAAAAAATGGAGGATTAGAATAAATTCATGGTTGATGGTCTTTGCACACCTGGTGTGTCAGAGGGCCTGCTTCCGTGCTGTCAATCTCTATGAGCGTACAACTTGAGCAACATAGTGTTAAGTTATAAATGGAGGTCGTCCATAATATTCTGTAAGGTGTAGCTAATGTTAAAACTGGCATTGGATTAAGAGATTGAGAGTTAGAATCCTTGTATAAATGCAATAATATAACAGTTAGTGCAGTGAGTAAGAACTAAATTTAAAATGCCGTAGTGAAAATCCATAACTAAATCCAACTCAGCATGAATAAAAAAGTGACAAAGAATCCAAGGAGATTTACATCATGCAGTATTAATTTAAGACCTTGTACCAATAAATTAGCCTTTTTTTTAATGGACTTTAAATATTAACTGGCGTTATCCGGAACATGAAAATAGTTGCACTCAATGAGAAGATGCTCTTAGTCCACGACCTTTGCAAAAATGTAAAATTCAATAAAAGATCAAAGTGTTGCGGCTTAACATTTGAAGAGCTAGCAGAATCCTGGCACGATGTGAGATGACTTCTATGGTTTTTGTCAAAGCGCGTCTTGTTCCTGTACATTGAGATACTATGAGCCAAGCTCAACAACTCATAACAATTTGATCAGCCTAATATTCCATTTTAGGTTGTGCTGTGAAAACTGCAAGGCCAGGATTGGCAGGTAGTTGCAATTGGGGGCACCCAGGTCATGGTTGGGCTGCTTTAGCTCAGTTAGACTGATGTGTCTGATTCCTGCTGAATGCTAATGCTTGGACACCAGTAACAAAAGAATACCTGCCTTACACTTACAGAAACTTTTCTCAAACATACGAAGAAGGAAAGGAAAGTTGCAGAGCATTGAAAACTTGCCAGCAGCGAACTGGCAATGTGCCAGACAGTCAGTGACACAGACCAGAAGGCAATATTTGGAGTAAATGTAATTTGATTTATGTTTCATCCATACGTGAATGATGAAGTCCATATTCTAAGTATTATATCAAGAGTAAATGGAAAATCAGCGATGTTAGTCATCATCTTTATAGTTGTTATTTGTCTTTTGCATCTGCCATTATAAAAACAATTCTAAACCACTCTGCTAATGTACAGTAGCTCCCATTCACTACCCTGTCATTTCAAGACCTTTGACTTCAAAAATCTGCTGCATCTTGTGTTTAAAATCATGAGAGGAATAGATCAGGGAGATGCCCAGAGTCTCTTGTCCAGAGTAGGTGGATCAAGGACCTTGGTTTAAGGTGAAGGGGAAAAGATTTAATAGGAATCTGAGGGGTAACTTTTTCACACAAAGGGTGGTGGGTGTATGGAACAAGTTGCCAGAGGAGGAAGTTGAGGCTGGGACTATCCCAACATTTAACAAACAGTTAGACAGGTACATGGATAGGACAAGTTTGGAGGGACGTGGACCAAACGCAGGCAGGTGGGACTAGTGTAGATGGGACATGTAGGCCAGTGTGGGCAAGTTGGGCTGAAGGGCCTGTTTCCACACTGTATCACTCTATGACTCTATCTTTCTCATTGCTCCATATTTAGGACCCACTGAAATAACCCAGTCAGTCAATGGCGACGTTCTCCTTGACTGCGACTTTAGTACACAGTCCCTCCTTCAGCCTCTGACCTGCCTGCAATCCTGGACACAGTTGACCATTCTCCCCAAATACATCTCTACAAGATGGTTGCCCCCACATTGTTCAATTGTGCAATCGGTCCAGTAATACCCAATGAATTTCTGCTGTGACTCCTTTTCCTGTACTATTACCTCTGCAGTCATTGATGCTTTGTTCCTCGTCTGCATCTAGTCCACAGGAACATCACTAAAATACATCATGCCAGGTTCTATTTAATCTTCATGGTCACCTGTGTAAGTGTCTCCATTTGCTCAGACCTCAATGATTACCTGATTACACTCTTGCGAAAAACTTTGGGATTGTGTAATATTTTAACAGCATGATATAACTGCAAGTTTTGCTGCATGTTGTTAAATGGTAATTTGTTATGCTAGATTATTTTTACAATGCAAGCTACTTTGTGATGGTCACTTCAGAAATGTTTCAATGGATCATTGCAGCTAGTACTAGCATCAGGATTTGTTAGATAGCTGTGTGACGACTAATATTATTCATTTTCACCTAATATGTTGGATATCATGCTGAAGAGAAGCAGTTACCATGCATAGGGCTGACACTTCTTTTTGTCTGCTAATGGGCATTTCCTATCAGACAGAAAGGGTTATCTGCCATCTTGGTTTGTAGGGAGAATCCAGAATCTGATATAGTTATGTAAAACATAAACATCCTACTCTTTCACATAGAGTAGACACAAGTAACACCACATACTGGAATCTTGAGCCAATAACACAAACAATATTCCCTATCCATGTTATAATCATCGAGTCATACGACAGGGAAACATGCCCTTCTGCCCAACTTGCCCATTTCAACCAAGGTGCCCGATACACACTTAGCCCATCCACCCGCATTTGGCCCATATCCTTCTAAACCTTTCCTATCCATGTACCTGACTAAATGCCTTTTTAAATGTAGTTTTAGTACCTGCTTCAACTATCTCCACTGGCAGCACCTTCCATACACCCACCACCTTCTGGGTAGAAAAGTTGCCCCTCAGGTTCCTATTAAATCTTTCCCCTCTCACACATTAAACCTACGTCCTCTGACTGAGGCTCCACTAACTTCTTGAGGAGAGGATGCAAGGATTTACCAACCTTTGTGTGAAGAAATTTCTCTTCGTTTCATTCCTAAAATAGTTCTTATTCTGATACGATGTCTCCATGGTGCCAAACTCCTCAGCCAGGAGACATATCCTCCCAACATTTACCCCTGTCAAAGCTTTAAAAGATATAGGCTGGTCTTCTCAACATCTCCTGATGTGACAGGCCAGCTAGTGTGGAGATCCAGTCTTGTGAATATTTTTTGCATTCCTTCAGTAGCAGCTATTTCCTCCTTTACGTGAGGAAACCAGAATTGTACAGAAAATTCCAGGTAAGGTCTCCTGACTGCACATATTCCAGTGCAATGTTCCCTCAGCACTGCCAGAAGTGTAAGCTGAGATTCTGACATGGTAGACTGGCTTAGTGTCCTAGCTAGTAGAGCCACTGCCTCACAGCCCTAGAGAGCCAGATTCAATCCCGACCTCAGGTCCTGTCGATCTGGAGTTTGCACGTTCTCTCTGCAACCACCTGGGTTTCCCCCGGGTTCTCTGGTTTCCTCCCACATCCCAAAGGCATGCTGGTTGGTAGGTTAATCAGCCATTGCAAAGTGCCCCTCGTGTGTAGGTTGAGTGGTTTAATCTGGGGGCTCAATGAGATTGTGGGGAGAATCTGGAGCAAACAGTCCCTCAATATGATGAGTGATGCTGAAGGTTTATTCCGTTTGATAAAGAATATATAATTGCCGTAGATGTGAACTAGATGAAAGTACTCTGTTTTGTGTTTTATGGAAAGTGGGAGAAACAAAAAGAGCAGTAATTCAATTTATTACTTCTGTAGATTCTGTACCATTCTGCTGCTGACGTTATGATGGGAAATTGGATACATTCCACGAAAATTGTAGGCCTATTAATTTTAACAAAATAGGAGAAATGACACCAGCATTGGTATCATCTGAGAAACAGACTGTTCTTGCTGAATGAGGGAGGCAGGATATTTCTGAATGTATATTGAAAATGTGCTTTAAGGTCAACTGAAAATCAATATCTGGCACCAGAAAGCTACAAGATTGATTCTGGCTGTCTTTTCTTGAAAATAAGGACTTTGTTTTCTGAAGTTTAGTTTGAAAATCAGCTGCATTTGTGCTCATGATTGTGTTGTGTCTTGGAGATTTCCCCTAATTGGATCCAAACGATTAATAGATATCGATCCTGTATCATCATCCACCACTTCATAGCAATGAATAATGCTTTGTTCAAGAGAAATGATGCATTGAGATCTTTTCAGTGAAAACCTAAATTGACCTTGCATTTCCCTTAGACTAATTATCACCGTACCTTTCCTGGTATATATCAGATTCTTGGCCAAGTTTTGTTTAGTTTAGTTCAGAGATACAGTGTGGAAACAGGCCCTTTGGTCCACTGAGTCCACACTGAGCAGCAATCCCTATACATTAACACTATCCTACACTGGGGACAATTTTTACATTTATACCAAGCCGATTAACCTACTTCGTTGGAGTGTGAGAGGAAACCAAAGTTCTTGGAGAAAACCCACGCAGGTCACAGGGAGAACGTACAAACCCGTACAGACAAGTACCCGTAGCTAGGATCAATCGCGGGTCTCTGGCACTGTAAGCGCAGTAAGGCAGCAACTCTACCGCTGCACCACCAACGGTCTGGAAGCCTGGCAGCAGAGTTGAAGGACATCTTGGCTCTGATCACCTCTTGCATTTAGAAATTATCCCCACCATGCCATTGATTTCCCTACTGTGGTTCTTGTAGTGGACTCTCTCTTGATCTTTAAGAGCTTCTGTCTACCAGCATTCACGTGTTCCAAAATGTGGATGGAAAACACTCTGAAAAGTCCCTGGCAGCTCAGTTTACATTCTGCTCCAAAATAAAAGCTTATGAAATGGCTAATTAATCCTGGCTCCAAAGAGATCTGGCTTTCTGAGCAATCAGGCAAAATATAGGCTCCATCAATGGCTGAAACAGTAACTGCACCCTGTCCTGTGTCTGCAGACTAAGTCACTGATCTGTGCTGAAAATAGACACAAAATGCTGGAGCTGCCCAGCGGATCAGGCAGTACCATTGGAGAAAAGGAATAGGCAACTTTTCGGGTCGGAATCCTTCAGACCATGGAACTGCCACCTATTCCATATTTCTGAAGAGGTAGCCTGAGCTGCTGAGTTACTCCAGCATTTTGTGTCTATCTTCTGTATAAACCAACATCTATAGTCCCTTCCTACATTGATCTGTGCTGTTGTTCCCACGGTCCCACGGGGGAAAGTCAGAGCAAAAGAACAGTAGATGACGATTCTTTGTCTCCTCGTGTGCATATGGACAATGGGTAAGAATCAGATCAGTCTTGGCTCTTGCTGTTCCCACAACTCCAAAGACGTACAGGTTTGTAGGTTAATTGGCTGGGCAAATGTAAAAATTGTCCCTAGTGGGTGTAGGATAGTGTTAATGTGCGGGGATCGCTGGGCGGCGCGAACCCGGTGGGCCGAAGGGCCTGTTTCTGCGCTGTATCTCTAAATCTAAAAAAAATCTAAAATCTAAAAACTCAATCGTTTATTGATATTTGACAAAAAAAAGAATAGTTGACTTACCAAGAGACTGCATTGTGTGTTGAAATACACCCCTGTACTCTTCAGCAGAGGTGTGGACCGAATGCAATATTTGCAAGGAAACAATATGGAAGCTGGTTTCTAATATAACATGGAATTAAAATGACCACTGAAAGCCTATGTCTGCACCCCTGTCATGACATTGTTGCTGGTGACTTTATCAAATCTTGTACTTTGGTGCCATGGAAACATCCAACCACCTACAATATACACTTCCACTCTACCTACAATTCTACATCAGCATTCTTTACTTCGTATGAATGATGCTTTTCACTCCACTTTTATCCTGTCAATGCTAAAATGTTCTAATGTCAATGAGATTTTTTTTTCTAAAATGCTCAGTTTTTAATTAAATAGTTTAATATTAAGCTGATATTCAAACCCTGCATTGCCTAACTTACTTATTTATCTGCATTGTTATCAATTTGTGAATCAAAATTCCGTGATATCTAAAATTTTATGTCAGTGGTTGACTTAACTTCACATGTGGGATGGGTTGGAGAAGAATGTTGGCAAATTTTATCCTAGGGTGTGTTTGTGTTTGTGTGTGCGTGCGTGCATGCGTGTGTGTACGTGTATGACAATAGACAATAGACAATAGGTGCAGGAGTAGGCCATTCGGCCCTTCGAGCCAGCACCGCCATTCAATGTGATCATGGTTGATCATTCTCAATCAGTACCCCGTTCCTGCCTTCTCCCCATACCCCCTGACTCCGCTATCTTTAAGAGCTCTATCTAGCTCTCTCTTGAATGCATTCAGAGAATTGGCCACCACTGCCTTCTGAGGCAGAGAATTCCACAGATTTACAACTCTCTGACTGAAAAAGTTTTTCCTCATCTCCGTTCTAAATGGCATACCCCTTATTCTTAAACTGTGGCCCCTGGTTCTGGACTACCCCAACATTGGGAACATGTTTCCTGCCTCTAACGTGTCCAACCCCTTAATAATCTTACATATTTCGATAAGATCCCCTCTCATCCTTCTAAATTCCAGTGTATACAAGCCTAGTCACTCCAGCCTTTCAACATATGACAGTCCCGCCATTCCGGGAATCAACCTAGTAAACCTACGCTGCACACATTGTGCACTCAACCGGTTCTGATAGACCTAGAAAACTAAATGTTAGGGTTGTGAGGCAAGGATGACCACTGCCCTCACAACTACCACCACATCTCATCCACACTCTAGCTGGCTCATCTTGTGCTTCAAACATTAAAGTAATATCTGAACAACTATCAAACTTTCCAGTTCTCCATGGAGTCCTGTATTCTGTACTAAAAATCAATTTGTGGCCAGTTCATAGCTTCTTTGAGCCACGTGGCTATCATAGCATGGAATAATATAAAGCTATTGGTCCTATCCTTATCTTTCCCAATCAGGATACAACCAAATTACATTAGCCATGTTAAGTATGAAGATCACCACCATCCAGTAGATTAAGCCTGGCTCTATCTGTCTACATCTCCTGGCTACCCAGAACAGTGATTGTCCTGCACTTACTGCTAAAACAATGCTTTTAATAAAACTATCCAGAATTTATTGGAAAAATAACAGGAGGTTCACAATGAATGGTCATTATTAGTGCATGGAAACAGCAGCAATTTATAATCATTGAGAGAAACCACAAAAGTTCTGATTTGCTACAATTGCTGAAAGAATTCAGCTGTTTAGTTTAGTTTAGTTTATACATACAGTGCCGAAACAGACCCTTCGGCCCACAGAGTCTGTGCCGACCAGCAATCCCCGCACACTAACACAATCCTACACACGCTAGGGACAATTTACAATTTTACCAATACAATTAGCTGACAAACCTGTACGTCTTTGGAGTATGGGATGAAATTGGACTTCCCGGGGAAAACCCACACAGGTCACAGGGAGAATGTACAAACTCCGTACAGACAGCACCCGTAGTCAGTATCAAACCCAGGTCTCTGGCGGTGTAAGACAGCAACTCTACCACTGCGCCAACGTGCCGCCCATCACTACCACACCTTGTTCACCACTTTCAAACCAGATAAGCTTCTTAATTTTCTGCAATTTATTTTGTTAGAACAAAAACATTTATGAGCTGTATCTTGTTTACATTTTGAGCACTATAGTCAGGCATTAGCAAAACAACACAAAATGCTTGAGTATCTCCAGGCAGTGTCTATGGAGCCAAATTACATTAGCCATGTTAAGTATGAAGATCACTACCATCCAGTAGCTGCTAAGCCTGGCTCTATCTGTCTACATCTCCTGGCTACCCAGAACAGTGATTGTCCTGCAGGGTAGATGGGTAATGTTTCATCAAACTGAATAAGACTTCTGACCTGAAATATCCCAGATCCATTCCCTCCAGTGATGTTGCCTGACCAGCTGAGTTACTCCAGCACTTTGTGTTTTGCTCAGGATTACAGCATCTGCAGTTCTTGTGTCTCCATTAGCAAAATGACTATTGTCCTTATAGTTCTCTGAATGCTGAAAACAACTCTTAATCATATTACTATGCAGGTGATGAGATTTTTAATATAATACTAGACCAAGTGGACCCGTTGGGCCCAAACCTCTCCTGCATTGGTGAAGCACCCTCTCCCCCCCCTCCCCCCCCTCCCCCCCTCTCCCCCCCCTCCCCCCTCACTCCCTCCCCTCCCCCTCTCCTCCCCCTCTCCCTCCCCCCTTCCACTTCCCCTCCCCCTCTCCCTCCCCCCCTTCCACTTCCCCTCCCCCCACACCATCCCCCTCAACCCCCCTTAACCTCCCCCCTCCCCCTTCCTTTCCTCCCTAGGAGATAGATTTAAACTTTAAAATGTGAATAAAAAATATAACACCAATTTCAATGAAACTTCTTCCATTTGCACCAAAGGGACGACGGTGAATAAGGTGGGCCTAAAATTGTCGCGCTATCGTTTACTGTTTTGGCTGTAGTTCAGGAACAAACAAACAAACAAACAAACGAGAGTTTTAGAATATAGATTAGTAATACCTACCTGCATGAAGCTTTCAAAATTGAGAAAGTAAACTTCTCATAGCTGATTTGACCCGAGGTAAGATTTATTTTTAGTTATATGGCTTTCTAAAACTATGAGGATGTATGATTAAAAATGCCAAAGGAAGATAAAATGAAATCTTAATTAATTTTGATACGTTAATAGACTTGACCCAATCCCACACAGATGTTTCAGATGAAATAATTTAAATGGAAGATTTTAATTAGAGGACTTTGTTGGTTCTGAAGGTCAAAGTAGTCATTGTTAATGTCGCTCTCTTCATGGACATGAATTACTCTTTTATTGTGTTTGTACCAAAGTATATTTTGGCTTGGCTTTGCTCAGAATTAAGCAATGTAGATTGTAAGAATTGATTAATAGTTCTTCTAAAGAAACAAAAGGTTGGATAGCAATAATATGAAACATGGTATCTCCTCTCCCAGGCTGAACTCGATCTTGATGTCCTGTTTGACTCAGATGTAAGTTGCAAATCATTATTCAGTCTGTTTCTCATCTGACTATGTTGCATCAAGCCAAGAAATTTTAACAATTTATTGGCAGCTCTTTCTGACTCCTCTGCCTAACTCATTAAAATTGCTGAAGTATGCATTCTATCTCCATACTTAATTATCCAAGCTCTTTGCTCTATTGGCTACTTCTCTGTCAATACATTGACTTAAAAAATCCATGCCCTTATCCACTCCAGATAATCTACTCCAAATACTGCACCATCAACCTGATTTGGTAGTCCTCACCACACGGTGGCCTTTCCCAACCTATCTGTACAATACACTGCTATTTCATCTCACAGTGAGTTTAGTTTAGCTTACTTTGGTTTATTCGTTTATTGTCATATGTATCAAGGAACAGTGAAAAGCTTTTGTTGAATGCTAACAGGTTAGCGGAAAGACAATATATGATTATAATCAAACCATCCACAGTGTACAGACACACCATAAAGGGAATAGAATAATGTTTAGTGCAAGATAAAGTCCAGTAAAGTCCGATCAAAGATAGTCCATGGGCCTCCACTGAGGTAGATGGTAGCTCAGGACTGCTCTCTTGTTGTTGGTAAAATGGTTCAGTTGCCTGATTACAGCTGGGCATATTCACAGCATTCTTCTGACTTTAACCTGTTATGCATTTCTTCATCCTCTGCACCAGCTGTAGCTGTGCCTTAGAATGTAGACCATAGAACAGTACAGTACAGGAGCAGGCCATTCGGCCCACAATGTTTGTGCTGAACAATCACTATGATCTCCTCAGCCATTCCACTTCTATATTCTGGCCACCTAGATACAGAATAAAAATAATAATTATTAGTAATTACAATGGTGAGCGGATTTATTTGAAAAATGTAAGCAGAATTCATGACACAGAGAGGACAGCCTCTCATTGATTTATAGAGGAGTGCCTCTTTAAATACCTCACGAGTGTTATTTGATTAGTAAAATATCAGTACAACTATTTTGTGTGCGAAAAAAAGTTAAATTGGTAAAATGTCATTCTATTTTTCCAATGTTTGATAGGCACAAGCTCTTAGGATCAATGATCTAATAATAAATTAGTGGGCATTTCAAAATAAATACAGAAAACAATGGAAATACTGGGCAGGCAATCTCCATGCCGTCAGAAATAGAGCAAAACATTTCAGGTTAACTTGAGGATGATGTTGGGAAACTTTGTAAGAAAGCTCTTCCTCATTCTGATGAAAGGCCATTGATCTGAAACATTAACTAGCGCTCTCTGCACAGATGGTCACTAACGTGTTCAACATTTCCAGTGGTTTTTGTTTGGACTTCAGATTAATACCTGCAGTTTTTTTGCTTTTCAAGTATTTGGTAATCGAGTAAAGGATCATTGGACTGATTTAACAGACGGTTCTGAAGCTGTGACCATTTGGATAGGTTTGTGCAGTGGATGTCGGTCTTCAGGCTGTATTTTAATAAGACGTATTGTGAGAAGGTTGTTACCAAGAAAAAGAGATCAGATCTAGAGAAAGTGTAGATGTATACATTGAAAGTTGCCTGACAGATGTGAAACAAAGAGTTGAGCGAGGTACCTGGATGCCCATGATATTGGAAAGGATTGGAAATGGTTTGACACTGTCGTCTTAGAGTCATAGAGTCATACAACACCGAAACAGGTGCTTGAGTCCAACCTGTAATGCCTACCATCATGCCCCATCTACACCTGTCCCACCTGCTCACGTTTGGCCCATATCCCTCTAAACCTTTCTTTTCTATGTAGCTGTCTAAATGTCTTTTAAATGCTGCTTTCGTATTTGCTTCAAGTGCCTCCTCTGGTGACACGTTCCATATACCCACCAATCTCTCTGTGCAAACGTTGCCCCTCAGATTCCTATTAAATCTCAACTTAAACCTATGTCCCCTGCTTCTTGCTTCCCCAACTATGGGTAAAAGATTCTTTGCATCTACCCTATCTATTCCCTTCATGATCTTATACCCACTATGAAATCACCCCTCATCCTTCTGCGCTCCAAGGAATAAAGTCCTAGCCTGCCCAACCTCTCCTAGTAGCCCAGGCTCTCAAGTTTTGGCCTTGTAAATTTACTCTGCACGCTTTTCCAGTCTCATTGAGTAGTGAAGCGGGTTTAAAGGATAGAGTGGCCTCCTCCTGTTCCCAATTTGTATGTTCACTTGTAATTTTGTTCTTGATATAAAAGCTGTTAAACCATGCATGCAATGTCTGCTTACTCTCATAACCTCAATGGTAGCCAACAGTATGTTCCCAGTGATATACAACTGGGGCACATTACTCTGCACCACACAATTGACCAAGGATGAATTTCTATTCAGTGATTTTTTTAGGCAAGAAAAATAGTCTAGAAGAATGGGCAGGCAACTGGCAGAACTAAGATGATATAGTTTTAAAACAAGAATTAAAATGGGAGAAAATGGGATTTTCCTCTACCCTGTGAAGGAGCAAAAGGAACATGAGGTGTGGAGGTCTAAGTTCATAACTTCATAATTCATCGGAGCAGAATTAAGCCACTTGGCCCATTGATTACTCCACCATTCAATCATGGCTGATCCATCTTTCCCTCTCAACCCCATTCTCCTGCCTTCTTCCCATAACCCTTGACACCATTACTAATCAAAAATCTGTCAATCTTTGCTTTAAAATACCCAATGACTTGGCTTCCACTGCTGTCTGTGGCAATAGATTCACCAATGCCTGATTAAGAAACTCTCATCTCCTTTCTAAAGGTACGTCTTTTTATTGCGAGGCTATGCCCTCTGGTCCAAGACTCTCCCACTAGTCCTCTCATCTTCTCCACTTTTACTTTATCCCAGGCCACATTGGGAAAGATTAAAAACAAAAGCAAAGTAATTATGAGGATTGTGAAAATTGGTCATTGGACCATGTCTGCTATTCTGAACACAGTCCAGCCTTCAGAGCACGAGGCAAGATTTCAAAATAAACATTTGGATCAAAAAGGGCAAGCTATCAAGGGCAAGGAATATCAATGAGTAAAGGATGGAATTTAAGAAGAAGGCATTGTGTAACTCTTACACCAAAGGGGGTATAAATTCAATGTAGGAAATGTCAAACAATTTCATGCAAAGCAAAAATAGCTGATTTGCTTTTCTCAGGCAATGTTATTTAACCTCCCACACAAGGCATTGAAAGTCAAATTTATCTTGAAAGAAATAACCCAATACATCCAATGGAGTATCTGAGTAGGTCAGGTTCAGCCCATGCAGATGGTGGATGATGGTAGCTACTTACACTATGGGCAGCTTACTGGAAAAGCGGCATTATTAAAAAGGAGGCAGGGTTAAAATGACAACATTATGGCAGAAGAAGAGAATTGTGTCTGTGCAAGATATCACCTTAAACTGAGGTAAAGAATAAGGTGAGCCTATCACTTATGGATCTTGTCAAAGGAGCCTATTTTCAAAAGTGCTCATGTTGTCTTGGGATTCTTCCAATTTGCCCTTAAGGCTTGGATGGAACTCTCCCAAGATGAGCTTCGAAGCGAATTCCTTTCAGGGCTTAACTCTTGGAAAACCACTCTAGCTTGGAGTCACTCTCTGAACTATAAGAAGCTTTTAAAAACTGTTTTAACCCTTTACATCTTTGAGTTCTAAATCATGATTGAAATGCATCTGTTTTCCAAGTTCCCTGAAAGGTTGAACTCTCTGATATGACTTTGGGTGGAAAAAAAAGGCTTCCAGTCGTACAACTCTTAACATGGCCTCAGTACATCTGAAATGCTTTACAGTCAGTGACATATTTTAGGAATGTGGTCATATTTATAATGTAGGAAACATACCAACTAACATCAAGCTCCCACAGACAGCATGTGACAAAGGAAAGAAAAGCAAACTTATGATTAAGATTAAATAGGACAGCAGAGAGAATTCTCTTGTTGACTTTAGAAACAGTGAGATTGGATCTTTCCTATCTATCTGAGAGAGCAGGTAAGGCTTTGGTCTGATGTTTCATCTATAAGATGGCACCTCCAACAAAGCAGCACCCTCTGGGTGTATGAAAGAACTGCAGATGCTGGTTTAAACCAAAGATAGACATGAAATGCTGGAGTAACTCAGCGTGACAGGCAGCATCTCTGGAGAGAAGGAATGGGTGACGTTTCAGGTCGAAACGTTCAGCCTAAAGAAGGGTCTCGACCCAAAAAACATCACCCGTTCCTTCTCTCCAGAGATACTGCCTGTCCTTTTGAGTTACTCCCACATTTAGTGTCTAGCACTCTCTGTCTATCACACAGTTGGGATACCAAGAAAGAAGGGTAAAGGTAAGGCAAATTACAACTTTTTATAATCACGAGCTTGTGGTCATATTATTAATTATTTTATACGTACAGGTATTGTATCATTTAATAAGTGCATTTAATTTATTTCTAATTTTCTTTGAAATGTCAAGAAAGTTCAGAAGCAGCCAAAAACCTGCGAGACAACCAGTACCACCACCAGCAACTTTGGAGCGAGATTTTAACCTTGGAGAGGAGTGCCAAATGACGCTCTGATAGAGAAATGGGCTCTTCTCATCAGGTCCATGATTTCACTAGATGTAGATGTGACCTCCACTTTGTAATTATTTTGCAGACTGATCAGGAATCATGACTTTCACTCCTTGCAAGTAATAAATTGGTGCAGTACGGTATAGAGTGCCTTCTGATTGAAGTGGGGAAAATAGTTCTCTATCCAAGGTAAAAGCTAAAAGTTCACCCCTGTCATCGGGAAGAAAGTACAGGAGCCAAAAAACGGTAACATCCAGGTTCAGGAATAGCTTTTTCCCTACAGCCATTCGGTTATTAAACACTGCAAGCTCAAATTAGTGCTAAACTGCATAGACTATTATTACACTATTATTGTTTATTTGTTTTTTATGTGTACGTGTGTGTGTGTGTGTGTGTGTGTGTGTGTGTGTGTGTGTGTGTGTGTGTGTGTGTGTGTGTGTGTGTGTGTGTGTGTGCGCATGCACACACTGAACTTTTTTTTCTCATTTATTATATTGTTTACAGCGCACTATGTTTACATATTCTGTTGTGCTGCTGCAAGTAAGAATTTCATTGTTCTATCTGGAACATATGACAATAAAACACTCTCTCTCTCTCAATTATGGCAATTCTGTGCTTTGCACTGATTCCTTTCAGTCACACAACATTTTACATTAATCAAGTAATGCATGGTTGCTCCAAGCTGATCCATTTAGAAGAAGTCCAGAATTATGTGTTTAAATAATTTGCTGGATTGTTCTGGACACACACACACACACACACACACACACACACACACACACACACACACACACACACACACACACACACACACACACACACAACGCACACACACACACACACACACACACACACACACACACACACACACACACACACACACACACACACACACACGCACGCACACACACACACACACACACACACACACACACACACACACACACCCGCGACACAGCGGAGCAGCGGTAGAGTTTCTGCCTTACAGTTCTTACAGCGCCAGAGACCCGGGTTCAATCCTGACTACGGGTGCTGGCTGGATGAAGTTTGGGCATTCTCCCCATGATCGCTGGATTTCTCCAAGATTTTTGGTTGCCTCCCGCACTCCAAAATTGTACAGGTTTGGCTTGGTATAAGCGTAAATTGTTCCTCGTGTGCGTAGGATAGTGTTAGTGCGGGGATTGCTGGTCGATATCGATGGGCCTGTTTCTGCGTATATATATGGGCCTATATATATATATATATATATATATTTGATAGGGAGTGCAATTCAAGTTTTGGAGTGGTACAAAGCATTTGAATGTAATAAATGATGAAGAGCATTGTAACAGGGTGCAGGAAGAGATGAACAAGTGAAATGGAGAGGCATGTGGCAGTGGAATTTAATGCAGGTAAGCTTGATAGTCTGTGCTAAGTGTGTTGCAGGTGATAGTATATTTCAGGTGAAACAATATGGAAGAGACGGCGTAACTATTTTTTTGAGGAAACTATGTTTACAAACCTTTTTAAACTTTAGGGCATATTAAATAATAAGATGATTAGGAACACTGTTATGATAATTGGCTTTGTAATTTTGAGTATTAAATCATCAACACCAGCAGGCATGCTAAATCATTTATATATCACTAGTAAAAACAAAGAACTGCAGATGCTGGTTTACACAAAAGGACGCAAAGTGCTGGAGTAACTCAGTGGGTCAGGCGGCATCTCTGGAGAACATGGAAAGGTGACGTTTCGGGTCAGGACCTTTCCTCAGACAGATTGTTGGGAGGAGGGGACATCTCACTAGTTATGTCTGAGATGCAATATTGTGCGGTATTTCTGGTCCCTTATTTTAGGAGGGATATCAAAGCAGAGCAACTTTTCCAGAGGGGTAATATGACATGGAACATCAACTAAATGAAGGGAAGACAGGTTTGTAGGGATATGGACCAAGCGCAGGCAGGTGGCCGGTGTGGGCAAGTTGGGCCGAAGGGCCAGTTTCCACACTGTATCACTCTATGACTCTATGACCAAAGAAAATTGTGGGGTGTCCTTTTGGAACAATAGAGAAAACTTGTTTCTCTGGCAAGCAACTTGGTAAATAACTGGCCAAGATTTAGAGAGAAAATTAGATTTTGCTTGTTGTACAATGTGTTAATAAAAGCAGGACTCCACCGCCTGAAAGACTACCAAAATTAAAACCCACTAAAACTTCCAAAAGACATTTGGACATGATGCCGAAGATCAACACTAAGAATGTGCAGAACTGCTATATGTTTGGTAATTAGCACATGATGATTAGCCCTTATGATAAGAAATGGAGATGGAAGATTTTAGGTACCTGTGAGATTTTAGGCTACTGCCCAATTTGAAATTTATGGTTTTATATGGTGGTTTCAACAGTAATTCTACTTTCGGCAAAAATATCATAAACTCACATTTTCTACAGTGCAACTATCCAACTGTGAAATAGCTGAAACATTTCTTAATGCAATTAAGAATAGTCACTTCAAGTGGAATGTTTTTTTGTTGTAAACTAAGTCTGATAAACAAGGCAATGTAAAAGTATGGTACAAAGACCATCTGAGAGGGGAAAAATGCACGTTATCTTGAAAGAATTGCCACAAATCTGAAATATATTGAAAGTGGTCTCTTTCCAAAAATATTAATCATTTACCTGGCACATGCAAAGGCAAGAGGATAAAAGCGAACCAACTCTGCCAGACAGGGAATCTTCACAGAGCAGGACATGTCACTGCACTTTATTATTTCTGAAATGTTAACCTGCTTTCCAGCATCAAAGGGCATGGAGTGAGGAGAGATATAAATAACTTCTAAAATGTAATGGTTTAGATAAAATGGTCGAGTTTGATATCAATCACACGATGGAATGAAATGAAAAGCTTAGCACTTGGTTTAATGTTGAACTCCGAAAGGAACTGAAATACTCCTCAGTGTGGCAACTGTATTAGAGGAAGGGCGCAGAAGGCATTTTATGTCACTGTTTACGAATAGAGTGCACGACTTGAAAGATTAATGGAATAGGAAACAAACTTTCAAATGATTTGGTGCAAAGTTAAAAAGGAATACATTTAAGAACGATGGCAAGCAGACAACTGCACAGTGACAGTAACAAAGGTAGCTGTGTGGAGGTTGCGAAATATGAGGTGCTGTTCCCTATGAGGGAAATGTAGAAAATATGTAGAAAATATGAGGTGCTGCCAGATTTGCCGTCATTTTCAAGGTCCGGTTTTTATAGGTGTAGAGTTCTTAACCTGACCATGAAAGCCCATTGTCCTGGAGACATTGCAGGGTCGTACTGGCCAAGTTTGTTGACAGTGACCTGGCAATTTAATAATTTCTGCGGGTGATCTCCAACATTGCACTGTGCACTGTCCTCATTGTCATGTAGATAATGACGATCATCCTTCCTGCTTCTATTCGCAATGTTGATGCAGATCTACAGTGGAGCTCATGGCTAGCAGTCATTCCCACTGACAAATCCAGCATGCTATGTGAGTTGTTACTAATCTTGTTGTCTCCTAGTTGCTTGTTTTCTTAATGTCCACAAGAATCCAACATAATAATCTGTATTCTTCAGGATCTGAATCATATCTTGCTTAATGATTAGAATAGGTACTGATCGATTCTAAGGCGTAAACTTTGGGTAAATGTATTAAGTGTGAAGATTCAGCATTGCATTCTTGATGTTCTGGTGCTGTTTTATTAAGATAGGATATAACAGTAAAACCTTTCATAGACACAAAATGCTGGAGTAACTCAGCAGGTCAGGCAACATCTGTGAAGAAAAAGAATAGGTGACATTTCAGGTCGGAACCCTTCTTCAGACTGCCATAGAGAGGGCAGAAGGCTGTCCGGGGGAGTCCACGAGGAGGACGACCATTGGAGTCGGGAGAAGGGGTCATCACTGGATGGTGAGGACTCCTTCCCTTAGAAAAAGGCATGGAGGTGAAGGCGACGGGAAAAAAAGCTCTACGTCACATACACCAGAACTCGTTAAGGTGGGGGCAGAGAGGTACAAAGGTAAGGCCTCTGTTGAGGACAGACCATTCTAAGTCAGAGGTAGGTCGGGTGGGGGAGGATAGTGAAAACACAACAAGGATGAGTTGGGGTCGGAGGACGGGCAGATGAGTTAGAGGAGGTGTAGGCGAGGCTCATCTGCAGTTCCTTCCTACATAAAACCTCTCATCCAATTATATATTGTGGATAAGTGCAAGCAGAGGACTGAAAGAGACTTTATATTGTTAATTGGTACTTTTATTGCACACGAGATGCAATAAAAATGAACTGCAGATGCTGGTTTATACCAAAGATAGACACAAAATGCTGAAGTAAGTCAGCGAGTTAGGAAGCACCTCTGGAGAAAATGGACAGGTGATGTTTCATTTTGTGTCTAACTTTTATTGCACAGTTTGGTTGAGACCTCAGTTCCTCTCATCCACGTATTGGAATTACAGATTGCTTTTATTTAAAGTGATTACACGTTCTGAATGTTTGCTGTCACGCTCGTACAAGCAGAGGGTTTATCTCAAAAGAGTATGGCCAAAATACTAAGAGAATGATTTAGTGGATGTGCCCCTGTTCCCATGAGACTTGTGACGACTCTCTTGAATTGAAAATCTGTCACAAGAGGCATGGTTTTGAATGAAACCCAATAATTGGTATGGGGATAGAGGAATGTGAGACTGCCTGTGCCCATTGAGTTTCATCGTGATAGTGGCTGGAAAGGAAAATCAGGTGAGCAAACCTTTCCTGCAACCCCCGAAGTTAAAATCTGCCCCACCCTCTTTAATATTTTTAGGTTGGTTCAAATCCAAAGTTGTATTTACATCAATTATTGAGGAGAAAGGAGGGTTCGAGTTGACGACTTGTCTTCTGGTTAGGTTACCTTTTATTTTGTTGCTGACCAAACGAGTGTGGGAAGTATTTTTTTGGCCTGCATTTAAAGTGACCTGCTGCTCTCATCGGGCAATAGGTATAGACGTGTGAAAACACACCTCCAGATTCAGGGCCAGTTTCTTCCCAGCTGTTATCAGGCAACTGCACCATATTGCCAACAACTAGAGAGCAGTCCTGAACTACTATCTACCTCATTGGAAACCCTCGGACTATATTTGATCAGACTTTACTAACTTTATCTTGCACTAAACAGTATTCACGTTATTCCCTTTATCATGTATCTGTCCGCAGTGAGTGGCTCGATTGTAATCATGTATAGTCTTTCCGCTGACTGGTTAGCACGCAACAAAGACTTTTCACTGTACCTCAGAACACGTGACAATAAACTAAAATCAAACTCGTTTTTGTCATTCTTTGTGGTGTGGCCTTAGAAATATTTCTGGTTGGAATTTTGGCCAGAGCATTGATGTTTACTAACTTCACATTCAATTTATTTGGTAACTTGTAGCTGTGAAAAGTTACACAAGTTGAACGTTAGCAACACAAAATACATGTCATTGTTGGTAGCAAAGTGATGTTAAAAAAACCTCTTCATGATATTTGTAAGAAGAATGAATATAATTTCTAATGTAATATTAACACATTTATAGTAATTTGATGAATCAGCAGAATATTAACCGGGCGAGCTAATGAACTCTGACAAGTGCTGTTAGCTCGGTTAAAATTACCCAAATATCAGATCTGCACGTAAAAGTTTGCCGAGATTTTAAAATTAAGTAATCCAGGATTTTACTACAAACTTACTTGCATGATTATGTGGTTCCGTCATTGGATTGCTGCCATTTTCCAAATGGTAGTGGGTGGGAAATATAGTTGTGTTGCACCTGATTGTAGCTACAGTAACACCACAGATAACTGGGGAACTCTCATATGTTAGATGAGTGTCTGACAGACTTGTGGCTTACCCCACATTGTCATTTTGTGTGCTAAAGGTTATTGGAACTTAATCTAGGCCAGCACTTCTAGGTTGAGCCTTTTACTGTGAAATATTGTCCTGTTCAAGAATGGAAAGGAAGAGGAGCATTAGAGGGACATTACACAAGTCAACATCAACAAGGCAGCAGCAGTCCCACAATCAAGAAGCTTAATGTGCTGGCAACTGCCCCATTAAGCCATTTTGAATAATCCTATCTCAGAGAGAGTGGTGAATCTGTGGAATTCTCTGCCACAGAAGGTAGTTGAGGCCAGTTCATTGGCTATATTTAAGAGGGAGTTAGATGTGACCTTTGTGGCTAAAGGGATCAGGGGGTATGGAGAGAAGGCAGGTACGGGATACTGAGTTGGATGATCAGCCATGATCATATTGAATGGCGGTGCAGGCTCGAAGGGCCGAATGGCCTACTCCTGCACCTATTTTGTTTCTATGTTTCTATATTCTCTGGGGTATTCGCTTGGGCAGCTTACAACCCAGCAGAAGGAATCTTGATTTCTCTAATTTCAAGTAACCCTTGCATTCCCGCTCTCTCCACCCCTCACCCACCTAGTCATCCTGCTAGTTTCACTGTCATCGTACTTAGTTTCACTGTTTGTATCCACTCATTATCACCTTTTCCACGGCCAACATTGTACCACTGTGGGCTCTACCTTTCCTTGATTATTGTTGCTGGCTTTGATTTGTTCTTTTCATACCTTTCATTCATTTGTTCTTTGCACCTTTTCATACCTCTAGTTTCCCTCTCCCCTGAATATCAGTCTGAAGAAAGGTCTTGACCTGAAATGTCACCTATTCCTTTTCTCCAGAGATGCTGCCTGACCCATTGAGTTACTCATGTATGTGGTGTCTCTTCTCTACTAATGCTCTCCTTAAAACTAACTTGAACAATGGAAATACAAGTTAATTGTACAAGGAGAGACTTGTATTTATCTCTTTCCCATTTCTAGCATTGAATGTTTCTCCTTCCTTAGATGCTGCCTGACCTGCAAGTTCTTCCAATGTTTTCAGTTTCTATTTCAGATTTCCTGCATGAGCAGTTAAAAAAAAAATATTATAACCAGCTTGTCCGAACTTGAAGATACAGGCAAAAATATACATATAAAACATAACTTTGTGTAGATGCATAGGAATAGTCAAGTATACTTACAGAAATCTTGCTGTTTAACAAAACAGGTGGCATTTTTAGATATTTATTCTGAGAAGATTTGCATTGATATAACGAAGATAGACACAAAAAGCTGGAGTTACTCAGCGGGACAGGCAGCATCTCTGGAGAGAAGGAATGGGTGACGTTTTGGGTCAAGACCCTTCATTGATATAACGTTGTTTGATTAAATTAAATTCAGCTCATAAGCCATTCAGTTTTCTGACGTCTGAAACTGTTTCTCAGATGCCACTGAGTAAATACCAGAGAACTATTTCAGCAGCTCCATTTCCTTGAGGCAAGTGAAGGATTGACATACGCCAAGGGTAACCGTACTTGAAGAGTGAATGACTTGGTTTATTGGCAGCTCACCTCAGCCATTTCTAGAACTGAACTGAATTGATGCTAGGGTCATTTGACTCATTGATTTTTCACTACTGTCTCATTTTGTTTAGAAAATAAATTTGTAGCATATGTCTGAAATGGAGGAAAATCCTCTCTCCTATCATTTGCAGTAACAGATCTAGGGTTTTTTTCAGTTTTAACTAATTTTAGAAAGGAGAAAAGAAAAGCAAGCAGAAGGATTCTTTGGGAAAATTGCTTTATATTTATTTCACCAAAATAGTTAAGTACCAGCGATAAAATGCCGTGCAAAATGTACAATTTACTTTCAGGATGCTCTCAAGATATACGTGTGTACCCTTAACCAATTCCACTTGTTTGCGGGCTTCACTGATAGTGGCTGGGTGGTAGCGGGAAACAAAAGAGAAAACATGGTTGGAAATTGGACAGAAGATGTGTGAGTAATTATGTGGGTTAAAAAGATTTTGGTGAAAATAGAGTTCGTGGAAATCTTGAACCACCATAAGTACTAAAGAAATGACATATCTGTGGTTATCAGCAAACTCTGCACAGATGGACTTTCACACAAACATTTAAAAAAATCATTCCCAACCTCTGGAATAACACAGATGTTACTCACAGAAACTATAACTTAGGTAAAAAAATAAGCACAAAATAAGAAGAAATTGTTAATAAATGTGTTTGAGCCTTTTTTTGTCGACAGATGCTGATGGACTCATTGAGTTCCCCCCCAGCAGATTCGAGCATCTGCAGTCTCTTGTGTCTTGATGACACAAAGGAGTACTTTCCCCATTTGAAAAACTTTCGAGAATTATTTTCAATGTGTTGCCAGCATGCTAAGTAATGTTAAAAAAAAAACATTAACTGTGATGGAAACCTAAGGTACACAGTGATCCATCTGTAAGAACAAGTTTAGGTTCTATAATGATAAGAATGACAATTGGAGGAATTATCTAAAGGCTGACGTTGGGATTGTGTAAGTACACAATTCCCTCTGTTGAGCAAGATTATGCAAAATCTCTACATATGTAACAAATTATGCTTAAAGAGACAGAAGCAGATTGAAATTTGGTGCATCTTTGAAGCTTTTTTCATAATCAAAATTAATATATTTTGCCAAACAACAATAATAACTGAAAAATACCCCAAAACAAAAACAAAACACAAGGAATTCAAATCCCATTTACACCATGAGTAATTTCATGGATCTTGTGAGCTCATTGGAATAATATGATCTGCTAGTGGATGTAATGTTGTTTTGTGACATAAAAGGCACCAAGGGGTTAGGAGGGGGTTGAACGTCGGGGGAGATCAGGAATTTGGCATTGAGTTAGAGGAAGGGTGGCTGAGTTGCTGCCTAACAGCGCCAGAGAACCGTGTTCGATCCTGACTGTGAGTGCTGTCTGTACAGGGTTTGTAATTTCTCCCCGTGACCGCGTGGGTTTTTCCCAGATGCTCCAGATTCCTCCCACACTCCAAAGACGTAAAGGTTTGCAGGTTAGTTTGGCTCTTTCCGTGCCATATCTCTAAACTAAACTAAACTCAACATAAAATTATTACATTGAATGGCAGAGCAGGCACAGAGACCTGACTGGTCTTTCCAGCTTTGTTTTTTTCTGTTCCATTCATCCTTACCTTTTGTACAGTAGTACAGGTTGGACTAAAGATTTAAATCAAGCGAAGGAGCAGATTTGTACCCTTTGCAACATTATGGTTTTTCAACACATATGCCTGGAAATTCAGCTCTGACAGGTGGCACAAAATTCATAGAACCATAGAGTTGTACAGCACAGAAATGGGCCCTTTGGCCTATCGCATCCATGCTGGCCGATTTGCCCATCTATATTAATCCCCTTTGCTGTGCTAGGACCATATCCTTCCCTATTTAAATGTCTGTCTAAATTCCACCAGCTCCTCTGGCAGGGGTTGCAGATTTCATTCACTTTCCGTTTAATTCAGTAGAATAAATTCTGGAGGCAGAATTCAGCCTGCTGGCAATTCAGCACATATCCCACTTTTTATTTTATTTTAGTACTTTCTCAGTTGCATTATCATATCTTCTGGAGGCACAAGAAACTGCAGATGCAAAAACCTTGAGCAAAAAGTAATTGCTAGAAGAACTCAGCGAGTTCGAACGCAGCATGTGTGGAGAGAAATTAACTGGCGGTGTTTCAGGTCGGGGCTGTTTGAAGAAGGGTCCCAACATGAAATGTTGTCTGTCCGTTTCCCTCTGTGGGTGCTGCCTGACCTGTGGGGTTCCTCCAGCAATCTGATATTTGCTTATCACATCTTCTGTTATTTAATCTCTCTCACCTTGCATTGTTTCACAGACCTCCTATGATTTATGTCCTCTCTTCTCCTCCCCCCTACCACACCTATCCTCCCCCTTCCCCCCCCCCCCCCCCTACTCACCTCCACTTCATGCCCCAACCCATGGATTTCTCTGCATCTTTTTTCACTAACTCTTCTCTGATTTGATGGCAGGTTATTGACTTGAATTTCCATTCTGTTTCACTCCACATTTGCTGCCTGGCCTTTTTGTGTATTTCCAGCACATTAGATTTTATTTTAGATTTCCATCATTTGCGTTGTTTTGCTTTTGGAGTTATACTTTACAATTTATTCAGAGTTCTGAAATATTTGAATGATAGATATTTTTGTAGAAATCTTGTAGACATTTATGAAAATGTAAATCTTGTATAATTCTGCATAGTTTTGCATTTTAATTAGCATCAAATGTAGTTCCCTTCAGAACTGAGTTAGTTAGTGAACCTAGAGATGCAAAATAATGAACAATATTTCTGCTACAAAATACTTACTGTGGAATTAAAATTATTTTAAAATCCTTCCAATTCACTATTAACAACTTCTCAGTAACTTGAAAAATGTTGAAACATAGACATAGAAAATAGGTGCAGGAGGAGGCCATTTGGCCCTTCGAGCCAGCACCGCCATTCAATATGATCAGTACCCACAATCAGTACCCCGTTCCTGCTTTCGTCCCATATCCCTTGATTCCGTTAGCCCTAAGAGCTGTATCTAGCCCTCTCTTGGTGTCAGGCATTCCTGCTACGACTGTGTGGAAGGTAAAAATTGCAGTGATTCAAGACTTTTATCTCATCGCAAAGCACCTCATAACCAGTGAAGTTTGTAAAATGCAGCTGCTGCTGTTGAAAGTATGCAAGAAGTATGAGTGAGACTTGGCCATAAGACTCCTTGAGCCCACTTTACCATTCAATAAGATCTTGTCCTCATCTCCATTTACTTGCCAGATCTCCTTCACCTTTGATTGTCCTGGAATTGAAAGACCTATTTTGACCCATAATATTCTCAATGATTCAACATTTACAGTTCTCTAAAGCAGAGGATTTCTAAAGTTCACAAGCTTTTCAAGAAGAAATTCTTCCTCATATTTTCCTGGATATTTTTAAGGCGGTGATTGATAGATTCTTGATTAGTAACGGTGCCAGGGGTTATGGGTAGAATGCAGGAGAATGGGGTTGAGAGGGAACGATAGATCAGCCAAGATTAAGTGGCGGAGTAGACTTGATGGGCCAAATGGCCTAATTCTGCTCCTAGAACCTATGAAATGAACTCATCTCAGTCCTGAGTGGCAGGCCCCTTATATCAGTCCTTAATTATCTCACAAGGTAAATATCCTCATAGCATCTATCCTGTCAAGGATCCTGAGTATCTAATAGTCATCTCCCCTTCTTCTAGACTCCCAATGGTTCAGATTGATTCCTCGCAACCTTTCACTCATCAACTACCTCATCCCAGTAATTGGCCGAGTGAATTATCACTGTACCATCACCAAGAGAATGTGTGGTTCCTTAAATAAGGACACCAAACATTGTTTAGTGTAGAGATACAACATGGAAACAGACCCTTCGGCCCACCGAATCCATGCCGGCCAGCGATCACACTTACACCAGTTCTATGTTATCCCAGTTTCACATTCTACTCACTCGGGGCAATTTACAGCAGCCAATTAATTTACAAACCTGCACACTTTGAGAACGTGGGCGGAAACTGGAGCACCTGGAAAAAAAACCATGCGATCACAGGGTGAATATACAAACTGTGTACATACAGACAGCACCCGTAGTCAGGATAGAAAGCGGATCTGTGGCACTGTAAGGCAGCAACACTGTGTCACTGTGCTGCCCTTTGTGGTATACAGTGTGAGTGGGCTCCAGGCCCTGTACAGATGCAGCCAGACTTACCTACTCTACCACTGTGTCACTGTGCTGCCCTTTGTGGTATACAGTGTGAGTGGGCTCCAGGCCCTGTACAGATGCAGCCAGACTCACCTACTCCACTGCTTCATTTTCTATCAAGGAAGATCAACATTCCATCTGTCTTCTTATTAACTTGCTCGGCCTGCATTCCAGCCTCCCTCATTTCTTGTATGATCTACCTGGATCACCACATTGGAGTGTCTTGTCATTTAAAAATAATATTCTAGAGGCAAATGCAATAGATTCAAAAACATAATATTTTAAAACTTTAAAAAAGTAGCCTGCTTCGTTACTCCAGTACATTGTGTCCCTTTATGTAAGCCGGCATCTACATTTCTTGTTTTCAGCTTGACTAGCAATAAACTGATACAAGAAACTGCAGATGCTGGTTATGTAACTCAGTCAGTCAGGCAGCATCTTTGGAAACACATGGATATGTGACATTTTGGGTTGGACTTTGCATCAGAAACTTTAGCGTCTGAAGAATGGTCCTGACCCTAAACATCATCTATCCATGTTCTCCAGAGGTGCCTCCTGACCCACTAAGCTACTCCATGATTTTGTGTCTGAACTAGTTAAGTTTTTTTTAATGGAAAAGAGAATGTTGACAAGCATACCAAAACTTCTGAATGTTCCTTTATACCTGCCTTGACATATTTAACACCCCCCTCGTTTACTGGGACAGTCATCATGGACTTTACTTTGTAATCTTACACAAAGGATAGGACATGTGCAAATGCTGCCCTTTCTCAGTATAGCATTAGACAGTTGCCTCACTTCATTTGTTTATGCTCTGAACTGCAGCTTGGACCCATAACCTGGAACTCAAAGGAAATTCTACCACCAATTAATCCAAACTGACACAACATTTACTTTCTCTATTCTTTCTGTTTAAAACAAAATATATACAATCTGACACTGAATTACTTCCATAAGTAAAACTTCCTGTTTCACCACCATCTTGTCGGCCCATAATAAATAATCTCACCAAACCTACTCCCAAGTTTTCAAACTATTGTTCGAGCTACATCAGGCCAGTGAATAAAAGTAAGTGACACCACACAGAATATTCTTATTCGGCTTAAAATGGCAAATTGTCCCTGTTGCTTGGAGTTAGGTTTGCATTTGTCTCTTAGGGAAGGATTTGCAATAACAACCAAACATAAATAATCCATTTTGTCATTATCCTTACAGTAGTGGTCTTAAAAGGAAATAGGAAGATTTGATTTGCTGTAGCCTCTATCACGCCCCTCTCAGGACATCCCTAATTCTTTATCCACCGAAGTAACTATTTAAAAAAAAGATATGTGTCAGCCAATTTACACACAGCAGGTTTGTACAAATATTGATAATAATGTCATAATGTGCACATATTTTTAGTCATACTAAGCAATGAACAAATACTGCACCCCAACCATGATGCCTCCATTTTCCCTTGAAATAGTGCAAAAAATCTTTTCTACATGAGAGAGCAGATCAGACCACAATTTAATGCTTCATCTGAAAGAAGGCACCTCGAACGCAGTGGTAAACATACTCTGCCAGGCTAGAGTCTGTGCCTGGATCTTCATATTGACGTCCATGGAGTTTGACTTGAATTCAGAACATTGTTACATGGAGGCTAGAACGTTACAAACTATATGACAGTGAACATGTAGAACATTAAACAGTCCAGCACAGGAACAGACCCTTCAGCCCACAATGTCCATGCTAAACATGATACCAAGATAAACGAATCTCCTCTCCGGCTCGTAAACCATATCCCTCCATTCACTGCATATCCATGTGCCTATCCAAATGCCACTAATGCACCTTCCTCCACCACTGCCCCTGACAGCGTATCCCAGGCACCCACCACCTGCTGTGTTAGAAACTGGCCTGGTTCATCTCCTTTAAACTTTACCCACCTCCCCTTAAAGCTCTTCCCTTTGGTTGATACCCAGGAAAAAGTTCTGATTGACTATCCAATATATGCCACTCATAATTTTATATGCTTCCATGCCTCAACCTCTGACATTTCAGAGAAAGCAATCTAAGTTTGTTCAAACGCTCAATAACCACTAATCTAGGCAGCATTCCAATAATCCTGCAAATTAACATTTTTACTGATACATAAAGTTTTAATAATGGAAAAAATGCCCCAGGTTCTCTTTTAATTCCATGTAGTTAGACTAAGTGATATGAAATATGCATGTATAATCTTTGAAACATATTGTGAATTGGAAATATGCTCCGTTTCTGTGTGTTTAAGCTCGGAGATATTCATTTACTCAGGAACTAACTGTGGGACACACAATTATAACCGGGAATGCTAACAGCATGAAAATCCCCACACGGCACTTGAAGTCATGGATGGTATCATGCAACATGCTAATGGATTTCACAGCAGCAAAGTGAGATTTAATCATATTCTTAAGTTTCTCAGTAGTCGCATGATATCCTCAAATGATTTCTGTAAGAAAATTAGCAGATACAAATTGCAGTGGAAAGCTAAGTGATTAGAGGAATGAAGCCTATATGATTCTTTTGTTAAGCATAAAATTTGACCCCGATGCCGGCAATGGGTTGGTGACAGGGGTGGACTGAGATGCCAACTATGTTCACACATTTGTAGCTCTATTGATGTGTGTAGCATGCAGTGTACATGGCTCTATTGATGCATGTAGCATGCAGTGTACATGGCTCTATTGATGCGTGTAACATGCAATGTACATGGCTCTATTGATGCATGTAGCATGCAGTGTACATGCACACACACACATGTGCACGCACACACACGTACACACACATACACACACATGCATGCACACACACACGCACACACACACACACTCACACACTCACCCGCATGCACGCATGCACACACACATGTCCACGCACATATACACACACGCACACACGCACACACATCTGTCCAAATAATTTTCTTTAGCTTTGCCTTCCCCATCCCCTCCCATGCCTGGTTCCATCTGCCCATTACCGCTCCCCTCTGTTTCCACCCATCACCCAGCAGCCACTGACCTATCCCTCTCCCATCTGCTTCCACCTGCCCCTCGTCCCTCTTGCATCTGCTTCCACCTACCACCTACCAACAGCTCTCTCACCTTTCCCTCGCACTGTTCGTCTTTCCTCTTGACCAAAATCATTCCACATACACCTTTTGCCTGCACAGATGCTGCCTGACCTGTTGAGTTCTTTCTCGATTCTGTTTTGTTTTTGTGTTTGAAGGCTTGCCCGTAAATATAGTCAAATAGCATCATCTACCATGATGACTTACATTATCATGGTAGAGATGCTCTTTGACAACATGGAGAAGGTTTCTGCAGACCCCACACCTGTAGGCTTGCCTCTAGTTGAAGTGATTCCATTCCTTCATTGCCCCGCATGCACAACATGCCCTGATGTTCCATGCCTGATATCCTGGATGAGGTCATGATGCAGCAGTCTATTGTGAAGTTTTCACCCAAAGTAAAAAAAGCTGCTGGATGACAAGGCTGATCATGTCACTCTTCCCTTCCCTGTACAACCCAAGCAGATGTGGCAAAGTCCATGTGACAGAAGCCATGCTCATTCTGAGATGTAGTGGAGTATTGCATTAAATCAAATTCCTGCTACTTGGAGCACTTTGGTGGTATGATGCGATATGGTACGATAGAAATTGATCTGCCAACAGTCATAAAACCCAAGATACATGAAATTAAAGTGACGAGTGGAAAGGACTGGGGATGTGCAAAGATGTGGGGAGGGAGGGTGGGGGGTGGGGGAGGGGAGTCAGTCTACCCCACAACAGAAGGGGGTGTTGGTGGCTTGTGACACTCAACAGGGTCTAGGCAATTGTGCATCTGAATCTGACAAACATGAATGTTATGTTGAAGAGTTGGCTATACACGTAGGCTCTGTGGGACTTACAGAGAGGGTACGTTTTCCAACGCAGATGAATGTTAGTTGCAGGTACTGTGGCGGGATTGTACCACGTTGAGTAATGCGTGGGGTTGAAGGTGTGTTTTCTGGGACATGCCATTCGTAGCTCCATTCCCAGAACCTTGACCATGTGTCTGGGGTCATCCACCTTCCTGGGCCATTCTATCCAGCATTGGCCTCCACGGCAAACTCCTTCCACCATCCTCTGAATATGACCATTGAGCCTAGCCTGGATCCCTGTGGATCCCAATATCTCTCCCCTTTTCCAGCAAAGGTAACTTCAGAACATCGTGGTGTAGGCTCTCACCCTCATTGCCACATGAATCTTTTGGCAATCCACAATTTCTGACTTCCTCCTGAGACTTTAATTTAAGAGGTGCATCTAGTTTTAACTGATAGAAGCAAAACTTTAATATGTCTATGCCACTTAGGAAATTTGGCCATATTGTAATGTGCTAAAGCTTACAAATGCATGTTTAGAACTGGGTGAACATTGAAATCATTACATTTTAATGAGCAGGCTGCAGAAATGTTGTTCTCCCCCTTCACTGAGACAAATAGGCTCATGTTTATCATGTGTCACAATCCCAGCTGGTGTTTTTGGCAGCTCTCCTATTTGAATCCCCTGTCTTTGAGGTTTACCATGAGGTTTAAAGAATTTCTAAATCAAACTATAATATTATTCCACCTGCATTGGATATCAGTAAATGTAGTGCCTTGCTCTTTGGAGGTTTTCTCAGCCTACCAGCTACTAGCTGCATTCACAGGGCTGGATTTAATTACACAATAGACTTACATCAATGCTTTGAAACCTATTTTGACTTCCACCAGAATAATCTAACCAATTTTTCTCTGATGAGACTCCATCATGCTTATGAGCACAGACAATATTCAATATTTTCCTCTTATCTTTTGCTGCAAGGAACAATTGTCTTATGTGGCAGAAATCCAAATATCATTTAGCCATTGGTACAAGTATCAATCACACTTACTTGGTATTTGTGTGGAAGTTATGAAAGGTGTATTTCCTGGTACAGCACTTGCGTGCAATGTGAAGGCTTTTCTCTCCTTTTAAAATAGATTAATATTCAGGATGAAGATAAGACAGACTATAAAGTTAAGGTTCAATCTTCAGTATTCGTTGATAATTCTTTAGAATTACTTCATGAAGTCGAAAAGAATGGAGCACTTGTGAATACGTTGAAATAGCTCAAAGGGGAAAAGCATTACTGACCTGAAGCTTAGATAGTATAGCACATACAATGGTGCAAATGCAAGTTAAAATGCAACCACAACTGTTGATCTACATCTCCAAAGTGCTATAAAGTGCTATAACTCTGCGACAGTACAGTTGTAACTCGATCCATTGCCACTGCAATTGAAGAAGTCCCTTTATCAGATTCAGTTTAAACTTTTTGTAATACCTTTCTTAGGATCAGAGCCCTGATGTTATTAGCAGAACATCAACTGAAAGAGATGCCCTCACTTTTCATGCTTCTTCTTCTGTTAATAAAGACTTTATAGCCCTTTAGGATAAAGTGGTGTAAAAAATGGGAGAGTAACCCCTCTTTGTGGGTTTAAAAGATGTATAATGTAATCTCTTTCTATTTCAGGCTAAGATGTCTGGTGAAACAGCTCGAGAGAGGTGAGATCAACGTGACAGATTTAAAGAAGAATATTGAATATGCAGCCTCGGTACTGGAAGCAGTTTACATTGATGAGACAAGGTGATTTATTGCCTTTATATTTTGGCACCCTATAGTGCTTTGCATGTTATTTATTCACAGTCTTTAATGCTCATTTTGTGTGGTATGTTGACAAAAATTGCTTTCCCTGTTTACAATCTGAAAACAAACATTTTATTAATACTTTTGGCTCAGCCCGCAAAGCCTACATCCCTTGGAATGAATTTTTAAAAAATTGCACAATATTAAAAGGGCATTTTTTTTTAGGTACAGATTTACATAAGATTGCAGATCTTGTGATCTTTTTGGTATTAGAATTAATAACTGGAAAAACATTTGTGGGTTTGTGCAACTTTTAGGGCTACTGCCTGTGTTAAGGGTTCTGAACTGAAATATTTTCCTTTTGATTTTCAGTGTGTACCATCTTCATTATGATATTTGACAGTTTTACATTGATTTCCTCTTTAAATTAGTTGCTTGTTGTAGAACATAGCACAGTGAAAAAAATCTCAACTTGTGTAAATTATTTGTGTTATGCTTGAAAATCTAGCAAGGATTGCTTTTCAGCATCAACACATTAGAACTGGTCAAAAATGTAGCCACGAGTGGTAAAAACTGGAAGCAGTTTACATTGACGAGACAAGGTGAGTTATAGCCTTTAAATTTTGACACCCTAATGTGTTTTACAGGTGATTTATTCATAATGCCCATTTTGTGTGTATTTTGACAAGAATTGGCGTGGCCTACTTCGTCAAAGGAAAACACCATCAAAAAAGGGCAAATAACAGCTGACTGTTGGGAAGAACTGCAGATGCTGCTTTAAACCAAAGTTGGACACAAAATGCTGGAGTAACTCAGCGGGACAGGAAGCATTTCCGGAGAGAAGGAATGGGTGACGGTTCGGGTCGAAACGTTCAGTCTGATGAGGAAGGATCTCGACCTGAAACGTCACCCATTCCTCCTCTCCAGAGTTGCTGCCTGTCCTGCTGAGTTACTCCAGCATTTTGTGTCGATAACAGGTGACTGATCCGAATACATCCTGATGTTAAAGTCTGGCTGTCTATGTCTTAGAGCCTTACACATGCATTCCACCACAAAGTTCTGCTGTGTCTGTGTGTGAGGTGGAATGAATCTATTTTTCACTGTGCTCATGCAAGATTAGTTGCAAAGTACTCTTGATTTGGAAAACTATAAATATCTTCTGTGATGTCTTTGTTCAAATCTTTAGCTTTAGTTAATTGCATTCATCTATTTTAATATTGCATTTGACTATATTATCAGTTCTTAACAACAAATTTTGGAAGAGAAAATAATTGTGCCTTTACCCATCTTTCAGTTATCATGTTTTATGCTTATCAGACCATTAGAGGCAGCCATTTCCCATCCTAATATGACTGTAAAAAATTATAGGCAGAGCTATCCTAAATAGGAAAAGGAGTTAAGCTGCGCTTGTTGTAATGAAATATATGCAGGATTCAAGGATTCAGATCAATGATTGGAGAAATTACAAGGTGAAGAGCACAAATAACTATTTATTCGAGCAAAACACAAGAAAAACACAGAAAAACTCTCTTTCTCTCTCCTTGGTGAAGAACTTTTCTCTCCCCGAAGATGAAGCTCATGCTCTTATGGTAGAAGCATGTATTTATATAATAAATTTTATCTCTAAGAACAACAGGGGATTATGTGTTAAACTAGCTATCCTCCTTGGTACCATAATGGCGTGAGTTATGTGTCTTACCAGACACCGAGCTAGTCTCGGATGTCTCTGGGAAAGCAAAGCTTATCCTATCCTTGTTTTCCTAAGCAGGGTTCGAAATGCAGTGCTGCCAATTTAGCTGACAACTACATTTTAGCTCACACAGTCTGTTTTACCCTTATATTACACTTGTCTGATCCCTGAAGTTCTTGACATGTAATTAGCTGTTTTGTGTGTGATATCCACACGAAGATTGTTTGAAGATGCTAGAGGCATGCACCAAAAACATCGGCACATTGCTACCTTGAGTCCAAAATCAAGGATTCATCTGAAATTGAATGTCTATATTGAGGCTAATAACTTGGATGATATTGCTCTATCACCTGCAGCTAAACAAGTTGGAGCTGTGTTCTTTGGAGTTTAGAGGAATGAGGGGTGATCTTCGGGGTGAAACATTCATCCTGAGGGGGTATGGTGGAATAAATATTAAGATGTTTCCACTGGTGTCTAAAAGGGCATTCTGTAGTTACAAGGTAAAGGTACAGTCCTGCGCCTTTTGGAAGTTGTAACTGGAAGACGAACAAGAGATGTGTAATGGATGTTGCTTAATGTTGGGGCATCTTTTGCAAAACATAATATTGCAGATTAATAACATGGAAACAGTGTCTTACAAGGAATTTTGAAATTGGAGATATGTATTACATATTAAGAGAATCAAAAAGCAACATCTTCCATGTTTATAAATAGTATCATAAGAGGAGACAAAAAGAACAGAAGGAAAAATAAAGAGATTCAGAAGAGTTTTAAATAACTGCACCAATAGAAGGTAGATAGAGTTGAGCACATTGACTGGTGGAACCATTATGTAATTATTGTTAACAGAGTAACAGTTATGCATTGAATGGAACAGTATGAATCATGCTGGAAAACAATTTGGAAAACAATTTGGAAAACAATTTGGCTTGATGATTAAAATATCATGTAATTAAAATATGTCTGTGATGTTTGTAAAAGAAAAAGTCAGATAAGTTACTGCACTCAATGAGGAGAAGGAGGAAACACAATTCAAAAAAATGATATTCATGCGGCACATGGCAGGGATTTTAATCCATTGTAGAATATTGGTCATAATTAAGGTAATTTTGAAGAAAGATTTACTTTCTTTCTTTCAGGCAGCTCATTTGCTCGAGCTAAATTATCAAAGTACTCAACGGGCTGGTTGTGCCTCACTGTTTCTTTAGGGACAGAAGCTCCAGGTGTGAAGCCCTATTCTCTGTTTCTTCACCAGGCGTCTCCTGGACACTGAGGACGAACTGGGTGATATCCAGTCAGACTCCGTGCCATCAGAGGTTCGGGACTGGCTGGCATCCACCTTCACCAGGAAGATGGGCGTGATGAGAAGACGACCCGTGGAGAAGCCAAGGTTCCGCAGCATTGTTCACGCTGTTCAAGCCGGCATTTTCGTGGAAAGGTACACGGACGGGAATTCGCAATGCTATGATATTCGAGCTCCAAGTAGTATGGAGCCTTAAGGTCATAGAGTCATACAGCGTGGCAGCAGGCCCTTCGGCTCTATTTGCACACTGCTTGGTGTGGAAGAAATGAAATGGTCCCGAATGGGGTGTGTGAAATTATGAGGGGCATTGATATGGTTGACTGGAGGAAACACTTTCCCTATATCAGAGGATGAAAAAAATAGAGCTCATAGGTTTAGGGGAAGGGGGAAGAGATTCAGAATGGATAATAGGATGACCTTCAGAGAATGGTAAGTACCTGAGAGAATGGGTAAAGCTGGGTTACTGACCGCTTTTCCAATGAACACTTGAATTCTTGGGTAAAGAGGGCCATGGACTAAGAATGGGATGATTAGATTAATGCAGAAGGGTTCTCACTGGCTGCCATGGATGGGTTGGGTTGAATAGCCTGTTCCCATGCTGTACAATGTTATGATTCTGTGATGAGTGTATGATAAGCATTTGATGGCACTGGGCTGGAGTTTGGAAGGATGAGGGGGTCCTAATTGAAACAACTGAATAGTGAAAGGCCTGGATAGGGTGGATGCGGAGAGGGTGTTTCCACTAGTAGGAGAGTCTAGGACAAGAGGGCATACTCAAGAATAAAAGGGCACACCTTGAGAAAGGAGACGGGTGACGTTTCGGGTTGGAACCCTTCTTCAGATGGGTTCCTTCATGAAACCTAAGGAGAGCACCACCTCTGTCTGAAGAAAGGTTCCAACCCGAAATGCCACCCATTCGTTTTCTCCAGAGATGCTTCCTGGCCTGCTGAGTTACTCCAACACTTAGTGTCTAGATCACATAATGCTGCACATAAATGCAATCATGCCACGTTCAAGTACAATAGATAGAGCAATTAACTTTACTGCTGTATCAGAACTTACAATGCAAGTTTATAAGTGGATGACAATAATGATACCCAAGCCTTTGAATGGGAGTGCAAACCACAGTGAGTGCAGAAGAGATAATACAATGTAACTGGTATCTGCTTACATTACGGGATTTAACAGGGAAGTAAATTTCATCAAATGCATCAGGATAAACCCCATGGAGATTATATTCAGCATACAATCTCTCAAATGTATATCCGCAATGTCCAAATGGGTTAATCCATGCTTCCGTGCTGATTGTGGCTTCACTTGTATTTAGAAGATCACTATGTTGGGCTATCTTGAGAAGCAGACTCTTCTCTTGTGCTCAGACACAAGTCAGAGTTGCTGATTTGCTGCAGTCACCTCCATCACCATCAAAACTACCACTAATACCAACTCTCCCCCTCCTCAGTAAATTTGGAAACCCCCCCAAAAAGAATATGCATGCTTAAGTTGTCGTGCCAAAACTTAGCAAAAAAAGAGCAAGTTTAAAAAAAGCAACTGAGGTACAGAGGGAAATGCAGCAAAAGATTAGGCAAAGGACATTTCTGAAACTTGCCTTTGACCACAGTTTAAATATGTTTGTCTGTGAAACTAATGTACATTTTGAAACTTCATCAAAAACCTGTTGGCCACACATTTAAATTAACATTTGAATTCTTGTATTTGACCATGTATGTTTAAGATACAAGGAACTGCAGATGCTGGTTTACAAAAAAAGATACAAACTGCAAAGTAACTCAGCGGGTCAGGCACCACCTCTGGAGAAGGGTCTGAAGAAGGGTCCTGACCCAAAACGAGTCTGAAGAAGAGTCCCGACCCAAAACATCACCGACCCAGTTTCTCCAGAGATGCTGCCTGACATGCTGAGTTACTCCTGCACTTTGTGTCGTTTCTCTATGTTTATGATACAACATCATAATTTTCTCCTAACTTTCGTATAGGAATATCTATCTCATGGTACATGATTTGCCAACTTGTGACATTGTGTAGGAGATACTGCCATCCACGCAGAACCTGACAAACATCATCCTTTTCCTCATTGCTCTTGAATGAAACAATTTTAAACTATATTATTAATAATTGAGCTAAAGGAAAACTGATAATCCAAGCTTCATGGTTCAATGTTACTTTATTGTCACATGTACCGAGGTACAGTGAAATTCCCTTTTTTGCATGCAGTTTAATAATATCTTACTGCACATAAGTTCCCATTGTCTTTGTTACTGAAATAAGCAGGGAATTATAGATTAGATGTTAGGGATGCTGATGAAATCTGTTGTCAACATTTTTGTATCTTCCTTGGTGTTTTGAATTCAAGGATGTACCGAAGGACATCGAACATGATAGGACTGACTTATCCAGCAGCAGTGATATCTACTTTAAAGGTGTGTGGCGACACTAATTTTAAAACTTATGACGAGGTTGGAAAAAATTGACGAATGTGACTACATTTTCTATCTCTTCTCTTTCCGCAGGATGTTGATAAGTGGTCATTTAATGTGTTCGCCCTCAATGAAGCCAGTGGAGACCACGCACTGAAGTTCATCGTGCATGAGCTGTTCACCCGATACGACCTTATCAATCGCTTCAGGGTCAGGACACTTTTACAGCCTCGTATTAAATTAAAATAAATCCAATGGTTAACAAAAATCAATAGCAACACAAAAACTCTTGTTAAATCTACCCGGATTTAATCCAAATGTATCTGGCAGCCCATCAAATGCAGGACATTGTAATGTATGTAATTAGTTTATCTTGAATAATATCTACTTAAAAATAATCGATTCATTCTGGCAGACATTAGACAACAGATGTGCACGATGATGTAACATTCCCTGGCATCAATAAATAAAACCCTGGAACTGTGGGATTAAAACCCTCTCACCGAAAGACTACGTAGCCATGTTCATCGGATAAAGTAGAGTATAGTTTGTGTTAGGATTGGTTTTCTACAGATTTTTCCTCTTGTGTTGTGTTGTTTTGCTTCTGTGGCCACTTTGAACCGGGTAAATGCTGATGCAGTACCGAGCATGGCAGACATTATAATCACTGCCATGTTTTTTAATCAGTCTGAGAAATACATGGTGTGAGGCAACAGGTCCAAAATATTTAGCGGACTCACCAAAATGGATGTAAACCCTGCTGCAGTACTCGAAGGTCAGCCACTGTCAACATTTAAAATCAGACGTCAAATAATAAAGTCTGCGTAGGAAGGAACTGCAGATGTTGGTTTAAATCGAAGATGGACACAAAATGCTGGAGTAACTCAGTGGGACAGGCAGCATCTCCGAAGAGAAGGGATGGGTGATGTTTTGGGTCGAGACCCTTCTTCAGACTGATGCCAGGGGGGTGGGAGGCACATCGATAAGGAAGTGTATAGATAAGGAAGTGGAAGGTGTGAAAACAGGACAAGGGGAACGGAGATCAAGGAAAATGTAGAATAGATCAAATAACAAAGACTGTCTCCCTGAACTACAAATGCACATTGATGTCAACACTCTGTGCACTCTAAACTGATTGAAGTTTTCGTTCTTCGCACCAAAGTGAAGTTTTATTAGGTGCTGGCCAACCTAGATTACATATTGATCATTGGAGGACTGAGCAAGTACAATAAAGGCACATCATTTCTCACTTGCTGATACACTATACTAGAAAGAAAATCCATACATTCACTGGTGTCCTTCACATGCACTTCTAGTGGGTTATTAGACGCCTGTGAGAGGACAAATAATGATATCTGTGCTCTTCAAACCTTTAGATCAGCCCTGTAACCACTCAGGCAAACAGAAGCTTGTGTTCTTAAGCCTGGTAACTTAAATGAATTCGACATCATTAAATTTTATGTTTCTCAGGATTTAGGTTGAGCTTAAATGACAGTAAATACTTGAGTGAGGAAGTCCTAATCTTCCAAATTGCCACCAATAGATCAATATCTGCAGGATTTCTCAGTTCTGAGTCGTTAATAGTTAACAACCAACAGCAAGCAATTTCTGATCCAGTGTCAGCAAGATTTAAGAAGGAAAGACACAAAGTGCTGGAGCAACCCAGTGGGTCAGGCAGCATCTCTGGAGAACATAGATAGACAGTGTTTCAGGTCAAAACCCTTCCACGGACTGATTGTGGAAGGGGGAGAAACTTGCAACAGCTGGGTGGGACATCGCCTGGCAAGTGATGGGTGGATACACGTGCAGCGGAGATCGGGTTTGACCCTGACACTGGGTGATGTCTGTGTGGAGTTTATATGTTCTCCCCATGACTGCATGGGTTTCTCCACCTACTCTGGTTTCCTCGCACATTCCAAAAATATGCAGATTTGTATGTTACTTGGCTTCTGTAAATTGCCCCTGCTGTAAAAGTGGGAAAACATAGAACTAGTGTACGGATGATCGATGGTCAGCGTGGACTCGGTGGACCAAAGGGCCTGTTTTCACGCTGTATCTCAACTAAACTAAAATAAACTAAACTAAACTAAACTAAAATAAAATAAAATTAAATTAAATTAAACTAAAATTTGTTTTATTAAAAACAACTGTAAAAGCTGTGGTTTAGAAAATTGGTAGTATCCCTACAGATTCAATGTAGGATTAATGGCCACAGCTGAAAATTACAATGAACAAAAGTAGTAGACTAAAATGCAGTATAAAATTGCAATCAGTATGGCAAATGTCTGATATCATCGAATAAACATGCAAAATTGCCAATACAAAACTATCAAACACTAATCAGTTCTTAATTCCACACAACTAATTGAGTCAAACATGCCTTTTTCCCAATAGTAATATATAATAGGATATAGGATGTCAGATATTTCATAATATTAATCTTTATATTATTCTTATGATGAATACTGGTGAATTGGACAGCGTAAGGTAATTGAAAAATTCTTATCAAATCTTAATTATGTGGCATTTTAATTAACTGTCATTGAGCTTTTAGAAGTATCTAGTCTACATATATAGACATGTAGAAATATTAACTGTTTATTGTTGTTTTAAACGACTAATGTTCTGTTATTGTTTGTGCAAGTTTCTTTATGGGCTTTGAATTCTTATTGATCGGCAAGTATTTGAATGACCAAACAATGAATCTTAACAATTTTTTATTCATAGTGCTTGGTTTGGGAATTTTAATATTTTGTAATGGTATTTAAAGTTTGTGATTGAATGCATGCAACCTCATCTCCTAATCGCAAGTATTTTTTTTATATAGATCCCTGCGTCTTCACTAATAACTTTTGTTGAAGCCCTGGAGGCAGGTTATAGCAAGTACAAGAATCCTTACCATAACTTAATCCATGCAGCAGACGTGGCCCAAACCGTGCATTATCTGATGCTCCACACTGGCATGATGGTAAGAGACTGTCCGCATAGTTTTATTCTCTTTTGCCAGGAGTGGGCATTTAGGTTTGTGCTGGACGCTTTTCCGTCAGGATAGTTTGTCTGTTTGTTTCTATGTTAATTGTTTTTGTAAAGCGCTTTGAGCATGTGATAAGGCGCTATATAAAATAAATGGATTATTATTATTATTAAAGCTTTGAGAAACATTGTTGTTCAACTCATTCTTGAAAGATTGCCAGAAAAATCAATGTGAAAACCATTCGCATTGCAAGCTATTTTTGTCTGGCATTGAAGCACAACTATTTTAAGAGGGTGTCATCTAAAGCAACAGAAGCAACTGCCCAGTGGATTTTTGCTTTAACTTTACGATGAGCATGCTGAGTAAAATGATGGTTGCCAGGATCTAACTTGAAAATACTTTCAAATGGTTACATTCCAAGAGGAAACAAAATCAGCATGGATTTATGAAGGGGGAATCTTTTGGAATTTTTTGAGGATGCAACAAGATAAATGGATCAGGGAGAGCCAGTGGATGTGGTGTATCTAGACTTTCAAAAAGCCTTTGACAAGGTCACACACAAGAGATTAGTGTGCAAAATTAGAGCATATGGTATTGGAGGTAGGGTATTGACATGCATAGAGAACTGGTTGGCTGGGTTGTATTCGTTGGAATTTGAAAGGATGAGAGGGGATCTTATAGAAGCATATACAATTCTTCGAGGATTGGACAAGGTAGATGCAGGAAAAAATTTCCTGATGTTGGGGGAGTCCAGAACCAGGGCTCACAGTTTAAGAATAAGGGTATGCCATTTAGGACTTAGATGAGGAAAATCTTTTTCACCCAGAGAGTTATGAATCTGTGGAATTCTCTGCCACAGAAGGCAGTGGTGGCCATTTCACTGGATGTTTGCAAGAGAGAGTTAGATTTAGCTCTTAGGGCGAAGGGAATCAAGGGGTATGGGAAAAAGCCGTAATGGGGTACTGATTTTGGATGATCAGCCATGATCATATTGAATGACGGTGATGGCTCGAAGGGCTGAATGGCCTACTCCTGCACCTATTTTCGATCTTTCTATGTTTCTATTTGCTGTAAAAATGACCATTTCACTATGGCATCTGTCGAAAGCCATTTAAATCGTTTTCTAAATTGCTAATGCAAAACCAATAAATGCAAACCGTTTATTAATTATACCCAACTAGATGAGTGAAACATGAAATAGAATCCTCATTAGATACTTAATTGTAATGAAACACCATTTCCCTATGTTGATAAAAACTATCATTCCATAAATAACCACTGAATAGTCTTGGAGATGGCACCCATTCTCAAGAAATCCTGTCTTTTGAAATATTAAAAGCCCTGAGGATTAAGTACTTAATACAGTTTCCCAAGACAGCAAGCCAGTTTGCAACCTGCTACATGGTATACCCCATAATAAAATTTTACATTGTAGTGCTAATTATCGAATATATATCTGTTTTGTTGTTTCAATTCCCTTCTGTATTGTGGAACTGTTTCAAACAACTCTAACACATTCATGGAAGAATCAAATACATGGGCATTAGAGTTGAGGGACACTCCATTTAAAAGCACTATAATTAAGGCGACTAACTAACCATACTAAACCCGCAAGATTTGAGGCTCGAAAAAGGGATTGTGTTACATGATCTATCTGTTACATTTGGTGCAAAGCAGAAACAATTAATAATAAAAATTGAAACCAAGCTCTGCCTCTAACAGAAAGTATGTAAGATTGAAATGTAAGGTATTTGAGGTAGCATAAATAAATTATCTTTTCTTTTTTATAAAATGGAGAAAATGTAGCTAATCTGTTGTGCAATCACTGCAATGATTTTTTGACAGGCAAGATGGACGAGAAAGATTTATGAGAGGCAACTTGGCTACATTGATAAATTGTGAAAAAGATTAGTCACCTGCAGTTGTAGCATATTTTCAGTTTGCTTCTGTGGATGTTTATTGATTGATCGACATTAATAATAAATATCTTTAACCAATGTGGAAAGTGTTGAAAGCTGAAAATGAAGTCAGCAGCCAGTTTACAAAATTGAAAGATTCAGAAAGATTCTGAACTAACATTAGCTAACAATGATGGCATTGTGCTCTGCACTTCAATCCTATCGTACTTTCCTCTTGTGCCTGGTACTTCAGCACACAGTATTTCACTAATTCTTGGTCAACTAGAGTTTCTATCTTTTAAAAGCTATTTTCACTTCAACTAAAGATCCACAAAAAAAGCTGGAATAACTCAGCGGTACAGGCAGCATCTTTGGAGAGCAGGAATGGGTGACCTTTTGGGTCGAGACCCTTCTTCAGTCTACTTCCTCCTTCAACTAAGCGAGGTTTATTATTCTCCAAGCAGCCTGCAAGCACTGATGGTTACCCTTAATGAGAATGTAATGCAGTATGAAATGGCACTTGACTTCTAGGCATTTAGTGACCCATTGCATCTATGCTTATTGTTAAACTATATTATCAGCCTGATCACAAAATCCATTTATTGCTCCAAATAAATTGTTTGATCTTCCATTTAAAATGTTCATGCATTGTAACAAACAAGGCTGCTTTTGTGCATGGGCTCAATTTTGTAATAAACATGATCATCAGGTGCTCAGCTGCATTTTACGTTTGGTTTCAAGTCATTTAGACGTAAGACTTGACATCTCAAGTGCTTTTACCATTTACCATGCTTGATAAATGTTTATTCATGTCGGTTTGTTCCTGCAACAAAGTGGATTTTGCACGCAATTTACGTTTCCCGGCCCCAACATGGGTATGAAGTGTGGGGTTAACACAAGCCTGCTCAGTGTAATTTATGTAGTATGCTAACCATGCTGTCAGCTAAATATAATGTTTAAAAATGTCTACATCAATAAGAATTGGAATGTTCAATGGCCAGACATTTCATTAGGTAGCCAGTACTATAGGTGGATGACATCTAATAGTGCCGGCTTTCACTGCTTAAAGCTACCTTGTACCTCTTAAAGGTGATCTGCAGTGTGGCTGGACAAGTGCTGCCAGGAAATCTACATGAAGTTAAAATAAGACACAAAGTGCCGGAATAACATGGATAGGCGACATTTCGGGTCGCGAGCCTTCTTCAGACTTATCAGAATGGTCTCGAGCTGAAAGTACACGTTCATAAGTCATAGGAGCAGGATTAGGCCATTCAGCCCATCAAACCTACTCCCCCATTCAATCTTGGCTAATCTATCTTTCCCTCTCAACCCCATAGAGTCATTCAGTGTAAAAACAGGCCAACCGACCAACATGCCCCATCTGCACTAGTCTCACCTGCCTGCGTTTGGCCCATTATCCTTCTAAACCTATCCTGCCCATGTACCAACCAACATGCCCCATCTGCACTAGTCCCACCTGCCTGTGTTTGGCCCATTATCTTTCTAAACCTATCCTACCCATGTACCGACCAACATGCCCCATCTACACTAGTCCCACCTGCCTGCTTTTAGCCCATTATCCTTCTAAACCTATCCTACCCATGTACCGACCAACATGCCCCATCTACACTAGTCTCACCTGCCTGTGTTTGGCCCATTATCCTTCTAAACATATCCTGCCCATGTACCTATCCAAATATTCTTTAAATCATGATGGGATCTACTTCTATCTCCTCTGGCAGCTCGTTCCATATCCCTACCACCCTTTGCTTGATTGTTAGTGTGGGTTTAGTTGACTGTCAGGCCTGTTCCTTTCCCCACCTCCACTGTGCCCCACCTGGACGCACACATATTTCTCCCCTCGCCCTCCCCTCCACCTACATTCCTTCCTCTGGCTCAACTCTTCAATTCTTTCATCTCACACCTTTTGTTTTTTCATCTTTGGCTTTTGTCCAATCAGCGGCCTGTCAAACCCCCGTTATCCCTCGCCGGTGTTCACTTATCACCTGCCACACTTTGTCCTCCCCCTCCTCTCTTCCAGTTCTCTACCCCTCCTCCTACAATCAATCTAAAGAAGGGTTCTGACCCGAAACATCAGCTATCGTGTTCTTCACGGATGCAGCCTGACTTGCTGAGTTACTCCAGCACTTTGTGACTTTTTTTTTGTAAACTAGCATCTGCAGTTCCTTGTTTCTGCTCCTGAGCAATCTCTCTACCATAATGTCTTCAGACACCAGAGCTCACATTACATTGAAGAGTTGAGCCATTATCAATAGACAATAGACAATAGACAATAGGTGCAGGAGTAGGCCATTCAGCCATTCAGCCCTTCGAGCCAGCACCGCCATTCAATGCGATCATGGCTGAATGGGAGAAGCAGGGAGCAGGTATTTTTGTTTAAGTGTTATGGCAATGTTCCTACTGATTCCAAATGTGTTCTCCACAGAGGTCCTGTTGTTTGGACAACCCATTGGCATTAAAGGATGGCACTTCATTTAATGGGTTCAATGAATAGTTTGTCTCGTGGCAATCAGCCATGGGTAATTAAGATGTGCTTTGTGAATGATATCCAACCAATGATATCATATTTTCACTTCATGGTCGAGTAAATCACAAGCAATTTTCCCCAGTTATAACCTTTCTGTTGCAGCACTGGTTTACAGAACTGGATATCCTAGCCATGCTCTTTGCTGCCGCCATTCATGACTATGAGCATACCGGGACCACAAATAACTTCCACATTCAAACCAGGTAGGAACCAACGATGCAGAGTGACGAGAATAAAACTTACGTCTGATTTTCTTAAGATTATATAGCTCTGTACTGTATTAAAAAGCTTCTCAGTTTGTGGATCTTTGCAGTAAAGACATACAAATTTCCACGCCGATTAATTGTTGGACATCAAGTGGAGGTTTTAAACTTTGTCTTGGCTGGTGGTGTTCAATAGAGGGCAGTGCTCAGTGGGTGGACTTTCACTGGCTTCCATTGATGGAGTGGTTTGGCACAAAGATCAACGAAAAGGATTTTTGGGTGGAGGTTCAGTTCTACACCACCTTCTCCGCACCGCAACTCCAATTTCTACCATAATGTCTTCAGACACCAGAGCTCACATTACATTGCACAACGCTATATTTTGAGGCCCATTTTTTCTTGTGGCTTATTTTTCAACAATTATTTGTGTGGCTTAATAAAAGGTTATTAAGCAATGTACTTCTGGAGATCTGCAAGAGTAACAAATATCTTGACATGTTCCATAACATAGAAACATAGAAAATAGATGCAGAAGTAGGCCATTTGGCCCTTCGAGCCATCACTGCCATTCAATATGATCATGGCTGATCATACAAAATCAGTATCCCATTCCTGCTTTTTCCCCATATCCCTTGATTCCATTAGCCCTAAGAGCTATATCTAACTGTTGAAAACATCCAGTAAATTGGCCTCCGCTGCCTTCTGTGGCAGAGAATTCCACAGATTCACAACTCTCTGGGTGAAAATGTTTTTCCACATCTCAGTCCTAAATGGCCTACCCCTTATTCTTAAACTGTGACCCCTCATTCTAGAGTCATAAGGAATAGCGTTTTCTCAAAATGAATTAAGCCTGGAATTTCTAGTCTAGAATTTGGGTCATGCCCAAAGGCTCCATTCCAATTCAGTCCAAATAAGGCTACTGGAAGTTAAAGTAATGTCCCATTACTGAGGAGCAGCTGGTATGCCACAGATATTATGTACAATGACATTTTATAAAAAGAGATCTCAAAGAGGTGTTAGTTGCCAGCTTGTGTATGGAAGTCATTGAAATGCCTTATTGGCAACTGGTACACTTGTCGTACAATAGGCACATACATGTACAGCAACCAACACAATAGACTCTTAAAAAAAAGACACCAAGAGTAACTCAGCGGATCAGGCAGCATCTCTGAAAAACATGGATAGGTGACGTTTCGGGTTGGGACCCTTCTTCATTAATAACCCTTTGTGGCGGTCCCTGTGGCGGTCCCTGGGGATCAGGCCACTCCTTGGATCAGCCCCCTCGTCACTTGACGGACAGGCGTAAGGGGTTAAAGGTCAGCCCGTTGGAAGGTGTGGTTCATCCCTAGGTGGACTATGCTGTGAGCAGGAGCTCACAGCCTAATAAAGACCGTTAACTAAACCTGCCTGGCGTCCTGCCTTTTCTCTGGCCTCCGCCAGGCCACTACACCTTCTTGTTATTACGTTTACACATAAATGAAAATCACTTCATCATCTCATTTAAGTCAATGAGAACAATGAGTAATGTTACCTATCTATATTCTCTTGGGATGCTGCCTGACCCGCTGAGTTCACGTTCACAAGTTATAGGAGTAGAATTAGATCATTCGGCCCATCGAGTCTACGCCGCCATTCGATCATGGCTGATCTCTGCCTCCCAGTCCCATTTTCCTGCCTTCTCCCCATAACCCTTGACACCCATCCAAATCAAGAAGCTGCAGGAGTTTCTAGGAGTTAACTAGCATGTTGTGCGTTTTTTGGGGGTGGGGCAGAGGGGGGGGGGGGGCAGAGCTCATAATTATTTTATTTTATTACTGTATTTCTGTCACTTTGTATTTAGGGTTTCAAGCTATTAGATTCACAAGCTGTAAATTTTTAAAGATAATTAATGGACTCACCTGACGATCTCCATGGCTTGTCATTCACTCATATCTTTGTTTTGCCCAGTGTTTTTAAGAAAATAGGCACATTTCGCTGATCTAATTATGAATTAGATAATGAGGACCTTAGTCATGAGCCAGGAGATGGGCAGAGAGAAGCTACTTCTTCCATTAGTGAAGGCTCACTTTCAAATATGCAGGTGGTAATTCATCATATTGGCAGTGTGCTGTGAGATATGACCAGTCGAAATATTGCATCTATTTTTATCCAGTGACTTAAACCTTACGATCAAATAAAACTTAATAACAGTTATTGAACTGCTCCAGCTTGGTCATTATTTATTGATGCTACTAAGTTATCTTGTGGATTATCTATTAAGATCTCAGCAAGGTTCCTAGAGATAACCAGACTAATATTAGCGAGCCTTCCAGATAACGTTATTAAATAACACCCTTTACTATTATAATGTCAACATTATAGCACAGTACACAGTACATTGGGTGGTTCAGCGGTAGAGTTGCTGCCTTATAGCGCTTGCAACGCCAGAAACGCGGGTTCGATCCTGACAGTGGGTGTTGTCTGTACAGAGTTTGTACGTTTTCCCCATGACCGCGTGGGTTTTCTTCGAGATCTTCAGTTTCCTCCCACACTCCAAAGACGTACAGGCTTGTAGGTTAATTGGCTTGGTATAAGTGTAAATTGTCCCTAGTGTGTGTAGGATAGTGTTAATGTGCGGGGATTGCTGGTTGGCGCGGACTCGGTGGGCTGAAGAGCCCGTTTCCATGCTGTATCTCTAAACCTCTCTCTGAGTAACTCCTGATATGATTTTTAACTCCATACTCTTAACTCAAATGGATTAGTTCTTCTATTAAAATTTAAAAAAGGACATCTTTTAGTTATTCATGGTTTCAGTGTCCATTTACTATCAGATAATTTGTCGTCATTTTCACCCAGAACAAAGTAGTTCATGTAAATTACAATATGCTATTTAATTTACTAACAGATCAGGTGTAGCTATTTTGTACAACGATCGATCTGTTCTTGAAAACTATCACGTGAGCGCTGCGTACCGATTAATGCAGGAAGAGGAAATGAACATCATGTGCAATTTGTCGAAAGATGATTGGAGGTAAGGTGAGACAGTTTGGGAATAAACACGGGATAAGCCGTTGTATAAATCCAAGCCTCTGAGCTTTGGGTGTCATTATATATTTGGTGTTACACCAAGAGACTAGGCAGCCTTAGGTCAATGAACACACCTGAAAGAGGCATGGCAATATTTTACACATAGTATTAAGGGTGGGGGTGGGTGGAGGGTATGATTAGGACAGGAATGTTGGGCGCCATTTAGAAGGCTGCCTAAATGTTGATTAGAGGGGGTCAGGTAGCTGCAAAACATCCCCACCAGATCTTCAAACACAACAGCTGCCTGCATATCTATCAGGATCAGAAAACTGCCACCTGAGCTCGGTGCTTAGTTAGATCCAGATGCAGCAGACATTAATGCCAACCAAGGGTTAAAGGGTGATCATTCCATGACATAATTCTAACCTAAACCAATTGGCCAAAATAGCAGAAAAGTCACATTCTTCAATTTAATAACAATAATGAATCCTGTATACGTTTGACTTGAGTGTGAATATTCAGACATGCTGGCACGTCAGCTTTTAAGTTGTACCTCAGGGTTAACCTGCAGTAAGTCATGGGAACTTTCGAAGTTCAACACCTTTTTATATATTTTCCCATTCTTTTTATTCTAGACATGGAAAGAAAGCTAGCTGCCAGATCTATTTTTGTATTTTTGCATTATCAGCTAATCATAGCATCACGTCATGTTTTATAAATCAAACAGGGATCTGCGTTCTTTGGTGATAGAAATGGTTTTATCAACCGACATGTCTTGTCATTTCCAACAAATCAAGACCATGAGAAATACTTTACAGCAGCCTGAAGGGTGAGACAATCTCCTTCCCTTGACAATTTCTTGCAAAAACAGAAAACTTATAACCATGTCATATGCAATACAGTTTACTCACAGTCCTTCAATGCAGCAACTCAGTTCAATGCCCTTGATTTTTCAGGACTGACAAAGCTAAAGTCATGTCACTAATGCTGCATGCCGCAGATATAAGTCATCCTGCAAAATCCTGGGATCAGCACTACCGGTGGACAATGACATTGATGGAAGAATTCTTTAGACAGGTAAAGGCTTGATGTTAATGTGAAGCCCACATGCACCAAGAACCTCTTTTATTCAATATGTATTTTATTACAGAAATTGTGTTTTTATCAAGCCAGCGTCATGTGAGGAGAACATTGTGCAACATTTAATGAAAAACATATTATTCATTGTCCGATCCCAAGCAAAGATCCCAACACAACTTTGAGGTACCCATGTTTGTTACAGTTCTCAGCAAGGCAGTGAGTCACATTATTTCCTGCTTGTCAAGATTGTCAAGATTATTAATAGGAAAGGTTTTGAAGGATATGGTCCAAATGCAGGCAGGACTCGTGCAGATGGGGCATCTTGGTTGGCAAGAGCCTGTTTCTGTGCTCTATGACTCTAGGACTCCAACTGTCAATGAAGACTCGTTCAACATTTGCGACTCCCCAATCAAATGTAAAAGACGTTGGCCCTCAAAATGCCTGAGGAGGATGATTGATTGCCCAGTGTCTGCTCAAGCTTAGTTTCAGTGTGTAACTTAGCTGCCTTGTGAGCAGATATTAACTTTGCTCCTCATTTTTCAGATACAACACAACAATCAATTACCCCTAGGTGCACATTACATAGAGGCATCCCCTGAACTAGCCAACATTATATCACAGGAGATGTAACATTGTTGAATGGAGACATGACGTCAGAGAGCTCATAATGTGTCAGAGGTTATGGGGAGAAGGCAGGAGAATGGGGTTAGGAGGGAGAGATAGATCAGCCATGATTGAATGGCAGAGTAGACTTGATGGGCAAATGGCCTATTTCTACTCCTATTCCTTATGATCTTATGACATGAGATCACGGATAGTGTCTTTCTCATTCTTAAGCCTGCTTAGTGTCAGGTATTAATTTAATGCTCTGAATGCATCGTTAGTCCATTTAGAATTAATGATTAAAAGCTGCCACTTCAGGATATTTACAGAGTTTGGATATTTCAGTTAAAAGAAATTAACTTGTGACTTAAATTTCCCATTTCTTTTAAATATTGATGCTGATGACGTGCAGTAGACTCTGTGGGTCTTGCAGCACATGGTGATAAGATGAAGGGTAAGGATGTAATGTTTTGTGATGGTGACACTGGTCCATAAGATACAAGGTTTCTCAATATTCAAAGATAATCAGCAATCATTGCAGATAATAGTCTAATTGAAAGTTACATTTTAGCTCCCCACTTAAGAAAAAATAAGAAGACATCCTCACTTTAAATCACGCTAATTTTTTTAAACTTCAAATAATAACTGCAAGAAATTAACATTAAAAAAAATTCTGATCTGTTCTAACGGCATGCAATAATTACCCCCATCAAAACTAGATGAAAACTCAGCATCTAAAAAATCGCTTTTAATCTTCCTAATGCAATCAGTGCAGCCGATGAGGGAAAATTGAGAAGATAACAAAGTGCTTTAGATTACAATTTTATTTTGACCTGCATCTTTCCCTGGGCGAGCTTTCTTAGAGGATGTTTCCACTAGTGGGAGAGTCTAGGATTAGAGGTCGTAGCCTCAGAATTAAAGGGCGTTCTTTTAGGAAGGAGATGAGGAGGAATTTCTTTAGTCAGAGGGTGGTGAATCTGTGGAATTCTTTGCCACAGAAGGCTGTGGAGGCCATCAATGGATATTTGTAAGGCAGAGATAGATAGATTCTTGATTAGTACGGGTGTCAGAGGGTATGGGAAGCAGGAGAATGGGGTTAGGAGGGAGAGATAGATCAGCCATGATTGAATGGCAGAGTAGACTTGATGGGCCGAATGGCCTAATCCTACTCCTTTTCCTTATGACCTTATGACTCTAAATTTATTTAGGTTATTGATCAGCTATGAACGGACTATTGAACAAACAGCTAAACTCTGAGATACTGTTTAATCTTGCTGAGTACATCTGATTCTCACGAGAAAGTCATGTTAATGAAAATGGTGACACTATTTGCTTCAGGACTCCATTCACAGCAGATAATTCCACAATTCTCATCCCACTGCCCCACAAAACATGCATGCAGGTTTACATTTGCATTATCTGTTCAATTAAAATATATATAGTTGTTTTCTTTTAACATAATGATTTCTTTCATTATTCTCTCTGTAGGGTGACAATGAGGCAGACTTAGGGTTACCATTTTCTCCACTTTGTGACCGAAAATCCACAATGGTAGCACAATCTCAGATCGGTAAGTGTTTGCATCGCCTGGAACGTGAATAATAAAAAATCCTTTCAAATTATTCTGAAAGGGTGGAGTGACCATATCAAGGTTCTTGGTGTTTGTGCTAAATGCATATTTTCCCAGGTGAGAGGGAAAATATTTAATAGGAACCTGAGGAGCAACATTTTCACACAGTGGTTGGTGGGTTTCTAGAACGACCTGCCCGAGAAAGAAGTTGAGGCAGGTTCAATAACAACATTTGAAAGATATTTGGACAGGTACATGGATAGAAAAGGTTTCGAGAGATATGGGCTAAATGCAGATAAATAGGATCTGCTTGAATGGGACATTTTGTCGACATGGACAGGTTTGGCCAAAGGGCCTATTTCCATGCTGTATGACTCTATGACTCTTGGTCACCTCATGGACAAGAATTCCTTCAGTACTGTCCCACTGTTATAACTTTATTTAAGACTGCCAAACACAATGCTGGAAATGTCCTCCCAATATCAATGTCCCCTTCTGCCCTCACCCCCACCCCCGGCGATATTTCTACCTGATCCTTCATTCCCCCCTCCCCTCCCTCTCTCTTCACTGATCCTTCATTCCCCCCCCCCCTCCCCTCCCTCCCTCTTCACTGATCCTTCCAGCTGCCTCATGACAAAGGATTCTCCAAACAAGTGCTACACTTCAGTCTAGCCAGGAGGCAGAGACCTATTATGCTGGTCATGTCCAGCTGTCAAATTCTGATTAAGGACGACCTTAGATTTTGGGTTCCTTGAGGGCCAAAGAGCATTCCAACTATCTGCTGCACTCCTCCGTTCCCCTGCGGCCCCACCTTCCCAAATCTTCAAGCTGGCATTGTGGCCATCAATCCAAACCAGGATTAGATTTTTTAGATTTAGATTTAGATTTAGAGATACAGCGCGGAAACAGGCCCTTCGGCCCATCGAGTCCGCGCCGCCCAACGATCCCTGCACATTAACACTATCCTTCACACACTAGGGACAATTTTTTTACATTTACCCAGTCAATAAACCTACATACCTGTACGTCTTTGGAGTGTGGGAGGAAACCGAAGATCTCGGAGAAAAACCAAGCAGGTCACGTCGAGAACGTACAAACTCCGTACAGACGGCGCCTGTAGTCAGGATCGAACCTGAGTCTCCGGCACTGCATTCGCTGTAAGGCAGCAACTCTACCGCTGCGCCACGGTGCCGCCCCTGCTCGGTTGATTACCCATCAACCTCTGATACAGTTCCAAACTGAGAGCATCAGTGAGGCACTTCCCAGCCCATATCTTTTATGCCATAAATTCCAGTTGACTGATGAAATTTAGTGGCTGATTTAGAATCTGTAGGGACTATTGAGTTGGTTCATCAATGCCTGCACATTTACCTTTCATGTACTGTAGACTTTAGACTTTAGAGATACAGCGTGGAAACAGACCCTTTGCCCCACCAGGTCTGTGCTGACCAGCGATCACCCCGTGCACTAACAGTATCCTACACACTAAGGAAAATTTACAATTATAACTGAAGCCAATTAACCTACTAACTTTGGAGTGTGGGAGGAAACTGGAGCATCTGGTGAAAAACCCATGCGGTCACAGGGAGAATGTACAAACTCCGTACAGACAGCACCCTTAGACAGGATCAAATTCGTGTCTCTGGTGCTGTAAGGCAGCAACTCTACCACTGCACCACTGTGCCACCCACATGTACCTTGGTACATGTGACAATAATAAACCTAAGCCTAAGCCTAATGAAACACTTTCATCTGAGTTTATGCCATCTATGCCTCCAATGGTGCACATTACCTTAAACTGCAGTCTGCACAGTGGCACACATAATAGAGCCTCTGCATCAGTGTCAGAGACTGTGCAGAGAATGGTTTTCCTCCCACATCCCAGTCATGCAGGTTAGCAGATTAATTATTGAGTGTCCATTATTCATATTGTGTGGGCGAGTGATCGAATCTGACAGGAGTTGATGAGAATGTAGGGAGAATAAAAAACAATGGGATTAACGTAGGATTAGTGTAAATGGGTGGTTGATGGTTGATTTGACCTCAATGGGCCAAAGGCGCTGTTTCCTTGTTGTAGCTCTCAATGGTTCAATGGTACTTTATTATCACATGTATCTAGATACAGTGACATTCTTTGTGTTGCATTCAATTCAGTATAATCTTACTTCACATAAGCACAATCATACCTAAGGACAAGGTAATGTAAGAATAGTAGATTACACAATAAGTCGTCATGTTTCTGACACCATTTGTATTAATCAAGTTTCAAAGTTCTTAAAAATATAGTCTTACCCTGGTCTAAAAGGCCTGTTGTCCTGGTGGTTGTAATGGGTCAGTGTTGCACGGATCGGCCTGGCTTGGCGTTACTGTTGATGCCCTCCATCGCTACACTGCTGCAGGCTGCGTCCGATCTGCACACTCGGCTGACCTCTGTGGGTAGGGTTGCCAACTATCTCACTCCCAAATACGGGACAAGATAACGCCACCGCCCCACGCCCCACGTCCCATGTGACCTCGCCCAGCCAGCAGCCACGTGCTCCTTCTCCACCAATTTCTTTTCAGATTTTTAAACTTTTATTATTAAATTCGTATCTTTCGTAGGAAAAAATTTCCATGTATATCTACATTATTTTAATCAATGTCTTTTCTGCATAAATTCAAGATCCATTTCCTGCTTTGCTCAGACTGATTCCAGATGCCATTGTCAGCGATGCAGTTTGGTTTACTTTGCCCGTTGCACAACTTGCACAGTATTTTTGCCGTGGTCAGGGCTGTGACCCGGCGCCGGCCGCCGCTCTCTCCTCGCCCTCCTCCGCGACCCTCGGGTACGAGCAAGGCTTGGTCACTTGTCTCTTGGGGGCGGGTTTGCCCGCTCTGTAGCGGTGGGAGAGCCAGGCCTGGTGCCGGGGAAGCAACCGGAGCCTGGGCCTGGACGTGACCGTGTAACCGCGAGCCTGAGGTGGGCCAAGGGGAAAGGCGGCAGCAGCAGCAGCGGCGGTGAGGCCGGGCATTGGTGGAGATGGAGGCCTGGGCCTGGTGCTGGGCCTGCCCTCGGCTCCCCGGTCCCCCCTCCTCTCCCCGGCCAGTTCAGCGCCTTCTCCACTCCGCCCAGAGTCCAGTGGTATTGGCGCAGCAACATGCTCTGGCCCCCCGAGGGCTGTCAGTGAGTGAGCCACCGCTGTCTACCCATCGCACTGAACATACCCGCACCAGGACAGGACACTCCCCCACCCCCCCACCCCCACTCCACCAATGGCGGCCGCCCGGGCAGTATGGGAATGAGAATGGGAGTTGAAATGGTTGTCAACCAGGAGATCCCGTGGGGCTAGGTTGACTGAGCATAAGTGATCAGCGAAACGCTTACCGTGTCTGATTTAGTTCTCACCGATGTACAGGAGCCCACATCGAGAACACTGGCGTGCAATATGTGAAAAGGGAAGAGCCTCTAAGATGTTTTGCAGATACCTTTGATTTTTCTGGCTATTCTCAATGTGAAAGTTTCAGCCCCTTTAATTGAGGTTTCCAGCACCTATTCTCCAAACCCTGCTTGCAGTGGGCTCCCTCTTTGGATCCAGAGCAAGTTAGAGATCGATAATGACACCAACTTGGGAGACAGCCATGCAAGTTTTCAGCAACCACCAAAAATGAAAACAATGTGATTTCTAAAGAAAACTGAGTCTCTAATAGCAGAATCTGCATCATTTATTGGCTATAAACAATCTTCAAAAAAATTACAGTTGTCATGTGAATATAATACGCATCATATTATCAATGTGTCACAGAATTTCTCTGTTGTAGTAAAGGTTTATAATTTAAGACATTTTGCTATCCAGAATGCAAAAAAAATGTTTCAAAAACCACCATTCCAAACAATACCGCAAATTGAATCTATTAAGTAATTTGCCAGGAAATTATACATTATATCCAGGATAACAAATAAATAGTAGGAATTACTGAGAAGCAAGTGAGCTGAAACCAATTGTATGTTGTGTCCTTCAAGCTGACATGACCATTCATTTTATTATGCATGAGCATGCATTGCAAAAATCATACTCTTCTGTGAAATCTCAATTGTTAGTACTCAAGCTAAATGTTCTAAATGTCAGTTTTAACAAAGTTTAACTTCCACATATTTGACTACTTCATACTATGAGGAAATTTGAAGGTCATTTTGTCCTTCAGCATCTGACTGTGACTCATGGCACCGAAGAGCATACAAGGCTGTGTAAACTTCACTTTGTATTTGAGGAAATCTGTTTATCTAGCTCTGAGCTACTGATAACAGTGATTTTTTGTCTCCACCAGGTTTTATTGATTTTATTGTGGAACCAACCTTCTCTGTTCTGACAGATATAGCAGAAAAAATAATAACACCTCTTATAGAGGAAGCTTCTCAATCTGAGTCTGACTTTCAACGGCAAAGGTTCGTGTGACTTTTTTCTGAACAAGGATTTATTGCTATTGTTTGTGCTTTGATGCGACAACATTTTAAATTAGGTTGAAGGAATTTAAGAACCATCCTTTCTTTGCTATATTTTAGTTGATGTAAATCTCACCCATTTCTCTTTGATGTTGTGATATTGTTATTGCTCATCTTTATGCTAGTTCCCCCCCCCAAAAAAAATTATACCAAGGAAAGAATTAGAAGCTGTAAGAATCCTGAATTTATTTGATTGAGATTGATAATATTTAGCTTACCAGTTATGACAATTATCACACTGATAATCGTAACCACCATCTATTCCTGCTGATGGGCCATGTAGGGTAATAAATCGGACATCTCTTGACAGACAATAAAATCTGATCTTTCGAGGCAATCTAATCTAATGAGCATGTCAGGAGAACACTACGTGCTGCGGTAACTCAGTGGGTCAAGAACATCTCTTCGGGTCTGAAGAAGGGTCCCGACCTGAAACGTCACCTATTCCTTTTCTCCAGAGATGGCGCCTGACCCGCTGAGTTACTCAAACATTTTGTGCCTATCTCTGGAGAACATAGATAGGTAACATTACAGGTCCCGACCTGAAGCGCCACCTATCCTTGTTCTCCAGGCATGCTGCTGGACCTACTGCGTTACTCCAGCGCTTTGTGTCTTTTTGTATAAACCAGCACCTGCAGTTCGTTGTTTCTACATAACGAGCATGGCAGATCTGTTCTAATACTCTGGCCACACTAGTATGATGATGGTTCACGTTGGTGAGAGTTTCCAACCTCCATTGCTTTGAGCATTGAGTAACAATTGCCCAGAATTTGAAGAGACTGCTGAGGCCTCTGCACGTACCACTGACCAATGAAAAGCTTATGGAATTATCCCATTTGATTTCCCCAGTGTGAATGTGAGGAAAGAAACTGACCCATCCTTGCAGTGACATCCTGAACGATGGCAGATCCATTACCCCAGTAATGTTCTTGTGTGATGGCAGGGGAGCAGGACAGGACAAGTTCCAGCCACTCAAAGCCATTCTAACAGCATAGTCAGCAGTCAAACGTGTTCAATGCTTTGAAAGCAGAAACATATAAATGCAAATAAAATGTATCAAAAGCTATTCAAGCTGTTCATTTTTTTTAAAGTAATGGCAGCACATTGATATTTGCATTCTGGGAAAAAAAGGTTTGGACTGTCTACTCCATCTATAATTTTCTCTCATAATTTTATATACTTGTATGAGATTTCCCTTAACCTCCAACATTCCAAAGAAAACAATCCAAGTCTGTCCAACCTCGCCTTCTCGCTAATATCCTCGAATCCAGGCATCTTTCTGGTAAACCTTCTCTACACCCTTTCCAAAGGGAAGGCACAGTTGGACAGCAGCAGAGTTGTTGCCATACATCACCAGAGACCCATGTTCGATCCTGACAACGGATGCTGAACGTACGGAGTTTGTACGTTCTCCCCATGACCATGTGGGTTTCCTCTGGGTGCTTCAGGTTCCTCCATAGATGTACAGGTTTGTAGGTTAACTGGCTTCAGTAAAATTGTAAAGTTGTCCCTAATGTGTAGGATAATGTTAGTGTACTAACTGGTTGGCGTGGATGGTGGGCCGAAGGGCCTGTTTCCATGCTATATCTCTAACGTCTAAAATCTAAAGCCTCCACATACTTCCTGAATGGGGCGATCAGACTGAATCAAATTCTCTGAATGGAGCCTAATCAAAGTGATTTTGGCCTCACTACTCTCTTCTCTCATTTTGCAGAGGCTGGATGAAACATTCTGTGGGCAATTTCACAGAATCATATCACATGCGCATTATCTCAGGTCATTAAAACATTGCACACAATAAACTGAACAGACGGGCAAGAAAATCAACAGGACATTTTAAAATGCAAAATGTAAATATGAGTTTCACCAACTGCTGACAGTTATTTTCAGTACTTGATGCTGAATTGTCATGCACCGTGGCAAAAATTCCTCCTTATGCATTCATGATGGTAATTGCTTCATGACTCTGCTGTGACTCACCAGCATCTCATTGAGTTGTTCGAGTGCCATACAGGTGTTGTTTTGATATTCATTTAACTCTGTGGAAAGGCTTGGGATTTAAAACATTGTGTGCATTACTAAATTAAAATTCATATTCCATTTTAAAGAGCGTTGCAACTGCTGTGAACTATTGCCTTCAGATTATTGCTTAGTGGCACTGCAATCATTGAAGGTGAAATCGCAGGTAGTTTTGCATTATGTGTTTTGTTTCACAAATACAAGAAATATCCAAAAGCTGAATTAGATATCCAATAGAATGGAAGGGTAAAGTTTAGTAATTCTACAATGCCTTTTATACCGAGAATGTCACAAAGTGCTCCACTACTAATGTTTGCTTTGAAGAAGAGTCATGGCGGCGTTAGAGTTGCTACCTTACAGCGCCAGAGATCCAGGTTCGAGCCTGACTATGGGTGCTTGTCTGTACGGAGTTTGTATGTTCTCCCCGTGACCTGCCTGGATTTTCTCCGAGATCTTCGGTTTCCTTCCACACTCCAAAGACATACAGGTTTGTAGGTTAATTGGCTTGGTATAAATGTAAAATATTCCCTAGTGTCTGTAGGGTGGTGTTAATCTGCGAGGATCGCTGGTCGGCATGGACTCGGTGGGCCAAAAGGCCCTTTTCCGTGCCGTATCTCTAAACTAAACTAAACTATGTTATTTCGTTTAGTTTAGTTAAGTTTAGAGATAGAGCTTAGGAACAGGCCCTTCAGGCCACTGAGCCCACGCTGACCATCGAGCACTCATTAACACTAGTTATCCCACTACACACTAGGGGCAATTAACAGAGGCCAATTAACCCACAAACCCGCACGTCTTTAGGATGTGGGGGGATACAAGAGCGCCCGGAGGAAACCCATACGGTCACATAGAGGCCGTGCAAACTCCACATAGATAACACCCAAGGTCAGGATCGAACCCAGATCTCTAACACTGCAAGGCAGCAGCTCTATCGCCATGCCACTCAGTGCTGCTCTGCGTATCTTCAAGAAAGAGGAATGAGTTAAATGATGAATTAATCTGCCCATCACTGGTGTTGTGTGTGAGAGAGGTTTTGGTCAGGATACCAGAAGAGCTCTCGTGCTTTATTTTTAATTAAATTAATTTTAATTACATTTTCCCATTTGAAGGAGAACAATGAATGTGTGTGGGCAGTGCAGACGACAGTGTAGTCCTCTCTTAATACTGCACAGAAGAGTCAAACTAGATCACATCTCATAATATGCAGTGAGAAAATATATAGGTTGTACGCCGTTGTTCTGACATCCTCAGTTCCAGAGCTTTTCTGGATTATCTGTTTTTCTGGACCAACAGAGGTCATGTAATAATGAAACGACAATACCTCCCTGGCCCGTTAATGACACCTCTCCAGTGTCTCCAAAGCACCATGGAGTGCCAGAAACTTAAATGTCATAAGGAACAGGAGTAGAATTAGGCCATTCTGCCCATCAAGCCTACTCCGCCATTCAATCATGGCTGATCTATCTCTCCCTCCTAACCCCATTCCCCTGCCTTCTCCCCATAACCTCTGACGCCCGTACTAATCAAGAATCTATCTCTATCTCTGCCTTAAAAATATCCACTGATTTTAAGAACATGTAAACTGTGTGAATGGAATGACTTGCTGATTCATCCCCTGCTCCCACTGTCTTCCCAGCCGTTTAGAGCCCTGGTTTCCGACCTCACTCCCGACTCACAACGTTTATCAGCGACCCTTCTTCACCGCACGTTCCAGTGACACGGCCGTTGTTGCAGCTCACGTTGTAGCCCCTGGGGGACAGCACTTTCATCGGGGTTCCCCACCTCCCCTCCCCCACCTCTCTTTATCCCCCCCCCACCTAACCTGTTCAACCTATAGAACCTATAACTCGTGTAATACATTCAAGCTGATGGCAGACACAAAAAGCTGGAGTAACTCAGCGGGACAGGCAGCATCTCTGGAGATAAGGAATGGGTGATGTTTCGGGTCGAGACCCTTCTGCAGATAACAATACAGTCGAGTTGACGGCTAAGTATAACATTACACCTTACCATTTATTACTTTATATTATTTTTCTCACTTTCTGTTTCTTCCTTTGACTAACCTTTTTGAAGACACCAGGGGAGAGACTGCAGTATCCTATTTGTATGACTCTCTGCACAAATATCTGATTGGCACCATATAGGGTGGACAGATTCCCCATTAATCTATGAGAAGGACTCTGCCAGACTGCCATGGGGCCACTGTCATTTTCATCTTCCAGCGACTCAGTAATTCTAACAACCTACTAGGGTTGCCAACTGTCCCGTATTAGCCGGGACATCCCGTATTTTGGGCTAAATTGGTTTGTCCCGTATTGGATTGCCCTTGTCCCATATTAGGGCCGGGGGGCGCTGTAGGCCCAGACTCTGTAGGTCCGGACGCTGTAGGTCTGCGCAGTGTAGGTCTGGAGGCTGCTGTATGTCCGGACACTGTAGGCCCGAACGCTGTAGGTCCGGAAACTGTAGGTCCGGAGGCCCGGGCACCGCCTGACGGAGGTTGCTTAGCAACCCGTTTCCCGGCCCAGGCGGCCACCGTTGATGGAGCGGGAACACGTGGCCGCTGGCTGGGTGAGGTCACGTGGGGCTCGGGGCAGCGTCGTCACCTTGTCCCTTATTTGGGAGTGGGATAGTTGGCACCCCTACAACCTACTGAAGGACTTGATGCAGAAAGGTTGTGAAATGCTGGAGCTGCTTTGAACACTGATATTTAAAACCCACAATGGCAGCAGCTTGCATTTCGCAGGAGTCAGTTGAGCTTCCTCTGTGACATTCAGACCTTGAGTGGATGCCTCCCATGCCACAGAGCAGTTGAAACGCTGGCTGTTAGACACAATGACGTGTGCATTGTAATTGTTTCCGAAGTTATGCTGGTCTTGGTACTTGCTGCCAATAATCACAAAAGCACAACTCCAAGGCAATCATTCAGTCAATCAACTTTGTCACATAAAGTGCATTCCAGAAGCCCATCATCCAAAAGGACATTTCTTCATGTCACTTTTGATTCTTTAGTCAATCACCTTCATTCTTTGCCCACTATTTCTTCATGTCTGTATCAATGAGAGCTGTTTCTCCCCATCAGCTTTCTCTGCACCATTCATGATTTTAAGTACCTTTATCAGGCTTCCTTACACACTCCAGTGTTCTGAAAAAAATCCAGCCACTTTAGAGATACAACAAGGAAACAGGTCCTTCGGCCCTCCGATTCCATGCTGGCCATCAATCTGTTCACCCTGGTTCTATGTTATCCCACTTTCTCATCACCCCTGACACACTAGGGGCAATTTAGAGAGAGGGCCAATCAACCTACAAGCCTGCAAAGCTTTGGGGTGTGGGAGGAAACTGGAGCACCAGCAGGAAAGCCACATGTTCACAAGGAGAACGTGCAAACTCCACACAGCAGCCAAGGTCAGAATTGAACCCAGGTCTCTGGTGCTGTCAGGCAGCTGTGCCACCATGCCACCCTAAAAAATCAAATGCAAATCTGCAGAACTAAAGTACCCCATCCCTGGAATCATTTCAAGAAATCTCTCTGCACCCTTTCCAAAGCTGGCTTCCCCATCATTTTCAAAGTGTAACGCCCATCACCTTATACAATACTCTGGTGGTGACTGAACCAGTGTTATATTAAGTCTGAAGAAGGGTCTCGACCCGAAACATCACCCATTCCTTCTCTCCTGAGATGCTGCCTGACCTGCTGAAATACTCCAGCATTTTGTGAATAAATACCTTCGAAGTGTTGTATTAAGGCTCACTATAGCTTTGCTCTTGCAATCGCTGCCTCTGTATGTAAAGCCCTATACATTATATGCATATTAAACAACTTTCCAGTCCTACCATTTTCAATGAATTATGCTTATTTACTCCAAGATCTCTCTGATCTAGTATGCCTTTTTAGAAACGTGTCTTTTTCTTCTATGGCCTTCACTCACTCTTCTGATCAGAACACAACATTTTACATTTGTCAGCATTAAATCTCATTTGGAACTCAACAGCCCATCCCAGCAACCTGTCTCTTTGAAGTCTTCTTTAAAACATTCACTTTTTCAGGATCTGGTCATTGTTGGCATTCATTGCCCATTTCCGATTGCCTTTGAGAAGCTGGTTG